>NC_133449.1:151649518-152276184 GCF_048565385.1 Saimiri boliviensis | reverse complement strand
CGAAAGAACCACAACCCACAGACTGGTCAGCCTGTCACTTCACGAAAGCATCCGCGAGTGCTTATTTCCATCTGCCCTGGCTTGGCCTCAGTCTTGGAGTGTCACGGATCCGCAAAGGTTCAATAACATCCCATCCACTGACACCGGGGTAAATCCTTTCTGTGCGCAACACGCCCTCTACCAAGAAGTGGGAGGAGGAGCCAGAGCGCAGGGTGCAGGCGCCTGAGGGGTCTCCGCCGCAGCAGGCAGAGCACTACTCATGAGGCAGACAGGTTCAGTGCGCGGACACCCACCTCCTCAGGCCCGCCAATACCACAAACTGTCCTTGGGGGCTCCAGAAGATGGTGTTTGCTTGCTGCTTGTCAAACATCTCTGAAAGGAAACAGAGTGCCCGTCACCAGCTGTGAGGGCTTCCACCCCAGGATGAAGTAAGGAACCAAGGGCAGTCAAGGCCGGGGGGCTTGGCTGGGGGTCACGCTACCCATGTGGGCACAGCTGGTAATGCCCGATGACCTCGGAAAACAATTTTACAAAATCCATTGCTAAGTACCCCTTAAGTCATCATCCATACTTTAAATGGGGGAAAAATAAAGAAGGGACAGGGGTATTTCAAAGCAACACTATTTTCCTATATCCTGAGGTACAGGGTACTTCTGCTTGCCGTCTGTCTTCTGACCTAGAAGACTGATTTAAGTCTCTGGTCAGTCTGCAACTGCCCGTATGTTTCCACCAATGGGAATTAATGATACAGCCAATCTTGTGGTCTACTGCCCACTGAGAGCACCACGCACCTGCCAAGCTCCAGCAAAGTGAAAACGAAACTAAACTCCTCACAGAACCATGTTGCGAAAGGCGAGGACAGGCGATTCCAACCCTTTACAGGTACAGGGCCAAACCCACGGCTCTGCAGGTGGGCATAAGGCAGCCAGTCCTTTGTGGGAGGAACACAACCCCTTGCTACCTCCCGGCTGCCACACACATACACACCACACCTGTGAAGCAACAGGCAATGGTTCGTTCCATCCCCACGGGTGCCGGGCTCCGTGCTGAGCAGAGACCCCCGGATGAAGTGAGGAGCCAAGGGCAAAGACAGCAGATGCCATGAGACGGGCGAGGGCCACTGCACCACTGTGAGCAGCAAGCCCCAGGTGGGTGAGTGTAGTAGCCCTGGAACCAGGTGCACTGGGGAAGACACAGCCGCATGGAACAGCTCTGCACACCCCACAAAGTCAGAGACACCCGACCCAGACTGGGGACTGGTGGGAGCATGTCCACAGGAAGTCACCCCAAGCCCAGAGACAGCACCTACAGGCGTAAGAGAAACAGCTTCACTTGAGACGATGACAGAGAAAAGAAGCCTTGAAAATACTTGCTTAAATATGAGGGCCCAATGGGGCTCAGAGAGGCGCCCTGCCCCGCAAGGAGGCAGCACCACTGGGCCATCGCTCACTTCCGTCAGCCGAGCCCACCGCGCCCCCATTCGCAGGTGAGTCCTGCCCAGCAGCGGTCCTAAGCCAGTCAAACGCTCACTGCTGGGCAACTAGGTCCTTATCTGTGCTGACCTGTTCAGAAAAGGAAAGGGACCAGGCTACTTACTGATGAGTTCAATCTTCCCGTTGTTTTTGACATGGTAGAAAGATACAGATATCCGCGGAGCCTCTCCATGCAACACAGCAAATTTACTTCCATTAGGTTCCCAGGCAAAGGCTATGATGGTTTCTAAAATTGACAAAAGAGACCACTTCCTTGTTGGTATTCAGAACAGAATACTCTTAATTAGTTAAAATGTTCATTATTCAACCAGAGAGAAATAGCCCCCAACATTTAAAAGTTCATCAAAAGGACCACAGAGCAAGCATCAGCAGGAAAAGGTGCACATTCCTGGAGTTTCAGAGGCAGCTGCCTCCACTCATGTGAATGACCTATGTGAAACTGTTCCCTCCCTAAGAGCAGGATACCCACGGTATCCTGGGCATCCAGGACAAGGAGCCTGACGTCGCAGGCAGCTGTGGATGCCACTTCCTTTGCACCTAGTGTGGCGTCTACACTAGGAATCCTGGCTTCCTGGCTCCCCGCCAGGTTTGACGTTTGCTCACCTCTCTATTTTTCTCCTTCCTCCCTCCTTGTTTCTAGAGTAAAACAAAAAGCCAACCAAAAACACAGGCGGCATCTCTTCTCTCGCTTTTGTAGACAGGGTCTTGCTGTCACCCAGGCTGTAGTGCAGAGGTGCAGTCTCAGCTCATAGCAACCTCCGCTCCTGGGCTCAATTCATCCTCCCACTTCAGCCTCTCCAACAGCTGGGACTATAGGTGTACACCACCACACCTGGCTACTATCTGTATTTTTTGTACAGAGAGGGTCTCACTATGTTGCCGAGGCTATAAACACATTCTGTGACCTGGAGATGGCTATTAATGGTGAGAGTTCACGGTCCTGACTCCGTTGCTCAAACAACCCACTAGCAGGAAAGTGTTAAAAGCCAAGTGTAAAACAGCACTTAGGGCCCATCCACCTAAAAATGACTAAAATAAAACTTGCCTTTCATTTTGACCACATCCACAGGTACCTGTTTTTCCCTCATTCGGAAAATTTCAAAATTTGTGACAACAACCTGTTTAAAAAAAAAGGAGGGAAAGGGTGACATTCTGGACATTGACAACATGAGAAAAATGTTTCAATCAAAGGACAACTTCATAATGAAAGATTTGATTTGCATGTCTGGTTCGCACACATGAGCATCTGCTGTGATGGCAGCCGCAGCCCTCAGGAGAGAACACAGTTCTAAGGCTGGAGGGGAACTGCCCGCACCCCATCTAGAGGCAGCTACCGGACATGCGTGAAATAATCCGACCAGATCCCACCTTCAGGAGCCTCCCTGCCCTCCACACTCTGGCACAAGCAGTCCCAGGGTCCTCACTACAGTCTGCGGGCCAGGTCCACAGGGCCCAAAAGGCCCACCCATGGGGCTGGTGAAACTATTTCAGACAGTGGGGTGTTCTGCAGCCATGACCTTCCAGAAGTCCTGCCCCACTCCAGGAGGCTAAGGGGAAACCGCCCCAATGTCCACCAAAAGAGGAAGGAGGCAAAGAAACGTGGTCCACCCAACAGCAGATTCCTGTTCAGACTCAACACTGCGGACACGCCGTGGGAAAACTGCTCCATGAAGGAGTTAAGACACAGAGGCTGCAAACTATCTGATTCCAGCTGCGAGTCTGGAATAGGGAAGTCAGAGACATTACTGACGCCAGGAGCTGGGCAGAGACTGCTAATAGGTATGGTGTTTCTTTGTAGGGTGATGGAAACATTTATTTTTTATCTTTTAAAAATTATCTGTAGAGATGAGATCTCACTGTATTGCCCAGGCCGGTCTGAAATTTCTAGCGTCAAGTTATCCTCCCTCCCACTTAGGGTGAGCCACCACACCTAGCCAATGAAAACACTGTGAAATGAGTGATGTGGCTGCACAACCCTGTGAACACACTAAAAGCTGCTGAACTGCCCCACCACTTTAAAGAGTGGAATACTTCCATTACAGGAAAAACTCAGACAATGTTTTGATAAGGTAAGTATTAATTATCAACTACACACACACAAAATCTGAGTATGCTACTCTTTGTGCTTAGAAAGAAAATAATATCCTCGAACAGGCACAGTGGCTCACACCTGTAATCCCAGCACTTTGGGTGCCCGAGGTGGACAGATCACCTGAGGCCAGGAGTTCAAGACCAGCCTGACCAATACGGTGAAACTCATTTCTACTAAAAATACATAAATTAGCTGGGTGTGGGGGCAGGCACCTGTAGTCCCAGCTACTGGGGAGCCTGAGGCAGGAGAATCACTTGAACCTGAGAGGCAGAGGTTGCAGTGAGCCAAGATTGTACCACTGCACTCCACCCTGGGTGACAGAAAAAAAACACAAAATGATATTCTCATTTTATCAATCAATATAGAAAAAAGGTGGGTGTCTGGGGACATTTTACTGCATTCCTTTGTGAACTCTAAACCATGTGAATGTAATATCTATTCAAAACTTATTTTGGAGACAGTGTCTTGCTCTGTGGCCCAGGCTAGAGTAGAGTGGTGCAGTCATGGCCCACTATACCCTTGACCTCCTGGGCTCAAGCAGTCCTCCTGCCTCAGCCTGCCAAAGTGTTCGGATTCTAGGCATGAGGCACCACACCCAGCCTATTTGAAAAACTTTTCTTAAAAAAAAAATATACTCTACAAATAGAATATGCCAAGATCTCTAAGACTTGCCAGGTATATCAGGAAGGTGTCAAAATAACCCACAAATCTGAATTTTAAAGTCCATTAACAGCCTCTAAACAATACAGTGGTCACTGAGGAGCAAAGGATAAGGAACCTCCAGTTCCCGCGGGCACCCACGTACCTGGGTGCCTTTCGGAGTCCTGTCTACTTTCACACACAAGTAGTCTCCATTCTTTTGCCAATGCAGCTTGCAATCCACCACGTTGAACAGGTTCCTCACTCGGATCTCTTGCCTGGTAGGCAGCTGCATCAGGGTTACCCTGGCTGGAATATCTTTGTGTTCAGGCACCCAGAAGGCTATTATGTTACCACCAGGAGACCAAGAAAAGTCTCTGCAGATCAGGAAAATAAAATGTTACAGCAAAGACCAAGTGATGATGAAACTGAAAAGCAGAAGACAATAAAAGAACTCATTTGCTATACAGAAGCTCAACGCTGTCACAGCTGACGCTGAGCGCTCACTCCACACAGGCACACACTGCTCTGGGCATGGCACACAGCTTCTCAGGTCTTCACCAGGACCCTGGGGCATTACTGCGCTCACTGTAACAGGGAGTGAATGCAGACAAAATATGAGCAACCCCGTCACACACAGACTCATATCAACTCCAGCCGGGGCTCTGTCAGCCCACTCTTAGACAAAGTAAGTTTTGGGCAGGCAGATCCGGCTATATGACATCTAAAGATTAATTAAGGTGTCAAAGGGGAAAACGGCAAATCAAGTGTAAGCAATGAGCAAGAACGAGGGCAACTTCCTCTAATGGATCAGGTGCTCAGCAGAAGAGCTGCTGGAAGGAACGGTTCCTGAGCTCACCTACGCGAAAACCAGCTTTATACACGCGGTGTGCTGTGTTTTGCATTTACTGAGAACCAACGTCCTGGTCTTCTTTTTATGTGCCATAATTTTGCCCAAAAATGTAAAAATAAAAGGAGTAAGAAACAACAATGTCCTTGGATTGCTGGTAGAAGTTCACTGCCGTGATACTGACCAGTTCCAAGAGTTTTCTGATAAATAAAAATGTGCCAATTCTTTGATAATGAAAATGAGCTGAAGGCCCCCCAAACTCTGCCTCAGACAGAAGAGTAATAGGAAAACCTTTCGCTTAAGCAAAGTCCCCTCTCTTCCTTAAAACGCTGAAACCACCCTCCCAGTTTCTAGGTCAAAGATGAGGTAGATGGAAGGAAGCCAACTCAAGACTCTGGCCTTGAAGATTCATTTCTGGGCACGCACAGAGTTGCTGAAGTGGTGTCTCGAGGGTGGGTGGGCCCAGCGCGGAGCAGCCTTGCTGCCCATCGGCTTGAGCCTTCATCCTGGCATTCAGAACAAACTCACCTTAGGCTGGGCACAGTGGCTCACACCTGTAATCCCCACTTTGTGGGGAGTCAGGCAGGCAGATCACTTGAGGTCAGGAGTTCAAGACTAGCCTGGCCAACATGGTGAAACCCCTCTTCTAAAATATACAAAATATTAGCTGAGCATGGTGGTGCGCCCCTGTAATTCCAGCTACTCAGGAGGCTGAGGCACCAGAATCCTTTGAACCTGGGAGACGAAGGTTGCAGTGAGTCAAGATCATGTCACTGTATTCCAGCCTGGGCAACAGAGCAAGACCCTATCTAAAAAAAAAGATTAAAAAATGACTGGGTGTGGTGGCTTATGACTGTAATCCCAGCGCTTTGGGAGGCTGAGGTGAGACCAATTTGGCCAACAGTGAAACCCCATCTCCACTAAAAGTAAAAAAATTAGCTGGGTGTGGTGGTGAGCACCTGTAGTCCCAGCAACCCAGGAGGCTGAGGCAGGAGAATGCCTTTAACACGGGAGGTGGAGGTTGCAGTGAGCAGAGATCGTGCTGCTGTACTCCAGCCTGGGGGACAGAGTGAGACTGTCTCCAAAAAAAAAAAAAAAAGATTTTTAAAAAAGAACAAACTCACCATGTTCTCTTCAACTGGTTAAGAACTGAGTGATAGGCTGGGTGTGGTGGCTCACACCTATAATCCCAGCACTTCGGGAAGCCAAGGCAGGTGTGTCACAAGGTCAGGAGTTTGAGACCAGCCTGGCCAATATGGTAAAAACCCCATCTCTACGAAAAACACAAAAATTATCTGGGCATGGTGGTGCGCACCTGTAGTCCCAGCTACTTGGGAGGGTGTGGCAGGAGAATCGCTTGAACCCGGGAGGCAGAGGCTGTGGTGAGCTGAGACTGTGCCACTGTATCTCAGCCTGGGTGACAGAGCAAGGCTCCATCTAAAAAAAAAAAAAAAAAAAAAAAAAGTACTAAACGAGAGAGCAAATAAAGGAAACCACCTGCAGTGGAAAACATCTATGTCCCCCAAATTCACAGGCTGAAATTCTAACCCCTGGGGTGATGGCATTAGCGGGGGACTTTGGGGGCTGAGCAGGTCATGAGGATGAAGCCCTCAGGAATGAGATGAGGACCTTTACAGAAGTGGACCCAGAAGCCTTCCACCAGGTGAGGCTGGACTGAGGGTTGCCCATGAGGAAGTGGGCCCTCACCAGTCAACAGGCGCGGTGACCTCGGGCTCCCAAACTCCAGAACTGGGAGAAAGACATCTCTGCTGTAATAAGCAACCAGCCTTTGGCATTATGTTAAGCAGCCTGAACACACTAAGATACCAAATTGATAAGAACACTCACTTTATCCCAGAGATCTTCAAACTCTTCTTGTCTAGAAGACCCATAGACTGGCCAAAAAAAGGGGAAGGTTACAGTTGAGTCAAATCATGTCAGTGTCTCAGTAACACACGTAACTTTTCACAAAAGGAAACGAGTCTGATGTGAGTTTGCCTAGGGAGCAGTGCGCCGAGAGGGTGACGGTGAACCCACCCACCCATCCACCGCCACGAGCCGCAGTTCCAAAGCCCACTGTAGTAACTCCCACCCAGGACTTCCCACAGCTGCGCAAGGTGGGCAGGTGGGACTAAGGAGCTTCGCCCAGAGCAGGAGCACTTAAAACGGCGCAGGAGACAGGCCTTTACTGCGATCTGTGAAACCTCCTCCTCCTCTTCTAGCACAAGTAAGTAAAGGCACCACACCCCGATTACAAGCAAGGACAGGATGTGTGTTTCCCATCACTGAAGCCACTTACAGGAGTTTCATAGATGCTAAGTGTATCCAGGGTCATTCTGGCAAAGAATTTACCATCATGGCTCCACCTAAGAAGAAAACAGAAGTGCCAGCGTATTCCAATTACAAGACAAAAGGCTACAGAGGTTGTTAACAATGATCCACGTACTTAAAAATAGGCCAATGGGCTGAGCTTTCACAGTGAAAACCTCTCTTCTTGTGCCCCGTAAGGATGTCCCAGATGATTATGGCCTGAGGGTCATCCTGCGTGTCCATCAGGGGGCTAAAGGTCACCAGGTACCTAGAAGAGAGGGAGGCAACACTGCATGCTATCCTCCTCTCCCGGGAGGATCACAGTCTGTCTGTGCAGCCAGAACAAGCAGTCAGAACTCACGGAACCAACTCTCTCCCTAGAGACCACACTCTCCCAGCCCCAAGAGATCCCAAGCGGAGTGGGAAGCAGAAGCAGCACTTGTTCGTTCTTGGTGTCAACACACTGCAGGCATTCCAGTTTATCCAAGATCAGCACAGGAAAAATCACGCAGATCCTACACAAAAGTCTGCTGAGTGATCTAGAGGGAGACGCAGTGTGGAATTCTGTCTTTTTTTATTTTTTATTTTTTGAAACAAAATCTCACCCTGTTGCTCAAGCTAGGGTGTAATGGCATGACTTGGCTCACTGAAACATGTACTTCTTGGGTTCAAGCAATTCTTGTGTCTTAGCCTCCTGAGTACCTAGCATTATAGGTGCTCGCTACCATGCTCGGCTAATTTTTGTATTTTTAGTAGAGATGGGGTTTCCCCATGTTGGCCATGCTGATCTTGAACTCCTGGCCTCAGGCGATCCACCAACCTTGACCTCCCAAAGTGCTGCTGGGATTACAAGCATGAGCCACCACGCCCGACCGAAAGAGAAGATTGTGATTCAGTAGGTCTGGGGTGTAGCCTGAGACTCTGCATTGAAGTGCCGGGAGATGCTGTGCTGCTGCCCTGCAAAACTCTGGGCCACATGAAGAGTCGGTGACTCTGCCTTTTCCTCCAGCTAAGCAGGTGGTACCCAAAGGCTGGCTCTGGAACTGTTTGGCAAGTCTCTGGGGCCCTTTGAGACTCAGCTCACCTGTAATCACTAGCCGTGTGTGGTAGGCCCACTTCTGAGAGGCCCCCAGATTCCAGGCTCCTGGTGCACACTCACTTTCTCTACCCTCTCTCAGGTGTTCAGTCAAATACTGACTAGGTATCGTTGCTGTGGGATTTTGCAGATATAATTAAGATCTCAGATCTATTGACCTTAAGGTAGAGATTACCTGGGTGGGCTTGCTCTACTCGTGTGAGCCCTTGAAGTCTGAGTCCAGGTGTCTGAGGCAGAGCAGTCAGAGACATGGCAGGAGAGGGTTTGACGAGGGAGATTGGTCGTGGTTGACTTTGGAGATGGAGAGTGCCACATGGCAAGGGATGTGGGTATCTTCTAGGAGGTGACAGCTGTATTGGGCTGGCAGCTGGCAGGGAAGGAGACCTCATTCTCCATCCCTGTGAGCTTGTGAAAGGATCCTGAGCTCCGCATGAGAACACGTCCTAGCTCACTGCATTGATGTTTAGCCTGGGAGACCCTGATCAGAGAACGCAGCCACCTATCTCTGAACTTCTGACCCACAGAGCCGTTGGCTTGTAAATAAATAGGTGGCATTCGAGGCCACTGAGTTCACTAATATGCTTTATGTCATCTCAAGAGACATGTCTTCCTCCTCCCAGGCTTTTTCACCTTCCTGTCACCTGTCCCTCTCCCATTCCCCAGCCTGGGGTCGAGTTGCTGGGCGACATGAAGACTTAGCCTGGGCCCTGCAGGAACGGGTGCTCAGGGAGTGTGTCTGTTGCATGGAGTCACTCACCTTGTTTGGTACAGTCACTGAGATTCTTTGTTATTTGGGTGTGACCTGCGCAGTTGGAAGAAAGAGCAGAGCAGATCCGTTCCAAGTCCCACCTCATCCAGGTGGAGCGGGAGAAGATGCAGATGGAGCTGAATCACAAGAGGGCTCGAGTGGAGCTGGAGAGAGCGGCCAGCACCAGTGCCAGGAACTATGAGGTGGGTTCAGGTGGGGTGAGCATTGGCCAAGCCAGCCCCACGAAGCAAGGGGACTGCACGGTAACTGCCAGGCTATAAGAAATCAGATCCCAGCCCCTGGGAGAAAGAGGGCTGTGCAGAGTACCTACCAGGCTGTAGGAAATCAGAACCCAGTCCCTGGGAGCAAGGGGGCTGTGCACGGTACCTGTCAGGCCATGAGAAATCTAGAACCCAGCTGGCTGGAAGCCTGAGACGCCCTGTGCCACAGTTGCCAGGACATTCCTTCTGAGGCCACTAATGCTGGGCGCCAGGTATAAGTTATGCTTGATGTCCTAGAGAAGGGTGGCATGAAATGGGGACAATTGTGAAGAGTGGCCCCTTGCTGTGTCTGCTCAGTGAGGCTGCGGGACTGGCACACAAACCTCCTGGTTTCCTCTTCCCTCTGGAAGAACTGGAAGGCAGGTCTGGCAGAAATGCCGAGTGGTTTAGGAGTGACAGGCTTAGGAGCTGATGGGGTGGAATGGGGTCTTGGGTCCATGCTAGGCCTTTGGGTTGGAGGGCTGTAGCAAAGAGTGCCGGCCTCAGTGGCAGCTGGGTGTTGCTCCTGGCTTGCCCAGGGCAGTAGGGGAAGCTCCTTGTCCTTGGGGAGGGAATTAGGTTTCCACCGAATGTGCGGATCTCCTCTGCTTTGATTAACGGCACTTTGCCAGGGTTTCAGTAGGTGCTGATCAGCTGTGGATGCTGCCAAGGCTCAGGCAGAGCATTCGATGGAGAGTCTCCCTGGCCTCTGTGCCCTTTCTTGCTGGTGGATGTGTCTAGCCCCTCCCCCAGACAACCTGATGCAATATATTCACACACACTTCTAGGCCCTAGAAAAACAAATAGCTCACGTCTTCTGGGGTGTGATGGTTTTTGGATTCCTTGTCCCTGGCCTGCAGATCCTGGCTGCCGTGTGTTGTGTGGGCTTAGGGAGCCCAAGACACTGCCGGGGTGGGTGCCGCTGCCTCTGGGGCGGCTCCCGTGCTGCTTTGAGAGCTGTTTTCCCTGAGAGGTTGGGGCTTTTGCTCATGGCCTGGGTGGGTCCTAGGAGGGACAGTCCTGGTGGAATTGATGGGATGGGGAGGGAGAGGACACAGGAATCTCCCTGACTATTGAGGTTCCCTGGTTAGGGGTGGAGAGGTGGCACCAGTTTAGTGGCACCATTAGTCTGGAGGCAGCGTGCTCGTGGCACGGCTCTGGCTCTAGGGCAGGAGGATGGAACGTGCAGCCGTTTGAGTTTCTCTGGGCCAAGAGTCCCCAAGGACAGGGCCCACCTGACTGTCCAGGATTTCCATCATGTGGCACAGCTTATGGCACCTTATGGATGCTGACAAATGTTTGATTGAGGGAGGGGTCACTGTAGGGTCTCTGGAGCCCTTTCTTGGGGAAATCCAGGGATGCAGGTGACTGAGCTTACACCTGGGGCTCCCTGCTGAGCTCCAGCCACCTTCCAACAGGCCTTTCCTTCCTTGCCCACAGACACAGCTGCATGAGACCCCAAGAACAGTCCCAACCAGTAGTTTTCCAATTGTTCCTTGGAGTTCCACCTGGAAATACCTATTGGGGGTGAAACCTAAGTGTCTGAAGTCCAGGGACCTGCCGGCTGTCCTGTCTGCACTAGGACTGGCAGCACCAGGCCCAGTGCCACATCTGGCTTGTGACAGTGCTGAGCGGAGCCCTGCTACAACCCCAGCTGTCTTCTTGTTCTGCATCACAGAAGGGTCTCTTGGTTGTGGTGAGACGACTCTTGCAGCTCACAAGGGCTGGAGTCCCTCCGAGGTGCGGGTCAGCCATCAGAAGGTGGCCACCCTCTGTCACACCTCTCCTAGGTTTTGGGCTGGAGTACCCTGGACAAGGGTAGCACAAGCACGTACTCTGCCCTGGGCTCCATGAGTGCTTGGCGCTTCCTGAGGAAGGCAGGGCGAGAGGGCCCAGAGTGCCGGCTCCACCAGGACTCACCGTCTTCACCTCCCGGGACTCCCGTACCTGGCAGTGAACTCAGCAGGGCCTGCGGGTCATTAGAATCAGGATTTCTGAGCATGGTTCTTGGTTCTGTCCCATCCTAACCAGCGAGAGCCACGTGGCCTCCCCAAGGCCAGTCCTGCGGAGTGGCTCTGGAGGTTCACGTGAGATGCTGTGGATATGTGGCAGAGTTGAGCCCAGTGTAAACTCCTTCTGTCTGCAGCCTCCTGTCCACGCCACCTGTCTCTGCCCCTGTCATCTGCTCGCTGGGGGAGTGCCAGCTCATTTTAGTGCCGGCCATCATGTGCTTAGTCAGGACCTGCTGGTGCTGCAGAGCTCAGCTTCTCTACAAGGTCCATTCTGAATTTCACATTTCCCGTGCTCCCTTTCCCTGCAGAGGCAACCGCTGAGCAGATGGTGTGACAAGTGTGTGTGTGATCTGTGCCAAGTGCCCTTCCTGGGAGCCCTGACCTCTCACAGTGCTCACGTCACGGTGTCTCAGTGGGGGCGCCAATGCTGGAGCTGGGTCCCAGGTCCCGTCCTGGCTCTGCCACTGACTTGGCTGGCGGGTCCTGCTTGGCTCTTTTCTGCACCTCGGTGGCCCGTTCTGAGAGAGGTATGGGGGTGAGGGCTCCCCGCTGACCTTCCCATGGGTGGCATGTGGCATCTTCCTCTTGTTCTCTTGACAGCGCGAGGTTGACCGCAACCAGGAGCTCCTGACCCGCATCCGGCAGCTTCAGGAGCGTGAGGCCGGGGTGGAGGAGAAGATGCAGGAGCAGCTGGAGCGCAGCAGGCAGTGTCAGCAGAGCCTGGATGCTACCAGCAAGAGGCTGCGTGAGAAAGAGGACAGCCTGGCCCAGGCCGGCGAGGTGAGTGGGGCCTCTGCTGGACTGGGTCCCCCCTTCTGAAGCTGTGTTCCCGGGAGAGGAAATGCATGCTCTTGTTTGCCTCTGCAGCACCTCCTTTGTGTTTTTAGTTGTGTTTCCCACATGGGCAGCTGTGTTGTTTGCATAGCTGTAATCAGTAGAAGTATTAGTTTTCCATTCTGTAGTTTTTAGTTAAAAAGTTGAGCGTTTGATCCAGGCATGGTGGCTCACGCCTGTAATGCCATCACTCTGGGAGGCGGTGGCGGGAGGATCACCCGGTCAGGAGTTCAAGACCAGGCTGACCAACATGGTAAAACCCATCTCTACAAAAAATACAAAAATTAGCCAGGCATGATGGTGGGCACCTGTAATCCCAGCTACTTGGGAGGCTGAGGCAGGAGAATTGCTTGAACCCAGGAGGTGGAGGTTGCAGCGAGCCAAGATCATGCCATTGCACTCCAGCCTGAGTGACAACGGGAGATTCTCTCTCAAGAAAAAATGAGCACTTTTTTCTTCTGTAATTATGAATTTTAACGGTTGAGAATCTGCTTTTTGTCGTTTGTGAATGTTCAGTGTGTTTGCGTTCACTCGTCATATCTATGTGGCAGGTAGCCCATCGTCTAGCCCTCGCTTCTGCTGACTTTGGACAGACCCCTAGGTTTGGGTTATAAGGTCCCCAGCGATGGCGGTCTCTGTGTCGGTTGCTCTTAGAGCCCTCGTTGAGGGCTCCAGTTTCCCTGCAGCCTTCCCTGTCGTGGATGGTGGTCTTTTCTGGAAATAGTTGTTGTATTTTCGGGAGGCTTAAATAGGCATGTGTGGATTTGCATTTCTTTGACTACTGGCAAGGTGTGCAGGCATCCGATGGCGTCGGGGAATTGCCTCAGAACTGGAGCCGGTGTGAACTGCAGTCCGTGTGAAGGTTGCGTTCGTTTTAGAAACAGTGGACATGGGTGCTGGTGGAAACTGGAATCTTCTGACCTCTCCTGTCCCTATTCTGTGGCAATCAAGATCGCTGGTGCCAAAAGGAAACATGAAAATCTGCTGGTGTTGGGGTGAAGGTGTAGGGGTCCGGGTGAGTGCACATTCTCCATCTGCAGCTCTTCTGGAAGGGTCCAGAAGCTGGTTGTGGTTATTTTTCTGGGCAAGCCTAGGGAGGCGTGTTCAGGTTGTTCCCCCAGCTGCCTCTGGAGGGAATGTGGACAGGAGAGGAGGCGTGATTGGCTTCTGAGAAGCCACTCTTACCTTGCCCTTGCTCTGGGTTCCAGGCCCTGTGTGCTGGGCTGTGCTGGAGGCAGGTCGGGGATTCCATGGGGAAGGGTGAGTTGTGCCCAGCACTCCACAAGGGGCAGAGGAGCAGGAGACTGTAGGAGGTACAGGGCGGTGCCCGGTGGGGCGGGACACAGTGAGAGGAAGCTTGTCGCATGCAGGTGCTGCTGCTGTGCCCTGTCACATCTAAGCCAAGGTGGCAGCTCCTCAGGAAAGCCTTCCCTGCTCACTGGGCCTTGGCCTCCTTCTCTGGTGACAGGGCCCTGTCACCCTCCTTACTCTGGAATTATCTTATGTGCCTCTTCCTTGCCGAGTGTCCTGCGTCCCCTACAACACGGGTGCCCCTGCGGGCAGGTGGGCTCGGCTCTGCATCTGGCTCAGCCCTGGCACCTGCTGTGTATTAAGACCTCTGGGAGGATGTGTTTATTGTTAGTATGTTTTCAATACCTTTCTTCTTTTTTGACTCCCAAGTTGGCCCCTCACTATTGTGGTGAAGTAAACCGTACAGATTGTGGGTGTGCAGGGAACCCGCACAGCCCCACGCCGGCCTTCCCAGAGTGGCATTGGGTGGACATCGGTGATGGGCTTCAGCGGCCCTGAGCTGGGCATGGGTTCTCTGGGACAGGGAAATGAGTGCTGTGGCCTCCTTGTTTGCGGGGGTGCCGCCCAGCCAGGTACCCCAGGTTGTTTGCTGTGTGAGTTTGCCATTGTCCTGCCCTGGATGCGTGGTGCCCAGAGCTGACATCACCCCCATGTGTTTCCGTGTGTTCACTTACAGCGATGCTTCTCAGTGTCCATCTGGCTTTGCACATTGGTTTGACCCGAGGACACCTGGGGTTTTCTGAGCTTTTCCAGGGGGTTAGGGTCCTCAGAAGGTTGCCTGTAGGGGATGATCAGGAGGAAGTGTGGCGATTTGGTTGTGTTGCATTTGGGTTCCGTGATGTCAGCAGAGCTGCACCTGCTGTCCTGGAGGCTGCTGGAGGGACTGCTGGGTTTGCTCAGGGACCGCCTCCCCAGGTGGTTCCTTCCTGTGCCAAGCACTCCCTTTCCAAGCACATGGCCTGCCAGCAGGTACTGCCCAGCCCTCTGCAGAGCCTCCATCTTTGTCCTTTTGGTTGGCCATTGCCTTGCTGTTGTTCGAAGGTGATGTCATTAGCAAACAGCTGGCACAGTAGCATGAGGGTGGCTAGGGAGGGATGCCAAGAGCCACGTTTGGAGGGAAGGCCAAAGTGATGGTGTGGCAGGCACATGGATGGATGCCTGGTGGGACTTTGGGAGTGTGGGGCACTGGCACAGAGACTGCCAGGTGCCAGGCGTGAGAGTCCAGGCCCATCTTGGCTGGTGGGGGCTTTTGCTTCTGAAGCCTCCTCACCAAGCCTCCTTTCCAGGGGCCCTGGCTGGGGCCTGGGTGTTTTCCATCAGCTCTTGGGTGGCCTGTGGCAGGCTCTGAGCTGTGCTGTTCTGGAGCACCTGGAGAAGGGTGGGCCCTGCATGTCAGCGTCTGCCTGGCTGCATGTCCTCCTGCAGGAGGTGGCTTTGCCCCCTGGCCCCCTGCTCCCCTGCTCCTCTGACCCCCCACCCCTCTGCCTCTCTAATCCTCTGCCCCCTCCCTCATGTCCCTCTGCCCACTGCCTCCCTGCCCCTCTGCTCCCTCTGGCCTGTCCCCCTGCCCCCTGCCCCCCTGCCTCCCTTCCCCCCTTCCCCCCTTCCCCCCTGCCCCCTGCCTCCCTGCCCCTCTGCCTCCTGCCCTGCTCATGGTCGTGGCTCACTAAGTGGCTCTCTGGCCCCCTCTGCTTTCAGACCATCAACACACTGAAGGGGAGGATCTCGGAACTGCAGTGGAACGTGATGGATCAGGACATGCGTGTGAAGCACCTGGAGTTGGAGAAGCAGGAGCTGCAGGAACAGCAGGACCTGCAGCACAAGTGGGTGGAGGCCAGGGTGTGGGGTCAGGGCAGGAGCTGGCAGGGGTCGGGTCATGGGTTGGGGTGTGGGGCCTGCCTCTCTCCTGGTGGCTAAGTGGGATGTGGATGCACTCCCAGATGCTGTCCTAATTCACAGTCAGTCAAGAGGGGCAGACACTGAGACCTGTGGAGCCAGGACCATGAGCCCAGAAAGTGTCCTCATGTTCCTAGAGCAGAGTGGGGGCAGCAACTTTCTCGCACTCCTTCCTGGAGAGGGCTCCTGCAGATTTTACTTTATTTTTTGAGGCAGGGCCTCACTCTGTCATCCAGTCTAGAGTGCAGTGGCACAATCATGGCTCACTGCAGCCTCGACCTCCTGGGGTCAAGCGATCCTCCTGTCTCAGCCTCCAGAGTAGCTGGGACTGCAGGCATATGCACTACACCTGGCTAATTTTTTGTGATGGAGTCTCACTCTGTCACCCTGGCTCGAGTGCAGTGGCACCATCTCGGCTCACCACAACCTTTGCCTCCTGGGTTCAGTGATTCTCCTGCCTCAGCTTCCTTAGTAGCTTGGATTACAGGCACCTGCCAACACGCTCGGATAATTTTTTGTGTTTTTAGTAGAGATGGGGTTTCACTTTGTTAGCCAGGATGGTCTAGATCTTGTGGCCTCATGATCTGCTAGCCTTGGCCTCCCAAAGTGCTGGGATTACGTGTGTGAGCCACCTTGCCTGGCCTCTACTTTTCAATTTATTTTATTTCTTGTAGAGATAGGGTCTCACCATATTGCCCAGGCTGGTCCTGAACTCCAGGGCTCAAGTGATCCTCCCTCCTCGGCCTCCCAAAGTACTGGGATTACAGGGGCGCGTCACTGTGCCCGGCCTAGGTTCACCTTTTGAACAGCCGTTCTCATTGGTCATTCCCCCTTTCTCCTGCAGACCTGCTAAGGCCGCAGGCCGTGGAGTCCCAGGCCACTGTGCAGCGGGCCCCAGCCCCCCATGGAATGCAGATGCCGCAGGGGGAACCCGCTGCTCCTGTCCCACAGCCTGCAGGAGCTGCTGGCCAGGGACACCGTGCAGGTGGAGCTCATTCCTGAGAAGAAGGGTCTCTTCCTGAAGCATGTGGAGTCAGGAGTCAAGAGCGCAAGTTTGTCCAGAGGAGGCTGCCGTGCGCGCGCCTATTCCACACATTACGGGGCGAGGCGAAAGCCTTAGTGGAAGCGCGTCCTGCGCGAGGACGGGTGCCCTGACTGCGCCGCGGCCCAGCCTTCGGTTCCGAATCTTTTCCTTGCGGAGTCTCCCGAGGTTGGCGGCTCCGGGTGCGGCCGCGGAGTGGCCAGGTTGAGCCGGCGCTCGAACTGGATTCTTTACGGCCCGAGTCCCACCCAGGTCTCGCGAGAGCTCAGGCGCAAGTGTCGCGATAAGTGGGCGCGGGCGGAGCGGAGGGAGATCTGAGCGGCGGCGGCGGCAAGCGCACAGTGGGCCACTGAGGTGAGCGGCGCGCGGCTAGTGCGGGCGGCGGGAGCCGGGAGTCCCGGGGGTGCCGGGGGCGACAGGGGCGGAGCCGAGGGCCCGGTGCAGGTGCGCCTGCAAGGGTAGGGCCTCAGGACCCCGCTCTCGCCTCGTCCCCCTCTGTGCTCTCTCCTCTCCCCAATCCCTGTCCCCACTCCCTGTCCCCACTCCCTGTCCCCACTCCCTCTCCCCACTCCACTGTCCCCACTCCCTCTCCCCACTCCACTGTCCCCACTCCCTGTCCCCACTCCACTGTCCCCACTCCCTGTCCCCACTCCCTGTCCCCACTCCACTGTCCCCACTCCCTGTCCCCACTCCACTGTCCCCACTCCCTGTCCGCACTCCACTGTCCCCACTCCTCACCTCTGGTTGGGCCGGGGACAGCGGGTCCTTCGCCTGGGGCGCCGCAGCCGTGCTTTGTGCAGGGCGGGCGGCCGGGGGGCTCGCACTTGTGGCCCCAGCCCCGGGGTCCCGGTGCCCGCCGTGGGGGTCCCTGGGCTGGGGCGCGGGCGCGCGGAGGAAGGGGCCTGAGCCGGCGCCTGGTGGGGAAGTCGGGGCTGCGGGGACTCTTGCCACCCTGGTGGCTCGCGCGGGTCCGCTCTCAGGAAGGGGGCATGTGGGCCCGGTTTCCCCTCGGGGATGGTCTGGGCCGCCCTGGTCTCGTCTGGGCCACGGAGGAGTTGGGCTGTGGAGCCTCCTTCCAGGCGGGCCTGCATGTGCGGGGCTTGCAGCCCGGGGAGCTCGGGGGGCTCTGCTTGCACCAGGCCAAGGTTCTTGTTGAATGAAAGCTCAGAAACTGTAGCTGCAGAAGTTCCACCTTTTGGGTGTTAAACGCGCTTGGCTGTTCCCCTCGTGGCTGGAGGGCCGGCCTGGCGTGAGACCATCGTAAGTGCAGGTTTTAGGGGTGCAAAGTTCTTTGCTACGGCTTGTCTTCAGCCTTGCAAAGCTGGGCAGACCCAGGTTCCAACCTCAGTTCTGTAACTTTTGAAGCTTCAGTTTCATCATTGCTAGAATCTGTGTAAAAAGACCTAATTCACCATCCTGTTAAGATTGAGCTTGCAAGTTTAGTGCTGGTCAATCTGCAGCCACGTTCCCATCATCTAGCAGTGGAAGACTTGAGGGATATCGATCCTGATCCTCACAACTTTGCAAGTGGATTTCACTCATGAGTTTCCAGATGAGGAAACTCAAGGTCAAGTCTAGGTGCTCGGAAATGTCAGATACCTGTCTTTCCAGTACCTAGTTGAAAACAGTAGTAGTACTTGTTAATGTCATTAGAAATAAACAATGAAAATTAGCACAGCTGTGGTGATCATCATCTTTACTGTCACTCTTGGGTGTCTCATTTCTGATTCCCAGAGGCCAGACTTTTTTAAAAAAAATTAATTATTTTTTTTGAGATGGAATCTTGCTCTGTCACCCAGGCTGGAGTTAAGGGCGCAATCTCAGCTCACTGCAACCTCTGCCTCCTGGGTTCAAGTGATTCTCCTGTCTTAGCCTCCTGAGTAGCTGTGATTACAGGTGTGTGCTACCATATCCAGCTAGATTTTGTATTTTTAGTAGAGACTCGGTTTTACCATGTTGGCCAGGCTGGTCTCAAATTCCTGACCTCAGGTGATCTGCCTGTCGTGGCCTTGCAAAGTGCTGGGATTACAAGTGTGAACCACCATGCCTGGCCTTTATTTTTATTAATTTATTTTGAGGCACAGTCTCACTCTGTTACCGAGGCTGGAGTGCAGTGGTGTGATCTCAGGTCACTGCAACCTCCACCTCCCAGGTTCAAGCAATTCTTGTGTCACAGCCTCCTGAGTAGCTGGAATTACAGGCACATACCACCTCACCCAGCTAGTTTATGCATTTTTCTTAGAAATGGGGTTTCACCATGTTGGCCAATCTGGTCTTGGACTCCTGACCTCAAGTGATCTGCGTGTCTCCGCCTCCCAAAGTGCTGGGATCACAGGTGTAAGCCACCATGCCTGGGCAAGACACCAGGCTTTTGTGAGTGCTCCTGATAGTTAATTTCAGGTGTCAACTGACTGGATTCAAGAACTCCTAGAAACTTGGGAAAGCATTGTTTTTGTTTTTGGGTGTGCCTGTGAGGGTGTTTCCATAGGAGATGAGCTTAGGAGTCTGAGTGGATCAGGTGGAGAAGATCCACCCTCAGTGTTGGGGGCATCATTCAAGAGCCTGAGGTCTTGGAGAGGACAGAGAAAAAGCAAATGTGTCCATCTGCTTGCTGGAGCTGGGATGCAGTTTTCCTCTCCTCTCCTTGACAGCAGCACTCCAGGCTTGCTGGCCTTTGGTCTCCAGGACTTGTCCTGGCAGTCCCTCAGACTGAGAATTACACCATCAGCTCCACTGGCTCTTCAGACTTGGACTGTGCCACGCTGCCAGGCTCCTAGGGTTCTGGTTTGCAGACCGCCTGTTGTGGGACAGTCTCCCTAATTGTGTGAGTCAGTTTCCCTAATAAAGCCTCTCTCGTGTGTCTGTCTCTGTGTCCTGTTGGCTCTGTCTCTTTGGAGAATCTTCTTACAGTGCTTTGACGGGAACGTGCCACCTGAGTGCTGAGCACCGCCTCCCGGGCACCAGCTGTCCCTCTGTGCAGTTGACACTTAGTCGGTGGCTTGGTGGCAGAGGTCTGGTGGGATGCTTTCTTGCGTCCATTTTTTGTCTGCTAAGTTGGCAGCGCGGCTCCCAGTTGCCTCTGAAGAATGTGGTTACAGACACTGGTGTGTCATGGGCTCCAACGTGCGTTAGGGGAGTGGGGCTGCCCAGAGGGCCCCTGACTGCACAGCTGATGGCACGTGGCAAGACTGTATCTGACCAGTCTTTGTCCGCCTCCAGAAGGAAAGCAACCATGGAAGACCTAGGGGAAAACACCACGGTTTTATCCACCCTGAGGTCTTTGAACAACTTCATCTCTCAGCGTGTGGAGGGAGGATCTGGACTGGATATTCCCACCTCGGCCCCAGGTTCTCTGCAGATGCAGTACCAGCAGAGCATGCAGGTGAGTGGCATGTGCCTGGGTGGGAGTCTTCTCTGGGGAGACCCCTAGGCCCAGGCAGGACCCGTTCAAGTCTTTTGTAGTTGACGTGGGTCAGTATTAGCTCAGCCCAGAGACCAGTTACTCGTCTTCCAGGT
Source organism: Saimiri boliviensis (assembly GCF_048565385.1). NCBI lineage: Eukaryota > Metazoa > Chordata > Mammalia > Primates > Cebidae > Saimiri > Saimiri boliviensis. The sequence goes on along the minus strand of NC_133449.1, from coordinate 152,256,085 downwards.
CTCACTGTGGGCACTCCTCATTTTGGGGCAGTAGCTGGAGGCTGTTTGGGGCCCTGAGTCATCATGGCTTAAAGGCCTGTCTTGTTAGCACACTGAGTGGGCCTGGCGTTCAGCATTGCGTTCACACAAGTGCACCCGCAGACTCTGGTGACAGGATCGGAAAGCCAGTTCATTCGTCTGATTGAGGACAGAACCCAAACTGCCTGGGAGTGTGAGCACCAGGACTGCGTGGGAAAGCTGTGTTGAAAACAGTGCCCGGTGAGCTCAGAGAGAAAGCCACGGCAGTGAGCCAAAGGACCGGGTGTTTTCTGGTCTCAGACTGTGGAGGGCCATTTGCAGATTTCGGGGTGATTTTTATAGTTTTCTTCTATAAATAGTTGTATTTTACTTCATTACAAGTTCTTGGGATTGCTCACTGTAGACACGGCTGCAGAGGACTCAGGTATCCTGAAGGACTTCAGGTTCCAAAGAGTGATGGGCCCAGTCCCAGTTGGGAAGTGGTGGGGAATGGTGTCTCCAGCCTTGCCTGGGCCCTGCGGCTGCACAGGCTTCTGTAGGCTCCTCTGCCTGGGCCCTCTTTTGCAGTCCCTGCTGCAGGCATCAGAAGCATTCTGTAGTCCTGTCCCTGTTAGAGGAGGCTCTGGCTTCCTGCTGCTTTCGGAGCCCAGTCGAGGCCCTGCTGCATTTGGTGAAATTGTGGTGTGTGTATGTGCATTCGTCTTGCTGCATTATTGAATTAATGTGTTTATTAGAATCTTAGCTTGCTCACTGCCCTTTCTTGATGAGGACTGTTTTTTATTCTGAGATAAGGTCTTTTATATATATAGATATTTTATTGTTAAAATGCTCTTTTATGAAATTATGGTAATAGATGGTAGTTATTTTTTTATCACTGGCAAAATTAGAAGTTGCTAACTCTGAGCTGGGTGTAGTGGCTCATGCCTGTAATCCCAGTACTTTGGGAGGCTGAGGTGGGTGGATTACTTGAGGTCAGGAGTTTGAGACCAGCCTGGCCAACATGGTGAAACCCTATCTCTACTAAAAATACAAAAATTAGGTGGGCATGGATGCCTGTAATCCCAGCTACTCCGGAGGCTGAGGCAGGGGAATTGCTTGAACCTGGGAGGCAGAGGTTACAGTGAGCCGAGATAATGCCACTGCACTCCAGCCTGGGAAATAGAGAGAAAAACTCCCTCTTAAAAAAAAAAAAAGATTGGCAAGTCTGGTCTGAAATGCTGTAATTTCATTGACCTCTTGTCCTACCTGTCAAAGCTGTGGGATTCTAGAATCTCACTTGGACCTGGGAGGCCCCCAGAGCCCACACTGATAAGGGCCTCCTCGGCGAGGGGATCAGTGGTGGAGTGCGGTAGTCAGAGCGAGGTGGTTAGCGCAGTGATGACCATGAGCCCAGCCTTGGTCCCTGGCCCCTGTCACATCCCATTCCTGGACTTCTGTCATGGTTCATTTTCTCCTGCTGAGGCCCTGGAGTGGCAGGGAGGGCCTGGAGAACACAGCAGGCTGGGGGAATGTGTGCTGTCTGCTTTTCACGTATCTGTGTTTATTTAAATGTAAGGGCGAGCTTTCAGTTCCTATCTCATTTGTAGTCAGCTCCAGGCAGACGTGACACATGGATCAGGTGTGTCTGGGACTCCTAGTCCCTGCTGGTGGTGCCCCCTGCAGGCAGGGTGCCCGCTCTTCTAGGGAGGCTCAGAAATGAGACCAGGAAGGCTACTGAGTTTGAAGGACAGTCTTGGGAACCCCCAAACAGCAGCAGTTGGGAATTGAAACACGGTAACACAGGTATAAAGAATGTGTGGGCCTGGGCCACCAGAGAACACAGGTGGGAAGACGGAGAAACTTCCCTTCGCTGTCCTGGGCTTTCCTGGCCTTGGCATGCTTGACATTTGGGCTGGGTGATTCTTTTTCCTTAGGACTTTCTTGTGCATTGTGGGCTGTTTAGCAACATCCCTGGCCTCCACCCGCTGATGCCAGCCAGCAGCACACACATACGACCACCACCTGTGATAATCAGAAGTGTCTCCACACAGTGCCAGATGTTCTAGGGGCAAAACTGGCCCCTTTGGGAACCACCACTCTACTCTGGTGCTTCTCAAACTTTCATGAGCTTGTGAATGCCCTGATAATGTGTTTAAAAAGAAGATTCTTTTTTTAATTTTGGAGACAGGGTCTTACTCTGTCATCCAAGTTAGAGTGCAGTGGTGTAGTCTTGGCTTACTGCAGCCTCTGTCTCCTGGGTTCAACTGATTCTCTCACCTCAGCCTCCTGAGTAGCTGAGATTATAGGTGTAATCTCATGCACCACCATGCCTGGCTAATTTTTGTAGTTTTGAGTAGAGACAGGGTTTCACCATGTTGGCCAAGCTGGTCTCAAACTCCTGACCTCAAGTAATGTACCCACCTTGTCCCCCCAAAGTGCTGGGATTACAGGCATGAGCCACTGTGCCCAGCCTAGATTCTTTTTTTTTTTTTTTTTGAGACAAAGTCTCACACTGTCACCCAGGCTGGAATACAGTGGTGTGATCTGGGCTCACTGCAGCCTCCACCTCCCGGGTTCAAGCGATTCTCCTGCCTCAGCCTCCTGGGTACATGGGACTGCAGGTGTGTGCCAACATACCCAGCTAATTTTTGTATTTTTAGTAGAGATGGGGTTTCCCCATGTTGGCCATGCTGATCTTGAACTCTTGGCCTCAAGCGATCCACCAGCCTTGACCTCCCAAAGTGCTGCTGGGATTACAAGCATGAGCCACCACGCCCGACCGAAAGAGAAGATTGTGATTCAGTAGGTCTGGGGTGTAGCCTGAGACTCTGCATTGAAGTGCTGGGACATGCTGTGCTGCTGCCCGGCAAAGCTCTGGGCCATATGAAGAGTCGGTGACTCTGCCTTTTCCTCCAGCTAAGCAGGTCGTACCCAAAGGCTGGCTCTGGAACTGTTTGGCAAGTCTCTGGGGCCCTTTGAGACTCAGCTCACCTGTAATCACTAGCCGTGTGTGGTAGGCCCACTTCTGAGAGGCCCCCAGACTCCAGGCTCCTGGTGCACACTCACTTTCTCTACCCTCTCTCAGGTGTTCAGTCAAATACTGACTAGGTATCGTTGCTGTGGGATTTTGCAGATATAATTAAGATCTCAGATCTATTGACCTTAAGGTAGAGATTACCTGGGTGGGCTTGCTCTACTCGTGTGAGCCCTTGAAGTCTGAGTCCAGGTGTCTGAGGCAGAGCAGTCAGAGACATGGCAGGAGAGGGTTTGACGAGGGAGATTGGTCGTGGTTGACTTTGGAGATAGAGAGTGCCACATGGCAAGGGATGTGGGTATCTTCTAGGAGGTGACAGCTGTATTGGGCTGGCAGCTGGCAGGGAAGGAGACCTCATTCTCCATCCCTGTGAGCTTGTGAAAGGATCCTGAGCTCCGCATGAGAACACGTCCTAGCTCACTGCATTGATGTTTAGCCTGGGAGACCCTGATCAGAGAACGCAGCCACCTATCTCTGAACTTCTGACCCACAGAGCCATTGGCTGGTAAATAAACAGGTGGCATTCGAGGCCATTGAGTTCACTAATATGCTTTATGTCATCTCAAGAGATGTGTCTTTCTCCTCCCAGGCTTTTTCACCTTCCTGTCACCTGTCCCTCTCCCATTCCCCAGCCTGGGGTCGAGTTGCTGGGCGACATGAAGACTTAGCCTGGGCCCTGCAGGAACGGGTGCTCAGGGAGTGTGTCTGTTGCATGGAGTCACTCACCTTGTTTGGTACAGTCACTGAGATTCTTTGTTATTTGGGTGTGACCTGCGCAGTTGGAGGAAAGAGCAGAGCAGATCCGTTCCAAGTCCCACCTCATCCAGGTGGAGCGGGAGAAGATGCAGATGGAGCTGAGTCACAAGAGGGCTCGAGTGGAGCTGGAGAGAGCGGCCAGCACCAGTGCCAGGAACTATGAGGTGAGTTCAGGTGGGGTGAGCATTGGCCAAGCCAGCCCCACGAAGCAAGGGGACTGCACGGTAACTGCCAGGCTATAAGAAATCAGATCCCAGCCCCTGGGAGAAAGAGGGCTGTGCAGAGTACCTACCAGGCTGTAGGAAATCAGAACCCAGTCCCTGGGAGCAAGGGGGCTGTGCACGGTACCTGTCAGGCCATGAGAAATCTAGAACCCAGCTGGCTGGAAGCCTGAGACGCCCTGTGCCACAGTTGCCAGGACATTCCTTCTGAGGCCACTAATGCTGGGCGCCAGGTATAAGTTATGCTTGATGTCCTAGAGAAGGGTGGCATGAAATGGGGACAATTGTGAAGAGTGGCCCCTTGCTGTGTCTGCTCAGTGAGGCTGCGGGACTGGCACACAAACCTCCTGGTTTCCTCTTCCCTCTGGAAGAACTGGAAGGCAGGTCTGGCAGAAATGCCGAGTGGTTTAGGAGTGACAGGCTTAGGAGCTGATGGGGTGGAATGGGGTCTTGGGTCCATGCTAGGCCTTTGGGTTGGAGGGCTGTAGCAAAGAGTGCCGGCCTCAGTGGCAGCTGGGTGTTGCTCCTGGCTTGCCCAGGGCAGTAGGGGAAGCTCCTTGTCCTTGGGGAGGGAATTAGGTTTCCACCGAATGTACGGATCTCCTCTGCTTTGATTAACGGCACTTTGCCAGGGTTTCAGTAGGTGCTGATCAGCTGTGGATGCTGCCAAGGCTCAGGCAGAGCATTCGATGGAGAGTCTCCCTGGCCTCTGTGCCCTTTCTTGCTGGTGGATGTGTCTAGCCCCTCCCCCAGACAACCTGATGCAATATATTCACACACACTTCTAGGCCCTAGAAAAACAAATAGCTCACGTCTTCTGGGGTGTGATGGTTTTTGGATTCCTTGTCCCTGGCCTGCAGATCCTGGCTGCCGTGTGTTGTGTGGGCTTAGGGAGCCCAAGACACTGCCGGGGTGGGTGCCGCTGCCTCTGGGGCGGCTCCCGTGCTGCTTTGAGAGCTGTTTTCCCTGAGAGGTTGGGGCTTTTGCTCATGGCCTGGGTGGGTCCTAGGAGGGACAGTCCTGGTGGAATTGATGGGACGGGGAGGGAGAGGACACAGGAATCTCCCTGACTATTGAGGTTCCCTGGTTAGGGGTGGAGAGGTGGCACCAGTTTAGTGGCACCATTAGTCTGGAGGCAGCGTGCTCGTGGCACGGCTCTGGCTCTAGGGCAGGAGGATGGAACGTGCAGCCGTTTGAGTTTCTCTGGGCCAAGAGTCCCCAAGGACAGGGCCCACCTGACTGTCCAGGATTTCCATCATGTGGCACAGCTTATGGCACCTTATGGATGCTGACAAATGTTTGATTGAGGGAGGGGTCACTGTAGGGTCTCTGGAGCCCTTTCTTGGGGAAATCCAGGGATGCAGGTGACTGAGCTTACACCTGGGGCTCCCTGCTGAGCTCCAGCCACCTTCCAACAGGCCTTTCCTTCCTTGCCCACAGACACAGCTGCATGAGACCCCAAGAACAGTCCCAACCAGTAGTTTTCCAATTGTTCCTTGGAGTTCCACCTGGAAATACCTATTGGGGGTGAAACCTAAGTGTCTGAAGTCCAGGGACCTGCCGGCTGTCCTGTCTGCACTAGGACTGGCAGCACCAGGCCCAGTGCCACATCTGGCTTGTGACAGTGCTGAGCGGAGCCCTGCTACAACCCCAGCTGTCTTCTTGTTCTGCATCACAGAAGGGTCTCTTGATTGTGGTGAGACGGCTCTTGCAGCTCACAAGGGCTGGAGTCCCTCCGAGGTGCGGGTCAGCCATCAGAAAGTGGCCACCCTCTGTCACACCTCTCCTAGGTTTTGGGCTGGAGTACCCTGGACAAGGGTAGCACAAGCACGTACTCTGCCCTGGGCTCCATGAGTGCTTGGCGCTTCCTGAGGAAGGCAGGGCGAGAGGGCCCAGAGTGCCGGCTCCACCAGGACTCACCGTCTTCACCTCCCGGGACTCCCGTACCTGGCAGTGAACTCAGCAGGGCCTGCGGGTCATTAGAATCAGGATTTCTGAGCATGGTTCTTGGTTCTGTCCCATCCTAACCAGCGAGAGCCACGTGGCCTCCCCAAGGCCAGTCCTGCGGAGTGGCTCTGGAGGTTCACGTGAGATGCTGTGGATATGTGGCAGAGTTGAGCCCAGTGTAAACTCCTTCTGTCTGCAGCCTCCTGTCCACGCCACCTGTCTCTGCCCCTGTCATCTGCTCGCTGGGGGAGTGCCAGCTCATTTTAGTGCCGGCCATCATGTGCTTAGTCAGGACCTGCTGGTGCTGCAGAGCTCAGCTTCTCTACAAGGTCCATTCTGAATTTCACATTTCCCGTGCTCCCTTTCCCTGCAGAGGCAACCGCTGAGCAGATGGTGTGACAAGTGTGTGTGTGATCTGTGTCAAGTGCCCTTCCTGGGAGCCCTGACCTCTCACAGTGCTCACGTCACGGTGTCTCAGTGGGGGCGCCAATGCTGGAGCTGGGTCCCAGGTCCCGTCCTGGCTCTGCCACTGACTTGGCTGGCGGGTCCTGCTTGGCTCTTTTCTGCACCTTGGTGGCCCATTCTGAGAGAGGTGTGGGGGTGAGGGCTCCCCGCTGACCTTCCCATGGGTGGCATGTGGCATCTTCCTCTTGTTCTCTTGACAGCGCGAGGTTGACCGCAACCAGGAGCTCCTGACCCGCATCCGGCAGCTTCAGGAGCGTGAGGCCGGGGCGGAGGAGAAGATGCAGGAGCAGCTGGAGCGCAGCAGGCAGTGTCAGCAGAGCCTGGATGCTACCAGCAAGAGGCTGCGTGAGAAAGAGGACAGCCTGGCCCAGGCCGGCGAGGTGAGTGGGGCCTCTGCTGGACTGGGTCCCCCCTTCTGAAGCTGTGTTCCCGGGAGAGGAAATGCATGCTCTTGTTTGCCTCTGCAGCACCTCCTTTGTGTTTTTAGTTGTGTTTCCCACATGGGCAGCTGTGTTGTTTGCATAGCTGTAATCAGTAGAAGAATTAATTTTCCATTCTGTAGTTTTCAGTTAAAAAGTTGAGCGTTTGATCCAGGCATGGTGGCTCACGCCTGTAATGCCATCACTCTGGGAGGCCGTGGCGGGAGGATCACCCGGTCAGGAGTTCAAGACCAGGCTGACCAACATGGTAAAACCCATCTCTACAAAAAATACAAAAATTAGCCAGGCGTGATGGTGGGCACCTGTAATCCCAGCTACTCGGGAGGCTGAGGCAGGAGAATTGCTTGAACCCAGGAGGTGGAGGTTGCAGCGAGCCAAGATCATGCCATTACACTCCAGCCTGAGTGACAGCGGGAGATTCTCTCTCAAGAAAAAATGAGCACTTTTTTCTTCTGTAATTATGAATTTTAACGGTTGATGAATCTGCTTTTTGTCGTTTGTGAATGTTCAGTGTGTTTGCGTTCACTCGTCATATCTATGTGGCAGGTAGCCCATCGTCTAGCCCTCGCTTCTGCTGACTTTGGACAGACCCCTAGGTTTGGGTTATAAGGTCCCCAGCGATGGCGGTCTCTGTGTCAGTTGCTCTTAGAGCCCTATTTGAGGGCTCCAGTTTCCCTGCAGCCTTCCCTGTCGTGGATGGTGGTCTTTTCTGGAAATAGTTGTTGTATTTTCGGGAGGCTTAAATAGGCATGTGTGGATTTGCATTTCTTTGACTACTGGCAAGGTGTGCAGGCATCCGATGGCGTCGGGGAATTGCCTCAGAACTGGAGCCGGTGTGAACTGCAGTCCGTGTGAAGGTTGCGTTCGTTTTAGAAACAGTGGACATGGGTGCTGGTGGAAACTGGAATCTTCTGACCTCTCCTGTCCCTATTCTGTGGCAATCAAGATCGCTGGTGCCAAAAGGAAACATGAAAATCTGCTGGTGTGGGTGTGGAGGTGTGGGGGTCCGGGTGGGGTGGGCATGCAGCGCCTTGTGTGCGTTCTCCATCTGCAGCTCTTCTGGAGGGGTCCAGAAGCTGGTTGTGGTTATTTTTCTGGGCAAGCCTAGGGAGGCGTGTTCAGGTTGTTCCCCCAGCTGCCTCTGGAGGGAATGTGGACAGGAGAGGAGGCGTGATTGGCTTCTGAGAAGCCACTCTTACCTTGCCCTTGCTCTGGGTTCCAGGCCCTGTGTGCTGGGCTGTGCTGGAGGCAGGTTGGGGATTCCATGGAGAAGGGTGAGTTGTGCCCAGCACTCCACGAGGGGCAGAGGAGCAGGAGACTGTAGGAGGTACAGGGCGGTGCCCGGTGGGGCGGGGCGCAGTGAGAGGAAGCTTGTCGCATGCAGGTGCTGCTGCTGTGCCCTGTCACATCTAAGCCAAGGTGGCAGCTCCTCAGGAAAGCCTTCCCTGCTCACTGGGCCTTGGCCTCCTTCTCTGGTGACAGGGCCCTGACTGTCACCCTCCTTACTCTGGAATTATCTTATGTGCCTCTTCCTTGCCGAGTGTCCTGCGTCCCCTACAACACGGGTGCCCCTGCGGGCAGGTGGGCTCGGCTCTGCATCTGGCTCAGCCCTGGCACCTGCTGTGTATTAAGACCTCTGGGAGGATGTGTTTATTGTTAGTATGTTTTCAATACCTTTCTTCTTTTTTGACTCCCAAGTTGGCCCCTCACTATTGTGGTGAAGTAAACCGTACAGATTGTGGGTGTGCAGGGAGCCCACACAGCCCCACGCCGGCCTTCCCAGAGTGGCGTTGGGTGGACATCGGTGATGGGCTTCAGCGGCCCTGAGCTGGGCACGGGTTCTCTGGGACAGGGAGATGAGTGCTGTGGCCTCCTTGTTTGCGCGGGTGCGGCCCAGCCAGGTCCCCCAGGTTGTTTGCTGTGTGAGTTTGCCATTGTCCTGCCCTGGATGCGTGGTCCCCAGAGCTGACATCACCCCCATGTGTTTCCGTGTGTTCACTTACAGCGATGCTTCTCAGTGTCCATCTGGCTTGCACAGTGGCTTGACCCGAGGACACCTGGGGTTTTCTGAGCTTTTCCAGGGGGTTAGGGTCCTCAGAAGGTTACCTGTGGGGGATGATCAGGAGAAAGTGTGGCGATTTGGTAGCACTGCATTTGGGTTCCGTGATGTCAGGCAGAGCTGCACCTGCTGTCCTGGAAGCTGCTGGAGGGACTGCTGGGTTTGCTCAGGGACCGCCTCCCCAGGTGGCTCCTTCCCGTGCCAAGTACTCCCCTTCCAAGCACATGGTCTGCCAGCAGGTACTGCCCAGCCCTCTGCAGAGCCTCCATCTTTGTCCTTTTGGTTGGCCATTGTCTTGCTGTTGTTGTAGGTGATGTCATTAGCAAACAGCTGGCACAGTAGCATGAGGGTGGCTAGGGAGGGATGCCAAGAGCCACGTTTGGAGGGAAGGCCAAAGTGATGGTGTGGCAGGCACATGGATGGATGCCTGGTGGGACTTTGGGAGTGTGGGGCACTGGCACAGAGACTGCCAGGTGCCAGGCGTGAGAGTCCAGGCCCATCTTGGCTGGTGGGGGTTTTTGCTTCTGAAGCCTCCTCACCAAGCCTCCTTTCCAGGGGCCCTGGCTGGGGCCTGGGTGTTTTCCGTCAGCTCTTGGGTAGCCTGTGGCAGGCTCTGAGCTGTGCTGTTCTGGAGCACCTGAAGAAGGGTGGGCCCTGCATGTCAGCATCTGCCTGGGTATATGTCCTCCTGGAGGAGGTGGCTTTGCCCCCTGCTCCCCTGCTCCCCTGCTCCCCTGACCACCCACCCCTCTGCCTCTCTGCCCTCTGCCCCCTGCCCCTCTGTCCTCCTGCCCCCCTGCCTCTTTTCCCCCTTGCCCCGTTGCCCCCTTCCCCCCGTGCCCCTCTATCCCTCTGCCTCTCTACTTCTCTGCCCCCTCCCTCCTGCCCCTCTACCCTTGTTTCCCTGCCCCCCTGCTGCCTCCCTGCCCCCCTGCCCCCTTGCCTCCCTACCCCCCTACCCCCCTGCCCCCCCACCTCCCTGCCCCTCTGCCTCCTGCCTTGCTCATGGTCGTGGCTCACTAAGTGGCTCTCTGGCCCCCTCTGCTTTCAGACCATCAACACACTGAAGGGGAGGATCTCGGAACTGCAGTGGAACGTGATGGATCAGGAGATGCGGGTGAAACGCCTGGAGTCGGAGAAGCAGGAGCTGCAGGAGCAGCTGGACCTGCAGCACAAGTTGGTGGGGGCCAGGGTGTGGGGTCAGGGCAGGAGCTGCAGGGGTCGGGTCACGGGTTGGGGTGTGGGGCCTGCCTCTCTCCTGGTGGCTGGGTAGGATGTGGATGCACTCCCGGATGCTGTCCTAATTCACAGTCAGTCAAGAGGGGCAGACACTGAGGCCCCTGGAGCCAGGACCATGAGCCCAGGAAGTGTCCTCATGTTCCTAGGGCAGAGCGGGTGCAGCAACTTCCTCGCACTCCTTCCTGGAGAGCGCTCCTGCAGATTTTACTTTACTTTTTGAGACAGGGTCTCACTCTGTCATGCAGTGTGGAGTGTAGTGGCGCGATCATGGCTCGCTACAGCCTCGACCTCCTGGGGTCAAGCGATCCTCCTGTCTCAGCCTCCAGAGTAGCTGGGACTGCAGGCATATGCACTACACCTGGCTAATTTTTTGAGATGGAGTCTCACTCTGTCACCCTGGCTCGAGTGCAGTGGCACCATCTCGGCTCACCACAACTTCTGTCTCCCAGGCTCAGTGATTCTCCTGACTCAACTTCCTCAGTAGCTGGGATTACAGGCACCTGCCACCATGCCTGGCTAATTTTGCAACTACCTGATTTTACAAAATGTTTCATAGAGATGGGGGTCTCACTTTGTCACCCAGGCTGATCTTGAGCTCCTGGCCTCAAGTGATTCTCCTGCCTCATCCTCCTAGAGTGCTGGGATTACAGGTGTGATCCACCGTGCCGTATTTAGGGCTAGATTTAAAGGGTAGCACCATGTGCCTTGGAGGTGCAGGGGATGTGGCTGGGAAGGGATGTCCAGGCACAGGGCTGGGCTCAGCCAAGGTACAGATGTGAGAGCCTTGTGTGGAGGTGCGGTCAGCACCAGGGGCATCTCCTACCCAGCATTTAGGAGATGCCCAGCACCATGGGCCTCTCCTAAAGAGTTTGACCCTTCCGTCAGCAGATGTGGTTTTAGGAGAGTTCTAGTTTCGTAGTAGAGAGGAGAGGTCATTTCTGGGTGGGTCTCTGTCACAGCTGCTCCAGGGCTGCGGGTTGCGGCCGGCAGGTGAAAGCTGCAGGTGCTGCTGCTGTCGAGGACCTTGCAGGCGGCTTGGGCTCGCTATGTACCCCGTGCGGATGAGCAGACTGAGGCCTCAGAGCCAGCCAGCAGGGGCTGGGGCCCAAGACCTTGGGAGTGTGTGTGTGGGGGTCTGTGCAGGGGGGGGTCCTGAACCTTGGGGTGGGAGTGAGCGTGTGTGCGCCTGTGCTGGGGCGGATCTCAGGCTGAAGAGAATTGTTGGCCTTGCCACATGCCTGTTTCTGTATGTGATGTATTTATTATTATTATTATTATTATTATTTTTTAATAGAAAATGGCAGGAAGCCAGTCAGAAAATCCAGGAACTCCAGGCCAGCCAAGAAGCAAGAGCAGACCAAGAGCAGCAGATTAAGGTGAGTTGCTTGTGTCAGGTGCCTTGTGGATATCCCTGTGGTGGCCTTGGCTCTCCTGCCCCTGTCGGCCTTTCTGCGCTGGTGCTGAGCTCTGTGGGCCTCCTGTGAGGTTTGCTGCTGCCCTGTGTGGTGGGCATTTTGCTGGGCACCAGGGGTGCCATGGCAAATGATGCAGATGCTGCTGCCCTCAGGGAGTGTGCATTCTAGAGGATAGAGACTAACCAGAGACACGAAGAGAAAATGTCCGAATATATGATGATGTCAAGTGCTGAAGAGTGTGAGAAGATGATACAGGCATAGAGGGGCTGAGAAATCAGCCCACAGTTGCACAGCTGGAGCTGGGTCTCAGTCGGGGCGACCTACTCAAGCTCATGCTGTGCCCTTTCCCTGTAGAGGGCGTGCCGGGGAGATGCTGACTCCGGATCCCTCTCCTACCTCCTGTTGCCTGGAAAGCAGCCTCCAGACCCTGTGCTTCGGCTGTGCCCCCTTGGCCCCACCATGTACCCTCACCTCCATGCCTCATACCAGCTCTTCCTGGCTGCAGAGCTGACTGTCATCCCCAACCTAGCCTCTGCCATGTCACCTCCTGGTGGTGTTCCCTGGCCCCTCGTCCTCCCGTCTGCATCCCTCGGCCCACCTGTCAGGATTTGCTGGCCGGTGAGGCCTGTTGTCTGTCTTTTGCATCACTGTCTCTGCCACTTGACCTGGTACATTGCACAGAGATGGACTACCTTTTGTGTTTGTTGCATGACTGTCTGGTTTGGTCGTGGTTTCATCCTCTGCCTGTTCAGTGACTTGCTGCTCACAGATGTCAGCTGTCTGTGTCACAAGGAGACTGGGTACCATAGGGAAAAGCCTGTCCTCACTATTGGAAAGACTAAGTTGTTACACACGTGCTACTAGAGAGGCAGAAGTGGGCTTGACACGGGAGGGTGGGATGTTTCACCATGGAGTGTCATCTTGGGCCAGACTTGAGATAGATTTTTGCTTCTAGATAGCTCCCTGAGGGCAAGACAGTGGTGTGCACAGCAGCCCAGCGGTGTGTGGTGTGAATGCCAGCTCCCAGTGTGTGGTGGCCTGGGAGGATGGTGTTGGAAAGAGCTGCCCTGGACTGAAGGCTGAGGCTCAGTATTGGAAGCAGCTTTGAGGGCCCTGGTGCAGCCCGGGAAGGCCTCTCAGAGGAGAGTCCTGAGCCATGGAGGCTGCTGAGGACCTGGGGCAGTTTAGTGGAGGAACTTCCTGGCCTCAGTGACTTTACTTTTTAGGGGATGCTTTTTTCTATAGCAGATTTAGGTTCACAGCAAAATGAGCAGAAGGTAGAGCTCCTGTGCATCCCTGCTCCCCGCCCCACAAAAAAAAAAAAAAAAAAAAAAAAACACACTGCCATTCCTGGTAGAGTGGAGCACATATGATGGTGATGTATCTGCCTTGACACATCAGTGTCAGGGAGAGTCCATGGGTCACTCGAGTGTCTCTCCTGGACTGGGACAGTGTGTGCTTTGGGCAAATGTAAAATGTTCGATATTCACTGTTAGAGCATCACACAGAAGAGTTTTACTGCCGAAAAATCCTTTGTGCTCCCCCAGTTAATCCCTGACTCTCTCCTTCTGAGCCACTGACAATTCCCAAACTTTTGCTGTCTCTATAGCTCCCCATTTCCCAGAATGTCCTGTGGTTGGATACTGCAGTTCATGTAGCCGTTGCAGACTGGCTTCTTTCTCTTAGCCGTGTGCATGTGATTTTCTCCAGGTCTCTTCATGGTTCATTTTTCCCTTCTTCTCTGTCCCTGGCCTCCATCAGGATCTGGAGCAGAAGCTGTCCCTACAAGAGCAGGATGCTGCGATTGTGAAGAACATGAAGTCTGAGCTGGTGCGACTCCCTAGGCTGGAACGGGAGCTGAAGCAGCTGCGGGAGGAGAGCACACGCCTGCGGTGAGGGGGCATGGGGGATGGAGTAGCCTGTAGTGAGTCTGGCTTTGTGCGCAGGAGCCCGAGGTGCAGACCCCGTAGGGGCAGGGCTCCTGGGCTCTTGGTTTCATCCCCAGGGTGTGTGACTATTTGAGCAACTCTTTGTGGCACTGCCAGGGAGATGAGAGAGACCAATGGGCTGCTCCAGGAGGAGCTGGAAGGGCTGCAGAGGAAGCTGGGGCGCCAGGAGAAGATGCAGGAGACGCTGGTTGGCTTGGAGCTAGAGAACGAGGTGAGGGTCTACACGGAGTGGGTCGTACCCTCGCGTGATGGGGTGGGAGGCAGAATCATGGTCCCCAGAGAGGTCCATGCCTTATCCCCAGAGCCTGTGAACACGGCAGCTTCCCTGGCAGGGCGATTGAGGTCACAGGTCAGCTGGCCTACAGCGGGGAGGGGCTCCTAGGCCGTCCTGGGGGCTCAGAGTGACATCGGAGGGACTTGGTAGCTCCTGCTGGGTGTGGAGATGGAGGAGGGGCCACAAGCCAAGGAACGTGGGTGCCTCTGGAAGCTGGAAAGAGCAGGGAAGTGGACTTTCCCCTGGAACCTGCAGAAGGAACTCAGCCCTGCTGACATCTGGATTCCAGCCCAGGGTGACCCATTTTGGATTTCTGAACCAGAGTACTATAAGATATTCCATTTGTAGGCCTTTTTTCCCCCCCCAAGATGGAGTCTTGCTCTTTTGCCAGGCTGGAGTACAGTGGCGTGATCTTGGCTCACTGCAACCTCTGCCTCCCGGGTTCAAGCGATTCTCCTGCCTCAGCCTCCTGAGTAGCTGGGACTACAGGCATGTGCCACCATACCCAGCTAATTTTTGTATTTTTAGTAGAGACAGGGTTTCACCATGTTGGCCAGGGTGGTCTCAATCTCTTGACCTCTTGATCCACTTGCAGCCTCTCAAAGTGCTGGGATTACAGGCGTGAACCACTGCCCCCAGCCTGCTTGCTGGGATTCATACTTGAGTTTATGGGGCCAGGAAGGAGTGAGGCATGAAGTGCACAGTGTGAGGCATGAGGCTTACAGTGTGACTTCTGCAGTTGAGGAATAATAACCCGGCCCCTTCCAAGCAGACTTGGAGCATTTAGTGCCTAGCTCAGAGGTAAGGGTAGGCTCTCCTGAGAGGTCAGGGACTCAGCGCTGTGGTCATTATTGTTAGTCTTATGTGATAATCCTGTGGCAGGCGATGACAGGGTCCGTGCTTTTGTTGTCTTTTCAGAGGCTGCTGGCCAAGCTGCAAAGCTGGGAGAGACTGGACCAGACCACGGGCTTGAATGTCAGGTAGGGAGGGGCAGGTGCCTCTGGGGTCCCACCTTCTCCGAAGGGTCGCTGGGGAAGAGCAGAGTCTGCCTCCTGCTCACGGGCACTGTCTGTAAAAGGCTGGTGGGGGCCTTTTGTCCCCGGCTGCTCAGGTTTAATGAGGCCCTTCTCAGTGGGTAGGGCAGTGGAACTGAGCGACTCTTCTTGCTGAAGCTTTAGTAACATATTCATTGAGTACAGAATATCCACAGCAAACCAGTGGCAGGTGTCCGACTGCCCCGCATTGTGGAGCTTTGTGAAAGGACTCTTTTTGGTGTATCCTGAGGAAGAAATTACTTTTGGGGACAATCATTCATTTTAGGGAACTGTAACCAGTGGAGATCAGCTGAGTTTTTAGAGTTCAGATAAACCCACCATATTAGGCTGTTCTTGTATTGCTGTAAAGAAATACCTGAGAGTGGGTGATTATGAAGAAAAGCTGTGGAATTGGATCACACTTCTGTAGGCTGTACAGGAAGCGTGGTGCTGACATTGTTCAGCTTCTGGTGAAGCCGCAGGGAACTTTCAGTCATGGCAGAAGGTGAAGGGGAAACAGGCATGTCACATGGCAAAAGCAGGAATGAGAGAGAGAGAGAGAGAGAGAGAGAAAGAGAAAGACAGAGAGCAAGAGAGTGCACAAGGGCAGTGCTGGGAGGGAGGTGCCACGCACCTCTTAATGATCAGATCTCGTGAGAACTTACTATCGTGAAGACAGCCCCAAGCTGTGAGGGATCTTCCCCCCACGATCCAAACACTTCCCACCAGACTCCACTTCTAGCCCTGGGGATTACAGTTCAACATGGGCAGGGATGGAGATCCAAACAGTTCTCACCCACCGTCGTGGAAGGCTATTGTCTGGTGCTTGTAGCAGCCTCTTCACAGTCTGTGCCAAGCTGAGTGCCAGCGCATGGGTGGAGGGATGTGCGGTGGAGCTGCCGGGGGACCACCCCAGGTGCTGGGGTTGGCATTCTTACAGACAGGAGAGCAGGACTATTCCCAGGTCTGGTCCTGTCTGTCCTCCTACCCCATCCACCTCAAGGGCCTGTGCTCATCTTTCTCCAGCAGCTGCTCCGTTGGCTCCTGCCCTTCAGCCGCTGGGCCCCTACAGGTGACCGCCTCCTGGCAGCTCTGGTCTGGGCCCCACTTTGTGGCTGCCCTAGTGCTCCAGGTCTCGGGAAGGTGCAAGAGTGATGCTTTTGAGGGAGCCATCGGAGCCTGGGACTCATGGTCTTGGTGCTGGTGCTGAGGCTGCCTCTTGTGTTTGCTTGTGAGATTTCAAGTCTTCCTGCTTCCTGTCTGTCTTTCCTGCTGCTCTGGAAACTAGGCCGAGACTGAGATGAGACTCTCTGAAAGAGCTGTCCTGTGACCACACCATCCAACTGCTGGTTCTGGAATCCACTACCTTCTCATCAGCATTACTGGCTTCAGTTCTTAGTAACCTGAAAATGCCCCTTCATCTTCTTTGAGCTTTGCTAAATCAGAGTGTGGCCTGGGCTGCCATCTCCTCTTGAACTCCCCCTGTAGAACATGGACTTCTGTAGGGCCGGCCTCAGCAGGGCCTAAATGCTTTGTGCTTCTGTCTGTTCACTGGGCTTATTAATTGCTTATAAGGTGACCCTTCTGCTTCCAGGGATACTCTGGCCAGATGAGAAACCTCTGTGACTTTTTTCCTGTGAGGGACATCAGAGGCCCCCTCGTGCCTGGTGGGCCTGGCCTTGTTAGACAGTCCAAGTGTGCAGTTTGCTCTGGAGCAGTCAGCGTTAGTCAGGCACACAGACCTGGTACAGTTGACTGCTGTCTCTAGCTGGTTACAAAGTACTGCTGCTCCATCAGCCTTTGCCCTGTTCCCGCATCTGAGTGCCTTGCCTGGGTGTGGCCTATGTGAGGGCAAGCTGGCCTGGGGTGCTGCTGGCTGGTGTGAGGGTGAGCTGGCCTGGGGGTGCTGCCTGGGTGTGGCCAGCATGAAGACAAGCTGGCCTGGGTGCTGCAGGCCGGTGTGAGGACAAGCTGGCCTGGGGTGCTGCCTACCTGGTGTTCCCTGTTTACTCTGCCCATCCTGGTGGCCAGGCTCTGCATGGGGGAGAGGAGGGGTCGGTCTGCAGGGCTGGTAGAGGTGGGCTGCCTGTGTCCACTGCCAGCTTGAAGTGGAGTGGGAGGCAAGTGGCATGCATATGTGGCGCCCTGCAGCTTTGATGAGGAAAATAGATAGTGCTTTGGGGGCTGGGGGGTCTGGATTCAAGTCCCCTTCCCACCAACAGTAAGACTGGTTTCAAGTCACTGCGTGGCTCTGGGCCAGTGTTCTCTTCATTGAAAGGGGAACATGGAGTTCTCTTCCCCGCTGCGTGTGAAGATCAGGTGCCATCGTGTACTTGTGGAGGGCCCTGTGAGTCGGAGAGGGCTGGTGCGAGTGACCTCTTTGAGCAGCCAGAGGCTGATGTCCAGGAAGGGATGGAGCCATCCTCGCTGTGGGGGTTGACCCGTAGTTTCCTGGGTTGACCCGTAGTTTCCTGCGTTGGCCTTGGCCGTGGGTCTAGTAGAGGGCAGGTTTCCTCACGTGCTCGGTCACCTGCCGGGCCTGGGCCCCTTCAGGGCTCCCCACCACTCCTATTGTTTCCTGTGCACCACAGGATAGGTGTCTGAATGTGTTTCTGATTCATGCTTGATGTTAGTGGGGGTAGCACCCATGTCACAGTCCCTGGGAATGCAGGCTGGGGGTCCTGAATGCGGCTCATAGAGGGTTTGGTAAACATGTGCATTTCTGGCTGGGCACAGTGGCTCACGCCTGTAATCCCAATGCTTTGGTAGGCTGCAGCAGGGGGATCACTCTAGCCTACATGTTTGAGATCCACCTGGGCAATATAGCCTGTCTGTACCAAAAAAGAAAGAAAAAAAATAGCTGTGCTCAGTGGTGCACACCTATAGTCCCAGCTACCTGGGAGACGGAGGTGGGAGGATCACCTGAGCCCAGGAGGTCAAGGCTTCAGTGAGCCGTGATCACACTACTGTACTCCAGTGACAGAATGAGACCCTGTCTCTCAAAAAGCAAACAAAAAACAAAGTGCATTATTTCTGGGTAAACCACAGATACACTAGGCTTTCTATTTTTAGGGACCAGATTTGGGGCAATTCTTAGGGATTTCTGAAGCTCATGTCAGGCCACATTGAATGTGGCGATGAAGTGGGCAATGGGGACACAGATGCAGTGAGAAGCTGGGGCCTCGGGGTCATAGCTGCTGCTTGTGGTCCCGTGGGAGGGGTGAGCACACTTGCTGTTCATATGTGGAGACATGTGTGCTTTGTGGGTGAGCTTGGGGATCCCCTCTGCTCAGCCATGGGGGACCTGAGGTGATATCACACATCCTGGAAGCAGAGGGCTCAGCAGCTGGGAGTGCCCTGGGCCTGTGCCAGTGGGCTGGCATCTGCTTACCTTCAGGCCCAGGCCTTGCTGGGATTTGGGGCTTGCTGAGGCCCCAGGCCCCGTGGGTGCAGAGCAGCTGCTGCCACTAGGTGGTGCCCCTGCCTTGGTGATCCTTCCCACAGCCATTTCCCTTGGGTCTCTTTCGCCTTGTGATCCCACCACCCTCCCACCATGGGACTTGCTTGCTGACACCAGGGTTGTAGTTGATGGGACTTGCTTGCTGACACCAGAGTTGTAGTTGATGGGGTTGTGAGGGACCTGCGGCCACTATTCCTGCCTGCCTTTAGTGGGGTGCTTCTGGCTATCCCATGCCTTGCCCAGTTTCTGACCAGCACCCTGGGAACCCTCAGGCCCCAGGGCAGTGAGCCCCTGGTGTTGAGGCCAGGTGTCCTCTGCATGGGCCCTTCCCTAAGGACAGGACTCTGGTGTCCTGCAGTCCTCAGAGGGCTCTTTGGCCTCACCCTGGACTTGGATGTACCCTGGCTGAGCCCCAGGAGAGAGTGGCCTGCTCACCCTCTTCCCCATGTGGGGCTTACGTCTTAGGAGAGGATGCTGGGCGAGTTGGCTGGGGTGAGTCAGTGAAACCACAGGAAGACCCTGTGGAACGAGGTCCTTATGTGTCACACAGGCCTGGGCACATGTGACATGTCTAGCACACAGGGTCATGCAGGTTGGGTCATATTAGTTTCTACAACTTTGAAGTCACAGGCAGGAAGGGGACACAGTGCGTGTGGATGAGCCTGCTTGAACACACGTGGGGAAGGGCAGGATGCCAGTGCCAAGTGTGATGTTGATACGCTTTCCCTTAGGGTGTTGGGCGTTGGGCTGAGGGAGTTAGCAGCAGTCTGGCAGGCAGTGATATGATGAGCTTGGTCTCCTAGGAGCATGGTCTGTCTTGAAGGATGACTTAATGGTTGTGGAAAGTGGATGCCAGGACACACCCTTTGAGGTACATGTCAACCTAGGCAAGACGTCAGGGGCACAGGAGGAGGAGGTGTAATCGAGAGAGACCAGTGGGAAAGATGTGTGAGAGTGGAGGCCATCTGGGAATGCAGGGTGCTTCTCTTTGGAAAATCACCTGTTTCAGCAGAATGAAAAAGGGGTGCAGGCCATCTCTGTAGGCAAGCAGCACGACCGTTGCTAGCAATCCCAAACGCATTTGTGGTTGAAATTTCTCAGCAAGCTAGGAAGAGAAGAGAAATTCCTCAGCCAGGTAACAGACACCTGCGGAAAACCACAGCTGATATAATATAAGGGTGAAACTGACTGCGTCCCTGACACAGAGACCAGGCAGGGTGTCTGTTCCCACCACCCCTGGTCGCACTGTGCTGGAGATCTTCACCAGTGTGATTAGGCAAGCAAAAAGAAAAGGTAGATAGACTGGAAAGGAGGAAGTAAAACTGTATCTGGAGACAACATAATTATCTGTAGAAGTTTCCAGGATATCAATGACAAGCCAGTAGGACTAAACAGTGAGGTTTACAGGGTCACAGCATGCAAGGACGTTGTACCAAAATAGGTTACGTTTCCGTATGTTAGCAGTGAGCCACTGGAGTACATACCACATATGACGGCATCAAAGTCCATGAAATACTCAGGGAGGCATATAAGAAAATCTGTGTAAGATTCAGATGCAACTGAGACATTAAGATCACCTAATATTAAAAAATGGAGACGTAAGGGGAAAAATGAACTCTTTTCTCCTCTGCTCTCACACAGCCATTGACTCAGTACTTCTGACATCAGGTACTGGAAGGTTCCGCACACACCAGCCAATTCTCCAGGGGATACCAGCTGGGTGTCCTGCAGCCTCATCTGTACTCTCTCCACCTGGAGTTAGTATCGGCTCCCCTGGGCTCAGGGCCAGCCCCACACGTCTGGGCCCCACTTCAGATTCTGGTTGCAAGGTAGTAGGCTGTCATCTGTGCTTCATTGTACTGTTTTCTCCTCTCCCTCTGTCACTGACGTCAGCTGTACTTCTGACTAACAGGCTGTTAAAGGAGGCTCCTATAACCCATTCCTTGGATTTAATTAATTTGCTGGTGTGACTCTCAGAACTCAGGAAGACATTTTCTTATGTTTACTCCTGTGTTATAAAGGATGTTAGGATACCTGAATTGAACCTTAGAAAGACTGGAAAAAAAAAAAAATAAAGGATGTTAGGAATAATTCAGGTGAACAGGTCTGTAGAGTGAGGTATAAGGGGAGGCGTGGAGCTGCCATGCCCTCTTTGGGTACACCACTCTCTAGGACCTTCCACATGTGCAGCTCTGAACCCTGGCCCTATTTATGGGTTTTTATGGAGGCTTTGTCACATAAGCATGATTTATTGCACCACTGGCCATTGGGAGTCAACTCAACCTTCCGCCCCTCTCCCCTTCTGGGAGATTGAGGGGTGGGACTCAAAGTCCCAACCCTCTAATTTCACCTTGGTGTTTCTGGTGACCATCCTACCTGAAGCTGCCTGGGGGCTGCCAACCACCAGTCATGTGTGTCAGGGAACGGAAAGACCAAATATATATTTCAGAGTATCATAAAGGTACCATGTTCATGTATTGGAAGGTTCATTATTGTTAAGGTGGCAGTTTGTTCAAATTGTCCCAAATATTTGACATAATCCCAAACAAAGCCCCAGCAGGGTTTTTGGGTAGAAATTGATGAACTGATTTCTAAAATTTCTTTTTTTTTGAGACAGACTCTTGCTCTGTCACCCAGGCTGGATTGCAATGGCACAGTCTCGGCTCACTGTAACCTCTGCCTCCTGTGTTCAAGTGATTCTTCTGCCTCAGCCTCCTGAGTAGCTGGGATTACAGGTGCATGCTACCATGCCCGGCTAATTTTTGTATTTTTAGTAGAGACGGGATTTCACCATGTTGGCCAGGCTGGTCTTGAACTCCTGACCTAGGTGATTCACCCTCTTTGGCCTCCCAAAGTGCTGGATTACAGGTGTGAGCCACTGCACCTGGCTGATCATTTCTAACATTTCTGTGGGAATGTAAAACACCTGTAAATTGTTACAGCTATAACAATTTTGAAAAAGACCAAGTTATAGTTCAAAAGTAATTTAAGAATACAGTGTTGATTGTTGTCAAAAGTGTCAAGGTAGTTCAGTGGGATAAAGAGTCTTTTCACAAGCATGGTAAAGCAGTAGGCTGCCTTATGCTGTACACGAGATTTAACTCAATGACCCATTGACTTATGTAAAAGTCACAAAATCTGGAAGCTGCAGTTTGGCAAAGAGGTTTTAACATACAATGGGCATGAACCAGAAAGGAAAAAATTGATGGATTAGACTTCATCAAAATGGAAAACTTCTCTCAAAAGACACAAATGAAAAGGCAGACCATAGACTAGGAAAATATTTGTGATATATTAACATGCATCTGCCAAAAGATGTGCTCCAGGAAAATAAAGAATTCTTAGGAATTAGTTATCATAGTTTAAAAAATGGTCAGAGGACTTTTAACAGATACTTTATTTATTTGGAGATGGAGTCTTGCTCTGTTACGCAGGCTGGAGTGCAGTGGCACAGTCTTGCCCACTGCAACCTCCGCCTCCTGGGTTCAGGCAATTCTGCCACGTCAGCCTTTTGAGTGGCTGGGATTCCAGGTGTGCGCTACCACGCCCAGCTAATTTTTGTATTTTAGTAGAGACGGGTTTCACCATGTTGGCCAGGCTAGTCTCGAACTCCTGACCTCAGGTGATCTGCCTGCCTCTGCCTCCCAAAGCGCTGGGATTGCAGGTGTGAGCCACTGTGCCTGACCTGCTTGTAACAGATACTTTACAAGAGATGGTATACAAATGGTAAATAAGGACATGAAAAGATGGTCAACGTTGTTGGTTATTAAGAGAATACAAATTAAGACTAATTGTCCAACACAGTTCTTCTTGTTGCCCAGAAAAGCTAACGCATTGTGAACAGCAGGTGTGACAGCAAAGAAAGTTTAATGATTGCAGAGCCAGGCAAGGGAGGTGGACAAGAAATAACTCTTAAATCTGTCTCTCTGAGAATTTGGAGGCGAGGGTTTGAGGGTGTTTTTGTGGACAGCAGCCTAGGGAGTGGTGAATGCTGGTTGGTTGGGTTGGGGATGCCATCATAGGGGTGTCAGGACTGTCTTTATGCAGCTGAGTCAGTTCCTGGGAGATAGAGTCACAGGTTCAGGTGGCATCTCTTGAGCTGCTGAAATGCTAGATCTGAAAAGTATCTCAAAGACCAGTTCTTTAGGTTTCACAATAGTGATGTTGTCTGTAGGAGCCATTCGGGAAGTTCTGAATCTTGTAACCTCTGGTTACTTGACTCTGGGCAGCAGGCACTATAGAAGAGCAAGCTAAATAAGCAGAGGCAGGTGGTGGTTTGTCTGTGCTTGTTCTCTAGTGAAGTTCAGGCGTCTGTGCTGATGCCAGTCTTGGAAATGCGGCTTTAATCTCCAAACATGGAGGGGTGTCAGTTTTCCTTGCCTTAAAGTTTAACTATAAACTAAATTCCTCTCATAGTTATATTGGCCTCTGCATTAGAATGAGCCCTCTCACCGCCCCCTCCCCAACCCCCAACAAAAAAATTTAGCCTGTGAGGTTAGAAGCAACATGGAGTCAGTAATGTAGATTTCTCTCATTACTTAAAATTCGGTAAAGGTGGTTTCAAGACCACAGTGACATACCACTCTGTACACAATAGAATGGCTAAAATGAAGCAGACTGACCATCCAGACTGCTGGCAGAGACGCAGAGCAGCCAGGCTGTCAAACTGGGAGTAGGAAGTGGGACGGCCACTTTGGAAATGGTTTGGTAGCTTTTTACATACTTACGGTATGACCCTGCAGCTCCATTCCTAGATATTTAACCTGAGAGAAACCCAAGAGAAAATGTGACGTCATGAAGACTTGTACAGGGATGTTTGTAGGAGCCTTAATCTAACAGTCTGAGAACGGCAACAAGTCAGGTGCCTGTCAGCAGGTGAAGGGAAGCATGGACCGTGGTGTCTCCATGCAGTGGGGTGCCACTCAGTGTCACATGCAATAGCAGCTGTGCTCAGAAACATCAATGAGCCTCTCTTGCTGAGTGAAGGAAGCCAGACTTACTGACCTTATACTTACTGTATGATTCCGTTTAGTTGAACTCTTTAAAAAGGCAAGACTGAGCAACAGTGACAGAAAGCAGGTCAGTGATCCCTGGAGTCTCGTGTTGGGATAAGATTTGGGGTCTGCAGGAGTCTTATGGGGTACTAGAAATATCCTTTGACGTGATGGAGGTGATAGTTGCATACATAGGTGTACACGCTAT
The DNA here is from genome assembly GCF_048565385.1 of Saimiri boliviensis. Taxonomy (NCBI): domain Eukaryota; kingdom Metazoa; phylum Chordata; class Mammalia; order Primates; family Cebidae; genus Saimiri; species Saimiri boliviensis. The sequence continues at coordinate 152,232,593 of NC_133449.1, read as the reverse complement.
GCAAAGCTAATGCCACTGCTCTTGTGAAATGGGTTCATGTGTGCACATCAGACCTCACTCAAGCTGGCCTGCCAGCAGCAAGCTCCTTGGATTAGCTGTGAGCGGAAGGAAAATTCCTTAGTGGCGACTTGGACTGAATTGGAGAGTGGCCTGGGGGTGCTGTTTAAAGCCAGCCTTCATTCGGGAAGGGACCCATCCCTTGAGCTTATGGAAGGCCTAAGGCCATGGGTGCCGGGACCTCCTGGGTCTTTGGCATGTGGGCACGAGTGCCGTGGGGAGTGGCAGCATGTGAGGCCAGGTGCAGGCTGCAGACGGTCAGGGAGTTTCACATTTGATTAAAAGCAGAACAAGCTACATAAATGTTAGCAAATGAAATGAAAAGTGGGATGTGGTCGTCCTTTCTTTCCTTCTCTGGTGACCCCACTCAGGGATGGGTGCCCCATGTGACAGCTTCCTGGCCATTGTCGCATTGTGTTCTCGTTACTCCTTGGGGGGCTGTTCCAGAACAGAACTGATCGCCCCGGAGGTGGGCAGCAGAGCATGCTGTCCTCGGCCCCAGTTTGTCTTTCTAGGCACTGCCTGATGAGTTTCTTGTGTATCATTCTGGGAATGTATGTACGTACAAGCTCTTTATGTGCCCCCCTCACCTTTTAAAATGGTGCTCCTTTCGTAGTTTTATTTTGCAACTGCTTTCACTCAGTATTTGACAGTTTTTTGGCCCAGCACAGGCTGTTCTGCTGCACTGCTTTAAAGAGCTGCCAGGTAAGCAGGAGTGTAGACGGACTCAGACTCCAGCAACCCCTCCTGATGGGTGCCTAGGGTGCTTCCAGCTTCTTCCCCCAATTAACCATGCTGTGCTGGTTGGGTAAATTCTTAAAATCAGAATTTTTAGTTCAAAAGAGATGTGCATTTGAGACTTATAGCTGGTGCCATACCACCCTCCCAAAGCCTGTCTGCTGTCCGCTCCTGTCACGGCTTGAGTGCCGTCACTTAATGGGGGTGGTGTGCTTTCAACGTTTCTAGGGAGATTCAGATCGAAGTCACAGTAAAGTGAGTACAGAAGGCCTCTCTAGCGTCTTGGCTTTTCAAAAATGCCATTTAGCAGCTCCTCCTGAGGGGGACCCTATGAAATAGGAAGGAAGTAGATGTCAAGCCCTGTGGCCGAGCCCCCACTTTAGGGAAGAAATCATTTACTTGTGGCCAAGATGCCATGAGCAAGATGTTATTTGGCTCCTTGCCTGTCCCTTTGTGCCTGAATCTGGCCTTGCTTCCCATCCTGCTGGGTGGGCAGTGTACCTGTCAGCAGGCGCAGGCCTGAGCAGGGTTGAGGAGGCTGGGCTGGGGAGGTGGGAGGTGGGCGGTGGCAGCTAAGAGGCCTGGCAGCTGTGCCCACCTGGAACTGCTGACCCATCCCCTGGAGTCAAAGCTGAGCACCTTTCAGTGCTGAGTTGGACGTTTTCCCAAAAACATTTGTAGACTGGCCAGGTGACAAGTATCAGGGCCCAGCTTCCCTGATGTGTGAGGCCAATTAGGAGGACAGTGAGTGAGTTGCATGATTTTCCTCTAAGGAAGGGTCTAATTGACCAGCCGGGACACTTTTATTATCCTGGTTACCGTGTGCGTGATCTGTAATTACCCAGCTGTTGAGTTGATCAATACCAGACGCCCTACTGGTGCTTGGGAAGGTGGGTGGCTGTCAGGTATGTTGGTCCATTTTAATTGGCGCCCGTGTGGTTTTCTTCGGGGCATGGGAGGAGGAGGGGGAGAAGCATTTGGCCTTCTGGGTGCTTGGGTGAGTGCACCCTTTCTTCCTGTGTTGCATGCCAGATGCCTTGGGGTCTGGGCCGTGTTTCCCCTTTTGGTTTGTTCGTTCATTCACTCATTGATTCACCATAAGCTGCTCTCATGGGGCCTGTAGTCTGGAGGGAGAAGGACCCCTCAGGCCTGTGCATCTGTGGTGTGCAGGTCAGGTCCCAGGCCCCTGGAGCTGGACTGTGGTGAGCATGCTTCCCTCCAGAGGGCGGTGGGGTGGCACAAGGACCAGGTTCCCAGCTCCATCCTTGTCCAGAGGTGCAGGCTGGGGTGGCCTACAAGCCAGGTTCTAAGCTCCATCCCTGTGCAGAGGTGCAGGCTGAGGTGGGGCATGAGCTGGGTTTTCAGCTCCATGTGCATCCAGAGGTGCAGGCAGAGGCCGGGCATGAGTGGAGTTCCCAGCTCCATCCACACATGGTGACTTCTCCTCTCCACCCCAGCTCCTCCTGTGGCTGAGTCCTGGCTGCTTTCTGCCTTGAGGTTGTGTTGGTTTTCTGTAAACTCGTCCTCTCTATACCGAGCTTTGTGAGTTAAGAGCCCAGGTCTCCCTTTAGCGCCCTGTGCTGGGCATGCAGTAGGTACTTGCTGAGCCTTTGAGGAGTGGAGGACCGAGCGAGGGGGACTCTGTACCTCTTGGCTGCTGGTGATGTATGGGCTGAGCCTCGGATGCTCTTAGCTGCTGTGACAGGCCCCCCCTGGGGCTACTTGAGCTGCACTATCCCAGCAGGACCCCCAAAGCAAGGGCAGCAGAGAGCTCCCTGACAGCTGCCTTGCTTTAGCGATGGCCCTGGCTTGGGTGCAGCTTGTGCCCTTCTCTGTTCCCTTGTGAAGTTTCAGATGGGTGTTTCCAGCAGCGCCAACAGGCTCGCCCCACCCTGTCGAGCTTCATTCCAGGTGGGGTTGGGCAGTTAGGAGACTGTCAGAGTCTGGGGACGGTGCTGTGGGTGTTGGAACCTCCTAGGGAAATGCTAGAGACGTGCTTCCCAGAAGAGACTTCGGGGCTCCACCTCTGCGTATGCCTGGCTGCACAGACAGCCGAGCGCTCCACAACATGTCCGGGTAGCAACGCTCTGGGTCTCACTTGGTCTCAGAGCACTTTTTGGGGCTTTTCTCCAAGATTTGTAGATAGGGTCTTCTAATTCCAGGCCTCTTTTTAAATGGATATTTTTTGAAGTCTGTACCCAGATAGTGACAGGCTTTGGACAAATCCAGCTACCATGAGTTCTAGGGTTTATTTTCGAGGAGGCAGTGGCATCCCTGGCGGTATCTGGGCTGGTTTTTACTCTTGGGTACTTACTGGGGTTCTGTTGTGTGCTGGCCCCTCCTTGTGGGCTAGGGTCTCCCAGGGTGCCCAGGTCCCTACTTTTACAGGTAGAGCAGGGGTGTCCTGGGCTGGGATGGAGGAATGGTCTGGGCTGCGTTGTGATAGGGCTGGTAGGAGGGGGATTTTGACAGGCGGCTTGCAGCAGGCACTAGCTGAGGGCCAGAGGCAGAAGCTGAAGGCCTCCCCTGCGGTGCCCACCACTACCTGCTGTGCCTCCAAGGACTTCTAAGCAATGCCATGGCCTTCGGAGGGCTGGAGTCTCAGGCAGGTTACAGGGAGCTCCCCACCCTACATTCTTCAGTTTCAACTTCAGGGCTGTGAGGTGTGACCTCTACAGGATCACCTGAGTTCACTCTCTTTGGTCAGCTGTAGCTGTCATCTGTATCAGGAGCTGCTGGCTTTGCCTGCACCAGCCACCCTTTCCGACCTCCTCACCCTCCACCCACCCTGCATGGCCCAGGTTCTTGGGAGGAACTGGTGATCCCAAGCTGTTGAATTCCTGGAACCTGCTCCTCCCAGCTCCAGCAGGCTTCTCAGTGGTGTGGCCGCCTGGAAACAGGTGTCCTGATTCTGCTGGACAGGTGGGATGGGAGGCTGGGCGAGGGGTGGGCCAGCCTTCGTGGGCTCAGTGGCTGCGGGTGGGGCCTGTGTACACGAAGCCTTTGCAGTAGCACCGTGTGTGCAGAGCCACGTTGGGGAGCGGGGGCTTGCGTTAACAGAGGTGCTGAGAGATGATCACTGTACCACAGGCCAGTCAGCACCAGCCTGTGGGGCGGCTGCCGTGGACTCTGTGATCTGACTTTCCCGGCTTTTGTTTGACAGTGTTCCATCATTACCAGGTGCAGAGCTCTGATCTCCCACGGTCAGAAGTACTGCGTGCGTGTCTCACTCAGGCAGAATGCAGAGGCCTTTGCCGGCAGCTGTGCATGGATCCTGGCGCTCTGTTACCTGGCCAGGTGCTGAGGGGCAGGGGTGTCTGGGCCAAGTCAGCAAGCCTTCCTTAGACGCCCCGTGTACAAGCCTGGGGTGCCCAGGGTCAGGGACCCAGTGGAGAACAAGACAGGCTATTGCCATGGGACTTTCTTCTGGTAGGGAGTCCTGAGAAGGATGTGGATGAGGTGGGGAAGAGGTTCCAGGTGAACGCAGGTGTCTACCCTGCATTCTGGGGTGGCAGGCAGCCTGGGGTGAGTGTGGAGCAGTTGAGTAGGTGGGATAGCACCCTGTGTGCTGTGTTAGTGCAGGGTGGTGGTGCACACCCAGCTGGCAGGCCTTGCTCTTGCTCTTTACCCTCCACTTGTCTAGGGTGCACCCTGGGAGGGGGTGGAGGATGGAGGGCATTCATGGGAAGAGCTCTGAGACCCTAGGCCTCATGGAGAGTGTCCGGCAGTCACCCTTCCCATGCCCTCAGGCCTTTGTGAGTGTGGCTTTGTGGAACTCTGGGGATTTGTCCCCAGTGACTACAGGGGGCCTCTCCTGTCCCTTTCCTCCAAGCTTTGTAGATAGGGGGCATGGAATGCCTTTTCTTTTTTTTTTTTTTTTTTTTTTTTTTTTTTGAGTTGGTGTCTTGCTCTGTCGCTCAGGCTGGAGTGTAGTGGTGTGATCTCAGCTCACTGCAACCTCTGCTCCCTTGGGTTCAAGTGATTCTCTTGCCTCAGACTACAGAGTACCTGGGATCACAGGCATCCACTACCACACCTGGCTAACTTTTGTATTTTTAGTAGAGATGGGGTTTCATCATGTTGGTCAGGATGGTCTCGAACTCCTGACTTTGTGATCCACCAACCTCATGCCCATCCATGGAACTCTTTTTAAATGTACTTTGTATTCTTAAGCCTGTCAATCATGTCCCTCCTTGGGTCCCTGATGGCCCAGCCTGTCCTCCTGCAGACCCCCCCAGCCTTGGGCTTTTCTGTCTCAGGGAATTGGGAGTGTGGAGTTGGGGATGGAAGGACGCTGAGGGAGTGCTCTTGGTTACCACTTGTTCTGTCCTTTGGTGTGTGTTGAAGGGAGACAGTCTTGCCTTCTAAGGCACCAGGACAGATGCAGCCAAAAGAATGTTTATGTTCTTCTTTCTTTCCTTCTCTGGCCTCAGCGACATTTCACAATGGGAGGCCCCTTTGTTCCAGCAGCTCAAGTGGCATCCAGACAGACGATGGAATTGGCATCCCAGCTGCACAGGCAGGTTTGGCCAAGAGAGCAGGAGTGTGGAGAGGGCTGAGTCCAGTTGTGAGACTCGGGGTCTGGCGGGAGGAGCAGGCCAGCCTGCATGGGCCCAGCAGGCCTGGGCATCTGGGGGTCTGCAGTGGACACTTTCGTGTTGTCTCTGCCTTTACTTGTGCTGCATGTGGGTCACTGGTGGACCCTGGCCCTATAGTACAAACTCTAGCCAGGGGGAGCTGGGGGCTGCTAGCTCCTTCCCTTCCCCATCCGCTGTGGTGAGGTTTTTGGAACACACGATGACCATGTTTAGTGCTGGCTTGTGACATGGCAGGTGGCTTGCGAACCAGCACCCTTGGCTTCAGTCTCCATGGGGACTGGTCCAGCTGACGTCGACTTTGTGGAGTGTGGGCCCTGCTGGCTAGTGTGGCGTTGGGGAGCGCTAGGGTGGGTGGGAGGTTGGGCTGGGGCCTTACTGTGGAGAGTCTGGGCTGCAGCTGAGAAAGCCGTCCTCTAGGACCAGGACTCTGGGTTTGGGAGGCTGGTCGTCTTGGCTGAGCAGTTCAGCGGCTGCCTGCTGTGTCTGCCTGGCCTGGCCCTTGTCTGGTTCCTGCTGGCTGGGAGGCACTCCTGCCCTTGCCCAGGTGGGGCGCTGCAGGGGCACGGATGCAGAGTGGAAGACTGCTGATTCAGAATCGAAACTCCAGCGTCATCCGTGTACCAGAGTGATTCTAAGGTGATTAAGAAACCCATCAATGATTTAAAGAAGGTGTTCACTGTAGTTCTTATTGAGTGGTTTGCCGAGTGCAGGGCATATTGGGGTGGCGCACTGGGCTGTAGGTCACCTTCATGGCGGCAGGTGGGGGACCTCCTAGGAGTCCGGCCTGTGACACGTGAGGTGCAAGGGCTAGAAAGGTGAGTGTATGGAATCTGTGACCCAGAAGTAACAAACACAACACCTTTCTGGGAAAGCACTTAGGTATCCCATTTCTGAATCCAGGTGCCATCATTTCAAAAGGCCAAAACCAGAAACCTAGAGGATGTCCCTGAAAGATGCAGGAAGACCGTGGTTGATCATTGCGGCCTTTCTGGAGCTCAGTCTTCTCGCTTTGGAAATGCCATTTTGGCAGAGATCTGCCATGAGGCATCTCCATGCAGGTGGAATTGGGGTCACACATCTTTCTCAGGCTGGTACCATACAGGCCCCGTGCACTCCAGCAGGGAGGGGCAGCCCCTCCTGGATAGCCCTGCCCAAGGCTGGGTGGCCTGTGAAGGAGGACCTGCTGCCTGTCCTTAGCCTGTCAGGTCCCATAGCATCTCTCTCTGTGGACGGGTCGCCGGCTTCCTGTGGCCTGTGTGTCCTCTAGGTGACTGGATCTTTGGAATTGTATTTTGTAGCTTGGAGCTTGTGAGCCCTAAAGGACAGGGGCCTGGTTCCTCGCCCATCCTTGCCCAGCCTGATGGCCTGTGCTTGTGGATTGTAAGTGGGCACCTGCTTTAGCACCTGGAGGAATAGGGGCCACCAAGAGCATGTGGCTCTGGGGATCCCTGGGAGAGTTACAAAGTGGCAGGAGAACTAAGTGGGACACACCAGGTAATGTTTGTTGCATGGATGCCCATTGGCTTGCAGCCCGGAGAGGGGGCCTGAAGTGTGCGTCCTGGACTCTTGACCCCCAGGAAGCCCTCGCCTGTGTTGAAATCCTCGTGCTGTAGACCTTGATTGCTCTCCCAGATGGATCACACTCATGGGATTCACGCTCCAGTGATGCCAGCATGCCTGGTGGTGTGTGTGGCCAGGTCCCCCTTGTCTCAGCCCTGGGCTTAGAGCAGAGCAGGTGCTCAGGCAGCGGTTTTGTTGCTCAAAGAGGGGAGTATACCTTGCTGCAACCTGTGGAGAGCTTGAATGGCTGGCAGAAGCCAAGGTGGGCTCGTGGAAGATGTGAGCAGGTGGCCGGCCTGGAGTTTTCCATGGGGCTGGTCATCTCCTGCTGGCTCTTCCTGGCACAAACCCTCGCTGGGCTGTGCGCTGTGGCTCACATTTGTAATCTCAGCACTTTGTGAGCCTGAGGTGGGAGGATCGCTTGAGCTTGGGAGTTCAGGAGCAGTGTAGGCAACATTGTGAGACCCTATCTCTATTTTAAAAAATAATAATGTAAAGATAACCTCCTCCCCCCCACAAAAAACCCAAATTCATTGTGGGCCTTGGGATGGGCAGGGGCGCTTGTGGGTTGGAACTGGGTATGACTGCCCCTTCCTGAGCCTGTTCCCATGCTGGCTCATAAAGCAGAGCCTGATGGGCCCTGTGGGTGAAGGGAGATGGGATCAGTCATAGGCTGGGAACTGAGGGCTGGGACAGGTTTTGGCTTTCAGGCGGGAGGATTGTGAAGTCTGTTTTGGGATTGTGTGTTTGAAGCGTCAGTAATGTAGCCAGAAGGAGGTGTCAGATAGCAGCCCATCTCAGGCCTGTGTGGCTCCCTAGAGGAACTGGCCTGCCTAGTGAGGGGTGGGGACGAGCCGGCCTAGGGGAGTCACAGAGCTAGGGGAGTCGCTTAGCAGAAGGAGCAGACCACCGGCCCCAGTCAGGAGGGGATTTCAGTGTTTGCTGTTAGCTTAGGAGCCTGAGGACCAATGCCCTGCTGGCTCAGAGAGCTGCAGGCTGCCAGTCCTGGTGGTGCCCGTGTCAGAGCATGGGCCCCCATTGTGTAGGAAGAAGGTGGCTGTGCAGCACACATTGTGTGTACCACGTGTCAGTAGAGTGATGGGTGGGTGGGGGCTGGAGATGAGAGGAAGAATGAGGAGAGGCTAGAAGCCCCCCAAGCATGGGATTTCTTTCTTTTCAAAAAGGTGATCACTTTTTGAGCACTTAGATGTGCAGGCCTGGTGCTGGATGCTGGGGTTACAGCTGTAAGTGAGGGGCTGTTTTCAGGTCCTCCTACATCTGGTTGGGCGTATGTCTGGTGGGTCATGCATGGCTTCTGAAGAGGTGACACTTGAGGTTGGCAGCATGTTCCAGGTAGGGCGGGTGCTGGCAGCACGTGGGTTGGCCAGATGCTGCATGTTAGGGCAGTGTTGTGTGGTTCCAGCTGGTTCTAACCACAGTGCTTCTGGGGTGTGGCAGAAGCTGGACAAGTTGTCAGGGATCTGTCCTGAGGGTAGTTTGGACTGCACCCTGCAGGTCACGGGAGCTGCAGAAGGTTTTAATCAGAGAGGAACACACCCACCATTGTGAAGGGGTCTCTTTCCTGGCTGAATGCACAGGGTGAGGTCTGACGCCTTGGCAGGACCTGCTGGGGGAAGTCCATGGAGCTGTCTACCTGCTGTAGGTTTTAGCAGCCCCAAAGTGTGGGAAGGGTGGGTGCTGCTTCCTGTTGTCAAGTGAGAGCCTCATGAGCTAGGCGCAGTGGAGCCAGTTGAGTTGCAGTGAGAATTGGAGTTGAGCTGTGGTGTTCCTTTGAGCTGGGAGCCCTGGCCGGAGGCCTTCTGACTTCTGAAGACAGTTCGTGTTGAAGGCCACACTCTCCCTATTTTTCTGATTCCTCTTCAGGAGAATGCCTGTTCCTTTGTGACCACATTGTCTGTCGGTAGCACTGTGATTTTTGGAGATGCTCTTTTGTTTGTTCATTTCAGCATTTATTTGGAGACCTACTGTTTGCCAGGCTTTGGGCTGGCTCTGGCAATGCCGTGACGAGCACAGCACAGCCTGCTCACGTAGTGCCCACACATAGACAGCTTTAAACAATGAAAACAACAGGGTTGCTTGCCTCCTCAGGTGTGATAGTTGGAAGATGATGCAGGAGCATTTTGCAGAAGCATCTTAGTTGGAGACAGCCTTGTTGGATGTGAATGATGCTGGTGGGAATGAAGGCCACACATTTTCTCTGGTTTGGAAACAGGTGGCTTATAAGAGCCTCTAGAGTTTGTTTAAAGACAGACCCTGTTCTCAAGAGGGTCTTCACTTTGCTGGCAGGGTGGCACTGTTTATGCTGGTGGTTGCTCCATAGAGCCACTGTTTAGTTTACAAAGCCCATTGATAATCAGTGTCTCATTTGTTCTTCCTCACAACCCTGGGCACTAAGCTGGGTTCTGAGAGCGGCTGACTGGCACAAGGGCATCCAGTGAATTTGTGGCCTTGTTGTTGGAATGCTTGGCTGATCCTGGAGTGTGGTGGGCTCTGCCCTCAATAACCTCCATCCATCTGGCTGGCCACATGGTGCCATGCAGCTGGATCCTGCGTCTTTGTGAGCTGATCAGCCCGATGCTGGCACTGAAAGGAATCTGTTGGGAGCTGCCATCCATTTAGTCTGAGCAGAACTCAGCACATGTGTGGGCATGAAGCCCATCAGCTGATAGCTTCTCTTTCAGACCTGATGGCTCCCAGCTGAACTTTGGCAAGACTGACTGACCAGCCTGCCGAGGGCTGACCTGCTTGCCTTTGCTGGGAGCCAAGCACCTCCTGGCAGGTTCTGGGATTTGGTTTTCAGTGGGAGGAGGCTCTCTGCAAGGTAGAGTAAGAGTAGTAATTACTTGGGAGAGGAAGCATTTAACTTCTGAGGCTGCAACACAATACTATCTTGTTCGTGGAGGCGGCTGAGTTAGAAGATTAGCAATTAATTTTTTATAATGTGCAAACTACTCTTCAGTTTCATGGAACCAAACAGTCCTCCCACAGCAAGGGAGGGGCAGGCTTCCACCCCATGTAATTTTTCAGGGCACTGCTGTTTGTCTGTTTTTGAGCTGACAGGAATTATTTAATTCGAGTGTATGTAGAAGACATTTTGACACGCAATTCTTGGTGTTCCCGTTTGCTCTTTCTAGTTTTTACTTTTTCTGTATTGCTAGGCATTTACTGCAGTTAGGTTCCAGGAGTAGTTTGCCTTTTATTAGGTTTGCAATTACAAAATGCAGGTATCAGCTAGGTTCCTTTAAATCAAAGCTCACTTTTTATTGACTCGGATGAGAAAAGTAGATTTTTTTAGTAGACTTGAGTTGAAAAGAGTGTCATTGGCAGCTATTACAGGCATTTCTTTTAGTTTGGGTGTTTTTATTGTTTACTAGAGCTTAGCTGAAGTGTCATAGATATTCCAGATGGGGTTGCTGCTAAGTTATTCAAAGACTTTTTTTTTAATTTTGAGGGTGTCTTGCTCTGTCATTCAGGCTGGACACTCCGCCTCCCAGGTTTTCATGATTGTCTTACTTCTGCTTCCCAAGTAGCTGGGACTACAGGAGTGCACCCCCCGACCCTGCTAAGTAGTGTGTGTGTGTGTGTGTGTGTGTGTGTGTATGTGTATATATATAATTTTTTTAAAGCAGAGATTGAGTTTCAGCATGTTGGCCAGGCTGGTCTCAAACTCCTAACCTCAGGTGATCTGCCTGCCTCGGACTCCCAAAGTACTGAGATTATAGGCATGAGCCATTGCGCCCAGCCCAAAGACTTTTAATAATAGAAAATATACTTTCTCTTGTTTCATTATTTAGTAGGCCAGGTTTTCTTTGCATTTTCGTAACTAAACAGTGGGTCCCTATGATAATTTGGAATGGATTTTGGGCAGAGTCTGGTAAGTTTTTTCTCTAAAGGGCAGGGTATTAATAGTAAGTATTTTCTTTGTAGCATTGTGAACCAGAAGGTCTCTGTCACAATTACTCGGCTCTGCCTTTGTAGCCCAGAATAGAGTTACTAGCCCTCATGATTTGCCTGGGACTGAGGAGTTTTGTTTGGGAGGTGGGGCCTTTTATGCTAAAACTGAGATGACCTAGGATGAAACAGGACTGCCAGTGTTTGTAGCACAAAAGCTGCTGTAGACAGTGTGTAAATGAATGAATGTGACTGTGTTCCAGTAAAACTTTATTTTCAAGACAGATGGGGTAGGGGTAGGTTTGGCTTGAAGGCCATACTTGCTAACTCCTACATGAGGTTATGGGGCTATCCATGTAATTTTGGTTTAAAAAAATCCAGGCAGAGGCTGGACATAGTGGCTCATGCTTATAATCCCAGCATGCTGGGAAGCTGAGGTAGGCAGATTGCTTGATCTCAGGAGTAGAAGACCAGCCTGGGCAACAGAGTGAGACCTCATTGCAACAACAACAACAAAAAAACCGAAAAACTAGCCAGGCATGGTGGTGTGCACCTGTGGTCCCAGCAACTTGAGAGGTCAAGTCAGGAGGATCACTTGAGCCCAAGAGGCCAAGGCTACAGTGAGCTGAGGTCGTGCTGCTGTACTCCTGCCTGGGTGACAGAGTGAGAACCTGTTTCAAAAAAAGAAGAAACCCAGGCCGTGCACGGTGGCTCACGCCTGTAATCCCAGAGCTTTGGGAGGCCGAGGCGGGTGGATCATGAGGTCAACAGATTGAGACTATCCTGGTCAACGTGGTGAAACCCCGTCTCTACTAAAAATACAAAAAATTAGCTGGGCGTGGTGGTGCACGCCTGTAGTCCCAGCTACTTGGGAGGCTGAGGCAGGAGAATTGCCTGAACCCAGGAGGCGGAGGTTGTGGTGAGCCGAGATCGCGCCATTGCACTCCAGCCTGGGTAATAACAGTGAAACTTTGTCTCAAAAAAAAAAAAAAAAAAAAGAAGAAACCCAAAGATAATCTGTGCAGAGCCTTGCTATCTTTTCTCTACAGCTTTTCTTTTCCATGCAGCTTTCTGCCCACACAGTATCATAGTGATTTCTTTCTTTCTAGATTTGGGACAGTTGGGTGACAGGGTGTGACCTTGCTTGAGGGTGGTTATAGAAGTGAACCTAGTATGAGATTGGTGTTTCCTAGGTCACAGTTCAGCACCTGCTCTGGCTGAACTCTTGGCATTGGGCAGTGAGGTCTCCTGGAGGGATCTGGAGTTAACCAAGGCTATGTTACCCCTTGGTTAAGAATGGTTAGGGAAAAAACCCTTATAAATTTGCTCCCAGGGTTGAGAAATGCTCATTTCTGCCTCGCCTTTTTTCTGGTAGCTGAGAGTTCCCAGGAGTGCATATTGTGATTCTGTCTGTTCCATTCAACAAATCTGTGTTGAGGACTTATGACGGACCATGGCATATGCTGGCTGGGAGATGCAGCAGAAAGCAGGATAGATGTGGTCCCTGTGTTGAAACTGAGCACAACACTACGATACTGGGTGCAGAAGCGGGCAAAGGCTTTGGGAACCAAGAGTGGGAGGGCCTCGCTGTTCTGGGGCAAGGACAGTCCTCTGGGCAGGGACACTTTCTCTTCAGGAGATGGTGACTGTTGGAGCTGGGCTGCCCTCATCTCACCCCGGTTGCTTGAGCAGGTGAGTATGCTGGGGTGTGGCTTGGGTGGATGGCTTGTGAGCCTGCACCTGTCAGTCTCAGTTTGGGTTCCCCTGGGGGCATGTGAGCCCCTCTTCTGACTGAGGGTTGGGTTAGGGTTTCCAGCCTCCTTTCCCCTGGGAAGAGGCTCTGCCCCTCTTCCATGAGTGCTGAGCTCCGTGTCTGTTTGTACTGTGAGGAGTTGCTTTTGTCTCCATCAAAAACATGAACGACTGTTTGGAGCACTTCCATTTACTGACAACCCTTGCCAAATTAATTTTATTTAATTATCTCCCAGGGCTAAGCTTGAATACATTTTGTGTTAAATTCACAGTTTTTTCCTTTTCTAAACGAAATGGACTTAATATCCTTGTTAAAATCTGATTAAAACTAAAATTGAGTTTTTTGAAGTCTGATTATCCCATGAAATGGAATTTTAAACCTAATTACAGATGGATTTGCATATACTTTTCAGCATCATTGAAAAGAAAGTTGGTATAAATTTATTAATGACATCCTTTTCTCTTGTTTCTTTGGGGCATGACGTTAGTTTTGGAGCATGAGGGAGGTGGGAAGAAACACCACCCTTGTCCCCGCCCTTCCTTAGAATTAAAAAAAAAAAAAAAAAAAACTTTATTCTGTGGAGAATCAGTTTCCAAGGAGCCTGTGTGTAGTCACATTTTCATTCCCATCTTCACTGCTCTACTGGATCCTAAATTGTTTTTCAATACTCAAAGCTCTTGTCTTTCAGAGGATGGAAAAGGGGCACACCTGATCGTAGCTGCTGGTGTGTTTCCCCAGTCAGCTTAAAATGCAGATTTATATTTAACATGCTACCTCCACCCTGATCTAAATTATAAATTTTAATTTTATTTATTTATTTTTCGAAATGGAGTCTTGCTCTGTCACCCAGGCTGGAGTGCAGTGGTACAATCTCGGCTCACTGCAACCTCTGCCTACCGGGTTCAAGCAATTCTTCTGCTTCAACCTCCCAGGTAGCTGGGATTACAGGCATCTGTCACTGCGTTCGGCTAATTTTTGTAGTTTAGTAGAGATGAGGTTTTACCATATTGGCAAGGCTGGTCTTGAATTCCTGACCTCGTGATCCATCCACTTCAGCCTCCCAAAGTGCTAAGATTACAGGCATGAGGCACTATGCTTGGCTTAATTTATTTTTTTGAGACATAGTGTTGCTATGTGGCCCAGGCTGGAGTGCAGTTGCATGATCATGGCTCACTGCAGCCTCCGCTTCCTGGGCTCAAACCATTCTCCCAGCTGAGCCACTGGAGCAGCTGGGACTACAGGCATTTGCCACCATGCCTAGCTAATTTTTGTATTTTTGGGGGAGACAGGGTTTTGCTATGTTAGCCAGGCTGATCTCGAACTCCTGAGCTCAAGCGATCTGCCTGCCTCAGCTTCCCAAAATGCTGGAATTACAGGTGTAAGCCACCATGCCTGGTTTTAGATTACATTTGTAATATTAAAAAAGTAAAAAACTCTATATAACCATTGTGTGAAATAAGAGATTTCCAGAGGGCCCTGTTCTTGTTCTTTGAGAAATCCCTCTGTTCCAGGAGGGCTGTTTGCTATTGCGTCTGGACTCATGCTACCCGTTGGGACTTCCTAGCGGCAAGCATAGGTAACAGGTACCCAGCGTCACTTGCCTTCAGTCTGGCTGTCGCCATGGTTTTGTTTTGTCTGGAATTGTGTGGGAATGGAATCGTACATTATGCAGTCCTTTGTGTCTGGCTGTTTCACTCGCATAATGTTTTCTGAAAAGCATTCATTCACATTTATTGCTTATATCAGTAGGTTGTCCTTGTTACATTGAATGGATATACCATAATTTTTAATTCAGTTTTTGACTCTTACAGATAAAGCTTCTGTGAACATTTGTGTTCAAGTCTTTGTATGTATGTTTTCTTGTTAGGAATAAGTGCTTATCTTCCAATGAAGCAGGGAAGAATCGGCATTCAGACAAAAGGTTTCTCAGCAAGGCTTTCTTTTACTTTCTGCAGAATGGGCACTGCTTGCCAGCAGTCTTGCCACGAGAGTATACTGAACAGAGGAGGACTAGGCATATTTATATCTAACACATCTGGCCATATTGCTGTGTCCTGATTCCATTGGCAGGAACTGCAGCTCACGTTTTAGGTTATACCTGATTGGTTAACACTTTAAAACTTGCCTAAAGAGGTAAGAGCAGAGGAGAACAAAGGAAAAGAGGAAGTAGCTTACAGAATGCTGAGAGAGGCAAAAATAAGGAAAGAGGAAGAATCTATGACCTAAGGCTTGCCTGGGCTTATCTAGGCATGTCAGGGCAGATATCTAGGCTAAAATGTAAGAACTAAGAACACAAAATACACTCATTTCTTTATTTTAGCTAGCAGAGGTAACAAAGGCCTTTAAGTAGATTAACCTAGAGAAAGAGACTACTGTCTATTCTTAATAGACTAAGAATTTGAAGAGAAACCTTTATTTATTTCACTTTCTACACTGTTTCTTTGGATAATATCTAGGAGTGGGGCCTCTGGGTGATATGGTATGTTTTAACTTTAGAAAAAGCTGATGAGCCAAAGTGGCTGCCCAGTTCTGTCCTCTGGCTACTGTGTGTGAGAATTCTGCTGGTCCTGCATCCTGAGCACGTTCATTGGCCGCCTTCACTTTAGCATTCTGGTGGGCATGTGCGGTAATTCCCTGTGGTCCTCATTCCTGTTTCCCTGGTAACTAATGATGTTGAACATCTCATGTACTTAACTGACAGCCATAGATCTTTTGTGACGTGTCTTTTCAAAGTCTTCTGTCCATTTTTAATTGGACTGTCATTTTCCTGAGTTGGCAGAGTTGTATATAGATTCATGACAGAAGTCTTGTCAGATGTACGGTGAATATTTTCTCCCAACATGTGACTTGCCTTTTCATTTGCTTAGTGTTTTTTGAAGGGTGAAAGCTTTTAATTGTGTTAAGTCTCATTTATCAATTTTTTTTTTTTTTTTTTTTTTTTGGTTTGTGCTTTTTGTGTTGGCCTAACCCAAGTTTCTGGAAACTTTCTAGCTTTAACTTTACTGATAATTTTGAGTTAATTTTTGTTCATAGTGCAGTAACAGTTGAGGGTGGCTTTCCTGCCCCACAATACAAATGTCTGTTTCCCTTTGGCACCTCTGATGAATGCTTGTTGACCATACATTCATGAGCCTGTTTCTTGATGTCTTCTTTTGTTGAGTTGTATGTCTGTCCTTTTTCTAGTACAGTAAGGTCATAATTACTGTCACTTCCTAATACTTCTTGAAAGAACATAATAAGCCCTTCAGTTTTTTTCTTTGTGAGAATTGTCTTGGCTGTTTTAGGTATTTTTAACTTTTAGATAAATTTTAGATTCAGCTTTCAGTTTCTTTTCTTCCCTCCACATACTTTTTATTTCATTTGTTTTTTATTAATTACTTTTTCATGATGGAGTCTTACACTGTTACCTAGTCTGGAGTGCAGTGGTGTGATCTTGGCTCACTGTAACCTCCACCCCCTGGGTTCCAGAGATTCTCCTGCCTGTATCTCCTGAGTAGTTGGGACTACAGGTGGTTTCTGAAAGGTTAGCTGTGGTGCACAATAATCTTTTCAAACTGTTGTACTAAAATTCATTGGACTGTATTGCACTTTGAATAGACCTTTATCCAAGCATCGCTATGTAACATCGTACATTACTCATTTGAAAATATCGACTCACTGAATTATGTAGGTCTTTTATTACTCCTTATTAAAAAAATCATGAGATAATCACCACAAGTTACTGAAAAATCTTTAAATATTAGGAATCCGTCAAGCTTGTGGTGGCATATACAGATTTTTAAGAATTTGGATATGTGTTTGACAGCTTGGGATTTATTATTGTCAACAAAGACTCTTGGTTGTATTCTTTCAAATGATAACATTTATTTAATTCATTTTTGAGAAAATGTCTACCGGATGCTTAATCCTGAGTGACTATTGTTTGTCAGTTATTTTTTAAGTAAAATATTTTACGTAAAATGTGGCTAGTTCAGTTCACAACTCAAACACAGAAGACCAAGCATCACATACTAGTATGCACCAGAAATGTTTTACATGTACTTTCTGTTTCTTCACACAGAATATTGAGATACTATCGAGGGGTTAAGGTTTAACCAAGTGAATATGTTTACTGGGCATAGTACTCCTGTAGTCCCAGCTGCTCGGAGAGTTGAGGTTGGAGGGTCACTCGGGCCCAGGAGTTTGTGGCTATAGGGAGCTGTGATTGTGCCTGTTGGTAGCCACTGCAGTCTAGACTGGGCAACATAGCAAGGCCCCATGTGGTGCCCCTGGTTTGTTTCACTGACTTGTTTTACCCATCATTGCCTTTGTATCTTCAGTTCAAATGTCATTGTAGTTAAATGAAAAAAGGCAAATAGTAACTTATTATTATTAGTTTTTTATTTTTTTGACCACAGCCTTCTGGGTTCAAGTGATTCTCTCACCTCAGCTTCCCCAGTAGCTGGGACCACAGGCATGTACCACCATGCCTGACTAATTTTTGTATTTTTTGGCAGAGATGGGTTTTCACCATGTTGTTCAGGCCGGTCTCGAACTCCTGACCTCAGGCAATCCGCCTATGGCCTCCTACCACAGTGCTTGGATTACAGGTGTGAGTCACTGCACCCAGCCAATTAGTATTATTATAAAAATAGTTTTGATGGCCCACACGGTGGCTCACACCTGTAATTCCAGCACTTTGGGAGGCCGAAGTGGGCAGATCACCTGAGGTCAGCAGTTTGAGACCAGCCTGGCCAACATGGCAAAAGCCCTTATCTACTAAAAATACAAAAATTAGCCAAGTGTGGTGGTGTGTACCTGTAGTCCCAGCTACTTGGGAGGCTGAGGCAGGAGAAGCACTTGAACCTGGTAGGTGGAGGTTGTAGTGAGCCGAGATCACGCCACTGTACTCCAGCCTGGGAGACAGAGCCAGACTCTGTCTCAGAAAAAAACAAAAAACAACAGCAAAAAAAGGAAAATAGTTTTGAGGTTACAAGACTGCCCAGAAGGATGTCTATAGATCATACTTACAGAACTGTTGTCCTGGCACTGGGTCCTAAATGGCCAGAAGGAACAATCTCACAAGTTGGACTTTCATGTGATTTTACAGTTCTGTGACGTGTTCTTCAAAATCCATACTCACTCTAAAAAAAGCTCAAACAGTACAGAATTAAAGGGAAACTTGCTTGTATTTCTCTGCTTTTGAAATTCTGCTCTATCCCAGGCTAACATTAGAGTTTGCTGTAAGTCCTCTTAGATAATTTCTATGTGCATGGACATTTTATGTGCATAACAAATGGCATTATACAGTCTGTATTGTTGGATGATTTTCCCTTATATTGACTTACTTGAAATTTCTGGTGTTTGCTCTTTAACAGATGTTATTCCATCATAGAATACACGTATTTTAGCCATTTCCTTATTAGCGTACACTACGGTCGCTTCCAATTTTTTCTTTTTGCTATTAACACGCAGAGATTTAGTGAACACCATTTCATCAAACATATATTTTTGTAAGCGTATCTGAAAGGTGCTTTTTATTGATGGGAATACTAAGATATAGGATATGAACGTTTAACACTTTAATAATTTTTGCCAAATTACTTTCCAGAATTATACTTCTATTAACAGTACTTAAGATTGCCTATTTTTCTGATAACATTCATTGATGTTGGTTTTCAGTGTTTCAAGTTTTTACCCTTTGCACTTAAAGTAAGCTGCGGTATTCCTAGTTCAGTGCTTTCTGTGGCAGATGTTTCAGACAACAGTGATTCCTGCCCGCAGGCGCGTCTGGCTGTCCTGGTAGCTTTTAGGCTCTCAGGGACCCCTCACTAATGGACTGACTGGTGTCAAGGGCTCTGAAAATGCCCACCCTGGCCCAAGAGCGTCCTGAACAGGTAGGCTTGGGTTGGGGGTGAGTCTGGTGGCTTAGATGACAATGGAAATCCCTTATAACTGGAGGTAGAAGATACATTCTTGCCTGTTATTTTTATTTTTTCTGTCCTCATCTTGACTGTCAGATTCTTGCCTTTTCCAGCATCAATCCCCAGTCACAGTAGCTTCCCAGGATTAAAATGTTCTCTCTTTCATGAAACTTGTTTAGAAATCTAGAAGCATTAAAAAAAGAAAACCCCCCGAAATCTAGAAGCATGCATATGGCTTAGAAAAATGCATTTGTGCGGCCAGATGCAGTTCCTTTGCTTTGACAGTGGTATTCAGTGTGGTCTTTTTAAAAAGAAGAAACTGTCTTTCTATTCCTTTAACAAATTTTTTGAGATAATAATTACATACAGTGAAATGGACAGATCTTACGTATATAATTTAGTGAGTATTGAAAATGTACCACCTGTGTAATCACTGCCTCAGTCAAGCTGCAGAAAGTTTCTGTTACCTCTAGAAGTTCCTTCTTGTCTCTTCAATCAATTCCTGCCCCCGGGAGACAAGCGCTGTTCTGATTTCTATTACCATAAATTAGTTTTGTGTGTTCTTGAATTGTAAATAAATGGAATTGTACTGTGTTTATTCTTAAATTGCTGTCATCTTTTGCCTAAGGCTGGGACTAGGGGAAGGTGAGATAGTCTGGGATCTGCACTGCACACCCCCGAGAGTGAGATTCTCAGAGTGATCACCTTCTGAAAGTTTGTACACCAGCATCTGTCTCTCTTGCTTTCATCCTTGTCTTGACCCTACTTTTGGACCACAGAATGCTTTTGAGATTCAGCCCTGTTTTGGGGAGATGAATAGTTTATTTTAATTTATTTATTTTTATTTATGAATTTTTTGAGACAGAGTTTTACTCTTGTTGTCCAGTGCTATGGCGTGGTCTTGGCTCACTGCAACCTCCGCCTCTGGGTTCAAGTGATTCTTCTGCCTCAGCCTCCTGAATAGCTTACAGATGCACGTTACCACGCCCAGCTAATTTTTGCATTTTTAGTAGAGACAGGTTTCACTATGTTGAAACTGTTGAACCTGACCTCAGTTGATCTGCCTGCCTTGGCCTTCCAAAGTGCTGGGATTACAGGTGTGAACCACCGTGCCCAGACAAATGGTTCATTTTTAACTTGTATGAATCTGCTTGTTTGTTTCTCTGTTTCCTGTCTGAGAACATTCGGGTTGTTTCCTAATAGCTGGCTGTTAGGAGTATAGCTGCGGTTAATTCACATCCACATCTCGTGTGCACCTCTGTTTTCATTCTCTCAAGTCAGCATGCAGAAGTAAAATTGCTGGGCCTTTTAGTAAGTGCATGTATAACTTTATGAGAAACTGCCAAACTGTCTTCCAAGGTGGTGATATGATTTTATGCTCCTACTTGCAATGTATGAGATTCTATTAGCATTATATTTTCACCAGTATTTGGTGTGGCTGTTTATTTTTTAAAGATCCTTTATTCCAGTGGGTGTGCAGCATTACTTACTTTTGGATTAACTCACATTTCCCTAGTGACTAGTTCCCTAGTCAGTGAATATGTTGTGCTCCTTCTTGTGCTTAATGGCTTTGTATATATGTTCTTTGGGAAGTGTGTGTTCTTAGTCTTTTGGAAAATTGTATTGGTTTGTTTTCTTTCTGTTACTGATTTTTACAAGTTCTTTATTCTGGATACACGTTTTTCCTCCAGTGTATGTCTTGTCAACATTTTCCCCCAGTCTGTGGCTTGCCTTTTCATTTTTAAAATTATTAAAATATACATGACTACTACTGTAAGATTGACTGTTGTTTTTCTTTTTTTTTTGAGACAGTCTCACTCTGTCACCTAGGCCAGGATACGGTGGTGCGATCATAGCTCACTGCAGCCTCTAACTCCTGGGCTCAAGTGATCCTTTCATCTCAGCT
The DNA here is from genome assembly GCF_048565385.1 of Saimiri boliviensis. Lineage (NCBI taxonomy): Eukaryota > Metazoa > Chordata > Mammalia > Primates > Cebidae > Saimiri > Saimiri boliviensis. The sequence goes on along the minus strand of NC_133449.1, from coordinate 152,212,166 downwards.
TCCTGAGTAGCTGGGAATACAGGTGTGAGCCACCACACCTGGCTAACTTTTTCTTTTTTGTGGAGATGGGGTCTTGCTATGTTTCCCAGATTGGACTTGGAGTTGTAGCCACAGGCAGTTCTCCCGCATTGGCCTCTCAAAGTGCTGGGATTATAAACACGAGCTACCGTGCCCTGCTGATCGACTGTTTTAAAGTGTTTAATTTGGTGGTTTGTAGTATATTTGTAAGGTTACACACTCATACCCACTGTCTGATTCCAGAACATTGTCATGGTCCCCAAAGGAAGCCCTGTTGGCAGAAATTCCCCATTCTCCTTTTCCCCAGCCCCTGGCAGCCACTCCTCTGCCCTTTGTCTCTGGGTTTGCATGTTCTGAACGTTGTGTATCAGTGGAATCCTGCCATAGGTGGCCTCTGTGCTGGCGGCCTCCACTCAGCACGTTCTCAAGGTGTTTCCACATTGTGGCACAGATCAGCGCTCCCTTCCACAACATGGCAAGTAATAATATCCAGTTGCGTCACCAGAACACATTTCAGTAATACATTTATCAGTTGTTAGACATGTGGATTGTTTTCACTTTCTGGCTATTACGAACATTCAAGTGTAAGTTTTTATATGAGACTTTTTTTCACTTCTCTTGGGTATATATTTAGGAGTGGAAACCCTGGGTTACATGGTAACTCTTCATTTAGCTTTTTTAGGAGTTGCCAAACTATTTCCCATGGTAGCTATGGAGATTTTTCCATTCTCACCAGCAGTATATCAGGATTCCAGTTTCTCTGAATTTTCCACCCTTGTTATTATGTCTTTTTTCTTGTGGTCATCCTTATGGGTATGGAGTAGTATCTTACTGTGGATTTTTTTTTTAAATGACTGCACAGTTTTTCATTGGATGGATACACCACAATTTAAACAATGACTAATTATGGGAAAAAATTGTTTTCAGTTACATTTTATAATCTTTATTGTTTATATCAGTAGGAATTAATTTTTTTAAGACTTTTTTTTGAAAGAAAAAAATAATAAGAAAAAGAATAAAGAAGAGGAAGAAAGAGAAAGAGGAAGAGGGAGAGAGAATGGGGGTATTGCTTTATTGCCCAGGCTAGAATGCAGTCTAAATATGGGTATACCTATAATTGTCCTTAATAATGGAGACATGAAAGAAAATGAGGGAAGAGAATAACAAACAAGGAGCCTACCAACATTTCGTTTAAACTTCTAAGTTGATATGATGTGGTACTGATAAGAGTGTATATTTTGTGTATTTAAAGTGGAGAGTTCTATAAATGTTAATTACGTTTACTTGTTCCAGATCTGAGTTCAAGTCCTGGATATCGTTGTTAATTTTCTGTCTCATTGATCTGTCTAATGTTAATGTTGAAGTCTCCCACTATTATTGTGTGGGAGTCTAAGTCTCTTTATAAGTCTTGTATGTCTGGGTATTCCTGTATTGGGTGCGTATATATTTAGGATCTTTAACTCTTCTTGTTGTTGCGTTGATTCTTTTATCATTATATAATGTCCTTCTTTGCTTCTTTTGATCTTTGTTGCTTTAAAAACTATTTTATCAGAGGCAAAAATTGTACCTTCTGCATTTTATTTATATACTTTTACTCTCTGTTTGGTTGGTAAATCTTTCTCCATCCCTTGTTTTGAGTCTTTGTGTATCCTTGAATGTGAGATGGGTCTGGATGCAGCACACCGATGGGTTTTAGTTTTTTGTCCAAATTGCCTGTCTGTCTTTGAATTGGGGAATTTAGTCAATTTAAATTTAGAATTAATAATGATATATGTGAGTTTAATACTGCCATTTAACATTAGCTGGCTATTTTGCCCATTCATTGATGTAAATTCTTCATTATATTGATGTTCTTTACTTTTTGGTATTTTTTAGAAAGGCTGATACTGTTTGTTCCTTTCTATGTGTAGTGGTTCTTTCAGAAGCTCTTGTAAAGCAGGTCTGGTGGTGATGAATTCTCTGAGTACTTGCTTGTTCACAAAAAACTTTATTTTTCCTTCACTTATGAAGCTTAGTTTGGCTGGATGTGAAATTCTTGGTTGAAAGTTCTTTTCTTTAAAGATGTTGAATATTGGTCCCCACTCTCTTCTGGCTTGTAGGGTTTCTGCTGAGAGATCTGCTGTTAAGTCTGATAGGCTTCCCTTTGTGGGTAACCTGACCTTTCTCTCTGGCTGCCCTTAGTATTTTCTCCTTCATTTCAACCCTGGTGAATCTGACGATTATGTGCCTTGGAGTTGCTCTTCTTGAGGAATATCTCTGTGGTGTTCTCTGTATTACCCGGAGTTGAATATTATCCTGCCTTACTAAGTTGGGAAAATTTTCTCGAATAATATCCTGAAGCGTATTTTCCAGCTTGGATTCATTCTCTTCGTCACATTCAGGTACACCTTTCAAGCGTAGATTAGGTCTTTTCACATAGTCCTATATTTCTTGGAGACTTTGCTTGTTCCTTTTTATCCTTTTTTCTCTAATCTTGTCTTCTAGTTTTATTTCATTGAGTTGGTCTTCGACCTCTGATATCCTTTCTTCTGCTTGATCAATTCGGCTGTTAAAACTTGTGCATACTTCATGTAGTTCTCGTATTGTGTTTTTCAGCTCCATCAATTCACTTATTTTCCTCTCTAAATTTTGTATTCTTGTTGACATTTCGTCAAACCTTTTTTCAAAGTTCTTAGTTTATTTAGATTGTGTTAGAACAAGTTCTTTTAATTCACCGAAGTTTCTTATTATCCACATTTTGAAGCCTGCTTCTGTAATTGGAACACACTCGTTCTCCATCAAGCCTTGTTTCGTTGCTGATGAGGAACTGGGATCCCCTGCTAAGGGAGAGGCATTCTGATCTTGGGTATTCTCAGTCTTTTTTGACTGTTTTCTTCCCTTCATTGTAGATTTATCCATCTGTGGTCTTTATAATTACTGTCTTTGTAGTTGGGTTTCTGAGTGGATGTCCAACTTATTGATTCTCAGCGCTGAAATCTGAGCAACCCACTGCACCAACTAAATCAGCGGCGTTAAGATTGATGGTGCTTTTCTGACTCTGCACCAAGAACCGACGCTCCGAGGCACCGGCAAAACCGCCTTGCGGGTCACAAGAGTCGCGCTGGTGACCCATGGGGCTCCTCCTCTGGGAATCTCCTGGTGCGTGAGCAACAAGAATTCATGTGAAGGTGTGGCGTCCTCTCGTTCTTTGTGTTTTCACTGGGAGCTACAATCCCGAGCTGCTAGTGATCTTGGATCTCTCTCCAGGAATTAATTTTTAATAGGATTTTATTTTTTATTTCAATACATTTTGGGGAACACGTGCTTGATTGCATGGAAAAGTTCTTTAGTGGTGATTCTTGAGATTTTGGTGCACCTGTCACCTGAGCAGTATACACTGCTCCCAATGTGTAGTCTTTTATCTCTCACCCGTTGCCCCTGAGTCTCCAGAGTCCATTGTAGCACTTTTTTACACCTTTTTGCCCTCATAGCTTAGCTCCCACTTATAAGTGAGAACATACCATGTTTGTTTTTCCATTCCTGAGTTACTTTACTTGGAATAATGATCTCCAAGTCCTTCCAAGTTGCTGTGAATGCCATTATTTTATTCCTTTTTATGGCTGAGTATGTATTCTATGGGGTATGTATATATACACACACATACGTGTACACTGCATTTTCTTTATCCACTCGTTGGTTGATGGGCATTTAGGCTGGTTCCATGTTTTTGCAGTTGCAAATTATGCTGCTGTGAACATGCGTATGCAAGTGTCTTTTTCGTAGGATGACTTCTTTTCCTCTGTAGGATTGCTGGATCAAATGGTAGCTCTACTTTCAGTTCTTTAGGTAATCTCTGTACTGTTTTCCATAGTGATTGTACTAGTTTACATTCCCATGAGCAGTATAAAAGTGTTCCCTTTCGCCACAGTGTAAAGGTGTTCCCTTTTTACCACATCCATGCCAACAACATCTGTTATTTTTTGATTTTTAAATTATGGCCATTCTTGCAGGAGTAAGGTGGTATCTCATTGTGGTTTTGATTTGTATTTCCCTGATCATTAGTGATGTTTAGCATTTTTTGTCTTATATGGTTTTAATTTGTACTTCTCATGGCTAACATGAAACTGAGTGGAAACTTTAGTGGCAGCATAGAACAAAGACACACACACTACAGAATTAGTTCAGAAAAGTCATGAAACAAGTAAAAGACAACTGTAGACAGCAGCAAGCCTGGGGAAGGGCAGAGAATCTGATTTCCAGAGTTGCCACAAAAATCAGAAGACATGCCAAGAAGCAAAAAATATAATTCATACATGGTGGAAAAAGCAATCAGTAGAAGCAGAGTATCAATAAAAAGAAATTATAAAGAGAAACCACATAGAAATTCTACAGATGAAAAGTACAGCAACTGAAATGAAAATTTACTAGATAAGCTCACCAGCATATTTGAGCAGCAGCAGAAAGAATTGGCAAACCTGAAGATAGGTCAATCAAGATTATCCAGTATGGGGAATAAAGAAGAGAGAGAAGAAAAATGAAGAGTGGATAGGTGCTTTTTCCACTTCTCTTCAGCATTGTGCTGGAAGCTCTACCCAAGGACGTTTATGCAAGGAGAGGAAATAGAAGACATACAGATTGGAAAGGAAGAAGAAAACTATCTCCGTTTGCAGAAGACATGATTTCATACATTAAAAAATGGAAATAATACACATTTACATATTATTGGAGCTAATAAACAAGTTCAACAAAGTTGCAGGATACAAGATCAATATGTAAAAATTAGTTCTATTTCTGTACCTTAGCATTGAACAATACAGTAACAGTTTTTATCCACAGAGATACTTTGCTTTTCTAATTGGCTCTTTACTTGTTTCATGTGCTGCAGAAACAAGCTCAGTTTCCTTGACAGTTACACTATTTTTATTATAAAACCTCATTAAACATTTCACATTTGAATACTCTCATAAATTAACCATGGCCATCAAGTCTCTGATCTGTGGACAGTTTTTTGTTTGCCTCTAATGCTTGTCCAGAAGGTCGGCATGCTATAGGCCAGAGTGTCTGTCTTCAGCAAAGGCCAGTCTCAGAATGAATATTAGAGATTTCCTGAGATACCTGGAACTGGTGAGTCCTTGATGAGGGGCTCCGGTGCACGCTGGACCAGGTGGTGCCCACTCTGCCTTTTGCCCTCACATCCTGCTTGCTCAGCGTTTCAAGGTGAGCAGGAGGGAGAACCCAGGGCCTTTTCACAGGCCTTTCCAAGCCTGTGTGCAAGATGCACGGACATGGTGCTTTAGAACCTCAGTCCCCATGAACAGCTCATTTCTTAGCTTTTCTGTGTCAGCATTTTTGGTGAGTCTTTTGTTTGCCACTGGTGTCCTTTCAGCCCTTTGTGATGTTGAAGTGGTTGATAGACTCATTCCCCCCACCAAGTTTTTGCCCTGGGAGAGGTTTGGGGAGGTCAAATCAATACAGGACTTTCTTTCTTTTCTTTGTTTCTTTGAGACAGAGTTTTATTCTTTTTGCCCAGGCTGGAGTGCAGTGGCACAATCTTGGCTCACTGTGACCTCCGTCTCCCAGTTCAAGCGATTCTCCAGCTTCAGTCTCCTGGTAGCTGGGATTACAGGTGCCCATCACCATGCCCAGCTCATTTTTTGCAATTTTAGTAGAGATGGGGTTTCACCACATTGGCCAGTCTAGTCTCAAACTCCTGGTCTCCGGTGATCTGCCCGCCTTGGCTTCTCAAAGTTCTAGGTTTACAGGCATGAGCCACCATGCCCGGCTTATACTCCACTTTAAATGAGAAATCTTTAAATAGCCTGCAAAACTGTATATCCTTCCCAACTCCAGCCACCCCACGTCCACCTGCTCTCTTGCCAAAGTGCTGGGACTACAGGTGTGAGCCACTGTGCCAGGCATAAGAAAGGACTTTCAGTTGGGTTCTTAAGGTAGTAAGTGGCCCACATGGGTCAAATAATAACTCTTCTTTGGAGGAGTTATTTGAAGAAGACATGATTTTATTTAATTTGTATACACGATTTTATACAAATACCATTCTTTGGGAATGATATTTTGAGAGCTGCCAGCCCCATTCTGCTCCCTCTGTCCTGGGAATGTAGACTGTTATTTTTCAAGGCCATCATGGAGGTACGGTGTGTGGACTGGGACTACGGTGAGTTAATATGCCTCCAAGTGCACTCTTCTTGAGAGCCACCTGATTTTCTTGACCAAACATTCTTGGGTTGCTGTAAGCCTTTGGTTAGTTTTCAGAGTTCAGAAAGTTGATTCTGACCATTCTAGTCACTCTTCTGTTGCTTTCATGGTGGAGCAAACTTCCACAGGCTGTTACTCTCACATTTTTACTGACATCTTGGTGTTATGGATGAGGAAAAAGTTTTGATTTTGATGAAATCCAATTTATCAATTTTTTCTTTTGTGATAGTAAGTTCGTTTTTTCTTTCTTTTTTTTTTTTTTTTAATTTTTGAGAGAGACTCTCATTCTGTCACCCAGGCTGGAGTGTGGTGTGATCTCAGCTCACTGCAATCTCTGTCTCCTGGGTTCAAGCGATTCTCCTGCCTCAGCCTCCCAAGTAGCTAGGATTATAGGTACCCACCACCACACCTGGCTAATATTTGTATTTTTAGTAGAGACGGGATTTCACCTTTTTGGCCAGGCTGGCCTCGAACTCCTGATCTCAGGCCCGCCTCAGTCTCCTAAAGTGCTGGGATTACAGGCTTGAACCACTCTGCCCAGCCTAATTTCTGTGCTTTAAGAACTCTTCCATTTTGTGGTTGCAAATTAATTTATGTTTTCTGCCTGTCCATTTGGGTGAATTCCCCTCTTCTTGAGGTCCTCCCAGTACCCTGAGGTTCCTGGCTTTCCAGGAAGTGGCCTTGCCTTCTGGAAGATGGGAGAGTTCTGTTGCTATTGGCTGCATATGCACAGCAATCTTGACCTTTCAGAGTGGTTGGTTCTGCTTTATTGAATCAGCATTGTTCTCATATGATACTTGGGTAAGGCGCTGGTTGTATGATTTGTCCAATTCTATCATGTTAAAAAGGAGGAACGGTTTTTATTGAACCTACTGCTATGAAAATTAAGGAGACTCAGTAAGAGTTTCTGAACTCTGGGATGCCAGTGAGGGTCAGAGATCGTTTGAAAATATTTCATTTTTATCAAAGCTGAGTTCAGCAAATTGTTGTAGGTTAAATAGCTTAAGAATAAAGTGCAATCACTTCCCTTTGTATCCAGAAAATAGAACATAAAACCCAAATCCACTAATAACCTCAATAAAACTTCCCTCTTCAGTTCATTTAGTTCTGTGTAGTTAATTCTTACCCTGTTAGATCTAGGGTTTAGAGTCTCATGAAACCATGTGCTTCTTGCCTGAAGTGAAGTCTAGACTCACCCTACTGGTGTGTTTGAAAGTGGTGTGAATGTTGCTGTTGCCACAGGTCTCAGGAGTGCACATGTCTGCTGCAGTCCTTTTCCAGAGCTACTGAGACTGCCCTTCTTGTTGAAGATGCAAACTGTGGCCTATGAGTTTATCCCAAGCTTTCAGACAGGCATTTTCAGAGTCAAACGGAAACCGTTCATAGATGACAGAGACTTGATGGCAATGGTTAATTTCTTACTGATAATTTTTCAATGTGAAAAGCCTGATGAGGTTTTATGTAATTTTCAAACATCAAATGTCTGATGTGGTTTTAAAAAGAGTAATGCAGCTAATGAGGAAATTGGGTTGTTTCTGTGGCATCCAAAACAAAGATAAAAAGGCAATTAAAAAATTAGACAAAATATTATTAAGGATAATGATTAAGCCTATTTCAAAGAAGTCAGTGGATGTTAACATCCGATTCATTGAAATGGGTGAGCATACTTTTTATGAAGAAAACAATCTTGAGATGTATAATGTTGAGACAAAATATCCCCAGAATATATCAAAGCATATCAAATGAAGACATTGGGTAAGTCTGAGATAGAGTGAACCATTTTCATAAAACCTCATGGATACATCTGCTGTGCATTCCCACTTGAGAACCAGTGGCCTAAAAAGTGCTAGATTCAAATTAAAGAAGTAATGTAGCTAACCATTTTAGGTAATTGAAATTGTGTCTATACCACTATGTTGTTACTGCCTGATATCAGGGAGAGCCCTTGTAGGATTCTGATCCAGAACAACTTGACCAGACTATTTCATAACCATTTTAATCTGTGTTTCTCCTGATGTTATTACATATTATGGGATGTGAAGGCATTGACATATCTCCAGGGACTTCCACTGAAGTGCACCATTTCCAAAATATGCCTATTAATAATGTGTTAGCTATTCACAGTTAACCTGGAGGAGACTGAGCTTCTCTTCTGAATTGACCACCCTGGCCACACAACTCACCAAGGAAACAGTTATTACTAGTGTGTTTTCTGAAGGAGATCTTGCCTATCTTTGAATAAATTTAATCCTAAGAATTTTGTTTTATTGATGATAATTTGAGTAGAATTTTGAAAAATGTCACTTTTCCAATATTTGCTGCTAGTGTATAGACACAATGTAGTTTTAGTGCGTCGACAGTGTCCTGTGACTTTACTGAATTCTAGTATATAGACACAGTATAGTTTTAGAGTGTCGATGGTGTCCTGCGACTTTGCTGAATTCTAGTGTATAGACACAGTATAGTTTTAGTGTGTCGATGGTGTCCTGTGGCTTTGCTGAATTCTAGCGTATAGACACAGTATAGTTTTAGAGTGTTGACGGTGGCCTGTAAGTTTGCTGAATTCTAGTGTATAGACATAGTATAGTTTTAGTGCGTCGACGGTGTCCTGTGACTTTGCTGAATTCTAGTGTATAGACACAGTATAGTTTTAGAGTGTCGACGGTGGCCTGTAAGTTTGCTGAATTCTAGTGTATAGACACAGTATAGTTTTAGTGTGTCAACGGTGTCCTGTGACTTTGCTGAATTCTAGTGTATGGACACAGTATAGTTTTAGTGTGTCGATGGTGTCCTGTGACTTTGCTGAATTCTAGCGTATAGACACAGTATAGTTTTAGAGTGTCGACGGTGGCCTGTAAGTTTGCTGAATTCTAGTGTATAGACATAGTATAGTTTTAGTGCGTTGACGGCGTCCTGTGACTTTGCTGAATTCTAGTGTATAGACATAGTTTTAGTGTGTCGACAGTGTCCTGTGACTTTGCTGAATTCTAGTGTATGGACACAGTATAGTTTTAGGGTGTTGGCAGTGGCCTGTGACTTTGCTGAATTCTAGTGTATAGACACAGTATAGTTTTAGTGTGTTGACGGTGGCCTGTGACTTTGCTGGATTTACTCCTAGTGCCAGTAAGTTTCTTTTTTAAGATTCCTGAGGCTTTTCTGTGTAAAAATAGTGCTATTTGCAAATAAAGACAGTTTTGCTTCTTCCTCTTGAGCTTTATGCCTTTTGTTTCTTTTTTATCACATTATTACATTGTGATATAGCAGTGGTGATAGCAGACAGCTTGTTCTTATTTTTGATCTTAGGGAAAGTGTTCAGTTTTTCACTTTTTTTTTTTTTCCCGGAGACGGAGTCTCACTCTTCACCCAGACTATAGTGCAGTGGTGCAATCTCGGCTTACTGAAACCTTTGCCTCCCTGGTATCAGCGATTCTCCTGCCTCAGCCTCCCGAGTAGCTGGGATTACAGGCTGTGCCACTATGCCCGGCTAATTTTTGTACTTTTAGTAGTGATGAGGTTTTGGCATGTTGGCCAGGCCTGTCTCGAACTCCCAACCTCAAGTGATCGGCTTGCCTTGGCCTCCCAAACTGCTGAAATTACAGGTGTGAGCCTCTGTGCTCAGACTCACCCTTAGACTTGGTGTTTAATTTTAAAAATGTACCATGCGACAGGATGGCTAATGATAGTCCTTTTTTCTGCCTGATTTTGGTTATTTGTGCCTTTTCTCTTAATGTCTTCAGATGTCTACCAACTTTATTAGCCTTTTAAAGTAACTGGTTTTTGACCTGGTTGAGTTCTCACCATTGTATTTTTTTCCACCTTTAAAAATCTTTATTTCCTGTCTTAAGGTTTCTTTTGCATGCTTATGAAACTTTCTGGGTGATTGCATGGTATGGCCTGGACGGAAGGAACCAGGGGTTTAGGAGGAGGATTAGACCCATCCCTTTTGTGGTGGGAATTCCTAAGCTCTGTTAGGCTGCACGTGGGCTCCTACTGGCAAGGGCAGTCGTTAAACAAGCCTAAGGAATGTGGCTTACTGGTAAAATAGAAAATTAGGTTGCTAAATTTTTTCTGGGACCATTTTAGGGGATGGAGAGGATGGTGGATTGAATACATGCACCTACTTTTTTCTTCCTGAAACCTAATGCTACAGTGAAAAAAGAGTTTTATTTTTATTTATTTATTTTTTTAAATTAGAGAGTTGGTGATGGACTTAGCTGACTTGAGAAAACTGAATGCTAATTTGGGAGTGGGGAAAGCCAAGAGCCATCTTGATCTATGCCACAGAGTTTTGACCATGCTTGGAAGCTGAGACTGCTTACTTCCAGAGTGGCCACCCGCTGTAAGAGTAAGTGTGAATTGGCTGCTCAGAGGCCCTGGTCCCTGCTCAGCCCAGTGTAGCCGGGGCAGGCATTCTGAGCAGGCCGTAAAACTGATGGTCATGCACCTGGCACATTTTGGGACAGGGCACTTTATGGACCAGGGTAAGCGAATTCTGCATGACTGCCGAAATGACCAGCTTTCGTCCCCACTCAGCATTGGGTCCTGGCTGGTGGAGCATTGTCCACTAAGAAGAAAAACCTCCTGTGGGGACTCAGACTATCGAGGGGGAGGACAGAAAGGCACTGAAATCACCGCTTTACAACCCTTTCTTGTGAAACTTACAGGTGACTATCAGAGTTGCTCATTTAGAGCCTCCTAGACATCTGAGGGAGTCTCTGATGTAAAAGGTATAGACCAAACAAACAGAGAAAAACAGCTTAGAGGAAATGGAAATTATGCAAGGATCAAACTTCAGGGAAGAAACCTCGCATAAGCATCCTCAATGAAATAAAAGTAGTTATGTTAACAAGAAAAGATAATGAAACGAGAAAAATATTCTCTGGAAGAAGAACTTTGAGTGAACAAGAAGAGCTCTGGGAAATCTAAAACTGTGTGGAGAGACGGAATACAGTTTGTGGATTGGGTTCTGTGGCCATATCCAACAAGTGCAGCACAGAAATGGTGGGAAGGACAGCGTAATGAAACAATTCAGAAGAACTTTCCTAGAGCCTAAGCACGCTCCAGACTGAAGGACCCACCAGCCACCCAGTCCAGTGGATGAACGTCTGTGATCAAAGGCTGTTGCTATGGCATGTTGTTGTGACCCCAAATATTAGGATAAAGACATAACCCTGCAAGCTTTCAGAAGGATGAGAATAGGTTACATACAAACCAGAAATCAGGATGGCTTTGTGTTTCTAAACAGCAGCATTGGAATTTAGTGGAGAATAAAGCAATGTTGTCTAGAATTGCAGGAAAATAATTTTCAACCTTTGATTCTGTTATACCCAGTGAAACTAACAGTCACATGAGAGAGCAGATTAAAGGCACAAGGGAGATTTGCAAAGTCTTAAAAAAAAGTCAATCTTCCTGGTTGGGCATGGTGCTTCATACCTGTAATCCCAGCACTTTCAGAGGCTGAGGTGGGAGGACCACTTGAGCCTAGGAATTGGAGACCATTATGGGTAACAGAATGAGACCCCATCTCTCTAAAAACAACAACAAAAATTAGCTGGGTATGCTGGCCTGCTTGTAGTCCCAGATACTCAGAGTGTGGAGGAGTGAGGCAGGAGGATCACCTGAGCTGCTGAGGTTGAGGCCACAGTGAGCTATGACCACCCCACTGCACTCCAGCCTGCGTGGCAGAGTGAGACCCTATCTTAAAAACAAAAACAAAACCAAAAACAAGTTATCTCCTTCAAATCCTTTTTCAGAAAGCTACTGGAGGATGCATTGTACTAAGGCAGAGAGAAAGAGAGAGACTGATGACCAAGGGAGGATTGGAACACAGGGAGCAGGGTATCTGTCACGGGGAGAGCAGCACCCGGAGACAACACCTGTGTCCGGACAAAGACGAGATTGCCAGGCAACCTGATGCCTGGTGTGCTGAGACATCTCGAGAGGAGGTTTGAACAGTTTAAAGAGCCCAGGGTGGAATGAGCGATCAACACAGACGGCTAAGCTAGTGAGAAACCCCTTCTATTAGCTTGAGGGAAAACACAAAGTAGGAAGGAAATGGAAGTCACCACGCTTTCCTATGTTGCCTTGGCACCAGTGGTGCTGCCCTGGTTGTGTGCTCAGCCAGATGCGGGGCTCTGCCAGACGTGGGGTTCTGCCAGACTCAGGGCTCTGCGAGACGTGGGCTCTGCCAGATGCGGGGCTCTGCCAGACGTGGGGTTCTGCCAGACCCAGGACTCTGCGAGACGTGGGCTCTGCCAGATGTGGGGCTCTGCCAGACATGGGGTTCTGCCAGACACGGGGCTCTGTGAGACGTGGGCTCTGCCAGATGCGGGGCTCTGCCAGACGTGGGGCAGCTGGAGCTATGGTGTTGGTGGTGCCTGCGGGGCAGCAGAAGGGTGGTGGGAACAAAGAGCCATGGTCTCCTTTTTCATCCTGGGAAGTCACAGGTAATGCCTCGTACTGAAGAAATAGGAAAGTGGCAATTAAAGCCTGTCATCTAGAGGAAGGGAGATCCGTTTCAACATAATTGACTCAAATAACTTAGAAGAGTGTTTGCTTCTGAGGCCGGGAACTGGGGCAGGAGGTACAGAGTGGAGGGTCGGGGGCAGTTGCTTGTCATAGCATGCCTTGCAGTTTGACTGTGTACATTTTGTTTATGTAACTTTGAGAGGAATACGTATCAATGGAAGGAAAGGAGATTCCACTGGGAATGCCAGTGGCATGTTGGCAGATGCTGTAGTCTCAGCCAGAGGGGTGTGTGCAGGGTGCCTGGCACCGTCTGGGGTATTCTGCACACACAGGCCATGGTGTGCACGCTCCCGAGAGCCATCTCATGGAGCCGCCTCGAGCACTTCTGACTTCTGACTTCTGACTTCATCCATGGGAGCCCATAGAGGACTCCAGCCTTGTCCTGTCAGCCAGCAGGGCTGAGATGAGATTGTGACCAACCACATGAGTTATCAGCTGTTTAGGGCTTTGGTCCTCTATCCCTTACCTCTGTCCCATGGAGACCTGTGCGAGGGCCCATCAGGCACTGGAGCTGAGTCCTGCGGGTCCCCAGAGGTGGCACCACGAGGGCTACTGACAGCTTTGCTGGATGCTGCCGAGAAGTTGAGCTGGACAAGGTGGCAAGTGGCTGCACCCGGGATGCCCCGTCCTGGCGGCGGTGCCCTCCTGTTTTCTGTCCTGGGAAGCACACAGTGCGGGCAGTGTTTGTGCCTTTTCCCAGAGGAACCCTTTGTCCCGAGGAGGCGTGGATGTTCTCTGGAGACCTGGGGCCTTTCATGCCAGGACCATGACTTCCGTCTGGGCCCTGAACCCTGTGTGGAGTCCGGGTCCTGCAGGAGTGAGAGTCAGATGGAGAATTGGAGTCTGGAGTTCACGTGGGATTCTGCAGCTTCCTAGCAGTGTGATCTTGGGTCAGACACATCCTTCCTGAGCCACCTGTGCTTGTCTGTCAAATGGGCACGGCCATGGTGTTTCACAGGGTTATGAGGAATGAAGGCTGCATGGTGAGGAATGAGGACAGAGAATATTCACTGGGCTCTTTCCAGGTGCTGCTCCAAGCACTTCGTGGACCTTCACTCTGTTAGCCCTCCTTGCCACCCTTTGAGGTGGGGGCACTGTTGTCAGACTCATCTTTGGAGTGAGGAAGTGCAGGCAGGAGGGGTTAGCAGCTGTCCTGAGGACACACAGCCGGTGAGTGGCCAGGATCTGAACTCACCAGGGCAGTGTTGCATTGTTGTGTGCTTGTCCCATCAGATAGGCCTCGTGGTGATGAGCTTTGCGTCTATCCCAGGGACCCTCCAAATGCAGCTGACTTTTGGCATCTTTTACCGGTCTGGTCTTAGGCTGTGTGGTCTCATGGCGCCTTCAGCAGCTTGCGTGATGCTGTCTTACTGGGCATGGTGAGGCCTCAGGAACACAACATATCTGCCTTCCAGCTGCCAGGCTTCTCTGCTGTCCTTTGTACGGCGGAGGTGATCCATACACGTCCCTTCTGTAAACCGCCAGGCACTTTCAGGAATCTTTGTAGCGCGTGTGTGCATGTGTGTGTGCTCTGGGTCCTATACCACAGTGTTGGCTGCCCTGTGAGCTTACTGGGTAAGAGTCTTGGGTTGAGGCCTGCTGCATCCTCTGGCTGTGTGACCTCAGGCAGGCAGGTTGTGGAACTGCACCCATGTTTTTATCTCTAAAATGCGGAGAATGAGAGTGCCCTTCACTTTGCTGGCACGATCCATAGGAAATGTTGCTTCTCTTCAGCAGATTATTAGGATTCTCAGAAGGTTCTCCCGAGTTCTCTTTTCTACCCCATTCATTAATGGCAGCCACCAACAGCATAGGAGCAAGGAAAATCGGGCCCTTATGAAGCACTATTAAATTCTGCCTGTCTGTGTTCCAACTGTGATCTCTGAATTGTTGAAGGAAGGAAATTGTTCTGTGTTTGATTGCCAACCACCAACCCCACCTGTATTGCTGCCTGTCACTGGCCACCAGGAGCTTGGGGCTCCTCTGCTTCCCATCCACGGGAGAGACAGGCCCATCCACTCAGCACCCATGCCAGGCACCTGGTTCTTATTCCTGATGCCCTGTCTTTCCCTTGTAAGCCTGTGTCACCTTTCCAGTGATTTCCTCTCCTTGCCTTCCTTGGATCCTGCTAGTTCTAGCTCATCCCACTCCCACCACGCCACTTAGAAACCCTTTCTCATGCAGCGGCCACCTTACTGTCCCTGGCTTCACTTTTGCATCTTGCAACCATTCTTCACTCCAGCTCTCAGAGGGATCTGTCTGAGATGAAGCAATGAGCACAAGACCCTACTCAAAGCTGTTTGTCTTCCCTGCCGATGTCACGATGAAGTCCTCATGTCTTGATGTGGCTGACCAGAGGTCTCCTGCCCTCACCTGGCTCTCCAGTTTCTCTGTCACCACTGTCTTACCACGCGAGTTCTCTGCTTTCTCCCTCCCTCTCAGCCCTCCCACATGCCCTCCCACACACCCTCTCAAACACCCACCTCTTTCATGTTATGGCCCACTCCGCCTGAACACTTGGTGGCTTTGACCAGTGCTTGATAATTTTTCAGGATTCTGTAGGTTGCCTGGGTCCAACCTGGTGCCAGCTGGGGATGGGACATCCCGGACGGCTCTATGCACATGTGTGCTGCTTTGTCAGTGGCCGGAGGCAGGGCTGCCTTCTTTCCTTGGGGGTCTCTCTGTGGCCGGGACAACCTGCTTGATGAGGCGGCCAGAGCCCATGGGGACAAGCCCTGGCATACAGGTGCCTTAAGCCTGCTGGTTGCGGTTGCAGTAGCCATGGCCAGAGCCCAGCCTGATCTCCGTAGAAGGGACGACCAGAGGGCATGACTCCTGGAGATGGGGCTGCCTTAGGTGCCTTCACCATTTAGGGTTTGTCTGAATCCTGTCTCTTCTCAGGAAGCCTTCCGCGACCCCTCCGCCCAGACTGGTCAAGCCTCTGCTCTGTGTGCCCCCTGTGGGCCTTTGTGCTCGGTCCTGACACCTTGACCCGCTGCTTGTTCTGCCCTCCTTTAAACTCCATGCACCTAACCTGTTAATTTTGTACAGTGCTGGCCACAGCTCATTGCAAGAGGGCCCCTTGGCTTATGTGCATAGCTCTTTATGCCTTTTTTCCTTTGCCTTACTGGACTGGAGCAGTTTTCTTTTTCCAAGTAAATAACAATTTATGTTCCTAAATACTTTTTTTCCCTTGACATGGTGAAGTGAGCAAGGTGGCTCTAGAATGTTTTTCTTAATTTTATTGCACAAGTAATGTTCTTTACAAAGTGAGGAAATACAGATTCATAAAAAGGAGACTGCCGATCCACTGTAATCCCACCAGTTGCATTCCTACCTGCTCTTAGGAGATTCCTGTTTATCTTTGTAGATTTTCACTGTCAACATATGGTCTTTAAAAGGTACACTCCTGCAGGTGAATGTGTAGCCGCCTGTGTTTGCGTCGTAAGTCTCGAATGTCCTTTCTGCCACACAGGAGGTCATCCCACACATGTCCTGTCATGGATCGTTTGCCTCCTGTGAATATTCAGGTTGTTTCTGGTTCTTCCTGTTCTGAACAGCACAGGGACAAACACTGAGTACTCATCTCTTTTAAAAACTCATTTAATAACTCATTCTCAGCTGGGGAAAAAACACCCAGAAGAGCCTATCAGCGAGTCTGAGCGTGTCTTTCTCCTGCTGCAGGCACCATCCATGGCTTCTTGTCACACTCAGAATAAAACCCAGGTCCTCCCTACGGCCTCTGGGCCCCACGCCCTGTGCGTCTGCCTGCTGCTCTGCGCTGCGGTTTTCCTCCACCTTCTCAGCCTTCCTCGGTGTTCCAGCCTCAGTATCTTGCCCTCACTGCACCCTTCACCTGGGAGTCTCACCTTGTGCCTTCATGTGGCTGGTTCTCCCACACCAGCCACATCTTCAGGGGAAGAGATTCTTAGGTGATTTTTGTCTGCTGAAGGAGAATCACAGATCAAGATGAGGTCTCCTGGTCCCTTCCTCCCGTTTAAGGACAGCCAAAGTTCAGGAAGGCCCATGCCACACAGCAAGCTAGGGACCAGCTGGGGCCTCAGCCCAGGCCTGCAGGTGCATGGCTGTTGCCTTTGTAGAGTTCTGAGGCATTTTCTCTCCCTTCATTGCTCAGCAAGTTCAAAGAGCATCTCGCTAATGACGCACCTTTTTCTGAGTTTCTGTTCGTTAAAGGCCTTTGTTCCCACATTGCCTTTGATTGTTTCTCTAGAAGCCACATTTACGTGATTTTCAATTCACTGTTCTTTCTTCTTCTTCTTTTTTTTTTTTAAGAGTCTTGCTCTGTTGCCCAGGGTAGAGTACAGTGGTGCAATCTTGGCTCACCTCAACCTCTGTCTCCTGGGTTCAAGTGATTCTCCTGTCTCAGCCTCCCAATTAACTGGGACTATAGGCATCTGCCAGCATGCCAGGCTAATTTTTGTACTTTTAGTAGAGACTGGGGTTTCGTCATGCTGGCCAGTCTGGTCTCAAATTTCTGATCTCAAGTGATCCGCCTGCCTCAGCCTCCCAAAGTGCTGGAATTAAAGGTATGAGCCACCATGCCTGGCCAATTTACTGTTCTTTACTCTGTAATCTGCTGCCTCTTTGCCAAAGAAATCTTTGTAGGTTAGATAGGTGTGGTGAGGAGTGTGAAATTTATTATAGAATGGTTATTTTACTACTTAAAAGAATTTTTATTTTTAGAGGCAGAGTCTTGCTATATTGCCCAGGCTGGTCTCAAACTTCTGGGCTGTGTGATCCTCCTGCCTTTGGCCTCCCAAAGTGCTAGGATTACAGGCACACGCCATCATACCTGGCCTAAAATGTTGTTGTTGTTGTTTTTAATTTTTTTAGAGATGAGGTTGCTGAGGCTGGAGTGCAGTGGTGCAATCATAGCTCACTGCTGCCTCAAACTGCCAGGTTCAAGTGATCCTCCCACCTCAGCTTGCTGAGTAGCTGGATTACAGGTGCCTAGCACCACGCATGACTAATTGTAATTCTTAAACATTGAAAGTCATGACTAAAAGTAGAGCAGTCAGGAATGACACCTGGCATCTTTGAAGTCACAGTCACTTGGTTTCCGCTGACCTGCCTGCTGTTGTGCCTATCTGCAGCAGCATATTCCTTGCCCAGTAAAGTGCGCTGCCCTGGCCTTACGGTTTCACCTGCACTTTTCCATCCATGGATGCCATTGTCCACAGTGGGGTTGCTTTTGGTTCCGAGCCCACCTGGGCTTCCTGGGTCTCTAGCCCTATGAGCTACAGTGGCTTCTGTGTAAGAAGGAATTCCGCCAGTTCCGCAGATTCCAGTACAGTCTCCAGCAGCCTGGGGCATTCCTGGAGGAGTGCTTTGTGAATGGAGTGTGCGGTCCAGGTGTGTAGTGATGGTTCTTAGGCCCGTGGGCTGTTCTTCCCTGGGGCTCTTCTGTTTGAGGTGCTTGTCACTGGGGCCACCTGATGTGATGAAGGAGCCCCTGCAGCTCTCTGCCAGGTGTGATTCTGCCCAGGTCATTCTTCTGGCCCGGCTGTTGTGTCTCATGTGGACGGTGGACACACTGTCACAGACTCAGGCAGGCTGGGCTGCACTGCCCAGAAGCAGGGCCTGCTTGTGTCTGGTTGCATCGCAAGCTCTCTGCTCACTGCCCCTGATCTGAGCTTCTTGCTGAAGTTGTGTTTGAGGCCATTATCTAGATATCTTTTTGAATGTTTAAAGCATTCAACAGATCAGCTTTTTTAAAGAGTGAAGAAACAGGGAGAGGAAATTATGGCATTTGTTTGAAAGGTTCTGAGAGCTTTTTTTAGCTTGAACAGTTCAAACAGCGCCTCTTGTTAATCAGAGGAATATTCTAGCATCCCTGGGGTGGTCACACTGGCTTAATTGGAACCCAGGCTGCTTTGAAGTCCTTTTAATCCTTCCTGAGCTGGGAGAAAGAATTTGAAGGCAGCAACTGTAAAGTTAAAATTTCTTCATTTTATTTACATGTGTCTGGGGACCCTTGTAATTCATTTCCCTGCAGCAGTTGAGCCAAGTTGCTGGCTTGTGGACAGCTGAGAGAGAGCTGGACTCCTATTAGCTTGGAGGTGGGAGGCCAGTTCCTGGCAGTAAAAAATGGCCTGTGTCAAGGGTTGCGGCAGGATCCCTTCCTGGGAAGCAAGGTCCGGATGGCCCATGTCACAGTCATGGTGGCGTGGACTTCGCCGCTGACAGCCTGTTTTCATGGAAAGCTTGCATGTGAGAGAACGTGTGGGTTTACTGAAATCACTTAATGTGTGTATAGCCCTAAGACATTCATCAGTATGGACCCCAGGACTTACTTCCTCTTTCACAGAGCATGTGGCCCCAAAGTCACCATACTGGAGTTCGAAGCACAGGCGTACCCTGGGGACTGCTGCGTACATAGACCCACCTTTGTCAGTAGGGCTGTGGGCAGTGTCGGGGAGGTGGGGCACCCAACTGTATCCGTGTTACCATGAGCCCCCTCTGGTCCTCAGGGGCACTCTGTCTCAACCTATGCCTCCAGCCACCTCACCTGCCAGTCTCTCCCTGCACCTCTTGGGGATGGAGAGTCTGCCACCTAGCAAAGCACCCGCTTCTCCCACCCCTTGGTTCTGTTGAGCTGAGAAGTATGCTTTGTTCGTTTCATGCTGTGGATACCACCTTGGTTCGCAGTAAAACACGTAGGCACAGGGTCCGCTCTCCCCCTGACTGCATGTTCCCCATCTCGGTTCCCTGCTGTGCACAGCTGGTTCCTCCCACTCTGCAAAGGGTGGTTCCAGTGGCTGGAGCACAGCAGGCAGCAGCATCCTCCTGGGGGTGGTTCGAGTCCCAGCATGTGACTGTGGGTTTGTGCTGATGGCTCAGACGTCCCCTGCGCCTGGACACAAGTGTACAGATTTAGGTGTGTAGTTGGATGAATCGTGGCAAGTGGAATACATGTGCTTGTCCAGATAACAAAGTTTTATCATTCCAGAGTTCCCTGGGTCCTCCCAGTCGATCCCTGCATCCCCTGGCAGCTGTAGCTTAGCCTTGCTTGTTGTAGAACTTCCTTTAAATTCCACCCCCACCCTCCGCTTTTTTTTGAGACGGAGTCTTGCTTTGTCACCTAGGCTGGAGTGCAGTGACGTCATCTTGGCTCACTGAAACCTCTGCCTCCTGAGTTGAAGCGATTCTCTTGTCTCAACCTCCTGAGCAGCTGGGATTACAGGTGTCTGCTACCACAGCTGGCTAATTTTTGTATTTTTCGTAGAGATGGGGTTTCTCTATGTTGGTCAGCCTGGTCTTGAACTCCTGACCTCAGGTGATCTGCCTACCTCAGCTTCCCAAAGTGCTGGGATCACAGGTGTGAGCCACTGTGCCCAGCCTTATCTATATTGCCCAGTTCTTATTTTATTGAATCTGTGCTCAGATGTCACCTTTCCCTAGAGCCCTTTCCTGGCCCTCCTGGGTGACTTCACCTCCTTCCCTCAGCCTCAGGCTTCCCACTCTCCTCTGGATCTATCTACTGGATCATGCCACTGTCACCTCTTCTGGGCCTGTGGCTTGTTGCCTGCCTACCCTTGTCTTCATAGCTGCCCACCTCTGCAAGCCACTCAGCTCTAGCCACAACAGCCTCCCTCTGTTTGTCTGTGCAACGTCCTTGCTGGGCACACAGTAAGCGCTCAGTTAAATTTGTTCACCGAATGCAGATTCCACAGGCGTCTTCACAGATTCTGCTGATGGATCAGGTGTGCCCTTCCACATGTTTCTATAATTGATGTTTCTTTGGTGCAACTGTCCAAAAATTTATTTTTCCTGTAGCTCCCCCATCCTTCCTGCTTCTCGGTATGGTTTTAGACTGCTATTCTGACACTTGACACATTTGCTATCTCTGTGTGGTATGATCTAGAAATGGTTAGGCATGCCGTCCGCCTCTGATCGGGCGATGAGTGTGGGCACCAGGCACCGTCACAGGGGTCCAGGGTTTTTCCACTGACTGCCAGATGCCCTTGGTGCAGAGCTTCTGCGGGAGAATAACTAGGGTGAATGGTCAATTTCAGAGACCAGAACACTGAGGCTCAGCTGGGCCTTAACCTGGCTGCCTTCAGAGCGTAGGCTTTCTGTTGTGCCTTGTGGTTCTCTTGCCTGTCCCATTCCTTTGCATCTGTTGACACTTTTTGGAACAGTGCCTGAGGATGTTGGAATCACCTTATGTCTCCTCTGGAATAAGGCCAGCAGATAGAGAAATGTTTATTTCTAATAATATAGTCTCTGTTTATACAGCAGTTTATTGTACAAGTAGCCCAATGAGAAGAGGACACAGGCATTTGCATGCATCCAGTTCTCAATGAGTCCTCGCTGGAATGGATGCTGCGGCTATTCCCATATTCCTGAGGTGGAGTTCAGGTTAGGAGAGGTTGACTTGTTGGTCAGGGTCACAGATTAGCAATGAATGGACTTATAATTTGTGTTTATCTGACCTCAGACTCTAAGGTGTTAATTTTGCTGCCTCTTCATGCTTTGGATGGTTTGCAGAACGTGCTTTTTGAAAATGGCTATTTATGTACACAATTCTGTTCCCAGTAATTTTCGTGTGGATGAAGATGATGCTTTGTGTGAGATTCGCATGGCGAGGAGGGTGCAGCTCTGAGAGGAGCCAGGCTTGCTCTCTCCAGGGCAACTAGTGATCCCCAGGCTTGCCTAAGAGAGTGCTGATTCCTGCTGCACAGCAACTCTCATGACCAGCACGCTCTTCTCCACTTGCTTTTAAGATTTAAAATGCATTATACATAGAAAAGTGTGCTTCTGTGGATCATGCCAGTAATCTCAGCACTTTGAGAGGCTGAGGTGGGCATATCACGAGATCATGAGTTTGAGACCAGCCTAGCCAACATGGTGAAATCCTGTCTCTACTGAATAGCTGGGCATGGTGGTGTGCACATGTAATCCTAGCTACTCGGGAGGCTGAGGCAGGAGATTCGCCTGAACCCTGAGGTAGAGGTTGCAGTGAGCCGAGATCAAGCCATTGTATTCCAGCCTGGGTGACAGGGCGAGACTCCATCTCAAAAAAAAAAAAAAAAAAAAAAAGAATACATATATCGTCTGTGTACCCATTCTCAAGTTAAGAAAAAGGAAATTTCTTTGAAAACACGTGGACCCTCCCCAGTTCCATCTCATTAGGCTCCCCCCTCCTCACTCCCAGAGCAACACTCCCTATGTTCTGTGATCACTCCAGAGTTCTGCAAACACTGTGATGTTCACTCACCCCTGCTCCCCGGAGGTCCTGGCCACCCATCCTGAATGTGACAGTTTGTGCCTGTTGCGTGTCATCATAATTACATAATTTAATGAAATATGGAAGCTGATGAAAAATAATTATGTGTAGAGCAATGTTTCTGTGAAGACAAAGCTGAATGCTTTGGAAAGTCCCAAAGGAAAATTGCTAAAAAATTGTTGAATAAAGCAAATAGTGAAAGATTACGAGGAAAAGTTGTAAAGTCTAGGAAGATTACAGGGACCCACTTTAGAGAAACAAAGCTAAAAATCATGAGTGATGGGTTGTGGATGTGGTTTATGCAAAAAAAAAAAAAAAAAAAAAAAGATGAAACTCCAATTAATGGACTCATGTTTGAAGAAAAGATTTGCAGCTTGGAAAATAATTGTGTGTTTTTATGTTTTAAGTTGAAATGTTTGAGATACACGCATCATTTGATTCCTCACTTAGACAACTTCTGGGATCCATTACCCGTCTTGATGATTCTAGATAGGAAACCTTGCACTGATATATTGCTGCTCTATTTATAATGCAAATTATTTGTATTGTTATGCATAGCTGAATGTCAGTTAGGAATGATAGAATTGTTTTGTTACATACAAATGGTTATAATTCGATTTCTCTGCATTTATTTTTTATGGGAATTATTTTTCTTTTTATAAAATTTTCAAATAGTACCTGATTCTGCAGTATAAGGTCACAGTGCTAGGCTTTGAAAATTACTTATTGAACAGCTATTATATTTTCTTGGTACAAAATACTGAAGACATTCCAAAAGTACCCAGTGGCTAGCCCGGCATGGTAGTGGGCACTTTAGTCCCAGCTACTCAGGAGGCTAAGGCAGAATTGCTTAAACCAGGGAGGTGGAGGTTGCAGTGAGCCAAGGTCATGTCACTGCACTCCAGCCTGGGCAACAGAGTGAGCCTCTGGCTCAAACAAACAAACAAACAAACAAAAACAAGTATCCAGTGGCAAGTCCCTTGTCATGTTCTTGTTCTTCTCCAGCAGGAGGCTATTATTATTTTCTTGTTTATATTTTAGATTTTTTTTTTGATACAGGGTATCATTCTGTCATCCAGGCTGGAGTGCAGTGCGCCATCATAGCTTACTGTAGCCTCGGCCTCCTAGGCTCAAGTGATCCTCCCACCTCAGCCTCCTGAGGAGCTGGGACTATAGGCACACACCACCATGCCTGGCTAATTTTTCTATTTTTTTTGTAGAGGTGGGGTTTTACCATGCTTCCCAGGCTGGTCTCAAATTCCTGGGCTCAAGTGACCCACCCGCCTCTGCCTCCCAAAGTGCTGGTACTACAGGCGTGAGCCCCTGTGCCCAGCCAGACTTCTTTTGTGCATAAATGAGTCAGTACAGCCATGCAGGTTTTTCCTTTTCTGCAGATGGTGGCAGAGCATACTTATAGTCCACTTCTTGCATTTTCATTTAGCAGTGACTTTTTGGTGATCTTTCATAATAATATAGGAAAAGATATGATTTTTTTCCTCTTATACAGTTTCCATTGTTTGGATAGACTATAACATATTTAACCTGTTATACTGAATTTTTAATCCAGTGGTCTGAGTTCAGTGGAATGACTCATGTAGCATTTTGTTGGATAGTTACTGTTTTGGAATGATAGGATGTTTTTGTTCATTCACCTAATATTTATTAAAAGCGTATTATAGGGCTAGTGGAAAAAATAGAACAAAATAAAAAACAGTCCCATGCCTTTATGGAGTCTGCATTCCAGTGGAGGGAGAAAGACACTAAATAAGCAGGTAGAAAGATATAGCATCTTAGCTGGTGGCACATTCTGTGAAGGAGGATAGCACCAGGAGAAGTGGCCAGGAGCCAGGGCTCAGGCAGGGGCAGGCCCAGCAGAGAGCTCAGGTGACATTCCAGCGAAGACTCAAACAAGTGAAGAGGGGGCAGGCCACGTGGACATCTGTAGGTGCGGCACTCTGGAATAAGGCTGTGCAGAGGCCCTGAGGTGGAAGTGTGGCTCTTGTCATGGCAGGTTTTGAGGCAGTGATGTAGAGAAGCAGACGCTTCTCATGCCCCTGTCCCACCCAGGCAGTCTGTGTGACCCATGTCCCCGTAGGAAAGTGGTTGCTGCCTGTGGGAGAGCATTACAGTGTGACGAGGGTTTGCTGCTGTGTGGGCCTTTGGGCATGCGGATGGGGCTGGAAAGAAGTGTGGTGGAGTAGCCAGGCCTGAGACCATACCATTCCTGGGTCCCTTTCCATGGGGTAAGAGTAACCTTCCCTCTTTCTGCTTGATAAGTGGTGACCTTGGAAGAGTGTGAGCGGCATTGTCTGCCATGTGACCAGGATGTCATGGAGCGGCCCAGGCTCCTGGTGAGAGGGACTGGTGCCCTTTGTGAATCCCCTGACCTTGGGACCATAGAGTTTGACCTCCGGCTCAGTGGCCTCAGGGTGGGAGCAGCAGGTACAGCCTCGCGCAGATGGCTCCTGCAGAAGCTGACCCAGGGCAGGGCGCTGCTTAGCATGACATTAGTCCCCCGTCTTTCGGGAAACACCAACTGCCCTCCTGTGTCCTGGTGACATGAATCCCTCCCAACCTGACCCCACTTTTCCACACAGTTGTGTTGCATCAGCAAGAAAAATCTGGCTGACATGACGTTCTCTTGCCCTTGTGACTTTGCAGTTATGAATGCGTATTGTCCTTTTGATTTGTAGCATCGAGGTTTTGCTGTCGCATGTTTTTTATTCCTATTTCTGCATACTTTTCGCAAAACAAGCCCTGCAGAGAGAGCCTATGCCACTTGGGTTGTATTCCCTGCCTTCTGCAGGGCTCTGGCTGGAGCCCCAGCCTCAGCAATTTTTGACTGTGGTCCTAGGCCCCGTGGATTTCTATTCTTTGAAAGCTTGAGGTGTCTTGTTTGCTAATTAGTTTTATGGCTGTTGCTGTTTCATTCATTTTCCACATCGGAGTCCTCTGGATCTCCAGTTTTTCAAACTCAATGAAACTGGCACTTTGGGCTTCAGCAAGAGCCCCAACATCTGCTGTTAGATGCCCCAAAATAGCTGTGGCTGGGGCTGGAGCTGTTCTTGCTTGGGAAAGAAAGCAGTGGGTTGGACTCCCCACAGCCCTCTGCCGCTCTGTGTGCAGCTGGGCTTGAGTCAAAATTCAGCTGCAGATAGAACAAAAAGACTTTCTTCCCCTTGAAAACCCACCAGTTAGAATTAAAAAGGCTTCACAGCTGAAGCCCAAGTTTTCAGCAGCAGATGTCACAGCTTGGACTGCAGTTGGAACTGTCACTGCCCTGTCATCTCCAAGCTGAGGCTCCTGAGGCCTCTGAATGCCTTCCACTTTGTAGTTGGCGAAGTACAGGTTTCAGAATGGACTGTCGGGAGTTATTCTTAGGCCATAATGATACTTGGCACGGCTCCTCCTGGTTATGAGCACTTAGCTAATCCCCAGAGCACCCTTGGTAAACATCTCTGAGTAGCTTTAACCACACACAGGTCAGGAGGCTTCTGGAAAATAAACACTCTTCCTGCCAATTGGAGGTGTTGGGGCTCTGGTCTTGGATTTGATATGTGGCGAAGGCTGCAATTGTTTAATAACCCTTCATGATTCAACAGCTCTTCAAGAACTTTCCTCTGTTCTTGCGTGGAGCTCCTGACAGGTGGTGGTGGTGGAGCTTGGGCTCTCTCTCTCTCTACAGGCGCAAGCCCAGTCCTGAGTCCCAGGGCTTCTCAGGAGGTGTATGCCCTCCTCTTTCAGATGCCCTCTGCCCTGTCTCCCAGGGCCCTGGGCCTATGCCGTGCTGAGAAGAGACTGCAGGGGACCAGCTCCCCTGCTCCTCCCAGAAGTGCAGCGCCTTCTGTGTTGGGAGTGTGCTGTGCTGCTTTTCTGTTCTCAGTCTCTCTTAGTTTTTGCTGGTTCTTACACATGTGAATCATAGACTTGCATGGTGGGAACTCAAATGATAACATGAAGGGAAAGAGCTCTCTGAGTACTGTGATTTTCTCCGTCGTTGGCGCTCCTCGATCACATGACTTACACTCCTGGAGTCATGAGTGGAGCACACCTGCTCACAGCAGTGTTCCCATTGCATTGTGATTTATTTGTATTCTTAAAAGACTGTATTACTTAATACTGTTTTGAAGATCTTCCAGTATATATCAAATTAACAAAAGTCCGTAACCTTTTCTTACACAGTAGCCAAAGCTGTCACTCAGTTTCAGGTGTTAAAGAGTTTCCAGAATTCTTGTGATGACATTTGTAGGATTCCTCTTTTAGACTTGGACAAATTTCTGTAACCTAATATTTGTCCTTCAGATTGACAGAGAACCACAGGCAGTGTTTTCTCTGTCGAATGAATGGTGGGTGGCATCCCGGTGGCATCAAGAATTGCCTTTGGTAACTTGCCTAGAAGGCTGTAGGGTTATTTTCCGCTTAGATTTTCTACTATTTCTTTTTCTTTTTTTTTGGAGACAGAGTCATACTCTTGTCACCCAGGCTGTAGTATAATGGCAGCATGATCTCAGCTCACTGCAACCTCTGCCTCCTAGGGTCAAGCAATTCTCCTGCCTCAGCCTTCCGAGTAACTGGGATTATTGGCACCTGCCACCATGCTCAGCTAATTTTTGTATTTTTAGTAGAGACAGGGTTTCACTTTTGTCCAGGCTGGTCTCAAATTCCTGACCTCACGTAATCTGCCTGCTTTGGCTTCCCAAAGTGCTGGCATTATAGGCATGAGCCACTGTGCCAGGCCTCCCCCTCTTATTTCTGTAGATGATCAGTAGTTTCAGCAGTAGTTGTAAGAATCACCAGGGAACTTGTGTGCAACCTCTGGGCCCCACTTTCAGGGGTCCTGATTCAGTGGGGTGGAGTGGGGTGGGGTGGGGCATGCTGGAGTTGTGGCAGATGACTGCTGCAGGTGGTCCATGCCACTGGCCCAACCTTGGGACGCCACATGCTGTGAAAACGTGTGCGCTGCCATGGCTAGAGTCAAGCACATCCTCCTCTGTCTTGTGCTTGTTGCTGTCTGCAGCAATTGCCTGACCACCTTTTTGCCCAGCATCAGCTTTAATGGGTGTTCAGTGCTCCGTCTTATGGCTATGAGGACTTGCTTTTTTTTTTTTTTTTAAATTGCTAAGCTTTAAAAACTTTTATTTTGTTTTATTTTTTTGAGATGGAGTTTCACTCTTTTTGCCCAGGCTGGAGTGCAGTGGTGCAGTCTTGGCTCAACTGCAATCTCTGCCTCCCGGGTTCAAGTGATTCTCCTGCCTCAGCCTCCCGAGTAGCTGGGATTACAGGCGTGTGCCACCATGCTCGGCTAATTTTGTACTTTTGGTAGAGACCGGGTTTCACTATGTTGGTCAGGCTGGTCTTGAACTCCTGACCTCAAGTGATCTACCTGCCTCAGCCTCCCAAAGTGCTGGGATTATAGGCATGAGCCACTGCACCTGGCCGCGCTTTTTTTAAAATTAAAAACAGTGAGATGGAGAATGTAAGTTGGCGCAGCCGCCGTGGGAAACAGTCTATGGTGGTTCTCAGAAAGACTGAAAATGGAATGCTCCATCAGTGCCTCTTCTGGGTATACACCCGAGACAGCTAAAAGCAGCATTTTGAA
Source organism: Saimiri boliviensis (assembly GCF_048565385.1). Lineage (NCBI taxonomy): Eukaryota > Metazoa > Chordata > Mammalia > Primates > Cebidae > Saimiri > Saimiri boliviensis. The sequence goes on along the minus strand of NC_133449.1, from coordinate 152,184,579 downwards.
CAAATACAGACATTGGCACACCACGTTTGTAGCAGCATTATTCACAGTAGCCAAAAGGTGAAAGCAACTCAGGTGTCCACCGACGGTTGAATGGATAAATATCGTCTAGCCACACAATGGAGTGTTACTCACCCTTCAAAAGGAGGGAGATTCTGACACATGCTTATAACATAGATGAACCTTGAAGACATTACACCAAGTAAAATAAACCAGTCACAGGCAAATGCTGAACTATTCACTTGTCTGGCTAGAATAATCGCATCTTTGGAGATGCAAGGTAGACTAGAATGGAGGGGGTTGGGGGTGGTAGCAGAGGGGCTGTGTGAGTTAGTGTTTAGTGGGACAGAGTTTCTGTTTTGCAAAACTGAGAGTTCTAGAAACGGGTGGTGCTGCTGGTTGTCTAATAGTGTGAATATGCTTGACACGACAGAACTGGGGACTTAAAAATGGTTAAGATGGGCCGGCCGTGGTGGCTTACGCCTGTAATCCCAGCACTTTGGGAGGCTGAGGCGGGCAGATCAGGAGGTCAGGAGATGGAGACCATCCTGGCTAACATGGTGAAACCCCATTTCTACTAAAAACACACACACACACACACACACACACAATTAGCTGGGCATGGTGGTGTGTGCCTGTAATCTCAGGTACTTGGGAGGCTGAGGCAGGAGAATCGCTTGAACCTGGGTGGCGGAGGTTTCAGTGAGCCGAGATTGTGCCACTGCACTCCAGCCTGCGCAACAGAGCGGACCCCCCTCAAAAAAAAAAAAATGGTTAAGATGGTACATTTTATGTTAAAAATGTATTTTACCGCAATTAAAAACATCCCAACATGGTGGCAGGATGCCTCCTTGGCCAGGTATGGTGCCTATCTTGGGCCTCCCTAGGATGCCTTCTTGGAAGAGCCAGGCAGGTCAGGGCTGAGGACCTCCCTTTGCTCCTCTCTTAGCCTCATCCTTTTGGAAGGTCCAATCCTCCTCGGGGAGCAAGGCTTCTTGGCAGGCCACAGAAGCCCCATACTGGAGTATCAACTCTCTGGCTCCTGGGCTGCTTCTCCGTGCAAGCCTCTCTGAGAGCTGCAGTCTATCCCCATGGTCTCCTCCACAGGCCCAGAGCCTCCTGGGCTCCTCCTTCCCACCATGCCTGGTTCAAGGGTGTGTCCTTTACTCCCCAATGATGGCCTCTTCTCTTCTCCACGGACTGCTGTTAATGGGAGAAGAAGGTGCCGGATGCTTCCTGTACAGTTCAGGAGGTGACCTTCTGCCCTGTTTGATCAGATTCCACCTTGTTCTTGACGGGACCTCCCTTGTGGTCTCAGAAATGTCCAAATGTTGCCAAAACCACCTCGCCTTTTCTTTTTCTCCTGTGAAGCGCTCTGAAACCATTGCCTTAAACCCATCCTGTTTCCACTGATTAAAGCTCATACACTTCATCCACAGAGAACACATTTTCTTTTATTTATTTACCATTTATTTTTATACATAATATTCTACATATTTGTGGGGTACCTGTGATATCTTATGCCCATAGAATGTGGAATGAGCAAGTTCAAGGTATTTGGGGTAACCATTACTTTGAGTATTTATTATTTCCATGTATTGGGAAAAATTCTGGTTCTCTTCTAGCTACTTTGAATTATACAATACATTGTTGTTAACTCTAGTCACCCTACTCTGCTGCGGAACAACTGAATTTCTACCTTTCATCTAACTGTATGTTCATACCCATTAACTCACTGGTCTTCACTCACCCTTCCACTCACCCAGCCCTTCCCATCCCCTAGTACTTGTCATTCTACTCTCTGCTTTTAAGAGGTGAACTTCCACAGCTTCCATGAGTGAGGATCTGCAGTTTCTTTCTGTGCCTGACATGGGGACCCCTGTTCCAGCCATGTTGTTACAGACGACAGGCTCTTGCTCTTTCTTATGGCCGAGTAGCATTCCGTTGTGTGCACATGCCATTTTCTTTATCCATTCCTTTGTTGACGGACACAGGTTAATTCTGTATCTTTGCTGTCTTTGCTGAAGTAAACATGGGAGTGCAGGTATCTTTTTGATACAGTGATTTCCTTTGAGTAAATACCCAGTGGTGGGATTGCTGGATCATATGGCGTCGTTCTGTTTTTTCTTTTTGAGAAATCTCCATACTGTGTTTGTGGTTGTACTAGTTTACATTCCCTCCAATAGCACATGAGAGTTCCCTTTCCTCGGCATCCTCACCGGCATCTGTCTGGTTTTTTTGGTCTTTTTAATGTCCATTTAAGCTGGGGTAAGGTGGTATCTCATTGTGGTTTTGATTTGTGTTTTCCCTGAGGATGAGTGATGCTGAGCATTTTTTCATATACCTGTTGGCCATTTGCATGCTTTCTTTTGAGAAATGTCTCTTCGCATCCTTTGCCTACTTTTTCATGGGCTTATTTATGTTTTTAATTGTTGTTATTTGAGTTCCTTTTGAGTTGTATTTTGGATATTAGTCCCTTATTGGCTGAATAGTTGACAGATATTTCCCCCCATTCAGGATACTGTCTCTTCTCTCTGTTGGTTGTTTTCTTGGCTGTGCAGAAGCTTTTTAGTGTGATACGGTCCCATTTGTCTATTTTTGTTCTTGTTGCCTGTGTTTTTGAGGTCTTGGCTATAAAATCTTTGCCTAGACAGCTGGCCTGAAGTGTTTTCTTTTATCCATTCCTTTGTTGATGGACCCGAAATTTTTACAGTTTCAGGTCTTAGGTTTCAGCCTGTAATCCATCTCCAGCTGAGTTTTTGTATATGGGGTGCACATTTTCTTTTTGATTGACACTGCCGAACAAAGGGCATACAAAATTCTGCAGCTTTTAACATGTCAGTTGACGGTATTACTTGAAGCTTGTTCTCCTCACATCCATGGCAACTTCCAGATACCGTGTCCGGAGTGCTTGTGCTCTCCTGGCCTCCCAACGCCAGTATTAAAATGGGCTTGGATTGCACACCTTAAAACATCGTTCCTGTCTTTCCCACATCCATAAAGTTAATGGTGCAGGGTAATAGCAGTGCAATACACCTGTGTCCTGGGTTTTGGAAATAAGCCTTAGGAAGCCCGGCTGAGCAGGTAGGGGGTTCAGCCTGGAGGGGTCACGGCTGGGGCTGAGACCCAGATTTTCTCCCACAGGTTCATTTCCTTTTCCTTTAAGGTTTTCCTGGCCTTCCTTCTGTCTCTGCAAGTAGAGTACACTGGTGCCATGTGACGTTCTTGAGCCCTGTCATCGAGCTCACTGTGCTTATGCTTTTGAGTGGAAGCTGAACCCTGGTCATGAGCAAGAATGGCCAGACAGGGCTCACAAGGCTTAGTTTATCCAAAGTAGTGACTGCGGGTTTTTCAGTGCAAGAGGCCCTGAAGGGAAGAATTCCTCCTGGTGCCCTTGTACCCTCCTTCTGCCCATGGGAAGTGTTGAGCGTGGCCGCCCCTGTGGTTGGAGGTTCTGGAATAGCAAGCCCTGAAGCTTCAGTCCTCCCCACGATAGGGGCCTGGCCGCATGGGGACTGAGAGCCGCAGCTGGGGTCTGGGGTCCTAGGGATGTGGCCAGCAAGTGTCCAGGCTGAGAGCCTGTCACCAATTGTGCGTGTCAGTGCTCCCAGTGGCTGGCATCTGTGTGGGACCATCCGCCCCAAGCTTTCAGCCTTCTGCCCCAGTGCCAGCCAGCTCTCTGTTCCTGACTGGGGCAGGACGAGCTCCAGGACACATGCTCCTCAGACAGGGAAGAGCATGTAGGGGAGCCACCCAGAAGCAGCCTCCTGCGGAGTCCGTGCGAATGTGGAGCCAGCCTGCTTCCTGGGCTGGTGAGATGGATGCACCCGGGCTCCAGAGTACTCAGGTTTCTGATGAGGGCCCTCCACGCCACAGTGAGGCGTTGACCCCAATGGCATGAGACAGAGGCCTTCCTGGGTGACATAGGAGGCTTCCTGGCACATGGGCTGGCCTGGGCTTTACTGTCTGTGGGAGCCCAGCACATCAGAAGGGGGCTGTGTCACTGTCACTTTTCACTTTATTGGAACTGCTCCTGATTTCTCCCTCATTGCTAAATGGTTGCATTTATCACTGTCTTGGTGTCACTGGGAATTGCAGAGCGTCTTCCAGCTCCCAGCTTTGCTGGGTGGGTTCGTTCCTCAAGGCAAGGAGCTTGTTTCTAAATCAATATCAAGTGCTCCCGACTCTGCCTTCTGCTATGCAGGCTGCAGGGAGGCTTTCCCGAAGAGGGAGGTAGAGGTAGTGTGCCCTCTGGTGACACAGCCATCCCAGCCGGGAGAACCCTGGGGCCTGGTGTTGCCTGGCAGATGCACCTCCACTGGCCTCCTGCTGTTTCAGGTCAGGGAACATGTGGGAGCCTTGAGGGGTGTGAGGCAGGGTGGTCTTGGTGGTTTAGCGGAGCCTGTAACCTGCTGCCTGTGATCACCCCACCTGCTGCTGGTTCTGAGCACCGGCTAGGAGGTGCTGTTGCACATGTGGGCGTATGTACTTGATTTGTATTTGTTACAAATAAATTCTTCCCACTGAGTTAGTGCAAATTTACAGGCCCCTTTGACTAATGCAAAACAACTTAAATATCTCATTCAAATGTTTTAGAAAAAATATCTCTTGGCTTCGAAAGGTTTCCTTTCTTTTGTAATGATAATTTTAGCTCCCCGAGGTTGGAAGCTTTGGGAAACTCTGGAGAGAATGGTAACCACGTTCAAGGCCAGCTTCACCTTTCATCGCCCTCTTAGAGTTGAGTTTCTTTTTGAAGACCTTTCTGTCATAAATGATTTTCCCATGGAGCTGCTTTCTAACCCCCAGTTGGCCTGTGTGGGAGGACAGTTGGGATCTCCCGGTGCCAGCTCCTCTTTCTGCACCCATTGCTGTCCCCACTAGACATCCAGCAAGGGGCCTGTTCCTTGGGTGGGCAGATGAGGCCTCTCTGAGGGGACCTGGAAGGGAGATCCATCTGAGGCTGCTCTGGGGGCCTGGCTGACATAGTGACTGGGACCTTTCCTTCCAGGGGTACAGGTAGCCTCCTTGGCCAGTGTCTGGATCCCTGTTGCCCATTGAGTGATGCGGTACCAGCTTCCAGCGTGGTGCTGGGTGGAGCTCTCACAGCATTGCCCGGCACCTGCTTTCTATGTGGACCTTCGTGTGGTCCATGACAGGTGAAGAGAAAAACGAGGTGCTGCCCCAGGGCTCGAACTCACATGCCACTTGATCAGTCTAGCCAGGGAGGCTTGGCTTTTGTGTCCCCGGTTGTGAGGCTGGGAACGCTCACGCAACACTGGCCTCACTTTGCATGTATGGCTCAGATCCTCGGTGTGTCCTCGTGAGTCCCAGTGTTGAGTTAGAAGATGTTGCTCCAGTCCAGCTCAGCTGCTGCGGATCATTGGGGTGCACTTTGAACGTCGAAGTGGCTGTTTCATGTTGGAGTCTGAGCTTCCTCATTTAAACTGTGGAAAATAGTGAACAACAGGGTTGCTCGGGCATTCACTGAGAATCTAGAATCGTTCTGGAAAGTATAAAGTGCTACACCTGGGGATCTCTGATTTTATTCTTGTTGTTATATGTGGGTCTTCTGAAGGAGAGATGAGAAAAGGAACCTAAAACTCACTGAGCACCTTCCCAGTGCCAGGCGCCTGGTGGGTGCTTTTTAAACATGATTTCATTTCCTCTGAAGAGTGACCCTGTTAGTGTCTCTATTTCAACAGGTGAAATAAAATCAGAGCTCATTAAAGTAATCTCCTGGCGTTGCATAGGGGTGGGGGCTGTGGCTGACCCCAGGTCATAGTGAGTGCATGCTGCCGTGGACTTGGGTCTGCAGGGTTCCCACATCCTGGGTCCCAGAGCATCAGCTACAGAGGTTGCTTTTGGCCTTCTGTTTCCAATGCAGAATCAGGTTGACTTCCAGGGAACAGCTGGGACTGAGTGTGCCTTCTTTATCCTGCAGGACTCCGGAAGACCTTTCCAGATTCGTGGTGGAGCTGCAGCAGAGGGAGCTTACCTTGAAGGACAAGAACAGCGCCATCACCAGCAGGTAAGCCTGGCTGCCCAGGGCACTTATTAGGATGCATTTGCTTTGGAGAGTTAGGGGCGAGTGAGAGCGTGTGCCCTCCTGGCTCTCTGAGGGATGGCTGTGCTTTACTGTGTGGTTGGTCCTGGTCTGGGATGAGATGGGGGAGCAGGGATTTGAGGGTAGGGCTTGCCCCACGTTTCTATCACTTGCCATGAGCCTCTGCTGAGGCATCACTGTCCATTGTTCTGACGGTGTGCTAAACTGCCATGGGTCTGGGGGTCAGCCTCCTGTTGTGGGGTCCCTCCTTGGATCAGGAGGTTTCTCATCTTCCCAGCAGGATGTGGGTTCCCTGTGACTTCATCATCGTGTAGAGACCTGGTCCCTGGGGCAGGAGCGTATGTGCCTGGACTTGTGCCCTCCAGGAGGGCCTGTGGGGATTGTTCCCACAGCCTGGTGTCCTTGACGGCAGATTACAAAGCTCTTGCTGGGTGGTTTTAGCAGCTGGCACGTTGTTCCCTAGCTAGCAGGAAATCCAGACGTAGGCAGCTGCCAGGCCTCATCTAGGGCCTGGTTTTAGGTTTCTTGCCTCCTGACGGCAGAAGCGAGGAGACCTTCTCAGCACCCTGTCTCCAGCTCTGATATCCCCTGGTCATCTGCGGTTCAGCTCTGTTCTCATGCTAACTACCCAGAGTCAGTGCAGCCCTGCAGGTTGAAGGCTTTGTCCCATGAAGCAGCCCCCTCTCCACTTCAGACGCCATGAATATTTTCCCCTCAGGTTACCCCCACTCCTGTCCAACTACAAAGTTGGGGCACCCCGACCTCCTCCTTGGCCTGGTGCAGGGCTGGGTCAGGGCCAGGCTGTCCCCTGGTACAGGGCTGGGCCAGGGCCCACAGCCTCTGTGGTGCAGGTGCACTGTGTGTCCCAGGTATCATCTGTGGCTGCAGGAGACACTTTTGGGACCAGCCCCAGATGGGATGTACAAAGGGTGGATGGGGACAGGAGCAGGACACAGATGGATCACACGGCTTCTCTGCTGCCAGCCAGAGCACCCCAGCTTCCTGGAGAGGGTGACCATGAAGCCCATGATGAAGGACCCAGTGCCACCCAGAGCTCCTAGCGCATGCCCCGTCACAGCCCTGGAACAGACAGGCATGGCGGGCTGCCACTGCAGGACACGTGGAGACAGCCCATTAAACATAGGCTGGTTCCACACCTTCTGCCAAAGCCCATTTACATCAAGGGGCGCCAAAGCTGAATGGACACGACAAGGCCTCTGCTCATGTCACTGACAACCTCAGGGGCCCCTTGTGCCGAGAGCATGCGGTCAGGACGAGCATGAGACTTGTTGGGAACACACAGCTGAGGCCACGGTCAGTTCAAGGGCGGGCCAGAACCAGCCGTCCCAACCCACCCTCTCACCCACACGGATCCGTGGCAAATTCCATCACCTCAACCTCCCAGATGCCCCCATCGCCGAACCTGACTGATCATCACCACTGGCCACACACAGGAGATATCCTGCCCCACGGAGCCCCCTGGAAAACTTACCCCAGTCATGTCCTTAAGTCTCCCAGAAATTGTTCTTCCCAGTTACCTCAAAAAGTGGCAGTAGGACACAGTGCCAGTGATGACAAGGACTAGCTAGAAATTTGCACTCCACGTCAGCACCATCCACAGGCTTCACAGAGGTGACTGCACTGAGCCTCACAACCCCCTATGGGAGTCACCATCACCAGAAGGACTAGCTCAGAGAGCTACTCCCGGTAGAGCCAAATGCAAACATGGGCCCTGGGCACCTAGGCCAGTGGTTGCTTCTCCAGCAGGCGTCCCCTCAGGTACAAGGAGGACACAGCCCAGCACAGATCTTGTGTGCCTTGCTGGTTTCTGGATAGCTCAAGTGCACCACAATTCACAGATGCCAGGTGACAAGGCCTTGTTACGTCCTTGAGAGGACGGCCTAACCGCCCAGGACCACCAGCAGGGGAGACTCATAACTAGTAAGCTGATTTTCACTCTTGGGAGGTGACAGAAAGCTGAGGCAGGAAGAGACCCAGGAAAACACTGTCTGTGACAGACAACATGGTGATGCCCACTCATCACACCCACTGACTCTCAAGTCCCTTCTGCTTGACAAGGGCCCTCCTCCTCCTGACACTGCCCAGACCCCTGATGGCAGCAGGGGATGAACCAGGCACTGGGAAGCACCACGTGGCCAAGTGCTCCAGGACATGCCAGCCTGGTAGCTTTAGGCCAAGGGCTCTTCTGCCTAGAGGCAGCAGAGAGGGATCTTCAAAACAAGCTGTGGTGATTAGAACCTAGACTAGAGTGCACTTCTGGGAAAGCCTATGCACAGAGGGAGCAGCAGGGTGGCCGGGGAAGACCCCGACCCAAAGAGCTCCGTCTGCATTCACGCCACTCAGGGGCTTTCCTCTGTGGACTTCTCGGCCGGCTCTATCTTAAGTCAGCATTGAGGAGGATACCTGGGGCTTCAAACAGGCAAACAGCACCAGGCAGGATCCATGACCCAGGGTCTCTGCTAAGGCAGAGAAGAAAGGCCGGGACAGCCACCACACAACATGCCCCGTGGAGACCCAGGATCCACCTGCAAACACATCCCACAGAGCTCTGGAGACCTACAGGCCTGGATGCAAGTCCTGCTTTGATGACCTCCCAGCTGTTTTACCTGGGGCTCAAGTTCCTCCCCTGCAAAACAGGGAATAATAACAGCTGCTACCCAGGAGCTTCTGTGAGGTTCAAGTGAGATACTGCGCGTGAAGCACCAGCTCAGCGCATGGTAAGGGCAGATGCTGGATAACACTGACTGCTCTCATCATCCTTGTCATCATTCATCATCGTGATTACAGAGGAGAAAGCTGAACCCTGCAGCCCTGACGGGGTCCTAACAGGCCCACTCCTGCCACCAGCCCTCTCCAAAGCATAGCCTTATTTCCGGCAAAGCAGAGAAGTGGCAAAGAACAGGGCCTCACACAGCCCCACACATCCATGTACAAGCTTCCCAGCCCTGTTCTTCAAGAGCCCTCAGAGCACGCCAGCCCGTTCCACTCCAGATCTGACAGCACGGCCACTGGCTGCACCAGGAAGGACTGCAGCCTCCTGTCCCTACAGCCTCCACCCACGGCAGAGCTGGGGAAGCCAAGCAGTGGGGTGCTTGGGTCCCTAAAGGCCAAGGATACTAAGAAGGCCCAGCAAGGGCACGGAGGCTACAGGACAGCCCCAGGCTCCCTATATAAAAGTTGAGCAGAGGGCATACCAGATCCACCCAGTGATTCTGAACAGCACGCCCTGTCCTCAGCCCCACAACCAGGAGCTGCATTCTCAGATTCAAGGAGCCAAAACCAAGGCTCAAGCACAAACCAGGCCAGGCTCCCCCACAGTGCCATGATACTCCTATCCCAAGGTCAAGAGGACCAGGGGCTCTGACAGGCTCTGCTCACACCAATGACTGATGACACCCTACCTGTCCACGGCTAAAGAAACAGAGAAACACAGGAGGCGGGGTTTGATGGTTCTGACCCAACCCCCAGACCAAAATGCAGGCAAGCACCCCGCCCTCCTAGAACAGCTTACTGCCAGTGCCCTGTAGGCTGCCCCTCTGCCCACCGAGAGCCCTGCCTGCCCCCAGCTCTGCAACCAACCCCGATCGTTTGTCACAGCACCACGTCCCATGGATTGCCCAGAGCTGCTGCAGCAGGCGTGTTATCAATGTCATCCCACTTAATCCTCAAGCAGCCCCACAGAGACTCTCTGGGGTGAGACAGAATTCCAGTGCAGCGCCTGAGTAAACCCACATAAAGCTAACTAGCAGGCTCCTCAGAACCCTGGAAAGCAGTAAGTCCCACTCTGAGAGTTGCGGAAGCTTCTTGCCTCTACAAACTCCAGCTCCAAGACCAGGATGCAGCACAGGTGCCACCACTGGGCTTTCAGCCTCCAGTCCTAAGAACCCACAAACATGGAGATAGAAACTCCAGTCCAGGTTACAGCAAGCAGAGCTTAGAACTGTGCTTCCCAGTACCAGGGTCAGAACCACAACTCAATACTATGAAAATCCCTTCTTGCTCCAGCAGATACCTCCAAGATAGGATGCCCTTTACCTTCCTCAAGTGAGGCACTCAGTGGCTTCCTACTCGGCATCTGCTCACTGCAGGATGATCTGATTTTCTGCCCGGGTTTCATAGCAAGTTCGCCTCCCTTGGCTGCCTTCGCTGCCTCAGAACTCTTCTGGGTAGGAGAGCTCCGGGCTCTTCCCCAGCCTGAAACAGGCTGGAACGCTACTGCAGTAACTATGGAGAGAAAAGGACGCAAAATTGAACGAAGGCAGCAACAGCAGGAACTCCAGAGAGGAGGCCGACCCACACAGGACCCGCTGAGGTACCTATTGGCTTCTGGCTTGGTGGACATGGACATGTATCACACTGGTGACAGGGCCACCAAGTCACTACGACAGTGACTGCGGGAAGGGCGCTCTGTTTTGCACATCAGATCAGCAGAGGAGGAAAGTTATACAACGCCCAGGAAGTGCATCAAGACTGTGCTGTGTAGGCCGTTCACAGGGGCACACTACACCAGCTGATAGGCAATATTCGTCTTCTAAAAGCCAAGCTCCTGAAAACAGGCACACAACTGACCCAACCATCACTTTGGAAGCTCGGTCCGAGGCACTAGCATTCCAAGATGCTGCCACAGGAGCCCGCCCTAATGGCACTGTCACAGCAGCACTGCCCCGAAGAGGAAGCATCGGGCACTGGGCTTGCGAGAAACAGGGCAGCAGAGCTGCACCCTGAAAAGCTCCTCAGATGGCGACAACAGCATTCGCTAGCAGGGACAGATGGACACGGCCAGTTTACCCAGTACAAAACGCAGAGGGGCACGTGTATGGACACAAGCACGTGCCTGCTGATCCGCACAGACCAGGGAGAATGCCTGGAAGCTGCCCTCATGACCCTGTGACCTCTGCCGGACCAGGGCTCTTCAAGCTACTTTCAATGAGAAACAAACAAAAGGGACTTTAAAATGAGGCCCGCCTGGTGAAGCCCTCTCAGATCTGGGCCACCATGGCCTGACATCTTCTGCCATGCTGCCTCCTTCACGCTTATCTGAGTTTCTATCTGACCACCTGTAAGATACTTGTAGAAATGTGCTCAGCTGTTCAACCATGCAAGGCTCCTTGACCCTACCACAGCAGGCCATGATGAACATGGTGTCTTACCACATAAGAGAGCAGCAGCCCAGGGGACAGGCCAGAATTCAAGTGCCGAGGCCACAGCTGGACTCATCCAGACCTCAGCGGACACCGCCAGCACTGCCTGTCCTAGGGTCTGCCTCCTTCCTGGGCCTTGGAAGTGCACGAAAGGGCTGAGCACTCGGTCACCAGGCCCCAGAAAGCCTTGGTTGGGAAGTATCCACCCTTTAGCAAGCAGCACCACAGAGACCCCGGGACTGCTCAGTGCCCAGGTGCAATTGAGGAGGCTCAGACCTCACAGCAACCCAGTCGTTACCGTCAGCACCTTTTGGCTCACAGAGATAAAGAAAGGGCCAGGAAGGAGTCACATGACCAGCAAGGAGCAGACCAGCACCCCTGAGACCCCGTAGGCAAGACAGACCTGGAGCCCCAACCTCATGCCCAGAGGCCGCCTGCGCCTCTCCACTGCCTTATTCCAGGGAAGTGTCTGCAGCGCGCCTGGCGATGGGTGGCAGGGCTGTTACCAGCCCCATCTGGAGGCTGCACCTTGGCCGAAGAAGCCCCACACATCCCACGTGAAGCCAGAGCCCAGAAGCCAGCACACAGAAACACACAAGAAACCAGGCTGGGACACGCCTGCGAGAACCCAGGATTTCAAGGGCAGCTTCTCCCTTTGACCTCCCAGACCAGAGCAGTACTGTAGCCCTCGTCTCACCCCCAAGACCTCATTTCACAGAAGAGGACAGAGCACCAAGAGCTTCTATGGGGTGCCCCAAATCTCACCCTTTTCCAGGGCGGTGCTCCAGCACTCAGAGGGAGCCCACAGGTCCTGAGAGGCTGGCCATGGCTGGGGTTGTGAGGACACCTGCCCACTGCAGAGGATGCTCCCTGGAGCAGAGACCCCATTCCCAAACCAATCCCCCCATGGGCTCAATCCACATCTATGACCACAGCGAAGGCAATGCAGACAACATGCAGATGGGAACGTTCCCTTCCATGTGGCCCTGGACACAGAGACAGGGCCTGCTGCTCCTGGTCAAGGCAAATAGCTTTAGGAAGCACTTCCCTGTTTGGTGGGAGAAAAGTACAGGCAAGTTTCCTTTCCCTTAACAGTTCATTCTGTTTCATTTCCAAAGTGAAATGAAGAGGATCGAGTGGTAAAATGTTAAAGCTTTAATTTCAAATCACTTCTAATGCCTGTTTCATCTGACAGTGGCTTTGAAAGCAAAAGGCAATTTTTATCATTTGAGGTTTTTAAGTAAATTGATGTGATTATGTCCAACACAACCAGATGCTTCTAAAAGCCAATTTTCAAAGTGACATCAGCCCCCAAAATAAGAAATCTCCTTCTGGCTATTAATAAATTGTTAAAACACTCTCTGCAGGAGGATGAGGATGAGCTTGATCATCAATGGCAAACAGGTGGGCTTCAGGCTCTCCACACAGACCCACGGCGTGGTCAGCCATGCAGTACGCAGAGGTCCCCGGGCCCTGCTGCACGCCCTTCCCTCTGCCCCAAACCCATGCCACTGCCTATCAGCCCCATGGGTTCCACCGGACAGGCTCAGTCCCTCATGGTAACTCCATCTTAAGCAGGAGCAGGCGTAAGACTCCGTTCTGGCCAAGGAGGCATAAGGGGCACATACTGGCAGTGGGGGTCCTAGGAAAGGCTTTCTTGTGCAGAAAAGATAAGAAAGAGGCCTCTCCTTTCCGCCTCCGGGTGTGATGCCTGAGCCTCTATGGCCCCTCACAGCCACAAGTGAAACCAGAGAAGAGCCGGGGTGTCCGGGGTGTGGGATTAGAAGAAACACATGTCTGATCTTCATCCCAAGCTCCCTGAAGCCCCTGGGATTTCCTGAGTGACAGGCATTTCTCTTGGTATTCAGAGTGAGCCCCTTCCAATCACACCTCCATTCGCGCTGACGTGATGACTCAGGGTGGGCCCACTAGTGAAAGACAAGCTGTTGCCAAGACCACATGAGGACTGGCTGGGAATATCCCAGCCCCATCACCCACCTCAGGGAGAGGGCAGTGGGGCCCAGAGCCAGGGCTCTGAACATCTGAACAGCGAGATGGTGGAGCACACGGGGTTGGAGGACCCCAGGGCACTGTGAGCGGCTGCCTGGAGAGGGCGGGAGGCTCCGTACCCCTCCGCAGCCCCGGCCCTGTGTAGCTCTCCCTTGTGGCTGTTCCTGAGCTGAGTTCTACACAGTGAACCAAAAATGGAAAGTCAAGCACTATCCTGTGTTCTGTAAGTCATCATAGAGAACTCGGGGACAGCCCAGCCCTGACCCAGCCCTGCACCCGGGGACAGTCTAGCCTGCAACCCAGCCCTGCACCAGGAGATAGCCCAGCCCTGACCCAGCCCTGCACCAGGGGACAGCCCAGCACCTGACCCAGCCCTGTACCAGGGGACAGCCTGGCCCCCAACCAAGCCCTGCACCAGGGGACAGCCCGGCCCCCAAGCAAGCCCTGCACGAGGGGACAGCCCAACCCCTGACCCAGCCCTGCACCAGGGTACAGCCCAGCCTCTGAACCAGCCCTGCACCAGGGGACAGCCCGGCCCTGACCCAGCCCTGCACTAGGGAGACAGCCCGGCTCCCAACCCAGCCCTACACCAGGGGACAGCCCAGTCCTGACCCAGCCCTGCACCAGGGGACAGCCCGGCCTCTGACCCAGCCCTGCACTAGGGAGACAGCCCAGCCCTCAACCCAGCTCTGCACCAGGGGGACAGCCCGGCCCTGACCCAGCCCTACACCAGGGGACAGCCCAGCCCTGACCCAGCCCTGCACCAGGGGACAGCCCGGCCTCTGACCCAGCCCTGCACCAGGGGGACAGCCCAGCCCCTGACCCAGCCCTGCACCAGGGGACAGCCCAGACCTGACCCAGCCCTACACCAGGAGACAGCCCGGCCCTGACCCAGCCCTACACCAGGGGACAGCCTGGCCCTGACCCAGTCCTGCACCAGGAGACAGCCCAGTCCTGACCCAGCCCTACACCAGGGGACAGCCCAGCCCCTGACCCAGCCCTGCACCAGGGGACAGCCCGGCCCTGACCCAGCCCTACACCAGAGGACAGCCCGGCCCTGACCCAGCCCTGCACCAGTGAACAGCCCGGCCTGCAACCCAGCCCTGCACCAGGAGACAGCCCAGCCCTGACTCAGCCCTGTACCAGGGAACAGCCCAACCCTCAACCCAGCCCTGCACCAGGGTACAGCCTTTGAGGCTCCTGGTCTGTCTCTAGAGTGGGCCTATGATGGCATCTGCTTTCCTGTGGTAGTTTCAGTGCACATGCTCGCATGTGCCTGCTCTGCTCCGGTCCATCTGGTTAGTGTGGAACCTTAGGAAAACCATCTCTCTCCTGAGTCAGTTTTTTCTTCTGTAGGATAGACCCAGTGAATGGGTTTTCAGGGAAATGTCAGGGACATCCCTGTGCCTGGGGTCTGGCACCACACACTTTCACATGGACCCTTCAGTGAGTCAGGTGCCCCAAAGCGCACCACTTGAGGTGACAGGGAACAGGCTTGTGCCGTACTCACAGTGTGCGGTCGACCTGCAGACCTGTGGTGGCTGCCCCGGCGACCCTGGCCTGGCTGGTGGCGTCTGCCTGTCCTTTTGGTTCTCAGTCCCCCTCTCTTCTTGAGTGGGACTTTGGCAGGAAAAGAGGGCTTGGCGGCACCAGCCCCGGGAGCTGGGCCACGTGGAGGAGCTGGGCCTTCCTGAGGCTGTTGGTGTGGTGCCTGCCTGCAGTGCCCAGACTTGGACGTGAGATGGTGCATGTGGCATGTGCAGCCGCTCGCTCCTCTGTGCTCAGCTTAGAACCTCCTCAAGGGGCCTCCTCAGCGGGTGTAAGGGGGTGCCAGGCCTGTACATTTTGTGGCCAATTAGAGGGAGAGATAGAAGGGGTGGGGCATGGCATGGAGAAGCCTGGGTGAGCAGGCGTCTGTCTCAGGACCTCCCTCCCTCACACAGTACCTTCATGTTCCTCTGATAATTTCCTGATCGGGGCTAGCGAAGCCCGGGGTTGGTAGATGTGGACCGCAGGTGCCCATCCTGCCAATGCAGGGTTCTCTGTGGCCCCCCAGTGTGGTCTGGGGACCTGTCTGAGACACCATCATGTTTCAGGCTGCAGCTGCCTTCTGGACCTTAGATTAAGCCTTGTCTCTCCTGAGAGGGGGTCCAGCCCGTCCTGGCTCCAGGGGAAAGCCTGGGTCATCAGCAGGCAAGGCCAAGTGTCCTGGCTGTACCCCCCAGCACGTGGTGGCTGCACCCCGCAGCACGTGGTGGCTGCCTGGCTTGGAGGGGTCCCTGAATGCGGGCACTGGCTGGCCCTGTAGGGGTGCAGACAGGCTTTGGCAAGGCCAGCCCTGCTCTAGTGGGTGTCTGACCCCGCTCCCTCCCCAGGCAGAGCCCTCAAGGCAAAAAAACACACGCTCTTCCATGGCTGGGCCGGGTCCAGCCTCCGCTGCCGATGGGCTCTGGGGTCTGTCCGGGTGCCTCCGCCTGCTGCTTCAGCCAGCTTGTGTTGCCTCTTTCAAAGCAAGATGAGCTGCCGTTAATATTTCACACCCAGACTGTTTCCCTGCATGTTTTGCATTTCCATATTTAAAATGGCATTTACATATTCATGGATTTTTAAATAAGTTTTTATTGTTAAGGGATGTGGAAGTGGATGAAATGTGAAACTCCCCCCTTTTATTCAAGTACTAGAAAAAAATTTCATCCCCAATGCAATCACTTTCTAAGTGGTTAGTTCTGTGGCAGTTGCGTAGATTGTTCTGGAAGCCGGTGGGTCACAGGGCCACAGAGCCACCCTTTCTGGCATGCAGAGACTGGTGCTTGTTGTCAGCATTGCTTCCCACCTGAGATTAGGCATGGAGACCTGGTCACTCCTTGGGGTTTCTCCTGGTGGGGGCCTGGCCTTGCACTGGGATGCGGGACTGGCTCCCACCCACACCCATGGCTCTTCTTTTGGAGGAAATGTCCAAGGCAGACGAGGCCTTTCATTTTGGAAGTGGCTGAGCCAGGGATACCTGGCTCCTCTTCTCCTTTCTCCCCTGTCACTCGGCATCTCTGCCCTGGTTGGCCTACTGCTCCTGGCTCTGTGGCTGCGGCCAGAGCCTCAGAGGGTCAGTATGCCTGGTGCACTCTCCGATTCTGAGGGGTAGAGGATGGCACCGGCCCCCTTCACTCTTCAGGGTCCTTTGAGAGTTTTGTGTAAGAACATGTGTGGGGCAGATGGGGGCTATTGGAGGGGTGCTGGAGTCACTGTTTTAGGTTTGGGCACTGATGAATGTGGCTGAGCCTTTGCCTCTGGTACACTGGCCTGGGGGAGGCCCAGGGAAAGCACCAAGGACTGACAAGAGTGGGAGGCCCTGGGAGAGGCGTCTACAGGGGCCTTCTGGGCCAGGAAGCTGTGTGAGCTGGTCTGGAGCCAAGCACAGGTCACAGAGGGAGGCAGTGGAGGAGTTGAGGGCTTTGGAAGCCACAGGAGCATAGCCCTGGCCACCTGGCCCATGGTGTGCCATGCTGCAGTGAAGTAGGGCAAGTGCTGTGGGGGTCCAAATAATAGACCATAAAAACAGGGAAACTGAGGCCCATGGCAGGGAAGAGACTGCAGCCTCAGTGATGGATGGAGTCAAACCTATGGCACAGATTTTTCTGATCTCTATTGTTATTTACTTCTTAATATTTTTAGGCATAAAATCATTTTTTATCATCTCAGGCCTAAATAGCCCACAAAACCTTAGCCTCGAGGATCAGAGGGAAGTGTGGTCGGAACTGCAACTGACATCTCCACACAGAGCCCCTCACACTGGCCCATGCTGGAGCGATCTGGGGAGGGTCTCCCAAAGCCCGGCTGCCTTTCTGAAGGACAGCGGCTGGTTTTCTCTGTGGCTGTGGGAGTTCTCAGCAGTCTGCCTTTGGCCCCAGCCCCTGGCAGCCTCCCTTAGCATGAGTATTGTATTTTCCATACTCTCAGGGCACTGGGTTATTGGTGGTAGCTGGTTCTTCCTGAGACCAGAGGCAGGACACAGCTCAGGGCTGTGGCCCTGGGGGCATGACAAGGGGAGTCACCCTCACTGCTGAGGGTGGGGGCATCTTGGTGTGCAGCCCGGGCTGCCAGCTGACCTGCCTTGGCAAGCCCTGGACTGAAGCTTGTGAGCTTGGAGGGAGGGTGGCCCCGTGAGCTGGCGGCGGGGAGGAAAGTGGGGGTGCGGGGAGGGTGGTCCCATCGGTTTCTGTGAGTACATCGCTGGCTCAGGGGTTCGGGCGTGTGCTCCCCTTGGTGGCCAGGGGGCTAAGGCTGTGGCTGTGGTGTAGGGTGCTTCCTGGGGGTTGGGCCCTCCTTACAGTCCTTGCCCTGTCTAAGTGGGCTGGCCACTTGGGAGGCTGAGGCAGCCTCTCCTGCTAGTACTCCTTGCTGCTGGCCTCGGTGCTGGGGTGTTTGCTGTGGAGGAAGCCTGCCTGTCCTGCTGGGAGCTTGGGCCTCTCCAGTGCATGTTGACCCCAGCTGAGAGGCATTCTCCTTGCTTCTCCTGCTTTTCATCTAGAAAATCAGGCCTAAGACCCTTGCTTTTTAAGATGAGTGGAGAATTGGGAGATTTCAGAAGTTCCTGACATCAAGCGGGTGCTCAGGGAATGGCGGCTTTATTTGTAGGAGCGGGGTCTGTGGGGTCTGTGGTCTGTGGGCCCCGTCACCGGTCCTGTTCACTTGACCCCTGAGCCTTTCTTTCTCGTCTATATTGGAGGCAGTTCTACCTTTGATAGATTTCTTTGAAGGGTACTTGCAGCCCACCTGTGGGAGGGCTGAGGAGTGCTGGCCTTCCTCTTAGCACTTGCCTGGCCCCTGGGCATAGGGTTCTCAGAGTGAGGTGCTGCAGGTGATGACAGTGACGCCTTGGGAGCAGGGGAGGTCCATCTGCTGCCTCCCCTCAGGCTGACTTATCTTAACAGGCCAGAAGTTTGTGTCTGGCACGAGTCTGGGGATTCATGCCCCAAATCCCCACCTCTTAATGTAGCTTTCCTTCAGTTCTGTCAATAGGATCTGTTTTCCATCCTCTCCATGCTGAAGTGCTTATCTCCCCAGGCCACTTGGTCTGGTGCTTGCCTCGCCATGGTTCTGAAGGCACCTCACTTCATTAGGCTGAGTGGCTCTGGACTAAGTGCACCTGCAGAGGTGATAGCCCCCACTGCCTGCCGGCTGAGCACCGCCGCAGCCAGGATGGTGGCTGGGGAACATGTCCCCTGGGGCAGCAGATGCATCTCCTTCCTATCTCCTTTCCTTTGAACCCTGTATGTACCCCTGCATCCTCTTATCCTCTTTAGCAAGTTAAAAAAAAAAAAGCTGGCATTTCTTCCCACCCCAGGAAACCCTTTGTAGCAGCAGTCTCAGCCTGCGATGTCGGGCTGCCTGGTGGTGGTGAGAGCACATCGTGGGTGCGTCCCCAGAGGAAGGGCCCAGGACTCATGGCTCTGCGCTTGGATTGTGGGCTGGCCTGTGCCATCGGCACAGAAATCTGCTGTCATATTGGTGTCGCTCCCTCTGGTAGTTGCCCCACATGTCCTCCTCCTGCTTGGCACCCCCTCTGTGGAGCCTCAGGGCCAGAGGAGCACAATTCAGAAACCGCTGGTCAGGAGACCTTTCCCAGAGAAGTTCCTGTTCTGGTTGTGGATCTGGCCTGTGTGGGAGCCTGAGGTGGCATCTTTGAGGTGACTGGGGACTGCTGGGAAAGCTCTCTTTGTCCTGGCTGAAGTTTTCAGGCACTACCATGGCATGAGCCTGTCTGTACCTGGGACCAGAGTGAGCGTGTGCAAGCCACAGAAGGGAAGAAGGAAACAGCATGGGTCTCTCACTCACATGGGCCAAGCAGAATGATACCATTCCTGCCATTTGTGACATTTCTATTAGAGAGCAGAATATTCCTGACCTCAGCTCCCCAGATCAGAAAACGGCATTTGGAGAGTCATATACGTTTCAGAAGAGGGTGTCAGGGTCACTTCTGTCCTTTGAAAGCAAACATCTTTGTTGGTCCCCAGAGGTCGTAGTAGAATCTAGATTTCCTCAAACATTTGGAGAAAAAACAAAAATGACTACTAGTTGAATGTTGTTGGTTGTTGCTTTAGGAAGGGAATAGGGAGATGGGAGAAGGGCTCTTGCTTGGGTTCTCCCTAGGTCTTTTATTGCCCTGAACTGTTTCCTTGCTTATTTAGAAGGGGTTTGCATGGGCCTGGCCCCAGGAGAACAGCCCACACCCCATAGTGGGAGCCTAGTGCAGGGCCAGGGCTGTCAGGAGCTGCTATCTGGGGAGACTCCCCAGTCATCAAGTACTCCTCGCTCACTCCTGGCCCTGCTGAGCCCAGGGCATCATCAATGGACTTGGGAGCATCCTCTTATGAACGCTTTTCTTGAGTTTCCTGGTAACTTCCTGTGAACTTCGTAAGTTCTGAGCCAAGAGCTTCCTTAGCCTTGATGCTGGCCGCTGCTGGCCCCTTTCCATGCCCAAGCCCAGGAAAACACATGCATTGATTCTTAGTGTGTGGGTGTGGAGAGCAACTCGAATGCCATCAGGCGATTTGAGTACGCTTTCCTTCCTTGTTTGGCAGAGCATAAAATCAGTCTCCTGCCTTCCCACGGTGGCCTCCAGTGCTCAGCCCTAGGAGATGTCAGGCGATGGGGTGGCCCCCACCGTGGAGTGTACCTGGCTCAGGGTCTGCTTGTTGAGAAGTGTGGCTTCTGGAAGGGGCAGGCTTTGGGCAGGTGAGTGGACCTGGTCTGAGGGAGGGTGCTGGTGTTGCCACCATCCTGAGCTTGAGGTGGTGCCATGGACCTGGAAGGGTCCCTGGACCCTGTTAGGAAACTGGGTAAGAGAATAGGAACAAAGAACATCCACTTGCTAGGCATCTGTGGGTACCAGGCACTCCACATGTATCCCCCTGCTCTGGCACCGACCCTGCACACTAGCTGGGGGCCAGGGAGGCTCTCACTTTGTCTTGGTTTCCCCAAGATTGTGGAGCTCCTCAGCCTAGAGTCTGCTTGTGAGCTCAGGGCTGCCTGTCTCCTAAGCCTGTGCCCTTTCACCATGTTGCCTCTCATCGGGCAATGCTTTTTCAAGCTTGGATATCATAGGTCACTTCCTCAGAGCATGAGGCTTTTGATGCTCACCCTTTTTTAATACTGTGGCTGAGAAACGCTGTTGCGCAGAGTCTATAGGAGGAACAGCGTTGACGTGGCTGTGACTGGCGGTGCTGGTCCGCATGGGACAAGTGCGGGTTCCTGTTTCTGCCTGGTTGTGCTTGGAGTGGACATAGGGGCTCCAGGGGAAGGAAGGCTGCGACCACTGCCCTGAAGGAGCTTTCCCCCTGTCTGGGACGAGAAACGAGAAGTGAATCCCTTAGAGGACTGGAGAGCGTTGGGCTTCCTTAGCCTGGTCCTAATCATGGCCATGCTTCCCGCATGCCTTGCTGCTTATGAATTATATGGAGAAACTAGCCTGAAAATGGAGATCCTGGGGCTCACCTCCAGAGGCTTAGATTTTGGGCTCTTTGCTGAGGCCATTGCTTCCTTCATGAGTGGACTTTTCCCTTGGGCCTAGGATGTGGGCTCACATGTCACCATGAGAGGTGGTGGGCAAGAGTCCCGCACTGCTCTGTGAGAGGCAGCAAGAGCTAGTCAGTACTTGTCCCGAGCGTCGCTGTGAGAGCGTGGGGGCGGGGGGTAAAAGTCCCACACGTCACCGTGAGAGGCGGCTAGAGCTGGTGGGTAATTGTCCTGAGCGTCGCTCTGAGAGCAGGGGGAGGGGGGCAAGAGTCCCACACGTTGCCCACCACCTGCACCTTCTTCTGCAGCAGCATTGCCCTCACTTGTTGGTCTAGGCCTTTTAAACAATAAACAATTATCTATCAGTATTTACTGTCTTTGGAAATTAAAATTAAAACATTATTTACAATTTATAATCTCATTAAAAACAATTCATTATCAGTTAACAAAATATATTTATGAAAAATGCATTTTCTAACACAAAATGAGATTTAGTGAGAGGAATGGCATTGTTTTTTATTTTCCACAAATCTCTTCAGTGTCTGGTGAAATAGAAGACAGAGGCTTCTCATGTCTGTGTCTGTGTCCATCTGCCGTGGTCTCTTCTTCTGAGTCTGTGGAATAAGTCTGGCTCCACATGGGTGTGCAGTTGGAGGAAGGAGGGCCTGGTGGCCTGAGAGCCCCCCATCCACATGCTCTGCTCAGCCTTGCTTGCTGGGTGGCTGCAGGGCTGAAGGTAGGAGCATTCGCTGTTCCTCGATACCTTTCATGGTTAGTCTCACCTTTCTGGGTAGTGTCTGTTCAAAATTCTGATTAGAGTGTAGGGGGCATTTTGTGTTTGTTGAACATGAACATCATTAGTGAACGTCAGTCATTGACTGGGAAGTTTTCCTCAGTTGTGGTTTTTCTGGAAAAGGTGTGACTTGTGTATCCTAGAAAAGGCCCAATTTGCAGCATTCTGGGCGGTGAAGGAGGACGGCTGAGCCTGTAAACAGCAGAGCTGACTTCCTTCAGGTGTTCTTGCCCTAGATGAGCAGCAGGGCTGGCCCTGGGGCCTGGAGATTGTGCCCAACTGATTACTGGTGGAGCCAAGAACTTGGGCAGCCACAAGATGCTCTCTGGGAACCCCACAGATCTAAGACTAGTCCTTAATAAGAGAGGGTGGCCTCCCCAGAGACATGTGTAGCTGCTGGACACACATGGGCTCTAGTGACCAGTCCTGTTTAAATGGGCAGATTTTTCTTTTTGTTGTCATAGAGAAGCTAATTTCTTATTACTCGTCAACTCTTTTCTTCTTTAAACCAAATAAGAAACTAGAAGCTTTCTCACTAAGATCAGGCACGAGGCAAGGAGTCCCACTCACTGTTCCTATTCACTGTCATACTGGAAGTCCTAGCTAGTGCAGTAAGACAAGGAGAGGGAATAAAGGAAGGAAGAAATAAAACTGTCTTTGTTTGCAGATGACATGATCATCTATGTAGAAAATTCTAAGAACAAAAGAACTTGTAGAATACGTGGGGAGAACAGGGTTGCAGGATGCATGGGTAATACACACCTGTCAGCTGCTTTCCTGCATACCAGCAATAAGCAGAGTGAATTTGAAATCAAAACACAGTACCATTTACATTAGCACCAAAAGATGCTTAGACATATAGACCTGTATAGGATATGTGTGAGGAAATCACAAGACCCTGATGAAAGAAATCAAAGGTGTAAATAAATGCAGGGCATTCTATGTTCATGGATAGGAGGACTCAGTATAAATGCAGAGACAGTCTATGTTTATGGGTGGGAGGACTCACTATTATCAAAGTGTGAGTTCTTCCTAATTCTCTCTAGAGGTTTCATGCAGTCCTGGTCAGAATCCCAGCAAGTTATTTTTGTGGATACCAAAAGATTCTAAAGTTTTTATGGGAAGGTAAAGGTGGCAATGCCTAGCACAACACTGAATAACAAAGTCGGAAGATTGACACTCCCCAACTTCAAGACTGTGTAAAACCACAGTCATCAAGACAGTGTAATGTTGATGAGAGAATGGACAAATAGGTCTGTGGAACAGGTGGGAGAGCCTCAAAATAGACCTCCACAGATATAGTTGGCTGATCGTGTGCAGCAGAGCACAGGCAGCTCAGAGGAGAATGTTTTTTTTTTCAGCAAATGGTGCTGGCACAGTGAAACAGCCACAGGGGAAAAATCTAGACCTTACGTCTTTCACAAAAATCAACTCAGAATGGATCACACACCTAAGTGTAAAGCACAGCACTTTAAAACTCCTAGAAGATAACAAGAGAAATATCTAGCTGACCTTTGATTCAGCAGTGACTTTTCATATATAACACCAAATGCACAATCTGTGAAAGAATTGATGAGCTGGACATCATTAAAATTAGAAATTGCTGCTCTGCAAAGGAAACTGTCGAGAATAAAAAGAGAAGCCACAAATGGAGAAAGTATTTTTCATTGTCATGCAAAAGACACATCTGATAAGGGCTGTTATCCAAATTATACAAAGAACTCTTCACACTCAGTGATGAGGAAACAGACCACTCAAATAAAAGATGGATGAGATCTGAACAGGCGCCTCACCAAAGCAGAGATACAGGTGACGGAGAAGCATGTGAGGAGATGCTCAGCACTGCATGCCGTTAGGGAGTGAAAGCACCCAGATCTCACCATATGTGCTTAGAACGTGGACGGCAGCAAATGCTGGCGGGACATGGAGCAACAGGAACTCTTGCCATTGCTGTGGGAATCCAAAACGGTGCTGCAGCCATTTTGAAGGTAGTTTGGCAGCTGCTTAGAAAAGGAAACATTCTGTACAGTCTAACTCTGTGCCCCTTGGAAGTCGTCCAAGTGCGTTGAAAACTTATTTTCACACAGAAACCTGCACATGAGTGATTCTAGTAGCTTTATTCATAATCACCAAAATGTGGAAGTGACTGAGATGTCTGTCTTAGTCTGTTTTTGTGTTGTTATAAAGGAATATGTGAGTCTGGGTAATTTATAAATAAGAGGCTTTTTTGGATCAAGGTCCTGCAAGAAGCATGGTGCCAGCACCTGGCTTCTGGTGAGGGCCTCAGGCTGCCTCCATTCGTGGTGGGAGAGGGGAGCTGGCACCACATGGTGAGGAGGAAGGAGGAGCGCGGGGAGACACCAGGCTTCCTGTGACAATGAGCTCTCCTGGGAACCGATCAAGTGAGGACTGCTATTTAGCATGAGCTGTCATGAGCCCCCATGGCCCAAACCCCTTCTCTCAGGCCCTGCTTCCAACCTGGGGATCAGATGTCAGCCTGAGATTTGGAGGGGTCAGGAACCACACGGTAACAGTGTCCTTCCATAGGTGAATGGATAAATGGTGGTATATCCAATAAAATACTATTCTGTGCTAAAAAGAAATGAGCTAGCAAGCTGTGAAAAGACATGGAAGAACCTTAAATGTATATTGCAGAGTGAAAGAGGACGATAAGCAAAGGTGGCGTACTGTGGGATTTCTACTCCATGATATACAGGAAAAGACAGAACTGTGGACACAGTAAAAAGTAAAAAGTGGTTGCTAGGGATGGATGGGAGGGATGCATAGGCGGACTCAGACAGTTTTTGGGTATTGAACCGACTCTGCACATGGCTGTGATGGTGGACACACTGTCTTATGCCAGGGTGAACCCACTCTACTCTGCACGTGGCTGTGATGGTGGACACGCTGTCTCACGCAGGAGTGAACCAACTCTACCTGAGGCCGTGATAGTGGACGCAGTCTCATGCAGGAGTGAACCCACTCTACTCTGCATGTGGTCCTGATGGTGGACACACACTCTCAAGTGGGAGTGAGCCCACTCTGCTCTGCATGTGGCCCTGACAGTGGACACACACTCTCCAGTGGGAGTGAGCCCACTCTACTCTGCATGTGGCCCTGATGGTGGACACACACTCTGAGGCAGGAGTGAACCTACTCTACTCTGCATGTGACCCTGATGGTGGACACACACTCTCAAGTGGGGGTGAGCCCACTCTACTCTGCATGTGGCCCTGATGGTGGACACACACTCTCAGGCAGGAGTGAACCTACTCTATTCTGTATGTGGCCCTGATAGTGGACACACACTCTCCAGTGGGAGTGAGCCCACTCTACTCTGCACATGGCCGTGATGATAAACATGCTCTCTCAAGCGGTAGTGAACCCATTCTACTCTGCATGTGGCAACGATGGTGGGCATGCAGTCTCACTCAGGAGTGAACTCACTCTACTCTGCATGTGGCCCTGACGGTGGACGCACTCTCTCATGCGGGAATGAACCCACTGTACTCTGCATGTGTCTGTGGTGGTGGACACGCAGTCTCACGCAGGAGTGAACCCACTCTATTCTGCACATGGCTTTGATAGTGGACATGCAGTCTCATGCAGGAGTGAACCCACTGTACTCTGCATGTGGCTGTGATGTGGACAAACTCTCATGCGGGAGTCAACCCACTCTACTCTGCATGTGGCTATGATGGTGGACGCGCAGTCTCACACAGGAGTGAACCCACTCTACTCTGCATGTGGCTATGATGGTGGACACGCAGTCTCACACGAGAATGAACTCATTCTACTTTGCACATGGCTGCCATGATGGTGGACATGCTCTCTCCTGTGGGAGTGAACCCACTCTGCATGTGGTTGTGATGGTGGACACGTAATCTCACACAGGGACTGCAGAGATGCATTTCTCCAAACCTGAGAAGGTAAGACATGACAAGTGAGCTGTGTGTCAGCTGTGGACTTTGGTTCATAACGCATGTCCACATCATTTCATCAGTCATAACAAATGTACTGCAGTCATGTGCGGTGCAGGGGGATCTGCCTGGGGCTGAAGGGTAGATGAGAACTCTCGTTTCTGCTCGGTTTTTCTGTAAACCTAAAATTGCTGTAAAAAATAATGTCTGTAAATTTAAAACAAAAATTAGCAAGTAAGATGAGGCTAGAGAGAGCTGTCCCAGGGGTCAGACTGTGGAGACAAAATGCAATTGGTGCCGGCTTCCTCCTGAGTCAGGCTTGCTGGCTACATGGAGGAGAGAGACCACACTGAGCGTCAGGAGGCAGCATCATGGTGGGTCCACAAGGCACATCATTCACTGTTCTCTCCATTAGGAACACCTGACCAGCCCCCAGGTGGCATATCATGTGTGCATGGTCAAGCACTTGTGGGAGGCTCGCAGGACTTGTGTGACTGCCAGTTGCTGAAAGAAGGAAACAGGTCCCGTTTCATGACCAGAGACACCCCAGGTGTGATGGCTGTCACATCCTGCTGCCCTTCCTAGCCTGAATGGGCTGGGGTGGGAATAAGGGCTGATGAGGGCCGAAGGGCACAGGGCACCCCTGGGGAGGTAGGCCTGGGGGACACATCTGAACTAACCTCATTGCTGCTCTCTGGATCAGATCCTGGGGGCCCAGCTGGTGCAGGCACGAATGTTCCAGCACATTTGTAAGGATGAGCTGGGAGGACTTGAGCAAGGACGCCATCAGTGCCTGCGTGAGGTCCCCTGGGACTGACGAGGCTCGTCGGGGAAGCAGAAGCAGCACTTTGAATTTTAAATTGGTTAAATTCCTAGTCCTCTCTCAGTCTCAGCTGTTCCCTGTTTCCCTTGGAGAGCCAGGGAGGTTAGTGTCCTCTCATCTCCATACTCTGCCAATTTTACTGCCTTTCCATATTTCCTCACCATGAATGTAACTGATTTTATGATGCTTAAGCCATTTTTAACGTAGCCTCTCATCACAACGTAGAGAACCGAGGGGGATTGTGCCTCTCCAGACCTTAGAACGTGTGTGCTTTCTGTTTTTTAAGCATTTGGGCTAAGACTGCCTTTGCAGATTCCTGAGGTGCCTGGGATGAGCATGTGCCGTGTGCAGGTCTGCTCCGGGGCCTGAAGAAGGCCGACACCCTGCACGTCCATCTCTTTTAGGAACTCATAGTGCAGTATTTCAACCAAAATACTCTAAAGGGTCCAAGTCTAGTTTAAAGAGAGTTTATTCAAGTGCAAGTTTCTTTGAGGACGGGCACCAAGGAAACACAGATTCCAAAGAATGGAAGTCAGTGTTCTGAAGCATGGAAGTTTGGGATAATTTATATAGACAAATTTAGGGAAGCTTAGCAGAATCTCAGCATCCTTCTGCGTGAGGGTTTAATGCATCGTTAGATCTGATTCCATGCGGTGGCCTTTATCTTTCAGGGAAGGTTGATTTGGCATCCACATGGAAGATGTAGCAGGCGTGGGGTCTTGTGCCATCTGGTCTGTAGGTGCAGGACAGTGAAAGAGGCAGTTAATCCATCACAAAGATTGGTGACTGGAAGTGGGAGAGGTCTGGTGTGTGGTCTCCTCTAGTTACTTACAGAACAAGAATGAAGAGGAAGAATTGCGGACACACAATCTGGCTGGGTCTCCAGGACTTAACTTTCCCCCTTGGCATAATAAACTGCGACAGTCCTGATATTTATTTTATTTTACAAGTGGAGGGGGAAGTGGGCCCAAGATTATGTGGAAGGCTGGTCTCAGCCAGACCTGAAGCTGATGACCTAGAGAGTTAAGCTCTGGCCTCTCAATTGCTTCCTTATTCCAGACTCCCCAGCCTGTTCATCTGGCGTGCCCCTGGGGAGCTCCTGGAGGGGGGCGTGATGTAATGGTGTGGAGAGAACTATGGGCTTAGGGACCTGGCCTTGAAGTGCTATGTGTCCAGGCCAGCTTCTCTCCAGCCCCAGGATGTGGTGACTGAAGTGCTTTAGCGTGGAGACATTCAAATGCTGGACCTCTCAGGTGAGCTCTGTGGCTACACCCAGCTGGGCACCGGCTGTAGGCCGAGGGCTGGGCAGGGAAGTCCAGGAGGAGGGCGTTTGCCTCCTGACACATGGAGGTACTTTTGATGTGACGAGGGGCATAGGGGCAACCAGGGGGCATTTCCTGCACCCACTTGGTGCTGGAGCCTGTCTGCCTGCCTTGGTGCTTACCCCCATCCCTGTCCCTCTGTTGGGTAATGTTTTCTTCACCCTTCTGCTGGGCTCCAGAAGGACAGCTTTTTGGACTGGTTGGGAGTGTCCTGGCAGTGGGTCCCTTGGGAGCCATGAGTCCCCCTGCGCCTGTTGACCCAGCTGCCCACCTGTCTGCCCCTCCGACGGTGGTGGTTGTGTTGCGTACCTTCCTTGTGTGCAGACAAGATCCTGGGGGAGGCTGTTGGCTCAGGCCTGGGGTGTAGAGAGCACTCCTTGGACTGCTTCTGATGTGTGTGTAAAAATAACTGCATTTGGCTGGGTGCATTGGCTCAAGCCTGTAATTCCAGCACTTTGGGAGGCCGAGGCAGGCAGACCGCAAGGTCAAGAGATCAAGACCATCCTGGCCAACATGGTGAAACCCTGTCTCTACTAAAATACAGAAATTAGCTGGGCGTGGTGGCACATACCTGTAGTCCCAGCTACTCGGGAGGCTGAGGCAGGAGAATTGCTTGAACCGGGGAGGTGGAGGTTGCAGTGAGCTGAGATCACGCCACTGCACTCCAGCCTGGTGCCTGGTGACAGAGCAAGACTCTGTCTCAAAAAAACCCTGCATTTGTTTTTCTGATCTGTGGGCAGAAGCACGAGCCTGCACATCCAGCTGTGTGTCTCTCGCCAGCCTTCCTCTCGTCAGGGAAACCATCTTTGTTAGACAGGCGGCCTCCAGAGGGATGGGATCGAATGTGTGCTCTTCCCTCATGATGGAAGGTACTTGGGGTTCCTGTCCTGCTGCTTTGTGTGTGACTGGACTCTGAGAAGTGCATGTCCCTCACGTCCTCGTCGCTGGCAGGTGATGGATTCAGGCCCACGGTGGGAGGGGCGCTGCCCAGCAGGAGCTGTATGAACGGGAGCCTCAGTGAGCCTGCTGGATGGCTTGGCCTGCTTGGGCCTGTCCACATTCACAGTCCAGTAAAGACAAACCTTTATTTTTCCATGCCTGCCACAGCACATTCAGATGGCCACAGGCAGCAGCCTAGGCTTTCCCTCTTCCAGGCCTCTGTGTTCTTTGTTCCCTCCCCACCCCCTAGCCAGCACCCACCTGGTGTCGACCCGCTGCACATGTGAGCACACTCCTGTGCAGGTGGTGGGTGAGTCCTGGCGGCCCCGGCTGCCCCAGGGATCTGTAGGACCGTCACGGAATGCACCTGCTCAGTCCCTGCCCCTTCCAGCTGGCTCTGGGACTGGAAGGAAGATCAGGGAGCTGCCTACCCGCAAACCCAATTTTATCCTTGGTTGGGGGGGGTTACATGCCACCTCCACTCTGCCCAGTTGGTCATTGCCAATAGCACTCCCTGCCCCCTCAAGGTCCAGATACCCTGAAGCCTCAGGAATTGCCTGTCCCCATCTCTGGCTTTCCTCCTCCTCCCTTGCGGTCCAGGGGCCTGACTCGCACATGGTAAGCCTGAGGGTGGGAGCAGAGAGACTGCAGCATGTGAGCCGAGGATGGTGCCTCCTGCCCCTAGGGCGGCATGGCGTGGCCTGATGGGCTCGTGGGTGGCAGAATGGACCTTCTGAGGACAGGTCCCAGCAGCCGCCTGTCCTGTTTCCCAGAGTGAGAAGGGTAGAGGCAGCCAGTTTCAGCCCTGCCCAGTATCCCTGCCAGGATCCCTGCCATGGCCAAGGCCCCAGCCGAGCTTTCAGCCTTCTTGCGGACACATTGTGTTTTCTGCTTTCCTGCTCAGCTCTTCATGTTACACAGCCTCTGGTGTGCCTGTGCCCTTGCTGAGGCCTCTGGGTGCAGAGACTCCCATCAGGGCCTTCCCTCAGGCAGGGCAGGTCTTCTGGCCTCTTCTGAATGGCCATTTTCTGGAAGCGGTCTTCCTGTTCCTGGTCTGTGCTTTTTGTGACTGTGCTGATGAGCAGGTGTTTCATGATCCCTGAACTGCCTGGGTCTTTCATGGTGGTCCTGCCTCCTCCACCCTCCCACTCCAGCACCAGGGCTGCATTTCAGGGACTCTGAGCTTGGATAGCCCTGTCAGGTTTCAGCAGCGCCGTTTGGGAGACGAGAGGTGGCTGAGCTGCTGATGACATATGCGATTCAGTGACAGAAATGCAAAATAATTAGTCTGGGACCAGAGAACTACAAAGAACATATGCAGACTCGGATAATCTTTTGGTTTCATGAGAAACACATTGATTTAGAAATAATCTGGGGGTGGTGTCAGTAGCTCCTCACGGGAGATGAGGCCTGACCAGAGCCCTAGTTGATTATGAGTTGAAGTAGCCTGCTCACCTCCTTGTAACAGATGACCGTGATTTAAAAAGCGTTTTATTTATTGAATGCCTCTTGGTGTCGGGCCTTTCATCCATTCATTCTCGTCATGAAGTACTGAGAGGTCCACACTATCTTAATCTCTCAGGTGCGAGCCAGAGTCTCTTGCTTGAGGTCGTAGTTGCTGGTTGGAGCCAGTTCAGACCTGCTCCAGGGCCATTGCCAGCTGCGTGCCCGCATGGGTAGTGGGGTTTGGAGGCCCCAGCACCTCTACCCCAGGCTTCCTCATTCCTAGCAGGCCTCTGCTCCCCTGATGCTGGGAATCGGGCACTGACACCCACAGTGCCAGCTGCTCTCGTGTGTTTCCGGAGTGCAGGGGTCTTTGGTGGGTGTGAGGTTGTAGTCGCAGGTGTGTTCCTTTGGGTCTTGGACCTCTCGCAGTTCCATGCCACCCAAGTGCCTTCTCCAGCCCATCTCCTCCTCTCCAGGCTGCTGCCTTCTTTCCCCAGTCTAGACCCTCAGTTGTTTCTGCTCCCTCCCTCATGCCCATCTATTCCTGGTTCCTGACATCTGGACCTTGGTCGTCCCTGCTGGTGTGTGTGGCCTGAGGCCCTCTCCTTCGTGTGCAGCTGCTGCTCCATGGCACAGCCCAGGGCAGCTTTCCAAGAGGCTTTGTGTCCATCACCCTCAGGAGAATCCTCCCCGGATCAAGCGTGCCAGGCTGTCCCTGCTGCCCTCTTAGCCCCAGCTCCTCCTCCGCCCTCTCCCCTGCCCTTTGGGCGCTCCTTGCGCGCCCCACTCCACAGCCTCCTGTGTCTTGCTGGGGCTCTGCGGGGTGCCGCTCCTTTGTACCCCTTGATCACTTCAGATTTGCATCCATCTCCTCATGGTAGGCAGGGTAGGGTGGGGATGTCTTCTCTGCGGCACTCCAAGACTGGCAAAGGCCCGCAGGATCACGCCAGTCCCGAGCACTGGAACAAGTCGGTCAGGCCAGCACTGTGCAAGACTGTCCCCAAAGTGGGTTTGTTAAGAGGCCCCCTCCAGGAGGGTGTTCAGATGTCCTCATCCCACCCTCATCTGCTCTGCCTTTCCCTGGGGATGTGGCCTTGGATGTGACTCAGCCCGGTGGCTTTCTCCCAGGTTCTCAGTTGTAATCTGCCATTGTTTGAAATGTCCTGTTGGCAGTGTGAAGGGGGGTTATTTATTCTGAGGTCTGTGGTTTCTAATGAAGCCCAACCCACAGGGACAGTGTCAGTGAGCACCTGCTGGGTGGAGGCTCGTGGCTCACTGTGCGGCTGATGACAGGCATAAAAGCTGCCCAGTGATTACTCTGCCTCCTTGCAGAAGGAACCTACTAAATTTGCATGTTTTTTTTTTGTTTTTTGTTTTTTGTTTTTTTTTAGAGTTTTAAAACTCTTGTGTGCCAGAAGAGGCTGGTCCTCAGAGACACTCCTGGGCCTCCTCACTTTTTCAGAGCTGGGCCAGACCCGGCATGTGCTTGGTGTCCGGGAGGCTGGCAGCATCGGCTTATGTCTGTTCTTAGTGACCACTTGGTGCACACTCACTGTGCCCGGCCTGGGCTGCTGGGTCAGGTGACCCCAGGCCTGAAAAGGGAGATGGCTCTGCAGCTGTGCACAGGACCTCCAGGCTCCTGGGGTGTGGGCTGGGGGCCTCCAGGAATCCGGTCCACATCTGCTGTGTGCCCGAGTGCCTGTGTGTTTATTGAAAATGGAATTTGAAGCCTCTGTTACCATCCTTTTCTAGGTGGAGTCTTCAACCTGGGGCCCTTCAAGGGTTGTTCTTTGTAGGCATCTCCAGTTCATGGGCTGTACTCTGAGCCTTGCATGTGTCGTTCTTGGCTCTCGAGGCACTCTGCTTCAGCCTCTTGCCAGGTCTTTGCTGGAACCCGGGCCATGTGGTAGGGGTGCCATCCCTTGCCCAGCAGGAAGTGGCAGTGAGGACTGAAGCCTGGGCCTGTCCTCGAGTCCACTGCTCCAGCGCCCCGGGCCTCAGCCCGCCTGTGGAAAGCAGCCCACGGAAGAGGACCCCTTGCCAGGAGGCCGCCTGGCTGTGCTTGCTTTCTTACCTGCAACACTGTAAACATGAGGAGGCCCAGGGGCTGCGGGCCAGGGGTTGATTGGCTGCGTCTCAGATGCCAGTGCTGGTTCGCTCTTAAACAGACACTTAAGCTGACTTTCGTCCATTCTTCTGATTATAAAGCAGGACAAATGTCAGGAGTCTCTCGATATTGTCTCCCCAGTTTGTTTTTAAGAGCTGCAGTAAGCGACCCCAAGAAGCCCTCAGCTAGAGGTAGGACTTCAGACTGAGCTGCAGTTTCTGGAGCACTCATGCTGCCCGGCTTCTGGGTGCCTGCCTCTGGGTGAGAGGGCCCATGGTTCACTGCCCTGTTTAGAGTTGTCAGAAACCTCAAGCCAGCCTCCTGCCAGTGAGGTTCTGCCTCACCTGGTGGGGGTTGTAGCTGGAATGGGTTTGGCACTCGCTCACCTGGGCAGGTGAGAATTCGTAAATGTTCGGAGGATATCTCAGATACCATGTTACAGTTTTGTCCTGAGAGTATGGTGGAGCTCGCCACTGCCTGCCACTGAGCTGTTGCCCAGGGGGACATGTGGGGCCAATATTAGGAGGAAGGATCTGTTGGCTACTCATCTCAGGGCTGCTGTTTGTCCTCTTTGTCCCCACCCAGGCATCTGTCCAGTCATCAGGGTCATGGGAAAGGGCATCACACCCACCTGCTCTGTCGGCACCTGCCTCATGGCGCCACCCCCACCCTCGGGTCCAGGACCTGCTAGAGGGCACCTGGCAACTGTGGCAGTGACTTCTCCTGCCGCTGCTGTGCCACTGGCTTGCCTCATAACCTGGGGTCTGATGTGACCTTTCCGTGGCAGGTCCCGCAACTCTAAAGTGCAGACCTGGGGACAGGGACTTTTTAGGGTTGCTGTGAGGACTTGATTGTTAGTGCAGGCAGGGAGCCCAGCATGGGGAGGGGCCCGGGATGTGGAGCTGAGACCACCTGCATCCTCGAACCCCTGTGTGTCTCCCGCCCTGGAGCTGAGGGGCCGCTGCCTCTGTCCTTGGCCACCTGCAGCTCCTGCACCCTCTTCAAGCCCCAGAGAGGCCTGCTGGCATCCCTGGCGGAGACCTGGCATCCTCCCTCACCCGGAGGTGCCTCTGTTGTGCGGTGTGACCATGCTTGGCACTGAGGAAGTGGAATGGCTGGAATTCCAGGTGGAATGCCTGTCTCCTGACCCAGAGGAGGGTGGGGCAGGGGTGCTGTGGGGTGGGTTGGGGTGGGGTGGGCCCGGCCCTCCCATGTTGTATGAAGACCCAGCAGGTCAGCCCCTGGGGAGCTGTGGAGACCCAGATGCTCCTCGTCGAGCACAGAGGAAAAGCTTCATGACCTCCTCTCTGCCAGAATCCTCCTAGCCATCCTGCCCCCACCGCAACCCTGGGCAGTTTGTCTCTGTTGGCTGGGGCAGACAATATGCAGGCCGGCTGTCTGAATCGGTTCCCTGCTCTGTAGCAGTTCCACATCTTTGTGCTTGTGCACTTTGCTCCTGTGCGAGGCTCTTCGGAGCCCTTGTGCCCCTGGAGTCTTGGAAGAGGCCTGTATGGGTGGGCCTGTCTGCTCTCCGGGTCTCTATCCTAGTGGGTCCTGCACTTCTGCCCTGTGGCCTGCCCCTCCTACCTTGCTGCTCTGTGGGGTGAGCAGAGGCGTGGAGAGCTGGGGGCTCCTGGCCCCATCTGTACTGGGGCTACTGGAGCCTTCACCTTGCTCCTGGAGGTTTGTACGCAGCTTCCCCACCTAGGGGAGGCGCCCTGCCTGGCTGCAGGGGGCTTCTCCGAACTGATTTCTTGCCCTGGGGCCTTCACTTTTGTGCGGGAGGGCTTGCAGGGCCCTGGTGTATTTGGAGAAGCTAAAAAGCCCTTGCCACAGTGGAAAAGGGTGCTGGCTAATTGGCAGCTTTATTTATTTATTTCTGGCTGAGTGGTAAACAGTGCTGATTCTTCGCACAGCGTGAACAGATTGGGAGGCATTTACCTGATTGATTCCTCACCTGCAGTGCTGCGCTGCCAGAGGATCTATCGATTCGGCGCCGCCTGCCAAGCCCACTCTGAAACAGGCTTAATTGCCTCCAACTCACTTCCTGAGACGGCATGTCCTGGGCGTCCTCGCCTGGAGGCTGTTGCCTCTGGGGGTGTTGACGCCTCCCTTTCGTGCCCTTGGTGTGGCGTGTGCTCCTTGGATGGACTGGTGTGCTCTCCTACATGGCAGGGAAGGAAACCCAACTGTTACAGCTCAAGCACAAACAGAGCCCACCCGGTGTCAGCTGTGCTCACACACAGGACCAGGTGCTCGTCAGTGCCCTCTCTGTTCCACACCCCAGCCCAGTTTCGCTTGCTGGGAGCCCTCCTGCAGTGTCACTGGGCTGTGACGTGCAGTTTCATCTCAGTCCCTGAGCCAGTTGAGCTCTCCTGCTGCTCTCTAAGCCAGACTCAGCAGAAGAGAGGCAGGTGAGGTACCGGCAGGTGAGGTACAGGCAGACGGTCATGGGGAAGCTTACCTGGGAGGGGTGCTGGGTGGACTGTGGCCATCACCACCTACACAGACGCCATGGCAGCACATGTGCAGCTCCGGATGCATACTGCTCTGTGACTTCCCAGCTGTGCCTGGGGGTATGCATCAGCCTCACGCCAACATAGTGGAGGCACATGTGCAGCTCTGGACACAATCAGCTATGTGACTTCCCAGCTGCGCCTGGGGGTGAGCGTTAGCTCCATCACCTGTGCGCCTGCACAGCTGGCCGGCATGGCCCCAGCACTGGGGCTGACTTGCTGTCTGCCCTGACCAAGACTGTATCCTTCCTGCCTCTCACCTGCCTGGAGCAGGCCAGAGTCAGCTCCTTGGTTTATGGTTCCAGGGCCTGGTGATTGGCTTTTTTAAGTGACAGTTATCAAGGAGCTAGAGAATATTTTAAGACACTTTGAGGTGTGAGATTCAGTGAGGCACATGAGGTGGATAGGTCTGACGTGGACAATCTGAGCATTTCCCCAGCCCACTGGCCACATGCAGGTTGGCCACTGCTCTGACCTCTCTTAGTGATGGCTTTCCTGTGGATGACATGAGGCAGTTCTCCCTGTGCCTCCAGACTCCCCCAGGAAACCACTGTTAAGACTCAAGGCCTTTTTCCAAGAGTTTCTCTGTCCCTCCTGTTTCCCTGTCCCTGCTCTGGAAGTCACTGTTAACACCCAGCATCTCTTCCCCAGTGTGTTGGCACATCTTGGCTCCCTGGCCCTTCTGTGCCCCTCTGCTGGTTCCTCAGGTGTCCACTCATCCAAGCCCATCTTGCTGCTATATGGGCCTGCATTCCTGCTGTCCCAGCCCCTGCCCAGTGCTGGAGAGGATGGAGAGCCAGGCAGACAGATCTCGTCGTCTGGAGCACACAGGCCTGCAAGGGAGGTTGGATGTCATTGGGCTCGTAGAGAACTAGGGAAAGGTGTGGGCTTTCCCTCCCTACCAACCCCCTCCCCACCAGGCTCTGGTGCCAGAAGCTGAGTTTGGCCAGGCTGGCTCTGGGCCTGAGCAGCCTCCTGCTGGTGACAGTTCCAGGATGCCCTGATCTGCAGCGTAGTCCTGCTCCGCTCCCTCCCAGGAGCCCAGAGGCCTGTTATTCTGAGGTCTGTGGTTTCTAATGAAGCCTGATCCATGGGGACAGTGTCGGTGAGCACCTGCCTGGCGGTGCACCTCTGGGCACCGTGAATCTGCTAATAAGCCTCTTGTAGCAGCTATGAGGCCGTGCCTGCCACTCCTAGGGGGGCTCCAGGCAGGGCCATGCTCCTGAGCCCTGCCTGGACCAAGTGTGTGTGGTGTATCTGCAGCCTCCCTTGTCCCTGCCTGTCCCTGCTGTGCCCGGCAGCTGCTGGGGGCCTGCGTGTGGAGGCCTCTCTCTCATGCCGAGCAGAGATTGGGAGAGGGCCCTAGGTGGAGGAGCTACATCTGGGCTCGTCCTCTTGGCAGTGCCCAGTGCCTGCACCTCATGTGGAAACTAGTTCAATCAGTGAGTCGGGGACTGAGATCACGAGGGCCCTCAGGCGGGAAGGGCCCCAGAGCTGCCTGGTCTAGCTCGTCCTAGTGAATGCTGTGGTGGGACCCCTGCCCCGGGAGCCCGCACCAGGAGTGTCCTTACAGCAGGGGCTGGTGTGTCCCTGCAGGAGCCTTGCCATCACCGTGCAACTCTGCTCGGGCCCAGCTCCCTTGAGTCCACTCGTGCTGTGATGGCAGCTGCTTGTCTTCCTTCCTGTGCCTCCCTGAGGCTGGAGTCTGTGTCTGCCCTGGAGCAGGTGAAGGGGTGAAGACCTTCCTTGCCCTGTCCTAGAGGCCACACCAGCCTGGTGGGACCCTATTCTGATCCCTGCCTACAGCTGTAGAAACAGAGGCAGCTCCAAGGTTCTGCTGTCCCCTGAGTTCCTCCCTTGAGGGGTTCACAGGCTGCCTTCCTGCCTCCTGTCCCGCACCCCTGCTTTTCTTGGCATATGCTCTAGTTTACAAGTGTCTCACACAGTGATGCTCTCAGATAATTATTGTTTCTAAAACGCCTTGGGTTTGTGTTGTTGGGGAAACAAAGCAACAGAACACACAGTCCTGGCTCTGAGGAAGTCTCTGGGTAGGCTGGGCAAGAGTCAGACCCATGGGGCACAGGAAACCTGGCAGAAGGCAGCACTGACGTCTGGGGCTTCAGCTTGGCGCCTGCACTGCCAGTGCCTCCTCCTGGTGTCAGGTTCTGCGGAAGCCATGCATATTGCAGTGTGGTGACCCCCACGGCCACAACCCCATGCTTTCCAGGGTGTGGTAGTCATAGTCCTGGGCTTTCTCAGAGGATGGTGCTGGCTGTGGAGGCTGGCCACTGCAGCGCTGCCTTCGTTATCAGCTGGGAGAAAGTGGTGGAGGGTGTTGAGCTGGGTGAGACTTTAGGAGGTGTGGTTTGTTGTAACACACAGGCGGGGCTGTTGGGATGAGCACATGCCGTTGTGGTCAGGCTGTAAGGAATGGTCCTGAAGGACAAGCAACAGGGGAAGGGGTACTGTGTTGGGCAAAGCCAGCAGGTGGAGAGGGCCAAGAGAGGAGGAGGCGGCCTCACCACAGACCCAGCATGGGGCACTGGACTGCAGGAGGCTCTGCTTCATTTGGATGAGTGAAAAGGCAGGCGCCACCTGGTCCCAGGGAGAGCCCAGAGGGCCTGATGGGAGGTTGGAGAGTGTGACCTGGGGCTTCTCCACCCAGAGCTTCTCTACCTGGGACATTGCTAGGGATGTCTTGGGTGAGTCCTGGGAGGAGGTGGAGTGAGGAGGATGCTGAGGGTAGCTTTTGGGGAATAAGGAGCTCTTGGTTGGATGCTTGGAATGAGGGGAGACCTGAGATCAGAGTCATGGACCCCAGCGAGGAGCCAGTGGGAAAGAGCCCAGGGGTCTGGAACACTTGTTGCAGGACATGTGTAGCTACCGTCTGTGTAAGCCATATGGGTGTGGCCGGGACCATGCTGGGGGTCCCCTGCTGGACTGGCAGGCTCTCCTTCCTCGGCAACACTCTGGGTTTCAGGGTGCATTGCCACTCAGCACATGTTACCCCCCAGATCTCCAGCCCTCTGTCCTGCAGCTTTAGCCCACCTGCTGCTAAGTCAAGGGCTTGGAGGCCTCTGACATCTGCATGTGGACCAGAGCTCCAGCACGTGCTGTCTCCACAGTTGGGGCCTGAGAGCTGCATGGGGCCAAATTGCACAGGGCTGGGAGGATGTAAAGAGCTGCTTTTGTGGCATCACACAGGATTGCATAGCTGTAGAGAGTGTGCACCCCACGATAGCTCCTGCCCGATGCATCTGGGTGGGAGGTGGAGGGCTCTCACTCCCATCCCAAACTATGTGGGCCACTGTCAGAAAGGGTGTGTGACAGAGACATGGTGGAGAAGGCGCTACAGAGAGCTACAGCCTGGGAACT
Source organism: Saimiri boliviensis (assembly GCF_048565385.1). Classification (NCBI taxonomy): domain Eukaryota; kingdom Metazoa; phylum Chordata; class Mammalia; order Primates; family Cebidae; genus Saimiri; species Saimiri boliviensis. Next base: position 152,146,593 of record NC_133449.1, on the reverse strand, counting down.
TCTCACGTCTGTGAACCAGGGAGGGGGCACTCCTCTGGTCACTTCACTTTTTGTTGTTGTTTGTTGTTTGTTTCTTTGTTTTTTTTTTTGAGACAGTCTCATTCTGTCATCTAGGCTGGAGTGCAGTGGCGTGATCCTGGCTCACTTGAGCCAGGAAGCTTGAACTCGCTTCCTGGGTTCAAGCGATTCTCCTGCCTCAGCCTTCCAAAATAGCTGGTATTAAAGGCACGCGCCATCACGCCTGTCTCATTTTTGCATTTTTAGTAGAGATGGGGTTTCACCATGTTGGTCAGGCAGGTCTCAAACTCCTGACTTAGTGATCTGCCTGCCTCGGCCTCCCAAAGTGCTGGGATTACAGGTGTGAACCAGCACACCAGACCTGGTCACTTGTTTTGAAGGAAGAATGGAGAGGGAGGGAAAGGAGGGCACTGGGACAGGAGAAATTTCAGAGTAGATGAAACACAGCAGGAGGCCGGGCTGCCTGGTGTGAACCTCCTTGCTTTGTGAAAACACCCCTTTGCCAGCAGCACTGGGCAGCACTCACCCTGTAGCCCTGGAGCTCGAGCCTGGCAGCTCCTGTTTGTCAGCGTGGGCATCTGGGAGGCAGACCGTCATGCGGGGCTGGATGCTGGGGTGAGCAGGGGCGGCTGGGCGCATGGAGCCTGTGGCCTTGATGGAGGACTGCTCAGCTCCAGGTCTGCACTGCAGGTCAAGGCTCAGAGATGGGAGGCACACTCACTGGGCACCCCTCCTCTGAGAGCAGGCTGTGACCCACATGGCTGTGGAATGCTAGGGATGTATTTGTGCGTGCCTCATGTCACCTCTGAAATGCTTGTGAGATACAATGTGGGTTTTGGAGGGACACGCTCAGCTGGTGGCAGCACCTCATCCCGAGGGAAGACCGAGCTGAGCCTGCCCTGAGACGGCACGAACCTGTGGTGGAGGCAGTGTGTGGGCAGGGGCTGGGAGGGACGGCCCTGTTCCTTCACTTTCTGTCACTTGCCCCAGGGAACTTGGACATTGAGGGCCTGTCACCGACAACAGCCTTGATAGTGCTTGCTAGGAGAAAATACTGGCCCGGCATGGTGAGTGGTCTGCATCTTGCCGCGTTCATACCGTGCGCAACAGATGCTGGGCAGACCCCTGTGTCCACACGCTCCCACATGGCCAAGCTCCTGTGGCTCTCACGCATCACTTGGGGCTGACCTCCTTGCTTCTGGGAGCCTGACGACAGCAATGGGGGAGGCCCTGCTGGTCAGGAGGGAGGGTTTGTGTGCATAGTGTGCTGGTGAGATACGTGACCACTGATCACACCCTGTGTGTGTCATGTGTGGGACTGGTTCTGCAGAGGACACCCCAGAGCAGGGCTGACACTGTACCCTGGATGCTGCCCTGTCCACTCCAGTGGAGGGTCTGACAGGCTGCAGCTGAGTGACACCCCTGGCAGCACAGTGGCCGCTTGAGTGTTGGGTGCACAGGGTGGAGGGTGAGTAAGGGACACTGAGTTGGCCTCATGGGCTGGAGCCTTCTAGGGCAGTCAGGAGGCCTGATCCTCTCTTGTTCTGCCCTTTGCTGGACGCTAGGGAACATTTGGGGTGTACTTAAGGGGCTATAACTATGGAAGAGACTGGGGCCGGGGGGCCAGGTGTCTGGCAGTTGTTGGGATGTTTGTGGTGAGTCGTTTTGCCCCACAGGCCAGCGGGGCTCTATGGAGACATACCCCTCATGGTTGGGCACTTCCTGATGCTGTCCTCTCCTTAGCAGGGCTTCTGTCGTCCCCTACCCTGTGTTTATTCTCACGCTGCTAGTGAACACATACCGGAGACTGGGTGATTTATAAAGGAAAAAGGTTTCAGTAACTCACATTTTATCATGGCTGGGGAGGCTGCAGGAAAATGACAATCATGGCGGAAGGGAAAGGAAACATGTCCTTTTTCCTATGGTGGCAAGAAGGAGAACTGCCCCTTATAAAATGGTCACATCTCTCGAGCTCACTCAATATCATGAGAACAGCAACATTGAACAAAAGGGGGAAAAGCCCCTTATAAAATGGTCACATCTCTCAAGAGCTTACTCATTATCACGAGAGCAGCAGCGAGGGGGTAACTGCCCCCATGATCCACTCACCTACCACCAGGTCCCTCCACGACCCATGGGGATCATGGAAACTATAGTTTAAGATGAGATTTGGGTGGGGACACAGTCAAGCTGTGTCACATCACCCCTCCTCATTGTGAATTGGCAGCCTCCTGTCAGTTGAGACCACGACCTTGGTGGTGGCCTCTGTTTGTGTGTTTCTCACAGCCTCTATCTGCACCAGCAAATGCTTGTGGAGCTGGACTGCCTGTGAATTTGTACAGGGGTTGACTTGGCTTGGGAAAATGCCCTGAGAATAGGGTGCAGCTTCCCTACAGAGCCTTGCTTCTCCCTGGCAGTGGCCCCAGGGCCCGCCAGGCTGTTCAGCAAGAAGGGACCCGGGGAACATGGTATTGCAGGAGACTCTTAGCTGCTTCTGGTCTTTCCTGCCTGCTTTGGCTGCCTGCCTGGCTGCCTCTGCCAGCCTGATCTCTAGAAAAGGCTGTGTTCCCAGTGTCGGAGCCTGGATGCCCTCTCTGGCTGCACTGGGAGCTCCCCAAGGTCGGGTTTCCTTGTCTTCAGATGGTGACCAGCACTGTGCCATGCTGCGTGTTTGCTGTGGGCCTTCACTTGTTCATTGCAGATACTTCTTCGTCTCAACTGTCTTCTTTGCCAGGAACACACTTCAGGATCTCCTGGGACTTTGTGCAGCACTGCCCAGGCCTGCCCAGGCAGGGTGCAGACCTCCTTGTACGTGGTGATGTGCCTGCCTCCTCAGCTAAGGCCCTTTCACGGACTCTGGGACATCCAGATGCCTTCCTCTCTGCTAGGTCCCATGGCCTGTCCTGCCTCTTCCTCAGGCTTCTTCTCTGGCTTTTCTGCTCCAGCCAGATGGACCTGGGCGCCCTGTACCAGTATGACACATGGCCTGTTACTGCTTTTCTGCTAACTGCCACCTCCCACAGCTCTGTTTACACACATGAGCCCCCTCAATGCTGGCCTGCCACATGTGAGTACGTGGCTTATCCAGGCCCTGCCCACCTGGGGTCTTTCTGGGGACACCTTGATTTCCCCGCTTTGGCATTTGTCATCTGTGCTGGCTCTCTGGGAGCTTGCCACTCCATTGTCCTTCTTGGCGAGATTCTCATCTCTTAGAGGACAGAGGCTCCTTGCCGCTCTGTTCAGGAGGTGTTTGTTCCACACCTGCTGTGTGCAGCCCACTTTAGGTGCTTCAGGAACATGAGATGAGTCAGGCCTGAGTCTCATTCGTCCTCCAGCGCTCGGCGCACATGCAGCTGCCTGCCCTCCAGCTGCACCCACACGCTCCGCTCCCCAGGCCTGGCTCTCGCTCCCTGCGGTACTGGAAAGGGAGCTTGAGAGGAGCCTGGAGCTGGGACTGCTGGGAGCAGCAGCCGACATGCCAGTGTGGACAGTGAGGTCCTCTCATGCCCTTCAGCTCTTTCTGTGGTTGCCTTGGCTCTTATTTCATGTTGAGGAAACAGAGGGATAAACAGAGGGTTAGGGAGTGTGGTTGGTTAAGTGGTGGGCAGTGGGGCTGGGCCCCGTTCCCACTGAGCCTGATCTCTGCTCCACGGTCTCTGATAGTGCAGCCCCATTCTGTGTCGAGGTGGTGGGATGCTGGCAGGAGAGGGTTGTTGGCCTGGGGCAGGAGGAATGGGAAGTCATGCCCCGAGAGCTTCTCCCTGCAGCACCCGCCACTGTCCCTTCCCGATGGCAGTTCCCAGGCTGTGCCTCACTGCATTCCCTATGCTCCCACTGCTCTGTGCAGGCCACGCATGGCATGTCCTTCTTGTTGGCCAGGATTCATCTGGCCCTTGGGGGCAGGGCCATGGTTTCCCTGGATGTGCCCATGTGGGAGCCATGCAGACTGAGTGCCTGCAGCCCTGGTGTCGACACGACATATGGAGCCCCCATCCAGTGCCGCCTCTGACCCCATGACCCTGGAACATGCCAGAATTGCTGGGAAGAGTCCTGAGCCAGCACCCCTTGCGTCCTCCTGCATGGGGGCTTCCACATTGTGTCAGTGGTGGGCCCCAGGTTCTGGGGAGCCCTGGGTCTCGGGCCTAGGCTAGCAGACTGAGCAGGTGCTGCTCTAGCTGTTTGGGCTCTGGCGGGTCTCCCAGGTGCTCCGCTCTTTTCTGCTGCACTGGTCTGGAAGGCTCCCTGCTGGTGCAGCGGTGCTCACTGGAAGGCAGGGTTTTGAGGCCCTTGTGTTTGCAAAGCAGATCCTTACCGAGAGCCCAGAACTACCTGTGGGCCTCAAAAGATGGGTCTGGCAAGTGTCTTGCGTGAAGGGCCAGAAGGGCTTTGTTGGGTAGGGGGTGGGGTCTCTGTTGAAGTTGCTGAACTCTGCCACTGTGCTATAAGGGCGGCAATGCTATTCGTATTTGATTCTATATGGCTGTGCTCCAACAAAACTTTGTTTAAGAAAAAAAGTTACAAAAACAGGCTGCGGATAGGATTTGTCCACAGGTTGTAGTTGTTGGACCCTGTTAAGAAACCACAATCCAAGTCATAGCCATGCTCATCTGGGTGTTTGCTGTGGGCCTTCACTTGTTCATTGCAAATACTTCTTCATTTCTTCTGTCCTCTGCCAGGGACACACTTCAGGGTCTCATGGGACTTCGTGCAGCAGGGCTGTGGCTTCCCTGGATGTGCTCATGTGGGAGCCATGCGGACTGAGTGCCTGTAGCCCCAGCGTCAACATGACATGTGGAGCTCCTATCCAGCGCCCCCTCTGACCCCATGGCCCCAGAACATGCTGGGGTTGCTGGGAAGGGTCCTGAGTTGGCGCCCTGCGTGTGAATGCAGCCTTGCATCCTTCTGCCTGGGTGCTTCTACACTGCACCAGTGGTGGGCGCTGGGTTCAGGGGGAGCCCTGGGTCTCCAAGTCATAGCTGTGCTCATCTCCATGAAGCTTCCCACCATCAAGTGATGTCAGCTTGGGCCTTGCTGCAGGGTGACGTCCTGCAAGATACAGATCCCAGCAGTAAAGCTTTCAGTTTTCAAAATTGTTTCCTTCAGGAAAGATGCCCTAGGACCATATACCTTGTGACCTGAGGGAGGATGGTGTCCACCAGCGTTAGGCCTGGCCAGGTGGCGCTGCAGGGTGGGAGCTGTGTCCTGTGTGGGGAAAGCCCGACGTTTCCTGCCCAGACTGTGGGCTGGCCCAGGGCTCTCCCACCTGAGGTTTGTTGACATGGCCTTTGGGATGAGTCATTACCATCGGGCCATTTACCCTTTTGTCTTTCTCATGTGTCTTGCGTGTTCTTTTGGGAAATTTCTGACATAACATGACTCTGCTGGAAAACTGTATGTGAGGGAGATATGAGGAGGTCTGAGCACAGATGGCTGTTGCCCTGTGAGATATAGGAAGCATTGTTTATGGGTGTGCACCATGGAATCCCCTGCTTGGACTGCACTGGGGGCAGGCGGTGAGTCTTGGTACAAAAGTAGCTTTTATTGATTGGTAAAGCTCGTTGCAGATCTGAAAGCATCTTAATAGTCTGAAATCATGGCTCTTCATTAAGAAAAATTTGATTTGGAACAAAAGGGAGACACTTGAGACCCGAAACTACTGCCTGTGTTGAGGATGGAAAGGAGGCCTTCTTCATCTGCCGCATGTCTGAGTCACTCTGGGGAGTTTTCTCCACGGTCAGTGTGAGTCAGAGCGAATCATTGTTGGGTTGTGACTTCAGAAGCAGAGAATGCTCTCTCAGACTGTATTAATAGAAGTAGATGCTTCACAGGAAAGGAGGTGGCAGTGCTACTGTGCGAGTCACAGAGCCCTGCGTGGTCTGGTTTCCGTTCTGGGCGTGGCTCCTAAGCAGGGACCTCAGGGCGCTGAAGGGAACAGGAACAGCTGTTCGGCTGCCCGCTCAGTTGTGCCTGCTGTTTACCGAGGCGTGGGATGCAGCCTTGCAGCCATGAGCACGCAGTCCAGCCACGGAAGGAGGCTTCAAGAATCTTCCAGGTGCTGCCGTCTTGACTTCTACGTCATTTTTATAACCTGTGTGAGATCAGTGGAGGGGAGCCCTAGGAAAATTGGCTGTGGTTTAATAAACAGAACTTCCTGCTGCTTTGAGCCAGAGCCTCGTGGCCACATCTGGGTCTGTGCTCTTCTGACTGTGCTTAGCCCATGCTTGTTGCTTTATTAGCAGCCTGACCTCTGTGCCATGGAGTATAAGGGTGGATATCATCAACTCTTAAGACTTTTTGTGTGTGTTCAGAAAGTACCCAAACTGATTCAAAGGAATAATTAGCGTATCCTGTAAGATATGAATCTTAATTCCTAAATTACATATTTAGCAGATTGTCCAAAATAGCACTTGTAATGGCAACATTCAATTAGTGAGTTTAAAAAATGTATATTATTGCAACACTCCATGAGTTTTATTTAGAGGTTTCTAAATATAACGCTATAAAAACACAGAAGTGTTTAAAGCGATTTAGACCCACACAGCCGCACTGAGTTCTTGCTAAACTTCCTATGTTAACCAGCTCTTGCACAGTCTTTGATTGTGGAGATGTCTTCTGATGTATTTCTTAAAGCTGAAGCCAGAGCATCATCAAGGCTATCGGGATCCCAAGGCTGCACACCTCCCTGCTATGAGTTCTGACGTTTACAGAGTCCTTGGGGCCCCCACTCCTGAGTGCCCTCCTGGGGTTGGTTGGCGTGGGGCTTGCAGGCAACAGTTTTGCTCCTGCTGTGCAAGGTTCAGCTCCTGTGTTGCCATGTTCCCTGCTGCTGCTACAGCCGTTTCTCCTGACCTGATTCTGTGTGTACCTCCAGTGCCCTCATGGGCTGCTTAGGATAGGGATTGTCCGTGTTGCCTGAAGAAGAAACTGAGACCCAGGGAAGTTGCATGTAATTGATACTGGAGAGCTGGCTTCATTTCAGGAGGAACAGAGCTCAGGTACTGTGTTCAGAGTTTTCAGTGTAGTCGGGAGATGTGAGGTGATGGGCCCACATGCAGGGCCTGTCCTCTAATGGGAATCCGAAGTGAGTGCAGAGGACCCAGAGCTGAGGGTGAGCAGCTGTGTGAGCACAGGGATGTGTCTGGAATGGCGAGGTGGGGTCTGGGGGAACCCACACTTTGTGGCCCCTGATTGTTTGGCCTTGTGCTCTTCCTGCCAGCCTTTGGTGGGGAACCTGTGCCTCCCCAGGAGTTGGCTAAGAAATTGGTGCCAGTGAAGAAAGGATGGAATTGGATCATGGATTGGGGCCGGCTCCTGGAGGCCTCGTGGACCCACTTCTGACAGCTGCTCTTGCCGGTGTCCCCATCTCAGAAGGAGTTCTGAGGCTGAGCAGTTACCCCAGGGCGGCTGCCTTTGTTTCTCCCATTCTGAAAGGAGATGAAAGTTTCTCACTGACTTTAGAGAGAAAGCCAGAGTGAAAACCCCCTCTTCCAACCCCTGGCTCCCTGTGAAAAGCAGGCCTTCCTGGTAATCAAGTGTTTACAGAGGAAGGCTTTGTTCAGACCCTTTCTGGCGCTCTGTATGTTTAAACAAAGAGCTTTTTAGACCTAAACACAGATGTTCATTTGAAAATGAAAAATCAAATTAAGCAGAACCAGCCTTTGAAAGTTAATGCCCTATAGCAAGTAAAACAAAGGGAGAAAAACACTGTGTTGTAAATTTCACTTAAATAACTTTTTATTTTAAATAAAGTTTTAAACTAAGAAAGTGTAATTTGAAAGCTGCTCATCTTCCTCTCTGTCCTCCAGTAGAACATCTGTGCTGATTCTGACGCGGATGAATGACATGAATTAAACCAAAACCGTCGGAGCGCTCTTTTTACCATAATTACACCTTGTTCATTTCTGAGACACAATGTGGGGATGAAATGCCAATTAAGCCTGCTATGGTAATGAGGTGGGGCCTGAATAGTGATCAGCGGACACGAATCCCACCGGAATTCATTTGCTACAGCCCCCAACTTTGTTCTGTTCTGATAGGAATGTTACTGTACATCATGAAAATCTTTAGTGCTCCTTGTGTTTAAAAATGATCCATTCTGGGGTTTTTGGTCAGCAAGTTTTAAAATAGGTGGTTTCCCAGCACCTGGATGGGGTCTTTGTCCCTGTTGAGCATCCTGGGTGGGAGGTGCCAGTGTTTTCCTGCCCACGGCCTCGACTCTCCTGTACAGGTCTGCAGTGTTGCCCATGGCATAGCCCAGGACAGAGTCACCAGTGACACACACTAGGCACCATCCCCATGGGTGCCCCTGCAGATCTGGGTGGCAGCTGAGAAGGCATTTTCACCCATCACTGTGTCCGTGCATTTACTGTCTCCGACCCTCACATACCCTCTCATGTTTTGAAACATAGGAAGTAGTTTGAAATTGTGGAAAGCACTACGAAGGAAACTCTTTGGGTTTTGTCGGATGACAGGGTGGGAAGGACGTCACTGGGGGCCAGGCAGGGCCTTTCCAGGAGACAGCATCTGAACAGAGGCCTGAGGGCAGCCAGGGGATGGGCAGGGGTGACCAAGCGGGACAGGAGAGCAGCCGGGGTGCCGGCAGGGCTGGCACAGTGCTGGGATTGTGGTGTGATTGCAGTGGGCGGCTGTTTGAAGATTGGAAGCATGGCGGGGGTGAACAAGGGGTGAACAAGCGCGACAGGTGAGCAGCCGGGGCATCGGCAGGGCTGGCACAGTGCTGGGATTGCGGTGTAATTGCAGTGGGCGGCTGTTTGAAGATTGGAAGTGTGGCAGTGGCATGATTTCCTTCATATAGTCAGAAGAGTGACCTGGAGAAAGAAGTCTTTGGGATGGGGAGCAGGAAGTGTGTTGGTGCCTGTGGAGGTCCAGCAAGGAGGGTGCTGGTAGTTCAGTGGGAGGTGGTGGGGTGGCAGAGGTCATCCTCAAGGGTCAGCCCCCTCCTCCCCAGGGCCGCTGTGGCTCGGGCTGCAGCCTCTGGACTGGGCTTCCTGGCACCAGATGTTCCCGCAGTGAGACCTCACCAACTCTGACTGTCCCACCCCGCATGCACCCCGCTCACTGCCTGCCGGGAATGTGCTTGCAACTCCTCTGTGGCACCAGGGATATGGGCCTGGCCTCCTTCCATGCCTCCTGGTGTCCTGCCATCCCCAGGCCTTCCGGCTGCCCCAGGAAGTAATGCTGTGTGTAGATGCCATTCCCGTCCTTGGGACCCGGACTCTGGGGCTGGGCTGTGAGAACGCACAATGTCAGGAGCCTCCTGGCTCTTTCGTACTAGACTATACTCCTCTAGGAGACTAGGCCAGCTGCATGCTGGACCCCCAGGTCCTGCCCAGGTCTGGCACTCAGCTAGGGCCAAGAAGGTCTCCATCACGAGTCCTCCCAGTATTTGAAGGGTGACTGGCTCACAGCTAAGACAGCTGGCCACGGCGTATATTCTGTATATTGTCAGAAGTATATTCTGATAGCTGGAGAAGGGCAGCCCTGCAGAAGGGACTGAATGGAGACTCTCCTCTTTCAGGTTTCACTGAAGCCCTGCAGCCCCTGTGGGGACTCCTGCATTCCTGGGCAGCTGTAGGCGTCTTGTGTGGGACTGGACCAGGGTGTGATCAGTGGCTGGCTATGCCATGCTAGCCTGGGTCTATGGGCTGGAGAGGAAGGAGATAGACTCTTAGGAGGGAGTTGTACCCCTGGCCTGCCGTTTCCCCCTGTCCCTGGCAGAGTGGAGCTCATCTGTCCTCCTTGGTGTTGGGCAAGGTTGGAGAGGGGGCCTCGGAGAGCCTGCTAGCTTGGGAGAGGTTCCAGGAGTGCATGCATGGCGGGAAGGACAGGGTGAGGCCAGGTCTGGGAAGGGGGGAGAATGTGAGTGACCTCAGCCATTTCCAGGGATTGGCAGGGTGGCAGTGACATGTAGACCCCATAGACGAGGGGCCTGCCATGGTCTTGCCTTTCAAGCAAAGGCACTAACTCAGTGGAGGGGTGAGCTGCCCGTGATCCAACACTAAGGGCCCAATTCCCAGCCCAGGGCAAGTGTGTGATAGATGGGGCTGTGTGTGATAGATGGGTCTGGGGGTAGGGCTTCGTGCAGGCAGGGCCATGTGATGGGTGGGTCTAGGACCTGGCTGTGTGTAGGGCAGGGATCGGCTGAGGTGGTGGTACCCTGTGCTTGCTGGGCTGCAGCTGGGTAGGGCTCTGGGACTGTCTGCTCCCGAAGGTGTTGCTAGGTGGCATCTGTGACAATTGGGGCCTTTTCCTGCTGCTCTGCCCTGGAGCCAGGGAGCTGGGTGGGTGAGTAGCGTTGAGGAGGAGAGAGCTGGAGCTGGTGGGCTTGTGGTCTTGGCTGGGCGTCTCGTGTGCTTGAACTTTCTGGTCTCATCTGGAAGGTGGTCTCTCACTGGGCCACGCAGGAGTGAGGAGACAGGCCGAGGCTACCAGGTAAAGCAGGGCTGTGGTGAGAGAGGCCCTGTTTTCCCTCAGAGCCTTAACAGTGCATGGCCGGCCTTGGCGAGCCTGCACGGCTGACTTCAGGTCTTCTTGTCCTTGTTCCTCTGGCTTCAGGGCAGTGTAGGATCAGCCGAGTGAACTTCAACAAAGCAGACATTTGTGTTGTGGTTTATCAGTATGGCTCCTCAGGTGATGATCCATACTCCCTGCTACACTCCCTGCCTTGCCCCAGGGCAGGCTAGCCCCAGTACCCTCCCTTGGAGCCAACGTTCTCCTCTGCTGCTGCCAGGTCAGCCAAGACCACCTGTTGGGCACTGCTGTTTCTGCGGCCTGCTCTGCCCTCCTCTCCCTGCTCTTAGCCAGGCCCCTCACTCCACCTCGTTGCCGGTTTGATTGTCTTTTGGGCTGTGACCACCTGAAGTGAGCTTGTGTGTTTGTGCCCTTTGTTAGTTACCAGCCTCTTGGAGGCAGAGACCTTCCCTTTCTGCTCACTGACATATCCCCAAGCCGCATGGTCTTTTCAGCAGACCTCATTTCACAACAGCCCCTCACTGCGGCATCTAGCCCTGGGGAGGCCAGCTCTGCTTAGATGGGTCAGCCCTCGGGCTGTGCCAGGGATCCCGTCTCCAGACAGACTGCACATAGTTTCCGTCATGTTTTACCATTTAGGAAGTGAGCAGTTTCCTTTCCTGTGCTCTGGGAAGGCTCCCCAGGGATGGCAGGGAATATGGCCTGCCCTGCATTACATGTTGAAAGGAGAGGCAGTCGCAGGCTGAGCCTGCATGGCTGCACACGGCCCGGCGTGGGAGCTGCGGTGATTTATGTGACCTGTGCTTGGATAATTAAAGTGGGATTTGGCAGTGAGGTCTTTCACGGCAGAGGTGTTAGGGATGTCAAAATGAGGCATGTAAGTATAAAACAGTTATGTTTTCAGGTTAAGAATTTAATGAGGAATAAATTCATTTAAACCAAAGAGCTGGCTTAAGGGGAGCTTTCATGGAAGATCTGTAGTTGACTCTCCTTGCTGCTGGCATTTCATTCTCTCTCATTTGAACCCAGCCTGTCTCGGGTGGCAGAGCGTGCGTTTCGAGTGTCCGGGTGCCGCAGCCACCTCCTGTAGGCACCAGCGTGTTTGACATGCGGGTCCGAAATCTGAAGCAACAGGCCGCCTCCACCTGTCAGACCACATCCCCCTTGGCCTGCTATCATGCCGCCTGTGACGGCTCTCCTTCACGGAGGGGCGGGGCTGTCGGGGCTGTCTTCCTGTCTTCCTGCGTTTTCTCTCTGAGGCCTCATCTGTCTTCAGGAGCCTGTGCGGTGCCACTCGGGCTGAGCAGCCTTCACCAGTGCACGGGGGACTCCGAGCTTGCCTCCGGTGGGGAGTTTGCTGCTATCTGCTCTGCCTTTGTCCTGCTCCCCAAATGGAGGCTCAGCCTGCGCTGGTTCCCGTCCAGGTTTCCTGTAATCAAACCAGCGCGCCTTTAATAACAGATATTGCCTGTTGTGCTGTTGGCCTGGAGAGCTCTGATCATTACTTATCTGCCTCAAGATGCTTTTGCTCGAGGCAGGCCGCTGAAGAGCACACTCCTTACCTTCATTTGATGATTTCCAGACACCAGCCGCATATTTAATTCTCTGCCCTGTGTGTGGGGGCCTCTCTCTCCCACGCCCAAGGAGTGGAGTGTTTCATGGTGAGGGATGAGAACTAGGAGTTCGTGATGGTCTCCCCACACTCCTTGCCTTTTCCCACCCCATCCCCAGAATCTGGACAGCACCTGTGAGATTGTCACTCTGCCTGGGGATGTGGAGGGACTCTGTGCACAGCAGTCCTGGAGGTCTGCTCATGTCACACTGCCAGGCTCTGGGCAGGGAAGGGGCCAGCACCTGCCCTCTGAGCAGCTACCTCCCAGGCTTCTCCTCCTGGCCCACTCCCTTCTTTTTCCCTGTGGGATCTAGTTTCCATGTCTTGCCTCTGCTTCTCACCTCCTGAGAGGACTTTGCAGGGGCTCCCAGGGCTGCCTGGTGGTGGGCTCTTCCCCATTTGCTGTTGCCCCGCCGAATCAAGAGCACAGAGGTTGAGCGCCCTGCTGCTGTGCAGTGGCCACAGGGTGGGTGAGATCTGCCACACAGCTGTGTCGCCTCACCCTCTGTCCTCTCACGTGCTCACCCACTTTTAAACAGAAACATCCTCACTAGTCATGGTTATATTCCATGTGCCACTTACTGAGTGGCAGGGCAGGCAGGTCAGGCCCCCACCAAGTTTAGGAGCACAGGAACAGCTGTGTGTGCCCGACCTGCCCGGGGCAGCCACGGCATGAGCTGCAACCTGACACTCAGTGTGGCTGGATAGACGACTTTCCCCAGGACGTGCCATGTGGGCTGAGATCTGAAACATGGGTTGGAGCTCTTCCTTTTTGGATGGGGTGCAGGGGCAGGGGAGAGAGCCCTGTTCCAGACAGAGGCAGCAGCCAGTGCAGGGGCCCTGAGGTGGGAGAGGACGTGTCGTCTCCAGCAGGCAGGTAGCATGGCCCGGCCTGAGCCAGCACCTGACCCAGGTGTTGGCAGCACTAGAGGCTGCCTCCTCCGAGTTGTGGAGCTGACGTCCTGAGGGGACAGTGCCGCCTCTGCCGAGCCTGTTTTCTTCATGCGCCTTCACACTCAAGAGGCCTGGCCTAGGAGTGGGTAGGAGAAGACGACGTCTCTGGGCGTTATCTCTGGAGTGACAAGGATGCTTGGCGACGCTGAGGATGTGGAAAGTGGTCCTGAGAGTGCTGGTGGTGGTGGAGACGGTGTCAGTGGTGATGATGGTGTGAGGGTGGCGGTGACCGTGATGGTGATAGTGGTGGTGGTGACGGTGGTTGGTGGTGGTAACAGTGGTGAGTGATGGTGACAGTGGTTGTGACTTGTGCTGGTGGTGACAATGGTGGTGGTGACGTAGTGACAATGGTGGTGACAGTGGTGGTGGTGGTGAGGGTGATGGTAGTGGTTGTGGTGATAGTGGCAGTGTTGGTGATGATGGTGGGTGCAGTGGCAGGACTTGGCGTCCATTGAGAGTCTACCCCTGTGACTGGTGCCAGGACGGATCCTGTGTTTCCACTTTATCCTGCTCTCTCAGCCTCTTCTGCTGGGCATACTCTCAGTCCTGAGTTAGACAGGAGGGTCCAAGGTCAGCGAAGCTGTGTGGTCTGCCCGCTCCCACCCCCTTGGCAGATTCAGGCCTCCAGTCAGGGTTTTCCCAGCTGCAGAGCCCACCTGTGCGCACTGGACTACACCCCTCCTTCTTCTGCCTGGTTTGTGTTTATCCAGCATGTGTCAGGCATGGGCCAGCTTGGGCTGTGATGGTGACTAAGACAGCTGTGGCCGTGTGCACAGAGCTGACAGCCTAGTGGGAGAACAACATAGAAGCTGTTTACTTTGGGGAGCATGGAGCCAGTAGCCTGGTGGGCAGCAGCGTAGAGGCTGCTCTCTTGATGAGCAGCCTCTCAAGGTAAGTTGATGGAAGAAGCATCCTTGTTCCTTACTGGCTCTCGGGATCCAGGGGCACAGCCTCCCTTTAGGTATGAAGCCCCAGCCTCATGCCAGGCACAGTGGCTGTGGCCCTTTCCCCGAGGGCAGACCCCATAGCACAAAAGCCCGCATCCTCTTTGGTGTATTAACGTTCCCACAGTGGAAAGGAGAGTTTTTCTAGTCCCTCATGACAAACGGTTATAAATCTTTTCCCATTAAAGGGGAGCAGGTTTCTGAGGGTAGGAAGAAAGCCATTGAAGACAAATTGGCAGTGCTCCCCCCATCCTTTTGCTGATGGGGAAAGTGGTTAATTAGGTGATTTTTCTTTTCCCCTGACACGTGCAAATGAGACTTCGTTAATAACTGCACTGTTACATAAATGATACGACGTTAACACCAACGTCAAGTTGTCAGGCGTGTCTGGAGAGTGGAGGGGGGGTGGCGCTGGAGGCCCCTGCGCCTGTCCCGACAGGAGTCATGCTGGAGCCGCCCATCCAGTTGCTTTGCTGTGGGCAGCAAGCTGTTCCCCTCCCACCCTCCCAACTCCTTCAGGGCCAGCTGAATTATTTAAAAATGATAATAAAAACAGAATGAGCTGCCGAGATGAAGCGATGATGTGCAGCCAGGACCTGGGGCTTAGTGGACATGGCTCCTGCTCTCGCTGCTTGCTTTGTGCCAGCCTGGTGCGGCTGTTTTTAAGGCCTCCTTCCGGTTTGCAGCCAGGGTCCAGCACACAGATGGTACCTCTGCTCTTCAGGCTTCAGGAAGGCTGCAGGTGGTGCAGGGCCTGCTCAGGGCTTGGCCTGTGAGCCTGCCAGGACGAGGCAGGCAGGTAGGGTGAAGGCAGAAGCGAAGCAGCAGTGCCACAGAGCAAGGCCTCGGAATTGTAATGTCCGGCGTGCGGCACCACCTCAAAGAAGCAGGGGCTTCATGCTCAGAAATATGTGGCTGTGGCATGCGTTTTACTTTCTGTCAAAAAGCTCAACGCCAAAAGGTTGCTGCTTTCTCTCAGAGTTTTAAGAGTAAAGGAGAACGCAGAGACCTAGTCAGCTGGGAGTCCTGGCTCTGCTCAGAAACTGCTGTGCTTTGAGACCTTTTCCTCCTCACTTTCCCTGCTGGGCTGGCTCAGAAAGTACTTGCAGTTGTCTGCGCTGGCTGTAGTAAACCAGCATGCACCTGTCTCTGAAACCTCAGTGGTTTCCTGGGGTTTGCCCCTCTCCAGTGTCCTAAACCATCAACAGTTATGCATGCACCTGTCTCTGAAACCTCAGTGGTTTCCTGGGGTTTGCTCCTCTCCAGTGTCCTAAACCATCAACAGTAATTAAACAACGGTGTCCCCAAGACTATTCTGGGCTTTGTGTGGCTGAGGACAAAGGGTAAGGAACGACCTCTACCTGTAAGGAGCTCACAGCCAGCCCCTTGGCTTGAGGTGTGAGAAGAGTTTGAAAGTCCATGTGCCAGGGCAGCCCAGGTGACACCAGGAGCGTCGGTGCTTGGTTCTTCTGAGCTGTGCCTGGGGCATTGAGGAGTGGGCTGGTGGGAGGTGACTCCACAGTCGGCAGCCCATCCTGTTGGTGGGGACAGTTTCGTGGCCAGGATGGCCTCCCAGGGCTCTTCCCTGTAGGGTTGAGCACTCAAGCCTGAGGATTGTTCACGGGAAGCTGAGGCCCGGGTGTGTCGCGGATCTCGGGTAGGAGTGCCTCTCCTGAACTATGTCCGATGGATTTTTTGAAGAGAAGAGAAATGAATCTCCCGGTGCCGGCTTCTGAGATTCTGCTGTCGCCCAGCCCAGTGCCCTCGCTTTTGTCCATGCTCCCGCCTGGCCTCTGGGTGGTGGGTTGTTAGTACAGTAAAGATTGCTAGCTGTCTCTTTTGCAAATCTAAAATGAGATTTCGTTTTTTTAAATAAAAAGAAAAAAAATGCTTGAACATTTGCAGCTGGGAGATAGCACAGATTAGAAATGTTACTTATCTCTGTTGCACAAAAGAAGGCAGAAAGAGAGAGGAATAAATTGCTGTTGAATGCTAACGAAGCCAAGTCTGCAAGAGCAGAGCAGCGGGAGGCGACTTGTTGAGGAGTGGAGCTAGCCCCTGGCCCGCACCCTCAGCTATGGGTGGGGCCCCGGAGTGCACAGGGCAGGTGCAGCTGTGGGTCTAAGTGAGACAGTGGCTGTGGCTGCTGCACAGGCAGAGTCGGGTCACCAGTGTTAGTGGTGCCTTGGGGGATGCTCCTTCCTGGAGCCTGGTAGCCTGTGTTACCACTGCGATTAGGAACTTGAGGGCTCCCATGAGCCTCAGTGACGCTCACCCTCCACAGCCACGTGCACTGGTGTCACCTGTGATGCTGTCACCCTTGCCACCTGTCGTGTCAGGAAGCCTCTGTGTCCATGCCTGGCTGTCCTCCATCCCAGATATTCCAGCACCTTCTTGCTGTTTCCTTTGCAAGAATTCCCATGCCTGTCCTCCTGGGCAAATTCCAGCTCAGCCTTTGATGTCCAGTTCAAGTGGCGTCTTTTCTGACCACTTTATTTGGCCCTCCAGGGCTTTCCTTCTGTTCCTCCATGTCCCCTTGGACTCGCCTCTGGAGACACCAGACCTCGGTGCCTGATGCCTGGCCTGTGGTATAAGCCCTCAGGACACTGCACTGTGGTATGTAGATCTTCTCATGGCCTCTGGCTCATGCGGGCAGCTGTGGGATATGGTAGAACGCTCCCTTGGGTCTCCCAGAGTAGTGGCAGCAGGCAGCTCTTGCTTGTCCATGTCCTCCGTGACCAGGGCTGTGCTGGATGGACATGTCTCCAGCACTGTGCCCCCTGCCCATTTGTTTGAGGCAGGCCTGCCTTAGTGTAGCTCACTTTCCTGACCCGTTAACCAGGGAAGACCATATACACAATGGCTTGGGTGACTGCTGCTGCATAGGGCATGGTTCTGTGGGACCCCAGGAAGCAGGGCAGAGTGACCGTGGCAGTTTGGGTCTTTGTGGCAAGTCGGAGGGACTCCCGCCCACTTTGTGTCTGGTTGTCACAGGGTTTAGGGCCCGAGGTTTCTTGTTCCCATCTGGACTGAGCACCTGGGCCACTGTGGCTGTATGTTGAGCAGGCCTTGTCTGTGGACGGCGGATATTTGCCGTGCGTCTTCTGAACGGAGGCCTGCCTATGTGACTGACACCCTCATGCTGCAGGTTGGTGCTGTGCAGTCAGGTGCTGGCCCCAGTCCCAGGACCTCAAAACACTCAAGGTCATTTTGAGTCCTGTAAAGCAAGGTGATTCTGATTGTGTCTTCAGAGTCTGAAGTCGTGAGCAGTCCTCACTGATCTCCCCTCTGTGACCGGAGAAGACAGAGCTGTGTGGCATGGGGCTGCCACATGAGTGATTCCCCTGCCTGTTCTGTCAGAGGTGACGCTTCCTTTTGGTTCCGTTTTTCTTTGATCCAGCACAACACCGCACTGCTAAGTATGCCCTCCCTGTTTTTCTGGGATACCTGAGTACAGAAACTTGTAGCAGGGGCACCCCTCCTGCTTGTCCGGCCTTGCCCCTTGCTGAGGGACGCTGCCCAGGCACAAGCCTCAGATCCCACTCCCCTAGGGACTGCCCAAGGCCGGTGTTAACAGAGGAACTCAGCCTGTGAAGCCCGAGAGGCCCCAGCCCCACCCTCTCACCACTGTAGCTGCCATGCCTCCCATGGACTAGGCTCTTTTCAGGTGTGCGGACTCCCCAGGTCCAGTTTTCAGCACCCGGAGGCTCCGGGAAGGGATCTGCACTCACCGCAGATGGGCAGTGAGGACAGATGGGCTGAACCTCCATGCGGGCTCTGCTCCTAGGAGTCCTGGACACCTCCTGCAGCCTCGAGGCCTTGCTATCTCCCTTCCCCACTTGCCGTTGCTCCGCACTGGTCTGGGCAGCCCCTGCCACTGCAGTATGTCCCTCACCTCATCCTCTGTGCCAGGGGTGTACCCTGCTGCACCTCCAGAGGTCTGGTGCCCATGGCCAGTCATGGCTTTGAGAAGCCATGAGTGTCTATGCCCCCTGCTGCCTGGTTTCTCACCCTCACAGCTTTCTCTAGGTGTGAGAAGCACTTTCTCATTCACTGCCTGGCTCCCAGCTCAGGTTTCTCGGCATTTTCCATGAGGAAGGTGACCCCATTGCTTCCTCAGTGGTGTGGCTGAGATGAATTGGAGCAGTCCCCTGTCTGAGGCCTGTGGGGAGTGAGACCCCCTCCCCAGGTGTTCCCCACTCTGGCCCCTGCATCCTCCCTCCCTGCACTGTGCTGCTTTGGACTTTGGGGTGGTTTTGAGTCCTGTCCACCTGGTCTCAGATGAGGAGGCCTTAGTGGTCATCTCTTGTGTGTCCTGGAAACAAGGAAGCTGAGGCCCAAGTGGTGTGAGTGCTGTGGGGTGGGGTGTGGTGGAGCTGGGTGGGGTGAGCGTGTGCCAGGGCACCATGGGGCATGGCGGAGCCAAAGCCTGGTGGCTGTCCTCCTTTATGTTTCCCTCCTTGCAGCTGGTATGGGGGACTCCCATATAACCATGATGACTGTGGTCCATTGCCTGTGGTCCTTTCTGTGCCTGGCAGGGTCCCCAGGTGAGGTGTCATTTCTAGCAGTCCTGGAGGGTGCCTGCCTGTGAGGTCCAGAGGCAGAGCTGTCAGCTGGGCGTCACCCGCTGTGAGGGAAGGGCCCACGCCAGCATCCTCTGCTGTTGGCTGTACCATGGGTCTGTGCCCCTAGGCTCTGCTGGGTGGGACAGGGTGGCAGCGGTGGGGCAGCTGCAGCCTGGAGCCTGTCCGTCCTCTTGTGTCTGTGTTTGGGCCTTGTGAAAGGGCCTGAGTTACGAGTTTACCTGAGACATGTGTAGGAAGGTTCTCTGTGTCTGAGTCTGGCCTCAGTCCTCCTGTCCTATGTTCAGGAGCTTCAGGTGTCACTGTAGTGGGGAAAGCCGTCCTCGAAGTCTTCAATTCAGATGCCTCTTGGAGAGCTGTTTGGGTGCCCACCCTGCCCTACCCCATTGCACACACACAGTAAAAAAGAAGGATTCCCTGGTCCCATGAAGGCAGCTAAGAAATGCAAAGCTCTGTGGAAAAGCAGTGTAGGAAGAGACCTGGCTTTTATGAGTAAAAGCTGAGTCCGCACTGAGGTTCGGCCAGGATTGTGTGTGCCCAGAGCCCTGCTGCCCCCAGATGTGTGCAGGCACCGAGGGTTGGCACCACAGCTCTCTGCGCTGGAAGACTGGGTTTTTGCATGACTTCTCCCCAGGAGCACAGGGCCCTTTCCTCCTGGGAGCCCTTGTGGCCGATGAGAATGACTGTGGCTGGCAAGTGTCCTGGAGGCTAGTCCCTCAGGACCCTCCCAGCCCATCTGGAATTCACCTTTCTCCTGAGCACAGCCTGCAGCCTATGTGGCGTCATGTGCTCTGATGCCCTTATCCATAGGCTGCCTTGGCCACTGGCCTTTGCTTTCTCCTGTCTGTAGGCTGCAAGCTGTCATTTCACAATTGAGTCCTGATCAGGCTTGGGGGAGTGAGATTCTAATGGCCCTGAGACCCTCAGCAAGGACCCCATCTCCCCTGCCACATCTCCCCATGCACCTGCTCTCTCCTCCCTCTCCTCCTTTCTCCACAGAAGCAAAGCTCCCCTGAGGGAGGCACCTCGCCTCTCTCCTTCAGTCACCTCCACCCACCCCGGGGCTGCCGGCAAATGTGCCGTGGATGCTTTCTGCCCTTCACTTTTAAAGACGGCTGGGTGTCTGGCCTGCACCCACAGTTCTCCGGATTGTCCTTGCACTCCTTTCCCAACGGCTGAGCCTCTGAGCCTTGTGTGCACATGTGTGTGTCCCCGTGACCCTCTCACGGTAGGCAGGTGATGACAGCGGCTCATGGAGGCAGTGCCGCCTTGTCCCGCCCGGCATTGCTGCTGCCCGCCTTACCTCCATGCGTTTTCTGTTTAGTGACAGCCACGGCATTCACTATATCTCCTCTGGTTACGCTGTCTTCTCTTTAACAGTGCTGGTGGCTTCTGTGCCGCCCAGCTCTGTTTGCAGCCTGGAAGCTGCACTAGCCCACTTGTTTTGTGTCTCTTCTGCTTTTTGAAGTTAAGGATGTGTGTAGAAAAAGGGATGCGTGCTTGGCCTTGTTTTGTTTTGTTTTGTTTTTAATCTTTCCAAAAACATTTTATTTTAAAATATTTTCTGCTGTTTAATGATTTTTCAGTTTGAAAAACTTAATTTTCCTCATGTTTTTACTGAAGTGTAGTGTATGTAGAGACCTGGACAAATTATCCGTGAACACACCATCAACAGCACCAGGTCAGGAAATAGAGTGATCAGCCCAGAGTCCCCCCTACCCCTGTTGTCACCTCCCTGATCCTGGAAACTCCCACCCTGCTCCCATCGCCATGGGTCACTTCTGCCGTGTTTGCTCTCTGTGTAGATGGGTCATGTGGTTTCATTGGTTGGAGTCCTCACCCCTTGCTGCTTCATACCTGGCAGCCCCACTCCTGCCCCAGTGCCTTCACACCTGCCAGCCCTGCTCCCACCCCGGGGCCTTCACACCTGCCAGCCCTGCTCCCACCCCGGGGCCTTCACACCTGCCAGCCCTGCTCCCACCCCGGGGCCTTCACACCTGCCAGCCCTGCTCCCACCCCGGGGCCTTCACACCTGCCAGCCTTGCTCCCACCCCGGGGCCTTTACAACTGCCAGCCCTGCTCCCACCCCGGGGCCTTCACACCTGCCAGCCCTGCTCCCACCCTGGGGCCTTCATACCTGCCAGTCCTGCTCCCACCCCGGGGCCTTCACACCTGCCAGCCCTGCTCCCACCCCGGGGCCTTCACACCTGCCAGCCTTGCTCCCACCCTGGGGCCTTCATACCTACCAGCCCTGCTCCCACCCCGGGTCTTTCACACCTGCCAGCCCTGCTCCCACCCCGGGGCCTTCACACCTGCCAGCCCTGCTCCCACCCCGGGGCCCTCACACCTGCCAGCCCTGCTCCCACCCCGGGACCCTCGCACCTGCCAGCCCTGCTCCCACTGCATGACCTTCACACCTGCCAGCCCTGCTCCCACCCCAGGGCTTTCACACCTGCCAGCCCTGTTCCCACTCCATGGCCTTCACACTTGCCAGCCCTGCTCCCATCCCAGGGCCTTCACACCTGCCAGCCCTGCTCCTACCCTGGGGCCTTCACACCTGCCAGCCCTGCTCCCATCCTGGGGCCTTCACACCTGCCAGCACTGCTCCCACCCCAGGGTCTTCAAATGTGCCAGCCCTGCTCCCATCCCGGGGCCTTCACACCTGCCAGCCCTGCTCCCACCCCAGGGTCTTCAAACGTGCCAGCCCTGCTCCCACCCCTGGACCTTCGCACCTGCCAGCCCCACTTCCACGCCAGGGCTTTCACACCTGCCAGCCCTGCTCCCACTCCAGGGCCTTCACACCTACCAGCCCTACTTCACACCTACCAGCCCCACTCCTGCCCTGGGGCCTTCACACCTGCCAGTCCGCTCCTGCCCCAGGGCCTTCACACCTGGCCTCCTGCTCCCATCCCAGAGCCTTCACACCTGCCAGCCCCACTCCTGCCCCAGGGCCCTTGCACTGGCCATTCCTCTTTCTGGAGCACCTGTCTGGATAGCAGTATCCTTCCTAACATTCCTTCCCATCTTTCACAACTGTTACTTCCTCGTGGGCCTTCCCTGGCCACCTGTGAAACATCATGACTTTGTTCCCTGGCTTGCTGTCTTGGTGTCACTTATCCCCATTGAGAATATTATAGGCTTTTATGTCTTATTTCTTGTCCCTCCTGTCACTGGAAGGGCAGCACCTCCTCAGCAGTGTTAATGAATAGGCTCTAGGACACAGGGGTGCTCGGGTGGCCTCCATCAAGAGTGCAGGCCTCCATCAAGAGTGCAGGCGAGTACATGTCCTGTTTCTGATGTGAGAGCTGTGGATTCTGCATCCAGAGGGAGTGCTGGCCGCTGGGAGCCCTTCAGTGACCACTCCTCCACACCGATCACGGTGGGTCCCTGCTCGGCCTTCTGGGAGGGCTGCCTCTTGTGGCTAGCATTGAGACCACCTGTTTTAAGCACCTCAGCAAAGGGGTGTGCCTTTGCTTATGGCTGGGCCCATGCTCCCAGTGGGCTTAGCCCCTCCCTGGTGCTGCCCTCCCTGGCCTCTGCCTTCCTTGGCCCAGCAAGCTGCACAGACACCGTCTGTGCCTGCATGGCCTGAGAGCCCAGTGTGCTTGCTGTGGCTCTGTGGATCCTGTCCTCTCCCTATCTTGCTCTTGTGGGCTTGGGAGCAGCTCCTCGGGGTTCCGGCTGCCGACCCGACATCGCCACCTGAGCCTTTTCAGCTGATGGAGCCTCTCCTTGGGTGTTGCCCAGTGCTCCACAGTGGCTTTGTCTGCGTTCCTGGGTTCTGTGTTCCATGCTCCTCTGGCTGATGGAGCACAGCTGCGGACTCTCCAGTGCATTGCCTAGCCAGCGCCACTGTGTCTCATGGGGTGGACGAGATGGAGTTGTCTCAGGGGCCACTTCCTCTTCCGGGTTTGCCATATCTGCTTTCCCCACATTCTGGGAGCTGTGTTCCCACACCTGGAAGGAAGGAACAGGAAAGGAAGAGGATGTCAGCATTTTGTTTGAATTCCTTTTTGAGTCTGATTACAAAAGCAATACACTTTGATTCAGAACACTGGACAATGTAGAGGAGACAGAAAAGCTGAGAAGAAAGATTTCCCATTGTCCCTCTGCCGAGTGAAAGCTACTTTGACTCTGTTGACCAAGATCCTTCCTGGCAGTTTTTTAAACATGGAATGTGTTTTTCTGATGGGGTTTTGGGAAAAAATACCGTATGCACTATTTGGTGAGTCATCTTGTTTAATCTTTTGTGAACATTTTCCATGTTAAATGTTCTTTTAAAACATAACTTTTTGGCTGTGTGCTATGTGCTATCCTTCCTCTGAATACTTTTTAAAAGACAAACTCCTGTTAGGTACTTATTCTTTTTTTTTTTTTTCCCACTGTTCTAAATGATACTCCAATGAATGCATGTACCCAAATCTTTGCACCACTGATTAGTTTGTGAGGATAAATTTTTAAAAGTGGAATTGTTATTTAAAAACTATGCATATTTTTAAAGAAGCCGATAATTTCTGAACATTTTGCTTGAGCCCAATTTTTTTTGCTTGTTTTTTGAGATGGAGTATTGCTCTCTCACCCAGGATGGAGTTTAGTGGAGCGATCTCGGCTTACTGCAACCTCTGTCTCCCAAGTTCAAGCAATTCTTCTGCCTCAGCCTCCTGAGTAGCTACAGGTATACACACCATGCCCACCTAATTTTTATATTTTTAGTAGAGAGAGGGTTTCACCATGTTGGCCAGGCTGGTCCCAAACTCCTCATCTCAGATAATCCACTTGCCTCGGCCTCCCACAGTGCTGGGATTACAGGCATGAGCCACCACACTCAGCCCAAATGCTTGTATATGCTTTAACTTGTTAATGTATTGCCCATTCAGAAGGCCTTGAAGAAGGCCCTCTGATCTGCTAGAGGAAGATATAGGAGCAAATCTGCGTGCCCTTGGGTTGGACAGTGAGTTTTTAGGTATAACACTGAAAGCAAATTTGTAAGAGAAAAAATTTGATAAACTTGCCCTGTTAAAGACTTTTGCTCTGTGAAAGTCTTAAGAGAATAACAAGACAAGCCATGAGAATGGGAGAAAATATTTATAAATCAGATATTTGACAAATAACTGGTATCCAGAATATATAAGGACTTCTTAAAATTCAATAGTAAGAAAACAGATGATATAATTAAAAGGTGGGCAAAATATCTGAAAAGTCACCATAGATGATATCCATAGGGCAGATACATCAGAGAGGATGCCCGAGTGAGGCGTGGTTGTGCACCTCTGTGATCCCAGCACTCTAGGAGGCTGAGGCCAGAGGATCGCTTGAGCTCAGGAATTTGAGGCTGCAGCGAGCTGTGATCGCACCAGTGCATGCCAGCCTGGGAGACAGAGTGAGACCCTGTCTCAAAAAAAAAGAGGATGCTCAGGATTATTTGTCTTTGGGGAATTGCAAATTAAAACAACTGTGAGATGCAGCCACACACTGTGAGAATGACTAAAATCTGTAAAATCACTGGCAGCACTAAATGCTGGTGAGGACGTGGAGCCACAGGAATGTTCACTCACGCTGGGAGGATTGCAGAATGGTGCTGCCACTTTCTGAGAAAGCGTGGCAGCTTCTTACAAAGATGAACACTGTCTTATTGTATGACCTAATGGCCTCGTCTGTGGGCCTTCACCCATGGGAATTGAAAACTGTCCATACAGAGACCTGAATGTGTGTGTTTATAGCAAGTTTATTTGTAGTTACTAAAACCCAGAAGCACCACAGCACCCTGTAACAGAGGAACAGATAGACAAACTGGTACATTTGTGTAGTGGAATCCTATTCCGTGAGCAAATGGAACAAGGTATTAATCGTATAACAACAGGATGAATCCTGAGTGTGTTTTTCTAAGTAAGAAAAGCCAGACCCCAGGCAGACATCAGCATGAACTCCTCATTGGCTTGACACAAATAGGCGGATTCAGAAGGAACTGCATGCAGGTGCATCTGTGTACATGGGGCTGGTGCACACCTGTGCTGCTGCGGGGCAGAGGCAGCCACACCCAGCAACAGGGAGCCAACTCGGGCCCAGAGCCTGGCTGCCAAGTACCGTTCTGCGGTAAGAGAGCTGGGTGTCCTTGGAGAGATGCCTGGTTTTAGGACTCGGGTAGGAAATACACAGGAGGATCCTGGAGTGTCTTCTAGTGCCAGAAAGTAAGGAAATGCGGAAAACCCAATGGGGCATGTCACTGGGACACAGGAGGCAAAGGAAAGCGCTCCCTGTGGCTGAAGGTGGAACCCTTTCAGCAAGAAAATGAAGTAGTATTGGCTTATAACCCAACGTGGCAAATAAATGTGAGTGAATCAGGCTGACAGAAATAAATGATGATGTGACTCTCCCTGCGGAAGGATTGCAAATAAAATGGATGTAGTTCTCTGCCCTCGAGATGGAACTGAATCCCCCTAGGGGAGGCTGGGCTCAGTGACCTTCTTCCAGGGAGTAGAGTACCGAAAAGGAAACCTTGTCTGCCTGGAGGAGCCTGGCGGGCAACACCTTCGCTGAGCGATGAGGGACACACCCAGGCTCCAAGCGATGATGGAGATGCTGTGTCTATGGTTCTTTCCAGACCTGTAGCTCCAGTCTAGCCATGACAGACGCCCGACCGTGGTGGAGGCCTGCCTGGGCCAGTCCTGCTCAGAACTGTGAGGTCCATGAGAAACAAGGAAAGGCTGACAAATGAGAGGAGACACAGGAGGCATGGCCACTAATGGCACCCAGATCCAACCCTGTGAAGGAACATGGACATTGACCGACACACTGGTGTTATCCAGGCAGAGTCCCAAATCCATTCATGACGCTGTTCTAGGGCTCGCTTTGGGAGGCTGGGTTCCAGGGTCCCTGGGAACTCACTGTGCTGTCTTGACAATTTTTCTGTGTACCTAGTCATTCCAAAATCAAACGTAAGGATTACTGGGAAGTTTTTAAGTGATCAGGACACTTGCCTGAGTTCCCCAAGTGAGCGACCGCAGGACCAGATTTAACTGGTGGTGGGCCAGGCCCCTCCCTGAGTGCCCATGACTCAGTGGACGTGCTTTGTCTTCTTCTCCTGGCCTGCCCCTTTTACCTCCACCTTAGAACCCCAGGGGTGGTGCCCACTCAGCACCAGCCTTTGAGGCCCCCAACTGACTGTTTGGATGTGTTTGGGGAAGAGTTCCTGGTGGTGAATGACTTCTTCTTAGTGAAGTTAAACACGACTGTGCTGTTCCTGATAAGGGAACCTGCGTTTTCCTGTCCCTCTTCCTTATCTGCCTGCCCCCAGAGCTTTTGTTGCACAGTTGGTACCAAACCGAGATCACTAGTGTTGATG
The DNA here is from genome assembly GCF_048565385.1 of Saimiri boliviensis. Taxonomy (NCBI): domain Eukaryota; kingdom Metazoa; phylum Chordata; class Mammalia; order Primates; family Cebidae; genus Saimiri; species Saimiri boliviensis. The sequence continues at coordinate 152,120,649 of NC_133449.1, read as the reverse complement.
TTCCCTGTCCCTTGGAAGTGGCCACTGGGCCTGGCCGGGGCTCCTTCTGCAGCTCTAAAGGTCTGAGAGGAAAGCAGCCCCTCAGCCTGCTTTGATCTTGTGGCAGCTGTGTGAGAGCCTGGCTTTCAAAGTGGATGTTAGAACAGCATTATTACTGGACACTTCGTTTTGGAAACCTATTCCTTTAGAAGGTTTGCACTTGGAAGTGTGATTGAATACGATGCACTTGATGGGGTGGGCATGTGAGATGGGCTCTGGGGACAGATGTTGGGGCTTGGTTGCTTTCCCTCTGTATTAGTCTGTTTTCATGCTCGTGATAGACATACCCGACACTGGGAACAAAATAAGGTTTAATTGGACTGACAGTTCCACATGGCTGGGGAGGCCTCAGAATCATGGTCGGAGGCAAAAGGCTCTTCTTACATGGTGGCGGCAAGAGAAAATGAGGAAGAAGGAAAAGTGGAAACCCCTGATAAACCCATCAGATCTCATGAGACTTATTCAGTATTTCGAGAACAGCACAGGAAAGACTGGCCCCCATGATTCAGTTACTTTCCCCTGGGTCCCTGCCACAACCCGTGGGAGTTTTGGGAGACACAGTTCGAGCTGAGATTTCTGTGGGGACGCAACCAAACCATATCGCCTTGGTCCTGGCCTCCACCATGCCTGGGACTGGCCTCTCTCTGTGTCTCCATGGCTGCCTTCTCCCTGCCCGTCTGCCTGGCCACTGAGGAAGCTGCACAGCAGGGCTCTGCGTCAGCCATGGGAGCTGCTCTCCCTGTTGAAGCCCACCCATCCCTGCCTGCTTTGGACCACGCCCTGGTGACCATCAGGCTGCCAGTGGAGTGGGGCAGAATGAATAGCCTGTCCTGGCTCTCTCGCTGCCCTGCATGACACATGGCAGCCGCTGGGTGAGGTGCTTGCATGAGTGGGTCGGGGGTTCTAGTGATTCTTGTGCCTCAGCCTTCCGAGTAGCTGGGATTACAGGTGCATGCCTCCACGCCTGGCTAATTCTTGTATTTTTAGTAGAGATGGGGTTTTGTTGTGTTGGTCAGGCTGGTTTCAAACTCCTGACCTCAGATGTCTACCTGCTGCAGCCTCCCAAAATGTTGGAGTTACAGGCGTGAGCCACCTTGCCCGGCCCATTTCCTGAGTATTTATTGGTAATAAAATTCACTTTTTGAGGTGTATGGCTCTGTGGGTCTTGACAGATGCACTGAGTGTCCCTCACCACAGCCATGATTCAGTTCCATCACCCTAAAAGTGTCTCGTGTCACCCCTTGGTCACAACACTCTGCCACCAGCAGCCTGTGGGTAGGTTTTAAAAGAGAAGAACTTCCATGAGGTTTGAAGCCCAGTTTCTCCATGCGTGACCACCACCTCCTCCTCCCTGCTCTTCTCAAAGTGATTTTATTTTTTCTTGTTTTAAAGCTTTTTCCTGAACTCAGCATGTAACTCTCAGGATTCCTGTCCACCTCTCTCTTGTCTTCCTGGCCCTTGATTTCTCTGCCACCCTTGCTTTCAGTTGCAGAAGATAATAGCACTTATGGCCGGCTTGTCCATCTCCCTGCTTGCAGCGTTTATGGCTCTCCCATGAGCAGAGGCCGTGTGTAGCTCCATCCCCAGTGGGCTGTGCTGTCTGTTGTGCTCCTTGGCACTGACTGAGTGACTTGTTTGGAGCGTCCAATTACAGGGCTCAGGAGTGCTTCCACTGATTACCATGCCACAAGGACTTGGCTGGTTTTGTGGCTGTGGTGTGAGCGAGGGTGTATCAGTGCCTTAGTGGTGCTCTACCCAGTGCTGAGTTACTTTCCTGCACCTTCCTTTGGATGGGATGCATTTTGGGGAGGAGGAAGGAGAATCTGAGCTTCTTCCCTACCAGGGATCTCATCCTCACTGGGCCTGTGGGTAGGGGCTCATCCTTAGGAGTTCATTTGCAGATATCCGGCCTCTGGGCTGCTGTTGAGGAGGGAGGGAGGTGACGGGTGTCACTGTCCTCCCCATCAGTGTGGAGTCCTCCCAGGCAGGATTCCCATGGGGAGGTAGGAGCTGCACATGGAGGTGAGAGGTCTTACCATCTTCCAGGCCTTTGTAAGTGTCTGGTGGGGGTGTGAGGTTGGTGATGGTGGGCAGTTTGTGTCCTTGTATGCGTCTGGTGGGGGTATGAGGTTGGTGAGAGTGGGTTGTTTGTGTTCTCATACGTGTCTGGGGTGGGTGTGTTAGGTTGGTGAGGGTGGGCGGTTGGTGTCCTCGTATGCGTCTGGTGGGGGGCTGCGTAGTGGCAAGGGTGTGGGCAGTTGGTGCCCATTATGCACCTGGTAGGCCTGTGAGGTGCTGCATCTGCTGTGAGCGGCCGGTGGGTCTTAAAGGTTAGGTGGTCACTGGGTGACCCAGCAACCTCCCTGCTAAGTGCGCACCCAAGAGAATTGGTAGGGTGCAGCATTGCTTGTAGTAGCCAAGAGATGGGAGCCAACCCAAATGCCCCTCAGCTGTGAATAAAGACATCTTAAGGATAAACACATTATGTCTGCTTTGCCTGGAATGGTGGCTGATGCGCAGTGGGTGCTTGGGGTGAGCATGGATTTACAGTTCCGTAAGAGAACTGTGGCTAGTATGGGAGCTGCAGTCATGAACAGCGTAGCCACTGTCAGACTGAGCGAGACTGGCGTCGAATTCTCGCTCATCACTGACTGCTGGCCCAGGCCACCTTGTCTGTGAAAGACATGATAATATCCTCGGCGTGGGTGGTGGGAAACATTAAACCTGATGGCGTGTGTTCAAGAAATGATGCCGACAATGTAAGGTCATCATTTTGCCCAGCATGTGGCAGTATTCCACAAGGCCGCAGAGTCGCAGGCCCTTCACCTGGAGGGTTGGGAGTGCCCTCCTGCTCCTGTGCTTGGCCCTGTATTTGCCATGCCTCCTTCCTTTTTCTCCTCCACGTCCTAGGACGGCTGCACTGGCTTTCACTGTTATCTGGGGCCTGACATCAGGGCGTTCCAGGAGATGTTCAGAGGTGCGAGGCAAGTTCCGAGTGAGGTTCTCTAAGGCAGGGATCCAGCTGATGGTAGATGACCCATTGAGTAGTCATCTGGTGTCCGGCGGCAGTGGTGGCTGTGATGGCGGCTCAGGAAGTGGGTCTTCCGGGCTGGGGCTCCGCACTGAGCTGGGTTTCCTGCCTCTAATCTGCTCTCCAGCAGGCAGGCCTGCCAGAGCCTGGGGACCCCTGCAAGCACAGGCACTGCTCCCTTGTCCCTGGCATGTCTGCGTGGGCACAGGGCCTTCTCTGGCATCACCCTGCCTGGGCAGCCTCACTTGCTGGCTCCGCCTCCTGTGCCGCGCTCCGCTCCCAGCAAGTGAAGGTCACAGCCCTCAGCCTTCCTGGCCTCCTGCTGTCCATGGCCGTCTCTATGGCGGGTCTGGCCACACCTGTGGACCGGCTCCTTCTGTGCTCCCTGGACTTTGAGGAAATGAAGTCGATATTCACAACTACGGCAGGCCTTTCTTTTTCTACACGTACCCAGAAACTTCCACAGTGTTTCCTGAATTCTTTTGACCCAAATCTTCCAGATCCTGTGTAGTGTCCACTGCACACCCTGCCAGTACTGCTACATCAGAATGCCTTTCGGGTGTCCGGAGGAAGCCACTTGTTAACTGATGGCGAGAAATGGAGTGGCAGCATGGATGTGAGCATCCTTCTTCCCTGAGCTGGGTGCATGTGGAAAACCAGACCTCGCTAGGATGGGGGCGTGTTTTACACCCAGTCTCTGACCCCGCTGTCCCAGTGCCTTCCTGCCCACGCTCCTCCCCTCCCCAGAGTCTGATCGTGCTGGAGTTACTGGGAGCACCCTGCAGCCGACTCAAAGGATACAGACACTGATTGGCCTGGCAGACACTCACAATACCATCCAGGAGGTTCTGGAGATGGGAACGGGCACTCCTGCAGTGTCAGGAACAGATCTGTTTCTTCCCATGTGCTTTTCCTTGAAGAACTAGGAGGAGGAAATGTTGGTCTTCTTGGTGTACAGCCTGCTACAGTCAGTGGTGGAGGCCAGGTTTGAACCCAGGTCTCCCAGGTCTTGCTGGCGTCCATTGCTGCTGCCTCTTCCATCTTAGCCGCAGGGGACACCATGTGGTCTGTTATGTTTGGAGTCTCCTGACAGCCTGTCCTGCGCTGGCCTCCACCTGCAGACCCACCTTTCAGGCCTCTCTGCTGATTCACCTGCCCCAGTGCTGAGAGCCGTGCCCCAAGCCTGGGGGCACTCACCCCACACCTCCTCTCTGCGTTGTGTAAGCCAAGAAGTGCTCAGTGATTCCAACAAGCACTAACCCTGCCTTTTAAAGGTCATTCCTGTCTTTGTCAGTTCTTAAAGTTCAAGAGGAAATAAACTGCTTAGAGCTGGCATTTCTCAAGTCAAGTGTCAGCCCTCCAAGCCCCCCGCCCAGCTCAGAGGAAGCGAGGTTCATAAATGAGCTGCTGGATGACTCAGTGACGGGCGAGTAGGTGCCTCCCTCTCTCCAGCTCCTGCTAGAAAGGAATGAAAGGGAAACTAATAATTCCTAAAATCTCATTTTCTCCTTTCAGTTTTGTTAGTCAGCATGGGGAATGCTTTGGAGATGTTTCTTTATTGGTCAAGTGACAGCATTTAGAGGCTGTCAGCCCTGGTTACCCAGGATGTCACGTGCAGGGCTCTTCCCCTGGGGCCCGTGCCACATGTTTCTGATTGATGGAGCAGGGGAACTCTCCCTACAATGGAGACAGTGGAGGCCCCATGAAGGTGCCACACCTAATTGGGTATTGACTTCCTGTGCTTTGGGTCAAGGACAGCAAAATCAATGGGAAAATAAACAGGCCGAACGGGCTTCATTACCCAGGTAGCGCTGAAGCAGCTGGAGGGGTCATGTGACACACAGGCATGGGCGGAGGCTGGGCCCAGCGCTGGTGGCTGGGCTCTGCTTGACGGGCTCTATCGATTGTCACGGGCGCTGGAGCCTCAGCTTCAGAGCTATTAATTAGGCTATTGGGTGATTCCAAAGAGAGAGGCCACAGAGATCGCTTTGTTTCTTCTCTTAACTGCTTGTCCAATTTGGTGGTGCAAGCCTCAATTAAACGCGGTGTGTGGGCCCCTCGATCTTCAGAGCTCCATCTGCTCAGCCTGGTCCTTCCACTTGGCCTGCTGCTCTCTGGGGTGCTGCACTCCCACGCTAAAGCCAGTGAAGGCCAGAGCCCAGCTATGTGCTCACAGCTCCGATTCACCGGCCATGTGGTGCCGAAGTCACGGCTCTAACAGCAGCTCCGGCTGAGCTCCCCAGGACTGGCTCCCTTCCCTCCGTCTCACTTTCTCCCCGCTGCACGCTCTCCCTTTCTCCCTCCTCCCTCCTGCGCTCTGTCTCACACATGGCCCCATGGTCCCCACTCTCCTTCCCTTCTCTCTCTCCTTCTGGTTTCCCATGGAGCTGTTTCTGGGACGTGCACACACCCCCCTCACACTCACACATGGCCTCCTGGTCCCCCTGCCCTCCCTCTCCTGCCGCCCTTCCCTTTCTGTCACATCTCCTGTGCAGGTGTTCCTGGGGCTTGTTCTCTGTTCTTTATTCCTAGGTCTCTGTTTTTCCTTCCTCTGTAAGTTCTTGTGCTTTGACATCTTTTCTTGTCACTTTAGTTTGGCCAGACTCTCGGGGGCTCTTTCTTTGGCTCCGACCTCCCTCTGATCTCCGTGATCAATTTTCATCTGCCCCTGGAAGCTGCCACCTTCTGTTATTGCGCCTGACCTTGGGGCCATGTCAGATGTGCCCTGCTCTTTCCCCAGGGGTCCCCGCTATCTCTGTTGGCCATTCAAGTGAAGGCCTGGTCTCCCTACCTTGACAGCAGGTGTCTCTGCGGTTTCCCTCCCACTGGGCCAGGCAGCCTTCCCCCACTAACTTGTGCTCCAGCTTCCCTCCCTCACACTCAGCTCCTGCACCTCCCGAGCCTGGGCTGTGTGCTATGCCGGCCATGGGGGCTGGAACGGTGATGTCGGACCCCTGTGCGGGGGGCAGAGCCCCGGACAGATAAGTCCTGGGGCTGCTGGCTGGGTGAGGAAGTGAAGGGGCGCATGATGGTGCCCTGGGCCACAGTGGCATGCGGAGTACTCCCCCCTCCGCCTCCTGTGTGGGGTGTTCCAGACCAATGGGGGGATTTTTGGCAGGCCCTGAGGCCCACAGTCCTTCCACAGGTTGGTTTCCTCCAGCTGATATTTGTCCTGAGGTTTCCTGGGTTGCACGATGATGTTCTGGAAATTTGAGAAGTTGAGAAGTGTTGGTGGAGTGGGACTGCTAAGTGGATGCTCTGATTCTCGTTCCTTTGCTCCTCTGTTTGGGGGAACTTGATGGACTTTTGCTAGAACCTGTGGTCCAGATGGGGCCTCCAAGAGGCCCCTCTACCCCATGGGCACCCTAGAACCTGCGGTCCAGAGGGGCTTCCAAGAGGCCCCTCTGCCCATGGGCACCTTTCCAGCACCAGCCCAGAGTCCCCCTGCCCAGCTTGTCTGTCCATATCCTCTTTCTGAGGAGCCTTCCCACTGGCTCTGCCACTCTCACCCCGTGGCATCCCCAGCCCTGTCCTCTGCACCTGGCCTGGCTCATGGACTGTCGCAGCAGCTCTCTCCTCTCTCCCTGGGCTCAGTCATCTTCTCACCCTCCATGAATGGGGGGCCAAGGGAGAGAGGGTATGGAGTCTGGACCTTGGGTGTCCAGGAGGCAGCTGAGGGTTAATAAGGCCTTTGTAACATTGCAAAGTGCGGGCCACGTCCCAGTGGCGTCACCTGTGAACCAGGTCCTTTGGAATGCTGCTCTCCTGGCATCCATGTCCATAACCGAGAAGCGAGGTGAAAATGTCTCCCTCCCTGGAAGGGAGGTTCAGGGTGTGTTTGAAGAAATGACAGTTCCCCTTGCCTAGCCACACACATCTTCAGTGGGAAAATCAGGCTGCGCCTTGAGCAAGCCTCCACACCTCCTCTTTGTATGGGGTTCTGTGCAGCCAACTGCAGGGCTGCCGTGGGAACTGGGGGTTTCCAGTGCACAGGGGTGGACTTGGCATCAGAGCCCAGCGCTGCTCTTTGAGTCCTGCTCCCATTTGGAAGTGAGGGGCCCCAGAATCCCTGGCTTCTTACCAGAGGCCTTAGATTGTGGGGGAGGCACCCTGCACGTGAGGGTCTGTGGATTTAGTAGGTGGGTTGTTAATACTGTTTTTGCCATGGAATCTGTGCATTGGCAGTGCCGGAGGCTGGGGGTTGGCAGGAGTTTGCTCTCTTGGTGGGGGAGAAATGCAGTTGCCCGGCCTCAGTTGGGTGTAAAGTCATGTCTTAGTTACCCACACCAGTGTTTCTAAACCTCATGTCTGTGGTGTAGGGTAGTGGTTGGTAACCTTTCTCTGTAAAGAGCCGTGTAGTAAATATTTTTGACTTTTGGAGGCACAGTCTCTGTCACAGGAAAGTAGCTGCAGGCCATATGTCCACGAAAGGATATGGCTTTGTTCCAGGAAAACTTTGCTTACAAACCCAGGTGGTGGTCTGTTTGCTGAACGGCAGTGCAGAGAAGTGCCTTGCCTCGAGGGTGGCCCACGTACCTGCTGCCTGCCTGCTGGCCATGTCACCCCTTGGGGCTTCTGTTGCCTGCATTAGGCGGGCAGGGAGCCAGCACTGACTGGGTTGACGACACGGATGGTCTCCTTCTCCCCGACCTCAACATGGGAAGGCAGTGGATGTCTCCAGGACGCCTGCTTTGCCTCTCTGCGTCACTCCAGGCACCGGATTATCTTCTGTGTCTCCTCTTTTTTCTGAAAGAGCTGGAGGGCAAAGAACACTTGTACAATAAAGCCTGGGGAGGTGACTTGCCCTCTGGTCTCTGCCATTCTCATTTCCTAAACTCCAGCAGCCTGGGGTAGAGGTGAATTGATGGCCTCCCTGTGGCCACCCTTGCCATAGCTCCCCACCCCTCATTTGGAGGCAGCCCTACCAAGGCCATTACAGGTTGGTAACTGATCAGCTAAACTGGATTATTCATTGTGGTTGGGATTGTATTGAAATTGCAAAGGGCAATTTTCCTTCTCACATTTCAAGGTCAGATGAGAGTATTTACAGTATGGCCTCTGTTTATCTGGGAATGCCATTGAATTTGGTGATTCGAATGGATGAGATGTTGGAAACAGAGAGCTCATCAGAGGCAGTTGGGGCAGAGCGACCGGGAGGCCGGTCTGCAGCTTCAGAGCCTGCTCTCCTGGCCATTCCTTTGATTGGTAATTATTTCAGCCTTTGCTCTTCTCATTCTCTGGTTTTGCTTCCGCTGTTTGGATTATTTTTTTCAGAAAAATGTCTAATGACACTTGGAGACATTTAAGATTGGAATTAGATGGCATAAATAACGACAGCTGCATGCTATGCTGAACCCCATGTCCTGGGGCACTGGGGAGGAGGGCGCTGCTCCCTCTCGGAGACTGGCCCCTCTGGGTCTGAACCTGCTCACTAGGGAAGCAAGTGCCCACCTGTGCCATTGAGTGCGGGCTGCATGCCCTCGACCTCATCACGGTGTGGGGGCTGAGTTGGCCCTGTGGGCTTGAACGGGAGGCCTCAGTGAGGTATGCCACCTCTGAGCCCCTGCTTCCTCAGGGACGTGGGGACTGGGGGCAGCGCTACTGCTCTTCTGTCAGATTCTCGTGGAGACTAAATGAGGTCATGTACCCAGGAGCACCCCCTATAGCCAAAAGCTGCTCAGATGAGAGCAAGAAACTGCTCAGGAGGCTCGCCTCTGAGTTCAGACGTGGGAGGGACCCTGGCCCATGGCCTCCTCTGCTTTCTTCTTTAGTCCCAGGTAGATGAGAAGCATAAACCCTGATCTGAATCTCCAGCAGCTTCTGATCAGGGAGCCTCTCTCGGCTTATCTTGGAGGCCCCATGAGCGGAGGGCAAGGGAAGAACTGGGACCTGTTGATGCTCCTGTGCTTTGCAATGGATGCACGCATCTGATGGAATCCTCCCCAGCCCATTAGCAGCGAGTGGCTCAGTGGCCTCGGTTCCACCCAAGATGAAGGAGAAGGTCAGAGGTGGATGGAAGGCTCAGAGCGTCTTGATAATAGGGTGCTGCGGGGACTCTTGCGGCTAGGTGGGACCTTCTGAACCCCCTGGGTCCCAGGGTCACATTTCCCTGCATCTCCGCAGAGGCAGGTATTGATTTCCCACTCTCAGGAGACTCCTCAGATACACAGAGAGCCTGAATCTGCTGTGCTGGCCTCCAGGCCAGAGCTGGAGGCTTTGATGGCAGATATGGCCCACTCTGTGTTGAGTGGGGGGGCCCTTCCCTGGTGTTCCCTGTTGGCAGGAAGTGGATGTGGATGCCAGACCACGTGCATTGTTGCTTCTGCCCTGTCTGGGAACCCTGGCCTTCCAGCAGAGAATTTCTGAAACCAGTTGTTCTCCATCTAAAATTTTGTCTCTTGATCTGGGCTGCTGCGAAGTTTCCTGACGGGTGTCTGTGAATATGGCTCTGTGTACAGTTCTTGTGACTAGAGGATGAGCACATGCGGTTTGGGAGGTTGTCCTGGCAAGCGAGATACTCTTTCAGAACCTGTGGATGCTTCCAGAGCAGAGCAGGACAGGCCGTCTGCTGGGGCTGGAGCCTGTCCTCTGCTCCCTGCCAGCCTCCTGGGCCTGCGGGGTCCTCACCTCCTGCTCCTGAGTGCCTCCTGCAGAAAGGCACTGCTTTTCGCCATGTGTGCCTGCTGCCAGCCACCCACTGGGTCACACCCATCCTCCTGACAGCTGGCTCGGCCGAGCCCCTTAACTTGATTCTCTTCCTGAGAGACACATGGAGCATGTCATCTGTGTGGTGGTGGCGTTGCTTGGCCTGACTGGGGTGTCTTCCCCTGGTCCTGTGGGGGTACTCAAGGCATGACCCTGGAGACCCTGGAGGTCATGTACAGTGGTGTCATGGGGAACATGGTAGTCTCATGCTCATGACTCAGTCACTCAAGGCTTGAATTTACTCATCTATAAAATTGAGAAGATTAGAAGTCATACGTGTGGATGGGTCTTTTGCATTCCTCAGATATTTAAGAATAAAGGTGCTTTTAGGGATTTTGCCAAGGTTTGAATAAAGTTTTATTAATATTTTCCTAGTTTCATGCCAGATGTCATCACTGAAGATCGCTGGACACACAGCCGTGTTTACATATTAACCCTTAAGGCCACTGGCAGGCTCACCATGCTGTAACCGTGTCTTGGGCTCACTGTGCTGTGGGCTCACCATACCATAACCATGTCTGGGGCTCACTGTGCCTTGAGCTCACCTTGATGTAACCGTGTTTGAGACTCACTGTGCTGTGGGCTCACCATGCTGTAACTGTGTCTCGGGCTCACTGTGCCGTGGGCTCACTGTGCTGTAACCATGTCTGGGGCTTACTATGCCGTGGGCTTACTGTGCTATAACTGTGTCTCAGACTCACTGTGCACAACTGTGTCTGGGGCTCACTGTGCCTTGGGCTCACCGTGCCGTAACTGTGTCTGGGACTCACTGTGCCGTGGGCTCATCATGCTGTAACCATGTCTTGGGCTCACTGTGCTGTGGGATCACTGTGCCATAACCGTGTCTGGGGCTCGCTGTGCCGCGGGCTCACTGTACTGTAACTGTGTCTCGGTATCACTGTGCTGTGGGCTCACTGTGCCATAACCATGTCTCGGGCTCACTGTGCCATGGGCTCACCGTGCTGTAACTGTGTCAGGGACTCACTGTGCCATGGGCTCACCATGCTGTAACTGTGTCTTGGACTCTCTGTGTGTAACCGTGTCTGGGGTTCACTGTGCCACGGGCTCACCATGCTGTAGTTGTGTCTCAGGCTTACTTGTGCCTCGGGCTCACCATACCGTAACCATGTCTTGGGCTCACTGTGCCTTGGGCTCACCGTACCGTAACCGTGTGGGCTCACTATGCCATGGGATCACCGTGCTGTAATTGTCTCGGGCTCACCGTGCCGTGGTCTTACTGTGTCATAACTGTGACTCAGGCTCATTGTGCCATGGGCTAACCGTGTCACGGGTGAACAGTCAGGGCAGTCATCAGCAAGGGAGCCTTGGCATGATCCTGTGCCCTTGTGTGAACAGTGTGTCTGGGTGTTACGGATTAGGAGGCCATCTCTGTTTGGGTTGGCATAACAAAGTACCATAAACGGGGATCTGAACAGCCTGTTTCTCATGGCTGTGGGGCTGAGGAGTCCAGGATGGCAGGGTGGGGTCTGAGGAGGACTATCTTCCTGGTTTGTAGATGGCCAGCTTCTGTCCTCACAGGGCAGAGGGAGAGGATGCCAGCTCCTTCGTGCCACTCACAAGACATGCATCCCATCAGGTGTGCCCCGCCCTCAGGACTGAATCCCCTCTCTGGGGTTCCCCTTTGGTCACCATCACGATGGGGATCTGGGTTTCCACAGGTGAACTTGGGAGGACACAGGCATTCTGTGCGCCACCCAGAACATGCTGGTTTTGCCCTGGGCCCGGGCATGGCTCTGGCAGCATCTTCTTACCCTGTGGATCCACATGCCAGGCACCACTCGGCCTTGTGACAGGTGGGAACGCCTTCCTTGCTCCATCCCAAGGGTGAAATCAGGGCCCCAGAGCACACAACTGTTCTGCTTCGGACCCCAGCACCACCTGTCCTGGCCTTTCTCAGAGCCCATCTCTTGCGGTGGCTGCACCGTAGGCTTCTGTGTTCCTGGGCCCCATGGTTTCTGGGGAGAGTCCAGGATGCCTGTTTGTACAATGCCTGCCTTTGCCTTGGTGGGTGCTCAGAGTGGGCTAGGACTTGGGAGAAGGTAGATGAGGAGCATGTGGGAGGAAGGGGTTGTGTGCGGAAGAGCCGGCTCAGCAGTGTCTTGAAGAAGGTCGTTAAAATGTCTCCTGCCGCTTCGGAATGCCTCGTGTCCTCTAGTTGTTCCTTGAAAGTAGGTATTCTTAGGCTGTGAGTTTCTGATGAAGATCACATTAAAGTGGACTGCACTGGCTGGTCACAGCACAGAGATGGAGCCTCAAAAGCTCAGACCTTGTTCTTTGAGTAGAGGCTGGCTCAGAGAGGCATTGATCGATAAACATGCCTGACTTCTCCTTTAGGAACTAAGAACTTCGTTCTCGACTCCCAGAGGCTCCCGGAAATGCCAGTGACCTCAGAGTTCAGCCCAAGCATAGAACTAGAGGCTTAATTTTTTATGAGTTTTCTCTTTTGTACCTCAGAGAAAAGGCTGGGATTGAACAGAGAGAACATCCCCAACAGGGGAGAGCCTGCTGTACAGGGTGCCACTGTGGCTCGCCATGCTGGGGTCCCATGGCTCTGAGGGGTCGGAGGCAGAGCCCGTCTTGATGAAGCACCTCCACCTGCACGCCAAGGTGGGCAGAGCCACTTGTGGGTGGTGTCTGAAAAATTTGGGGGCCTTTAGGCTGCACTCTGGGGCCGTCCACTTTGTGCCACCCCTTTCTGAAACTCCAGGGCATGGCTCCTAATTGCCACTTCCTCGGGTCCTCAGGACTGGGCTACCTCTGCTGGACCTTCCCCTCCCCTTGAGACACTGGTACCTCATAGACACCCGCTGGCCCGCTCTTTACCCTCCGCCCCTCTGGCTCAGCCTGCTCTCCATAGGCCGCATGAGTTTCCAGCCCTGTATGGCAGCCCTTCCCGGTTTGTTCGTCCTCTTCTGACCTTGCCAGTTACCCCTGGCTGTCCCAACCGCATGCCCACTGGGCTGGCCATGAGCACACCAGCTGCCTGCTGGAAACAGCCCCGGCTCTGACACCACCTATCTCAGACTGTCCCGCCACCCCTCCCTGAGGGCTCTTCAGCCTCCTCTTCCCCTTCCAGTGTCAGGAGGCACCTGCTTGGTCGTTGGCTGATGACCTGTCTTCTGCCTGCTGTGGTTACGTAGTCATCACCTCGCAGCTCCGCAGTCCCTTCTCCGAGCCCTACTTTTCAGGGCTGAGGACTGCAGCCCACATTTGTGCTTGGCGAGCAGGCGCCCGCATCAGGGCCTGCCCTGGGGGTGCTGGAGAGGGCCCTGGGACCAGCCTACATGTCAGTGGGGGCAGCTCTTCAGCCACTGGCTTTGTCCCCTCCTGGCAGCCCACCAGCCTGCAGATTCTATAGCGCCCAGAGGTTCCAGCTCCATGGGCTGCTGCCGTGTTCTCAGAGGCCTGGGTCCAGGTCCTCCAGGGCCCTCACGCAGACACCAGCACGGCCTCCCCTCAACCGTCTCACTTTCCTTTCCACGGGGCCCATCTCTAAGCGTCTACATTTTCATGATGTCAGCCTCTGCCCTGTTTTCCCACAGCCCAAGGGATGGGAGCTGCTTCCTGAAGTCACTGCACCCTTGGTGCCTGAGGGTCCTCCTCTTCCTCTCATTTACCTTGATACCTGTACCCCCGTGAGATTCTCTGCTCATCCCACATGTGTGGCTTCTTTGAGATTCCCATCCCAGTAGAATGGAGGGAGGCCCAGTGAGACCAGGCTGGCTGTGGTGTTCGATGCTGCTGTCTCTGGTGGCTGGAATGGTGTGTGGCTGCCCTCATCCACAACCCATGTGCTGAACAGAGTGGGTGGACTCACCTGCCAGTGAAGTGTGAGTGGCGAACGTCCTGGACCCGGCTCTTGGCGAGCATTCTGCAGTGTCATCTCCTTGTCACACCTTGGTGTTGGAGTCTTACGGTCCAGTTGTCGGTGTTGGACGGTTACGGTCCAGTTGTCGGTGTCGGAGTCTTACAGTCAAGTTGTTGGTGTCAGACTGTTATGGTCCAGTGGTTGGTGACGGAGTCTTACGGTCCAGTTGTCGGTGTCGGAGTCTTACGGTCCAGTGGTTGGTGTTGGACTGTTATGGTCCAGTGGTTGGTGTCAGAGTCTTACGGCCCGATTGTTGGTGTTGGAGTCTTACGGTCCGGTTGTTGGTGTCGGAGTCTTACGGTCCGGTTGTTGGTGTCGGAGTCTTATGGTCCGGTTGTTGGTGTCGGAGTCCTACGGTCCAGTTCTTGGTGTTGGAGTTTTACAGTCTAGTTCTGTGGTTTAGAAGACTTGGGTGTTGGTTAGCTATGAGGCCTTGGGTATGTGGCCCGGATGATGCGGGCCCAAGTGCCTACAGCTGGATGGTCCTGGAGTCGGTGTGTCTCTGCCACCCATGCCATCCCTCAGCCGGGAACGTGTGTTGCTCTGTTCATTTCTCCTGTCTCCCTTCATGATGTGGATTTCACTACTGGGGAGGAGAGGTTTGCTTCACAACCTGGCCAATGAGCTTTTCTAGCCTGGGCTTAGCTCCACACCACTTATGGCTCTGTCTTCCCTCTGGGTGCTGTGGAACACACGCTTCAGGCCATCCCGTAGCTGTTGCATTTTCCCAGAGTCTTAGACCAGGCCTGTAAGGGAGCCCAGGTTCAGCTGCTTGCTGCTTGAAAGCCAGACACAAGAGGTGAGAGTGGCAGAGAAAATCAGATGTATTCGGAGAGCAAGCAGATCAGGAAGATGGTGACCTTCAGTCACAAAGACCATCTGAAGTCAGTACACATTTCAGACTCTTCTCATGCTAAGGGTGGGGGCAAGAGGAGGTTTTGGGACCAGGAGGTGACCGATGACCACAAACATCTGGGTGCCAGCGAGGGTCCGAGGAGGTTGGGAACTTCTCTGCCCTTGGCCAGGGCTCAGTGCTCCTACGAATCTTTAACAAAGCCTAGTTAGCTGTTTACACACTTGCCCTTTCATCTCAAAGTTAGTTTGGAAAACTACTTGATTGCTGTTTTTGCATTATTACCTCAGTATTCGAAAAGCTAGGAGTGGGTAAAGACCCCTCAAGCAATAGTGGAGGGATGTGCTAGTTCTGCCGAGTTGCTGTTGCAGGCTGGGGGCCGGGCTTGGGGCACCTCAGTGCCTGCTGCCGGCTTCACGGAGGTGGCCTAGGTGGCAGAGAGCAGGTCGGAAGCCGCTTAGGTCACATCCAGTTCCTGGAGGCTGGTCTTGGCACATGGCTCTATTTCGCTGAGCCCTGGTCCTCAAGCTTCGGAAGCCTGGGCTCTGAAGCAGGATAGCTGCTGTCCTGTGGCCATGTGTGACTCCCGTCTGCTCTCGATGGGGAGGACTCCAGCCCCACATGTGCCTCCACACAGATGTGAGCACACCCTCACTCAAGATGCAGTATGTGGGTTTGTGGGGCTCCCTTCAAGGCTGCCCAACATCCTGTGCTGAGGGCACTTCCCAGTGCAGCCCCTTACCCCTCTGCCTTGCCAGACACCTGTGCCATGCCTGTCACCTGAAAGATGGCTCATTCTTGCCTTTGCACACCCTGGCTTTAAAGCAGAGGGCAGGGAATGGTGGTATTCTTCTAATTAAATAACCACACAGAGCTGTGATTTAAAGCGCTTGTGAACTTTTGCACCTCAATTCAGTGATTCAAGAGGAGATTTTACAGCCCTTGACTATTGAATTGGCCCATGAATAGTTTAAAATGGAACTGGAGCTCAAAATAGCCTCATAATATGTGCTTCCTCTGAGCTCTGTGCCCATTTGTAATTGTATTTTGCGTTTTTGGTTATGGAGTGCCCGGAGGTGCAGTGGGCCCTGGCCAGTGCTGCACCCGGAGTCAGTGTCTGTGCAGGGCTGTCCGTGGTGGCTGATGTGATGGGAAAGACTCAGAATAGTTTCCTCTGACCAAAGAAGACTGACTGGCTGTGGGGCATTTCCCCACCCGCCAAGCAAGTAGTCCATTCTGCCTGGGACACCAGCCAGGTGTCCCCTCACTCAGTTTCGTTCTGACACTGTCTACCTGGAGGTGGCGTCAGATCCCTGAGGCGAGGGTTCTGTCCCCAGCTCTGGTGCCAGTCACAAGCCACAGGTGTGCCTCTGACTGGCTGACTGTAAGTTGGGGTTCCTACCACCCAGTTGGGATTCCCCTTGGGTTTGATTAGTCTGCTGGAGTGTCTCACAGAACTCAAGGAAACTTGTGTTTACCAGTTTATATATATAAATAACCCAGGTTGCTGTGAAGGACACAGCTGAGTAGATGAGCATGGCGAGGAGTAGGGGAAGGACGTGGAGCTTCCACATCCTCCCCGGCCACCACTCTCCCGGAACACCAGAAGCTCTCCCCGCTCAGTCCTTTTGAGTTTTTATGGAGGCCTCGTTAAGTGGGCATAATTGACTCTACTGCTGGTCATTGGTGAGCTACTCAGCCTTCAGCTGCTTTCCTTCCCCGAGCTTGGGGGTGGGGCTGAAGTCCCAAGCCTCTAGTCCAGCCTTGGTCTTCCTGGGGACCAGCCCTGTCCTGCAGCTGCCCAGGGGCTGCAGCCACAGTTGGTTACTGGCAAATGGAAAACCTCACTCGGGAGAGTCCAAGGATTTTAGGAGTTGTGTTCCAGGATGTGGCTTGAAGATGAGATACATATTTCACAAGATCACACGAGGCTGAAATGAAATGCACGCGTCCTGAACACCAGTGCATTGGCCCCACGTCGGTGGGCTTGTGCGACTTTTGCCGGGGCTGGCCTAGGGTGGCTAGGCAGGGGGTTCCCACCACGCTTGGCTAGATCAGGACTGCCACCAAGTCCTTTCCAACATTCTGTGAGTGTTGGATTCACATTCACTTTCAACTTACGCTTTATTAAAAGATTCATACTAAGTTACAGTTGAAAACCCTGTATTGACTTCACTCAGATGTGAAGTAGAAAACATGAGTCCAGTGGAGACCTCCATCAAAGAAAATGTTATCTGCCAGCCCTGGGAATTAAGCTTTTCCTCAAGTCATGCAGCTAAAGCAACGTAGAAACAGTTGGATGCCCAAAAAGGTTGAAGCCTGAGGCTGATATTCATGGCCTCATCCCACATTTCTGTGTTTCCAAACAGCCTCCTGGGTGTCCCTGAGGGTTGCCTCACAGGACTGTTGTCAGTGTTACCTTTTCTCTCATCCCAGTGCTGTGTTTTATTTCTTTGATATTTAGTGAAGATTTCCTTTGGAAAGAGATTTAATGATGCTTAATACAGTCATGTGCAGCTCCCGTTTTCCAGCGTTGTCCCATGCCTCACCTGCCCAGGGCTGTCTGGTTGGGGCTGGGCCCTCCGCTGACTCGCCCCCTCCCTGGGGTGGCCTCTCCTTTCTCCTGGCTGCGTCCCTTCCTCGGAATGCCCTTGTGTCCGGCATCCCATCCGGGAGGTAGCATCCTGCCTCACCCTCTCCCTGGGGCAGCCTCTCTTCTCTGCGCCTTGCTGTGCCCTTCCTGGGAGTGACCTCGTGTGGAGAGGTGGAGTCCTGGGGCTCCTAGAATCACAGAAAGCCATTGCATCATGGGTGGGTTCTTGGAGTCAGGGTCAGTGGTTGCTGTCATTTTCCTGGCTCCCAAGTTGGCTTTTGAAGGACAGATTGAAAGAGAGAGAGAAAGAGAGGCAAGATCCAAACCCCTGAGGCCCTTTACTGCCAGGCCATGAACTCGGAGGTTCACCAAGAGTGGCTCGGAGCCACCAAAGCCTTCAAAATCACAAGACCCAGCCCCTCTCTGCCGTCTGAGAAGACAGGTTGGTGCCCCATGGCAGAGGGGCTGAGTGAGAGCCATTGAAAAGCTGTCGTGGTAACAGGTGGCAGGCAACCAGCAAAGTGACTGCGGCAGCAGCTGTGGGGAACGTGCAGGGAAAAGGAAGGTTTAAAAAGCAGAATTGAAAGGAACCATCAGACACCTGAAGAGGTGGACAGGGAGAGCCTCTTGGGCAGCCTGGTGTTGACCCTGCCCATGATGTTGGCCCCCAGGAGGCCTCGGGTTCCCAGTGCTCCGTGCCAGGCTGGGCTTTCAACCCTGCAGAATGTTTTTAGAACAGGCCCCCCCCAGGCGCCCGGCATTTGCGTCCCTGCACCACACCGCACATCTGCGGTGATTCAGAGGGAAGCGCTGGCTCTGCAATCTCGCTCATTCAGAAGCCCCGTCTCCCGAAGGGCTGCATCGCCCACAATTTTTCCCATTGTGTGTGGAGTTGAGCTCCCTTCCCCCTCCCTGCCGTGTTCTGGGATCACCCTGGGAGTCTATTTGAAATCCAGAAACTCCTGAAAGGCCTTAAGTAGCTATTCAGCAGTGCGGAAACGGCAGTGAGGGGGTTGCACGTGCAGCTCTATTTTAGGACGTCCTGGTGGGCTCGTTCCTTGGCTGGGACAGGTTGGGGTAGTCACCCTGGGCTTCATTGCTCTGCCCTCTTGTCTCTCCCGTGCAGCGCCCGGGGACTGGAGAAGGCCAGGCAGCAGCTGCAGGAGGAGCTCCGGCAGGTCAATGGTCAGCTGCTGGAGGAGAGGAAGAAGCGCGAGACACATGAGGCGCTGGCCCGGAGGCTCCAGAAACGGGTCCTGCTGCTCACCAAGGTGATTTATGCACTCACATTTGGATCAGAGTCACAGGGAGCTGTGGGGGAGCACACACCCGGTCACAAGATCTCACTCTCCCTGGCAGGAGTCCTGCAGCTGGGTCAGGGTTTGCACTTTGGCTCTTTTGCCAGGACGGTTCTGGGAATGCCAGAGGGTGCTCCCAGCCTTGGTGTTCCCTGTGGGACTCTCTGGGCCTGGTGTGCGCTCCACTTTTTTCAGTTCCCCCAGCATCCCAGTGTCCACTCCTGGCCCGGTGCTGTTCCCTGAAGAGTGTTCCCTGTCCCTGTGGATCCTCTGCAGGGTCCCTGTCCCTTGTAGTCAGCACTCTCACGCTTTGCCATCCAGTGATGCAGGTTCTGCTGTGTGGATCTTGGCCCAGGGCTTGGGACAAAGGCTGTCACCTGCTTCCAGGTGTGCCCCAGCCCCACCTGTGGGGTGGCTACATGGCCTGATTCTCTTATTGTCGGTGCCTGCAAGGGTTCTGACGTCTGGCACCCTAAGCAGAGGTTGCTGGAGCGTGAAAGAAAGTTTTCGTGAGTGTTGTTTAAAATGTTCCTTGGGCACTGAAATTTTGGAAGGCAAGGCAGGAAATAAGTTAGTCTGTTCCCAGATGCCCTGTAGGCCAGGGAGGCTGTCCAGCTTGCTGGGCAGAGACTCCCCCTGCCTGCCTCCACTAGTGCTGAATGGGTGGAGGGCTGTGCCACCCTGGGGCCCAGGATGGGTGCCGCACCTGTCAAGGACCGAGAGTTGTGCCTAATGAATGTTTGCCCGTTCTTAATTGTTTTTGATGAAAACCAAGGCTTGTTGCTGCTGAGACCCCTTGGTTATGGAGCTTTGAGAAAATGAGTTACATTTCCACTACTGAGGACTGATGTTTTATGGCTTCTCCAGCACATTCCTTTGAGGGGCAGCATGCTGTCTCCTTAAGGAAAACTTCACATGGGCCTAGGTCCTTTGAGCACCGTGTGGGCTTCCTGGAACACAGGCTGAGCTGGCCTCTGTGCAAAGCTCAGTTGCTGACCCCTGAGCCCTGGCTTTCCATGTGCAGCCCAGACAAGGACCCTCCCAAATGTCCTCACGTGGCTTTTCAGCTGGAGCTGTCTGCCGCCTCTGGCAGAGGGGACACTGAGCCCTGTCGCATGGTCAGGCATGATGCATATCTGTGGAGCACTCTCTGGGATCTCCCTCTGCGTTCCCTTCTCTTCTGACACTGTGTCTGCTAGTGTGTCACCTTCTAAGCAAGATGCATGAGGTGCATGTGGCACAGATGTGTGGGCGCAGCCCTCTGGAGAATTCACTCTCCAGCCTGGTCAGGCAGTAGCAACAAACGAGCACCTTCCACCCACCTCAACAGAGGTGGACGGTGCAGTGGTGTCACAGAAGGGATTTTCTCAGGAGGCAGCATTCCTGCGGGGACCCAGGGATCTCCCCTTTGTGAAAGCATGTGTGGAAAACGACAGCAGGGGGAGAGAAGGCAGCTCGTCACAAAGTGCTGTTGGATTCAGCCTTCAGGCCAGGAGCAAGAGGCGATGGCGGCTTGGGCCCAGCAGATGACTGCAGGGGTTCAGGCAAGTGCAGTCTGACCCTCCCGCTGAGGACAGGCCCTGGGAAGCAGAGGGGGCGAGGCTGTGCTTGGTCGGGGTGGCAGGACACCTGGGCTTGGTCTTTGGGTGCGCGATGACGTGCTGTGGTCCCATGATGTGGGAAGGTCAGAACTTCCTGGGGGAGGAAGAGTAGGAGGGCTCGGCTGGGAGTTGGGCCTTTCTCTGGGATCTCAGATGTCGCCAATTCTCTCTGGGTCTCAGTTCTCCTTTCTGCTAAACTTTGGACTCAGGCCTGATGACCAGGGGTGCCTGCGAGCCTGGCTGTGTTCAGGGGGTACCCCCTTCATTGTGCCTTCTTGTTGGGCTCACTCCTAGCTTGGGCTGGGGAGGGACATCGGTCCACACCAGCCAGATGGGCAGCACTTTGGAGTAGTCCTGCATGCATGGCCTGGGTGAGTTACAGATGTGGCCCCCATCGGAGACCCACCCAGCCTTGACTGAGGCTGGTCGCGTGGGAACTTCCTGGTTTCTTAAGCAAAGTCAGCAGTTGGAAGCTGAGAGGAAGTGTTCCCTTTACAGGTCCTGTGTGAGCCTGACTGTTCTCATGTGCTGGGTCTGGCCTGCAGCCTGACATTCTGTGACCCACACCACACTCATGCTGCTGTCTGCATCCCCTCTTAGTGCTAGGGCTCCTGATGTGATAAGGAAGGAGTAGCTCACAGTTGGTGGGTGTCTGGTGTGGTTTTCATCCCCGGTGGGGCTCCCTCGTGGTCCATTGGAGCCCCGGAACCTCCTGTGAAGTCTGTACTCGACTTTCTTCCTGCCGTTTCTCTCGGAGGGTCACCCCCGGTGCAGCCAGGGCAGGAGGTTTTTTGTTCTTCTCTGCTGTGCTTCGCAGGTGGAGAGCCTCTCGCACTTTCTGGCCCATGCTAGCCTCACCCCGACCCTGCTGTGCTCTTGGGCCTGCTCTGTGTTAGTGAGAAGGTGGATATTGATCGCCGGGCACGGACTGGTTGTTTATCCTGACAAAGGATTGATCCCAGTCACTCATGTAGCCCCAGGACCGGGATGCAGGATCCGTCCAGCCAGCCGTGATGAAGCCGTTTGATCGGCCAGCTGGAGGGAGCAGCGTGCCTGCTGCCCTGGGCCTGTGCACCTTGGTATTGGCTGCTGCTCACCTCAGCTCTGCACGGCAGCCCGTCCAGCTGGCTGGTGGTCGAAGAGTGCCTTCTCTCAAGGAGCACCCGAGGGGGCTGCTGCTGCCCTTGAAGGTTTCCTGGTTGCTGACCTGTCAGGCCCTCCACAAGCCTCTGACTGGTGGAGCTCTGGGCCTCTGCGTCCCATCGGAGGTCCTGCCTATGTGCTTGACATTTTAGTACACAGTGCTTGGAGTACGCAGTTTTATTTTGAGACCTTTATTAAGCCGCTCTAGTCTAAGGATTTAATTGTTACTGATAGCTAAGAGTATAATTACCTTGGTAAAATATCATGACTATTTTAGGCCGTTGAAAATTGGCTTCTGGAACTGGGTGAACACAAACCATTTTCCTATTTGCAGTGAGCTACTTTTCCTGTGCCCCTAGGCTTCCACAATATGGCTGCAGAGTCTTGTTTATGGAATATCAGTAATACAAGCTAACTTTTAGCAAGAAACTCTAACAATGACAGAAAAGCTTACCCTCCACTCTCTCCCATTTTCTGCACTCAGCCCTCCCTCCCTTGTTTCAGAGCAGATTGTTTACTGGAGGCCACAGGCTGTTGGCGAGCAGGTGGCATTGGCTGTCCAGTGGTGTCTGACTCATGTCGCGGCTGCTGAGCACACAGTATGGTTGTCATGGTGGCATCCTGCCCTGGGAAGCTGCATATTGGGAAAGACAGAGATGCATGTATTCCGGAGTGGTCGACAGTCTGAGTTTTGAGCTCTGGGCCAGGGTCTTGGGTGTGTGCTCACTGAATGAGCACGTTCCTTGGCCACCTTCTCCAAAGCTGGGCTGGTGATGACAGACATTCCCCTCTCCCATGTTTTTCTTGCTGCCTAGAGCATCAGATATGCTCACTCCCATAAAGTTCCCTTTGTCAATCAAAAAACTCTACACAAACATTCCTGATGATCCCACGGGCTGAAAACCAACGTGGCTGGGCCTGGTATGGGATTGGGAGCAGATGAGCTTTAACAAGAGGGCTGGGACCCTGGACCCGCCTGTCACACTCAGCGATGGGAGAGCATGGGGAGCTGGCATCTGTATTTGCAGGGCACGGTTTAGGCCAGATCCATCTTGGGAGATAGCTGAAGGCAGATGGAGATGGGACCCAGGAGGGCCAATGGCTGCTGCTGTTTAAGAAACAATCAAATAGGGGGCAGAAGGCAGGCTGCTGTAGAATATCAAGGCAGAAAGTACAAGGGGGAACCCTTCAGAAGAGTTCCATGTTCTTCCTGCCTCATATCCAGAAGAGAGGTCCTGGAAGAAGCCTCTATCCTCCCATGAGAAGCTGCTGTCCTCCTGGAAGAAGCTTCTGTCCTCCCTTGAGCATCTGCTATCCTCCTGGAAGAAGCCTCTGTCCTCCCATGAGAACCTGCTGTCTTCCTTTAAGAACGTGCTGTCCTCCTGGAAGAAGCCTCTGTCCTCCCTTGAGAACCTGCTATCCTCCTAGAAGAAACCATTGTCCTCCTAGGAGAAGCTGCTGTCCTAGAACAAGCTGTCATCCTCCTGGGGGAAGCTGCCATCCTCCCAGGAGAAGCTGCTGTCCTCCTGGGAGAAGCCTCCATCCTGGGAGAAGCTGCCATCTTCCTGGGAGAAGCCACTGTCCTCTAGGAGAAGCTGCTGTCCTCCTGGGAGAGGCCTCCATCCTCCTGGGAGAAGCTGCTCTCTTCCTGCTATGTTCCTGGCCCAGAGTCAGCTCTTGTGAGCCTCTGAGCCATCCCAGCCTCTTAGAGTTGGCCAGAGCTGCTTCCTGAGGCTCCTTCTACGTGCTTTGGAGTCTTCGCCAGGGAATCTGAGACAGGAGAGGTGGACTTAGCTCAGAGATCCATGCACATGTTCTTAGTCGACTCTGCTAGGACCTCCTCTCTTCTTGGAGGTCATTTCCGTCCCTAGGGTGCTGTGCTGGAGTCTCCTATTCCCTTTTTGGCGGAGGGGCCCCGCCGGGATCTCAGTATTGAAAATTGTTTAAAAAAATGTTGCCCTTCCTGTCCATGTATTCACGGACATACCTGAGGCTGGGCTCCTGTGCGCCCCCTTGCTGGGTGTTCAGTGGGCTGCATACCCAGCCTCCTGGGATTCAGCATCTCGGCAGGGCCAGCTGCAAGGCCAGGCTCCTGGGCCCAGAACAGGACATGCATGTTTCTTGCTAAAGCTCAGTGTCGTCCATGGAGCCAGCCTGCTCACAGGAGGGGCTCTAGGCCTCCTTCTGGTCCATCCTAGGAAGGCAGTGCAGTCCTTGCTGGGACTCTCCCAGACCTATGGTTTGAGGAGGCCGTTCCTTTTCCTCACTGTGTCCCTTCTGCTTTGCAGGATTGTGTATGCTGAGGGCAGAGCAGGAGGAGGCAGGCTGTCCCAAGGGAGCTGAGGGGTCAGAGTGGCCTGTGGGTCCTGAAGGAGTGTGTCCTGGTGGCTGAACCCTGGCCATAGCAAGGGTGGGCATGGTGCACATGGGAAGAGGGCAGGGCCTTGCTGACACCGTGCCCAGGCTGTGCAGGGATTTAGAGATGGGCCCATGTTGCTGGAGTTATTTTTGAACGGGTTGTTTTCATCTGTCCTGGAATAGCACGGTAGCGACACACCTGATGCGTGCTTGTGCTCTGTGGGACATGTGGGCGGAGGGACGTGGAGCAGAGGCAGGCACTGTTGTTTATTTTGTGTTGATACAATTTGGGCAGCTTACACTTTGGAGACCACCCCAACAAGGTTAATGTAGCTCATGCCTTTTCCAGCCACGGATGAGGCCACTGTTCCTCCAGGTGAGTGCCATTTCAAGTAGTTGGCTTGCTTTTATTTTAAAGTCCTGATCTCCCCTGATGGTGTCTGTTAAGTCCTGGGATCCAGCACAGCCTAGAGCGGGGACATGGAGTCCGGGACTCCCAGGGCCTCAGGGCTCTGTTCACTCTCAGTCCAGAGAGCAAGATTGTGGCATAACTCCCTGCCCACCCCATGTCCCGTCTTTCTTTTCAGTGTTCTCATGAAAAAGATCATATAGAATATATACGTAGGCCTCAAAGAATACAGCAGCTTCCCGTGTCTCCATCCTGGTGTAAGAAACGGAATGACCCCTGCTGTCAGAAGGCGTTTCGCTTCAAATGTAGACCAGTCCTTCCCTCATTTCTCTGTCTGGTTTAATCACATGTGTATATCTTTAAACATGGCTCAGCTTTGCCCACTTTTATGTTTTCTATACATAGACCCATACCTCTGTGGCTTCTTTTTGTTTATATTTGACATTATTCTTTTGACCTTTGTCCCTGGAAATGCAGAGTGTTCCCTTTCGCTGCTGCTGTGACGCTGTGTGGAAGGAGTGGGTCACGGTTTAGTGACCGGACATGTGAGGTGTTTCAGTTTTGCCCTCACGCAGTGGGTGCCGCAGAGTGAGTGTGGCTCGCCTCTGCCTCGGGAGGCTTGTTCTCGGTCATCTCCAGGTCGAAGTTCAGTGTGCACAAATTACAGACACAGGACAGATGCAGGGGCAGGTAGCAACCCCGGGAAGACCCTTGTGCCTGCTTCTAGCCGCCTCCTCAGCTCCAGGGCGAGCCCCTCATGACTTTTCATTTCCCTTTTGTTGTTGTTGTTGTTGTTTGTTGTTTGTTTTTGTTTTTTGAGATGGAGTCTCTCTTTGTTGCCCAGGTGGGAGTGCAGTGGCGCCATATCCTGGCTCACTGCAGCCTCTGCCTCCTGGGTTCAAGTGATTCTCTGCCTCAGCCTCCCGAGTAGCTGGGATTACAGGTGCATGCCACCACACCCAGCTAATTTTTTTGTATTTTTGTAGAGACTGGATTTCGCCATGTTGGCCAGGCTGGTCTTGAACTCCTAACCTCAGGTGATCCGCCTGCCTTGCCATCCCAAAGTGCTGGGGTTATAGGTGTGAGCCACTGCGCCCAGCCCACTTCCCTGTTTTTAAGCCTTATATGATGGAATCACATACTTGTACTCATCTGTGCCTGGTTTCCATTACACGTTATCTTTATGAGAATCACGTGTGTTATATATAGCTGAGATTTGTTGATTTTTCTTAATTACGCTGTTAAGTTTTACATTGTACAAAAATATCACTTTTTTTTTGAGACGGAATTTTGCTCTGCCACCCAGGCTAGAGTGCAATGGCATGATCTCAACTTACTGCATTGTCTGCCTCCTGGGTTCAAGTGATTCTCTTATCTCAGCCTCCCTAGTAGCTGGGATTACAGGCATGTGCCACCACACCCAGCTAATTTTTGTATTTTAAGTTGAGATAGGATTTCACCATGTTGGTCAGACTGGTCTTGAACTCCTGACCTCAGGTGATCCATCTCAGCCTCCCAAAGTGCTGGGGTTACAAACGTGAGCCACTGCACCCGGCCAAAAATACCACTAGTTAAAATATACTTGGCTATACCTGACATCGGATGGTTTCCAGCACAGGGGTATGACTCTTGCTGATATGGATGCCTTTACACATGGGTAATGTTTGGTGATCCCTGGGCACTCTTGCACTGGGCATGCCAAGGTGTGGCAGAGGGTCAGGTCCCGGGGCTGCCACACCTGCCAGAGTCCCTGCGTAGACAGTGCTGGTCCCTCCGGGTCCTCACCTGCCGCTTCTGGTTTTCCTCCCTGGTGGGAGGCCAGTTCTCCAAGTGTGTTGTTCTGACTTCCCTAAGCCCCTTTCTAAATGCTCACTGACCAGCTAGACACCAACTCCTGGGGGTACCTGGACAGGCTTTCTGTTCCTCTCCCCTTTGGACTTTTAAGTGATTGTTTGCCTTTTTCTTACTGAGCTGGAGTTCTTTCCTCTGGATGTGAGTCTTTCGTTGGAGAAACATAATTTGGGTTAATCTTGTGATTTGCCTTTTACTCTCAGAATTATATCTGTTGATGAAGTTCTTGCAGTCCAGCTCACTGATTTTGCTGACACTGGTGCCCGCGAGCTGTGATGAAAGAATCTTTGCCTCCCAAAGTTGTGAAGATATTCAGTGGTTTTCTTCTTAGAAAGAAGAAGAAAACACGTATTGTTTTACCTTTTACACGTTGCTGCTGTTTTCTATGAAAATGCTGTTGTTGATCTGGCAGCCTTTATTGCCAGGCCACCCTCTCCCAACGCGTGGTGCTGCCATGGCCGTAAGCCTGGGGACCCCTCGAGGCTGTTTAATTCTGGGCTTCCTGTTGTGTTCCATGGGCCCTTTTTCTATGTTTACCGATTCCATGCTGTTGCCCTTGCCGCCTTCTTCCAGCATTTCCATGCATCCAGGCAAAGTGTAACATCGTTTCTTTCCTCAACCCTGAACGCCATGTGTTCCACTGTTTATTTGGATGGCCTTGAATTTCTCTCAGCAAGTTTGATGGATTTTAGGGTAGACATCTTACATGCCATTAGACTTTCTGCCCTAAGTACTTGGACTTTCGATGCTGTTTTAATGGTGTCTCATTGGACTTTGATCTTCTGTGTGTTTGTTCCTGGCCTGTGGATATACGGCTGAGTCCTGCACATTGACCCTGCGACTGACAACCTCACTGTGATGCTGGCATTCTGTGTGCACGGTCACGCTCTCTGAGAGATGCTGGCCATGCGTCCCCAGCAGCCCCGCGCCTCTACCCTTCCCTGCCAGCCCCGCGCCTCTCCTCTCCCCTGGCCACGCTTCCCCGGAGGAGTGATGGCAGAGGCACCTGGTCCACTCAAGGCTTTGTGGCAGCCGCTTCCGTGATACGTCAGTCAGTAAGCATGGTGTGTGCTGGATGTTCTGCGTTATTGAATTAATGAAATTCTATTCTTCTTGTGGTTTTCTAAGAGTCTTCATCATGGATGCCTACCCCATAAATTTTGATGTCGGTTGTTTTTGTTACTGTTCAGTTCAAAATAATTTCTGATACTCTCTGGACTTACAAAGCCTGGTCTTCCAGCAGGATTTAGCATGTTCAAAGCATGTAATACAGGCAGATTGGCAAGCTGAAAAGGGATTGAAAAGGAGGAACCCAGACTCAGTTCACTCACCTAATCATTAATTTTTCATTCCCCAGATTCCTTTTTTTTTTTTTTTTTTTTGAGATGGAGTCTCACTCTCTTGTCCAGGTTGGAGTGCAGTCATGCGATATTGGCTCACTGCAATCTCTGTCTCCCGGGTTCAAGCAATTATCCCACCTCAGCCTCTGAGTAGCTGGGACTATAGGTGTGCACCAACATGCCCAGCTAATTCTTTGTATTTTCAGTAGAGATGGAGTTTTGCCATGTTGGCCAAGAACTTCTCACCTCAAGTGATCTGCCTGCCTTGGCATCCCAAAGTGCTGGGATAACAGGCATGAGTCACCACGCCTGGTCATTGCCCAAATTCTTACTGTGCACGTCCTGTGAGCCTGGCATATTTAGGTGCTGCACAGCAGACTCAGAGCTCAAGGGATCCCTCTGTAGTTGGGGCTGGTAGCAGTCATATTGAAGCGGTGACCTCTGCTGTGAAGGAAGTGAGGTCTAGGGGTCCTGTGCAGGGGAGGGTGTGGGAGGCGTGCAGCCTTTGAACAGGTGACCTTGCTGAGCCCAGAAAGGCACTGTGGGGAGAACTGTGTCTGTTTCCTGTGCTAGACCATGGTGGGGTTTGTTTTTTTCCGAGGTGATGATAGCTGTAAAGGCAGTTGGGCAGGTGATGGAGTGAGGCGCCATGTCTCCCTGGCTTCCCTGAGGCAATGCCATGTGTGGCTGTGGTGCAGCAGGAAGACCAGGGGCTGGCGTTAGCACAGCATGTGTTACTCTCTGCCATTGGTGCCTGTGTAGGTTTCTGTGACCCCATAGTGGTTCCCCTAGGCTGCTCCTTGGAGCCAACTCCTTGTCCTGGTTCTAGTGTTGAATAGGACTTGTCCTCCTCCCCCATGATAATGGGCACTGGGTGGGAGCTCCATGTTGGGCGTTTGAGGTGAGTGCCACCCTCGCTCACGTGGGTGTCCCGTGGGTCGCATTGCAGATGGGTCCTGAAACCAGCCTTGTACTTTCTTCTGCGTCTTTCCAGGATAGCCACTCTATGGTTTCTTCCTCCACCCCAGTGGAAGCCTAAATATAGCTGTCCCCTCCTACCTCCCCTTAGGGTGTGACATCTAGCCTTCTTACCCTGGAGCAGAGCAGATGGCCTCCATCCATCCTGCAGAAGAACCCGAGGGAGCCTCACGCTGTCTCTGATCACCATCTCCTTCATTCTACACCCCTCTTTAGGTCTCAGCCTTCATGATCGGCATGATTTGTCTGCCCTTTCTTTTTCAATGCTGAAAATTTTTGGTCTTAGGTAGCACTGAAGGAAATATTTATTTATTTATTTATTTATTTATTTATTTTGAGACAGAGTTTCGCTCTTGTTACCCAGGCTGGAGTGCAATGGCGCGATCTCGGCTCACCGCAACCTCCGCCTCCTGGGTTCAGGCAATTCTCCTGCCTCAGCCTCCTGAGTAGCTGGAATTACAGGCATGTGCCACCATGCCCAGCTAATTTTTTGTATTTTTAGTAGAGATGAGGTTTCACCATGTTGACCAGGACGGTCTCGATCTCTTGACCTCATGATCCACCTGCCTCGGCCTCCCAAAGTGCTGGGATTACAGGCTTGAGCCACCGCGCCCGGCCTTGAAGGAAATATTTAAAACACCCAATACCTGCTTTCTCCTCTGGAAAGCATCATCCTCTGTGACCCTCCAGGGCTCTCTGTCTCAGACAATCATACTCTCCCATGCCTGTGGCACCCACTTAGGCGTGGGGGGGTCAGCTTCATGGCCCCGTGTTAGCCCAGCAAATCGAGGCTTAAGACTGGCCTACAGACTCTGCCTGAGCTGGGCGGCCAGCCTTGATGCTAGATTTGCGATTCTCCTGCCTCAGCCTCCTGAGTAACTGGAATTACAGGCATGCATCACCATGCCTGCTAATTTTTGTATTTTTAGTAGAGACAGGGTTTCACCATGTTGGCCTGACCTCAAGTGATTTGCTTGCTTTGGCCTCTCAAAGTGCTGGGATTACAGGTGTGAGCTACTGTGCCTGGTCCTATATTTTTTTTTATTTTTTATTTTCGAGACAGTGTCTCTCTCTGTCATCCAAGCTGGAGCACAGTAGTGTGGACTTAGCTCACTGCAGCCTCGACATCCCAGGCTCAGGTGATCCTCCTGCCTCAGCCTCCTGAGTAGCTGAAACTACAAGTGCTACCAGCATGCTTGTCTAATTCTTTTCTGTTTTTGTAGAGATGGTAGTCTCACTGTGTGGCCCGGGCTGGGATGCTAAGTGCCTAATCATATTTCTCACCATGCTGTGCACCTCCCGCCCCAGCTTGTCACCAGTCCCTGCATGTTCATTCTGCACATGCTGGTGTTTGCTTCCTTATGCGAATGGTGAGCGGATACTTCCTCCTGATTTTTTGGTTTGGAAGCCTCCCTGTGTGGGCCCTGGGAGGTGTGGGCAGAAGGTGGGCTGTGGTGTGTGTGCTGAGTGCCTGTCCAGGGGTCCTATGTGGGTAGAGGGTGGGCCGTAGAGAGGGCGTTCAACACCTATCTGGGAGTGCTGTGTAGGCCCTGGGAGGAATGGGTTGAGGGGTGGGCTGTAGTGTGGGTACTCGGTACCTGTCCGGGGGTCCTATGTGGCTCCTGGGAGGTGTGGGGAGAGGGTGGGCCATAGTGTAGGTGTTCAACACCTGTCCAGGGGTCCTGTGTGGGCCTTGGGAGGCATCAGTAGAAGGTGGGCCATAGTGCAGGTGCTGGGCGCCTGTCCAGAGGTCCTGTGGGGGTCCTGGGAGGTGTGGGAGAGGGTGGGCCATAATGCAGGTGCTGGGTGCCTATCCAGAGGTCCTATGGGGGTCCTGGGAGGCGTGGGGAGAGGGTGGGCCATAATGCACGTGTTTGGTGCCTGTCCAGGGGCCCTGTGTGGGTCCTGGGAGGCGTGGGGAGAGGGTAGGCCGTAGTGTGGGTGTTCAGCGCCTGTCCAGGGGTCATCTGTGGGCCTTGGGAGGCATCGGTAGAAGGTGGGCCGTAGTGCAGGTGCCAGGCACCTGTCCAGAGGTCCTGTGTGGATCCTGGGAGGTGTGGGTAGAGGGTAGGCTGTGGTGTGGGTGCTAAGCACCTGTCCCGGGTTCCTATGTGGGTCCTGGGAGGGGTGGGTAGAGGGTGGACCATAGTGCAGGTGCTTGGCGCCTGTCTGGAGGTCCTGCTGTCCCTGCTGGATTTGAGTGCCTGCTGAGGTCACAGCCTCCCAGCACTGTCCCTCTTGTCTCTGTTTGGGAGCCACATGTTTGGGTTTCTCATTCTAAGCCCATGCCCTTCATGATGTTCTGGAGTCTGCAGACCTGGCATGGGTTTCTGGGGGGCTTGCCAAGGTGTGCTGAGCTGCACTTGACCACAGCCCTGGGTCCCTGTGACTCAAGGTGGTCTGGGGCTCTCACAGCATGCTGGCTGAGGTCCCACTGTGGTCGAGCCTGGGCTGGTCCCGGCCTGGGGCCTGGCTCTTCTGGGACGGCTCTTCTGTGTCCCTGATGCCAGCCTGTCTGCACACTCCCACTTGGTGTGAAGGCTCATGAGACTCCAGGTGGCATCCTTCCAGGTCTCTGGGAGCTCTGGGCCTGTGAAACCTGGTCACGCCTTCTGGGTGGATGGAGCAGCCCAAAGCTTGCAGGTTCCAAGGAAGCTGAGCTGAGCTGAGCAATGATGAGAGGAGAGCTGCTGCCTGAGGTGTGTGTGGGCCCAGGTACTGTGCCAAGTGCCTCCTTTGTCACCACCTTCCCGTCTGAGAAAAGAGAAGGCCAAAGTCCAGAGAGTTTCAGACCCCTGCAGGGGAACAGATCCAGGGTTCTGATCCTGGTCCAACCGTGACACTTACCTGCTACGCCCCACCCTGCATCCTGGAGAGGAGACGGCACCGCCCACCCAGGGCCTGGACCCTTCGTGTGTGCCTTGCGGAAATCTGAGTGTGACTTGGCAACTCTGGGGTGTGGCCTGTGATCCCCATGTCTCACTAGCTCCCCAATCAGCTCCTCTGGGCCAGTTCTGTTGGGTGGCAGAGGCCTGGACCATGCCCTATGATGTGGGGGGTGGGTGTGAGATGCTTGTGGTCACACAGATGATGTGGGTGCTGCTGACTGGCTGTGGGCCTGGCTCACTCCCGCCTCCCTCCTACTCCACTGCCCCACTGCTGTCCTCACTGTCTGCCCCCCAGAGGACACATGTTCTGGTGTGTGCCCATTGAATTCCTGCTTTCTGTAAGGGTTTGTGGTGTGCCGTCTGCCTAGTGCTGTCATGGCATGTGCCCCCTCGCTGTGCTGCCTGCCTACTGCCTGGAGGGAAGCTTGTCTCTTCTTCCTCTGTCACTGCCACCCTGCCCTTTGTAAAAGGCTTTGCACTGTGCACATGTGCACAGGACAGATGGAGTTTGGGTTCTGCCATCGTCCCTGGGTCCTAGCCCCACTGCCGTTGTGACCCTCAGAGCTCGTCTTCTTTCCTGGGCTTTAGCCTTGGTGGACATCCAAGGAGCAGCCCTGAGCACTGCGTGGGCTCCCTGCTCCCTGTCACTGTGAGGGCATGGCCCAGATGAGTGCAGCTCAAGTACAGGTTCAGACACTGCTTTGTTCTTACTTAAAATACGTTCCTCCACGTATGCCTGGATGAGTGGGAAGCCTGCAGGAGGGGCCGTGAGACGCCAGGCAGCCCGACTTCCAGGGTAGTGTTTGCTCTGCTCAGTGAGATGGCCTCTTCCCTCCGCAGATAAGCAGGGTCCTCTCGGCTTTGGAATTTAATTTCTAGGTGTTAATGTATCACCCTTTCACATTACCTTTCTAGACTGACGTTTCTATCATATCCATTTAGGAAAAAGCATTCGCTTTATTATGGGACAGTGCCATTTGCAGAGGTATTAGAAAGCCAACCTTGTCACAGACACTGCTGCATTCTCCCTCCAAGAAGGCAGCTGGACCTGGGCTGTGGCAGAAAACAATACCAGGGAGAAAAGCAATTCTAGGAAATACGATTAAATCAAAACAAAATGCCTTTGATTCCTCTCCAATGTGAAGATGATTAGTAAGATTGGGTGGTGGGAGTGTGGACCGCCTCCACCTGCCAGAGCCCTCTTCGTGCGCACCCTCCCTCTTGGCCTCAGGTGTGCAGAGTTTGGAGGCTGTGTTCCACTGGATTCGGGTCACCGCATCTTTACTCTTGGCTCTTTGAAAAGACCACAGTCCAGCCCCAACCCGTCCACAGGTGGGACTTTCTGGACAGTTCCAGGTGAGGCTGTGGAACTCCTGCCCCTCTCAGGGAGATTTGAGGAGCCTGGCCGTAACACTGCATTGGGGGAGGTGGACTGGGAGGAACGGCGCCCATGGGCTCTGGCCCTGGTGGGAGGGCTCTGGCTGCAGGGCACCCGCGTGCAGCCCCTCCCACCCTGCCTCCCCCTGCAGGAGGGTGCTGTGGCAGGTGTGTCATCAGAAACCCCGATGAGGACATTCCTGGATGGTGTCGCTGAGACAAGCCTGTCCCCTCAGGTCTCCATGTCTGGGTAGCTGGAGTTGGGTGCCCCTGGAGCATTGCAGAAGCTAGGTCTGCTTTCTCTTTTGAGGAATCCACTTCATGGTGGCATATCACACTTGGAGAGCTCAGTCACAGAGCCGACTGATACCTGCTGTTCAGAACACAGGGCCTGGGTCACAGGTTCCCTGGCCCCAGCACCTGTCTGCCTGGGGCACCTCCATAACCCACGTCCCCAGGCTTCCACTGGAACATGCCATGCCGGGAAGATGGGCCCTACTTCTGCAGCCTCCCCTGCCTCCTCCTTGCTCTCCTGCTGCCTGCCAAGGCCTCGGAGTCTTCATATAGCTTCTCTCCTTCCTGGAACCCGTCTCATCCCCAGCGTCTGGCTCACGGCATCTTCCCCCTGTTACTCCTATGAGGCAGGCCCTTTTCTCCTTTGTTCACTAGCAGCCAGCACAGTTCCTTGCATACAGCAGGCACTCATTGGACTCCTTTCCTACAAGAGGCGCCAAGGCCTGTGGAGTGGCCAGGGAGTGACTCTCCTGCTTCTGCCTTGCCTGCTCTGGGCTCTTTTCCTGCCCGGAAGACTCTTGGTCCCAGCCTCACCCTCTGCATGGGCCTCCACGGCGCCACGTGCATGGTGCCTGAGATACTGCCTCCGGCTCCGAGGCCATGGCTACTGCTATCCATTCCAGCTGCCTCCAAACCTACGGGTTTCTAGGAAGGGCCTGCTGTCAGTTAGCAGATACTGAGGCTTCTACTTCTGATGTCTGAGCTAATGTCAGCAACGTGGAAAAGGGCGTTACTTGCTTTTAACTTTCCCAACAATGAAAGTCACAAGAGCTGTCAGCAGCAGAGCAGGAAGGAGGGGCAGTAGCTGAGAGCAGGTGCTGGGGCAGGGATGGCTCTGCCTTCAGAGGAAGGTGCTAGAGGCATCACCTGCCCCTTTCATTCTCAGGCCAGTGGAGGAGCCTCGGCTGTCCTGGAACTTGGGGCAGCTCTCTCCTCTGGATTTCCTCCTCCCACATGTCCTGCTCCCCAGGACTGTGGCTTTCTGTCCCCCCATGGTCCTGGAGGCCCAGCACCTCCCTCCCTCTGTGCTCCAGGATGGGGCCCCGGCTCCC
The DNA here is from genome assembly GCF_048565385.1 of Saimiri boliviensis. Classification (NCBI taxonomy): domain Eukaryota; kingdom Metazoa; phylum Chordata; class Mammalia; order Primates; family Cebidae; genus Saimiri; species Saimiri boliviensis. Next base: position 152,086,950 of record NC_133449.1, on the reverse strand, counting down.
TCCCGGTTCCTCTGTCTGCTCTAGGCAGCATTCTGTGGCACCAGGGCCATGCCAACTGCTGTGGCTGTGTCCTAACTGCTTGCTCCAGGTATTGTTTTGATGGTGTACCTATTTGTAAAAAGTGTGGAATTTGCACACTGATATATGCATATTTGCTTAAAAAGGATATTTTATGTTCTGTGGCCAATAATGAATCCGTATATTTATTTCTAAGATATGAGGACTCATAAGGAGGGTTTCCACTGTATCTCTGGGCCCCAGTGAGCTGTCCGGCGCCCGCCCTGGCTGCTGCTCCGGGGCCCCAGTGAGCTGTCCGGCGCCCTCCTAGGTGCTGTCCCCAAGACCCAGTGAGCTGTCTAGCGCCCGCCCTGGCTGCTGCACCCAGACCCCAGTGAGCTGTCTGGCGCCCACTCGAGCTGCTGCACCCGAGCCCCAGTGAGCTGTCCGGCACCCTCCTAGGTGCTGTCCCCAGGCCCCAGTGAGCTGTCCGGCGCCCGCCCTGGCTGTTGCACCCGGGCCCCAGTGAGCTGACCGGCGCCCTCCTAGGTGCTGTCCCCAGGCCCCACTGAGCTGTCCGGCGCCCGCCCTGGCTGTTGCATCTGGGCCCCAGTGAGCTGACTGGCGCCCTCCCTGGCTGCTGCACCCAGGCCCCAGTGAGCTGACTGGCGCCCTCCCTGGCTGCTGTACCCGGGCCCCAGTGAGCTGACCGGTGCCCTCCCTGGCTGCTGCACCCAGGCCCCAGTGAGCTGTCCCGTGCTCTCCTGGGCACTGTCCCTTGTAGTCTATTGGGCATTGCGTCTGTGTGGTTTTCCTGAGGGTGTTACCAGCTGTGGTGGCGGTAGGTTGGGCTTGGCGTCAGCAGGCCTAGGGCTCCTGTCATGCCACTGCCTGTGCTTGTGTTGCTCACATGATTGGGAAGGGGCCAGGAAAGTCTGTTGGCATCTGGAGTCATGCTGCGGGTGGCTGTGGCAGGACTGTGATCATGCTAGTGGAGAGGACGATAGGGTTCTGCCCTTGTTGCTAGATACACTGCTCCTGCTCTTCTCTGAGGCCAGCCCCTCCTGTCTGACGTGTGTGGATTGTGGGTCTCAGCCTGCCAGGGGCTCCTTCATGGCATGCAGGGGTGCACAGGTGTTGACTGTGCGTGAACAGTTGTCTTTCTGCCTGGCTGCTTCCCTGCCTGATGCCCCTGTAAACATCCATTCCCAATGCGCTTCCCAGAGGATGCTTGTCCTTGGAGCACTCCTAACAAAAGGTTCTCAGTGAAATCAGTTTGTGACACCCCATGTGGTACAGCCTGACACAACATTGTGCTGCTCAGCTTGTCCATGGCTCTGAGAAGCCCTCAGGCCCCAGGGCAGCTGTGGGGAACAGCAAGGTGACCTGCCAGGTACAGGGAAGGTCCAGCCTTCATGTGCAGTTCTCACATCTTGTTGCTGGGCTTTTTTGCATTGAGTGTGAGTTTCTAACATACTATGTTGAAACATCTCATCTTGCCTGCTGAGCCATGTGGCTCTTCCTGAAGACCAAAGTCAGCGCCCTCCTTGCCACCACTTCATCCAGACCCCAGGGCCCCTTCTGTCCCATAGACTGAGGTTCCCATAGTACCATATGGGTTATGGATGAGAAACCCAGGGTGTCCTGCCTAGGAGAGAGGCTGTGGAATTCCCAGGTTCTCTTGGCTTTGGAGGTTTATAACAGAGAGACCAAGGCTTGGAGAGGAGCCCAGGGAGACCTAGGCCAGGCCTCTTCCAGCTGGCACAGGTAGCTTTGGCTTGGCCTTGGAGGAAATGTAGGTAGCGCCTGCAGGGTGTCGGGAGGGGCTGGAGGGACTGGGCTCGGAATGTTGTCCTGACTTCCGAGGCTTGCTTTGGCCTGACATTGTCTTTTTTTGTGCTTTAAAATTCCCTCTCGTGTTTGGTAGAGAACTATTCTCTTTTTAAACTCAATTTCGAAGAAATCCAAATCTTTGAATAACCTTGATCTTGAAAGGAAGTTGGCTGCAGGTGAAAATTGATGGTCACGCTCAAAGGCATGGTTCCCTGCCAAGGAAGCCTCTTGAGTGTTTCCGCTAAAAATAGCTGCAACATCCTGGTGGTGTTGTCTGAACCGTCTCCAGACCCCCCGGAGACATTCAGAGATGTTAAAGGTGACAGCCAGCCTCACCTGGCCGTTCCCGCACAGCTGTGTCTGCTCCTGCCCTGTGGGGCATGGGTGGGTGGGCCGAGCAGCACTCAGGGGTACAGGGCTGCTCACTTGGCAGCCTCTGCTCCTTCAGTTGTCCTTGATGTCATGGCACACCTGAGAGTCTTGGAAGTTCCCTGTGCCACAGTCTGGGCGGGTCTCTGGGTCCCCATGTCCCTTCGTCCATGGTCCTGGGAGAGACCCCTGGCCTCAGAGTCAGGCGTGGAGTCACTGGACTTTCTCCATGCTGGTGATGGGCCATGGTTGGCTTGTGGTTCTATGTGTGCATCAGGGGAGCTGCCAGAAAGATCAAGCCACAGCCTGACATCAGCCAGAGTGGAGTGGGCACAGGGACCCCCTGCCTCACCCCTCTCAGCCCGGAGTTTCTGTTTGCTGTGTGGGTGTGGACATGGGTCTGAGGTGCTGGCTGGAGGATTCCCTGCTTCTAGCAGGTGCTTGAGATTCCATCCTGGTACCTAGCTTCTGGTCTGGCCTCATACCTGGCTTAGCACTCGTAGGAGTGCAGCAGATGGAAGGGGTGGTGATGCCTGTAGATGCTGCGTGAGGTACCCCATGAATGTGTGATCTGGTGCCCGCAGACATTGGGTGAGGTGCCCTGTGAACCTGTGATCTGATGCCCGCAGACATTGGGTGAGGTGCCCTGTGATCCTGTGGTCTGGTGCCCACAGACGTTGGGTGACATGCCCCGTGAACCTGTGCTCTGGTGCCCACAGATGTTGGGTAAGGTGCCCTGTGAACATGTGATCTGGTGCCCGCAGACATTGGGTGAGGTGCCCTGTGAACTTGTGGTCTGGTGCCTGCAGATGTTGGGTGAGGTGCCCCATGAACCTGTGGTCTGGTTCCTGCAGACGTCGGGTGAGGTGCCCCGTGATCCTGTGGTCTGGTGCCCACAGATGTTGGGTGACATGCCCCGTGAACCTGTGATCTGGTGCCCGCAGACATTGGGTGAGGTGGCCTGTGAACGTGTGATCTGGTGCCTGCAGATGTTGGGTGAGGTGCCCCATGAACCTGTGGCCTGGTGCCTGCAGATGTTGGGTGAGGTGCCCCATGACCCTGTGGTCTAGTGCCTGCAGATGTTGGGTGAGGTGCCCCATGAACCTGTGGTCTGGTGTCTGTGGTTGTTGGGTGAGGTGCTCCGTGAACCTGTGGTCTGGTGCCTGCGGATATTGGGTGAGGTGTCCCTTGAACCTGTGGTCTGGTGTCTGTGGATGTTGGGTAAGGTGCCCTGTGAACCTGTGGTCTGGTGTCTGCGGATGTTGGGTGAGGTGTCCTGTGAACCTGTGGTCTGGTGTCTGTGGATGTTGGGTAAGGTGCCCTGTGAACCTGTGGTGTGGTGTCTGTGGATGTTGGGTGAGGTGTCCCATGAACCTGTGGTCTGGTGTCCACAGACATTTGGTGAGGTGCTCAGGAATTGCAGCACTAGATGGTCCTCCAGGATGCTGGTGCTGACTGGCGAGTCTGGCCACCTACACCAGGTGGCGGCCAGTGCCCTCAGGTGGCTGCTGCCCTCCAGCAAGACATGGGGTTGCCGCTGGACCCAGGTGTCTCTGAGGCCCAGGCACAGACCTTGATTCTGCAGGAGGCCCCTGGGTGGACCAGGTGAGTCCTTTCTCCCGCCACCTCTTTGAAAATCTGTGTTTTAAAACTCAACTTCTTGAGTGACATCAGAAGGCCCATGAACTGGTGAGCTGCCCCAAGTCTTTTGCCGCCCATGGTGAGCATGAGCCACCTTCTGAGTTGGCTCCAAGTCACAGAGGCCATGGAGTGGGGGCCTCCACTGTGGAGGGATAGGGTCTGGCCCTGGATGGGGCACTGGGAAGGGAGGTAGTGGCCTGAGGCCAGCTCTGCTGGAATTCCTCTGTTGTAGAGGGGGGAAGCCTGGGAGCTGGAATCAGAAAACCTGAGTTAGAACCTGAACTCTGTCACTCTCATTTGTGCCTGGCACCAGCTCCCTTTACCTCTCTTCACCTTTGCTGCTTCTCTCGAAGAATGAAGCATGCGCACCTCACCCCATTTGCATGCGGAGCATGCTTCATTCATGAGGGAATGCTTTGAAAATATTTTTAAATTGTAATGTTCAAATATATGTACGAGTTCATCATCAACTCACTCAACAAACATATGGTTAATTCTATTCTAAGGTGATGTGTGTTCCTGAAAGTCACCCTGCTATGCAAAGTTGCATTAAAAATAACATGAGAACCTAATAAAAATGGCAGTATGGTTCCTGTGGTCGGTGGCTGGACACAGGCAAGTGTGACGATCGGCTTGGCTCTTTGCCTCGAGGAGGTCTGGTGCTGGCTTGGGGAAGTGGGAATGGCGGCTTATAAGTCACTGTGGAGGGGAGATGGATACCGGAAGCTGGAGCTGGTGTTGCACAGGTAAGCTCAGGCAGGCTTGGGAGGCTCCCAGCACAGCTCTGTTCAGCTGAGTGTGGTTTTCTGCCTCCATCTTGAGAGGAGGTTCTTCACAGAGGGGTGAAGGGGAGCCTTTTGGCCATCACTTAACATCCTATGGGACAGCCCCTCCCAGATGGTCAGTAGCATGGGAACAAGTCTGCGTTTTCCAAACGAGACACAGCAGAGCCAACTGCCCGGCTGACCCAACTGCCTGCCCTGGGCCAGGCCTTATGCGTGGTTGATACTTAACCGGTTATCGAATTTATTTCCTAACAAATCGTATGTTAAATACCTGGCATGGGACCTTGAGTGAGTGGGCATTCGATGTATAGTGGCATTCATCACATGAACTTCTCATTTTCCTTAACATTTTTCTAATAATCTCACTTAAAATTTATTTGGAGAATTCTGAGCTGGGATTTGGAAATCCCATGTTTGAGGAACAGTTTGTAGTTGAATGAGGTGAATGGTGGATGGTGCCAGGTGAACAGGTGGGGTTCCCAGCCCAGACGTGCTGACTCCAGCCTGTTGCTGCTCCTTCACACTCATCCACGTGGGTTCATGAATGCACCTGTGTGGGTGCTCATTGTGCATGTGTACACACATGAGCATTCCTGTGTGCGTGTCTGTGCTGCATAAGCTCTTTGTAGGAGCTGTATGTGCATATCTGTGGCTGAGTGCTGTGTGTGTGTCCATACGAGTGTACTTGGGTGCACATGTGTGTGTTGTGCTGTGTGAGTTTTGTGTGCACTTGTGTTCATGTTAGTGTACACGTCTGCTCTTTGAGTTTTGAGTTCTGTGCACATCTGTGTGAACTGTGTGCATGTGTGAGCATGAGTGTGCATATGTCTGCTCTCTGAGCTGCACACATGTAAGTGTGAGTGTGCATGTATCTGTCCTGGCAAGCTCTGTGCTTGCACGTGAGTGCACATATGTGTGTGTACATGTGTCTGCTGCATCAGCTCTGTACACAGGTGTGAGTATGCATGTCTGTGCTGTGTGAGCTCTGTATGTGCATGTCTGTGCTGTGTGAGCTCTGAGCACGAGTGTGCACATGTGAGTACAGTGTGAGCTCTGTGTGTGTGTGCACATTTGTGCATGTTGTGAGTGCTGTGTGTACACACACATGTCCATCTGCGCATGCCATTCTGGAACGCTGGTTCTTTTATGCAGCTTGGCTCCTTTGCAGTGTGAGCTGTATATGTGTGTGCATGCTTGTGCGCATGGTGTGAGTGCTGTATGTGCACATGTATGTCCATCTGTGCATGCCATTCTGGAATGCCAATCCTTTTATGCAGCTTGGCTCCTTTTCCCATGAGACCCTCATGGAACATTAAGCCCAGCAGACAAGGCTGGCCCCAGCCACTGTGATAGTTATTAAACAGCAATAAAGCAGGATCTGTATTTACAGACCCAGAGTGTGCTCAGACTGGGTGGTATTAAACATCATCCATCATCAAATGGAAAACAGTCAGATGCAGGGAGTGCAGAATGAAGTTAATATTCTTTTGGTTAACTTCACCCATAAAGAGCTATACTACCCCCAATAAAATACCAAGAGAAGGAGAGGAAGCTCCCTCAGACTGAAGCAGTCATCAGTATGATCCGCAGACAGGCTCCTGGGTCTCCTCATGCCTGTGGGTTTGCAGCCATGTCACCGGGACTGGCCATTCTGCAGCTAATTATGCATTCGTAGCTCAGAGCAAGTGATGTCTCAGGGTCCCTTTCCAGAATTCTTGTTGCTTGCTTTGCCTTAGATCAGCTCATTGGCAGTGCTGGGGAGCTGGGATGGATGGAGAAGTGACATCTACTTGCAGAACCTGAGAATTTGGGAAGGGAGGGCCTTGGCCAAAGACTGTTTGCCCAGGAAGGTGGCATGCAGTAAAAAGCTTAGAGTTCAACCTGGGAGGTTGGCGTTGGGCATGGACATGTATGCTGGTGGCCAGTCATTACCGATCCTCCAGTTTTCTCTTTGTTGTCTGTGAATGGGTGAGCTCAACCCAGGGGGTGTTGTGTGTACAGTGTGTGGCGCAGAGGTAGCACCTGGGATGGAGGCCCAGGCACTGCGCATGTGGGCACAGGGATCGCTGCTCCTCCTCCTCCGAGCCAAGGCTTCCTGTCTGGGTGAGGTCCAGCCCTTCACCTAGGAGCTTACAGAATCTTCAGCAGGGACAGAGACTCTAGACAGTACCTGTCTCTTCTCCAGCCCTTGGTTGAATGTGGGCCTCTTAGGCACAGGCCAGTAGCACTCACCCCTTGCCTGCCCAAGACATCATCACAGCTTAGTATGGGGCAGGCAGGTGAGGCGGTATTGGAAACAGATGCTTAGTGCCACAAAGAAAAATCAGCACTGAGACAAAGGATCTCTCAGCAAGGCAATCTTTACCTTCTGCAGAAAGGGTACCCCTGTTAGCCACGAGAGTACAACCAACAAAGGAAAAGCAGACATATTCATCCGTTACGCATTTGGGGTCGTCCTTACTGCTGTGTCTGATCTCCCTTGGTTGGAGCCAGACCTCACAATCTAAAACTGAACCTGATTGGCTAATAACTTAAAACTTCCTTGAATAAGTAAAGGTAAAGGGGAAGTCCAAATAAGGAAGGAACAGGAAGTTGCTTGCAAAAGGACTTAGAAAAGTAATAACAAATATCTTGGTACAAGGACATAGAATGTACTACATGCCTGTGAGCATGTCTGACAGCTGAATAGGATAGGGCTTAACAAAGAGCTAAAGAGCTACTAACAAAAAGCAGGAAGGCTTTGAAAAAAGTCTTTAAAAGTGACTTATTTCTAACATTTATTATTATTACTCTTTCGTAAGAAAGGAAACTTTGAAGAGGAACTTTTCTACTTCCCACAGGCAGGGATTGTGTCACTTCTGATCTGGAAGGGGTTTAGCAGCTAAGGAGATGATCACCACACATAGAGTTTGGTTTCCAGAAAAATAAGGGTGAATTTGTGCAATTCTTGAACTCTACCCTTCCAAACTTTTTAACTCTTAGACTAGAAGTTTTAAGTGACCTTCTGTGTGTCTAAAGCATTTCATGAGCAGTGCCCCAGCCAGAGCCTGTCTGGAGGGGAAGATTAGGTTGGGATGGGCTCCCCGACCTTGGAGGAGGAGGAGAACATGGGTTTCTTAGCTAGCTGGCTGGCCCTGAGGTTGTGGGAGTCTTTGGTAGCGGAGCGAGGTCTTGCATTTCTATGCATATTGTAAGGTAATCTTGTCAGCCTGCGCTGCCTTCCAGCTGATATCAGGAACATAGGGTGCCTGTGAGTGCAGGCCTGGAAAGGGAGGCCTCTCCATTGCAGGAGGCTTCAGCCTATTTGGGTGCGGTACCTGTTTCCCCACCTGCATCCCAGGAAAGGCACTGATTCCAGGGCTCGGCCTGGGGCTTCTATGGGTCCCTCCTTGACTCCCTAGGGGTAGCCGAGGTGGCCACTGTAGCACTCAGCTGGCCTTCTCCAGGAAGTCCGTTGCTTACAGGGCCTTCTCTGCTGCCTCTGTCATGGGCAGGCCCAGCCCAGCATGGGCAAAGGCTTCAGGGAGCAGGACTGTGGCGGCCCCGTGACGCAGGGGGCGTGTGCCCCCTCCTAGGGATGATGGTTTGGCCCCATTTGGGGCCCTTGGCAGAACGTTTGGATTTAATGACTACTTGGGGTGCACCTCGTGCTCTGAGTCTCAGGGAAGGCCTAGGATGGGCCCTGAAGTGCTGTCTGACTAAGGCTGGGCTCTTCAGGTGAGAAGCTGACTCCCATTTCCTGCTCCCCTCCCCTTCCCTCAAGGGATCCTGTTAGACTTTTCACTTTGCTCCGAGGCCTCCAAATCCCACTAAGTGACTGTCGCTTTTTCCAGGGCATCCTCGGGTGCTACACTAAGCTTTAATAAAGGGCTTTATCCACAGCTTCAGGAAAGTCTCTCAATAAATTAGATCCACTGGTTAGCCTTCGTCGGTGATTTTTATTAACCTCCAGGTAAAGAAATATTGCCAGTTTTAGAAGCATGATTTATTTCTGTATAAGCCAGGCTTGTGTGGCCCCCCATGGGCTCCCGAGATGGATGACGCTGTGTACACGCAGAGTGCTGGGCTGGCCATGAGAGGTACTTGTGAGGGCGTTTGGTGGCTGGAGAGCTGGGAGTCGCTCTCACATGGACTCTCGCAGGGACACAGGGACCCTCACAGGGACTCTCACGGGGACATGGGCTCTCATAAGGACACAGGGACTCTCACAGAGACACAGGGACTCTCACAGGGACTAACATGGGTACTCTTACAGCGACACAGGGGCTCTCACCATGTTCTGCCCTCTTGTTTGGAGTCACCTGCAGGTGGGAGTGTGGGCTTCAAGGTGCTCAGGGCCTTGTTGGAGGCCACCTGCAGCTGGATGTGCTGCCCTGCCATTGACCCCCTTGCTGGTCTTGGACGGAGCCTGTTCCTCACAGGCACAGAGACACTGGCTGGCATTCCTGGCCTGGATTGGAGGGCAGGGTGTGGATGCCTGATAGGAGGCCAGAGCCTTTATGTCCTTCTTGGGCTCTGGTGGCAGCAGCTCCCTTGCTGAATGGCTTCGCCCTGGGAGGTGATCAGAGGCTGGGCCTTGCCATCAGGGCGCCCGGCCTTAGATCATGCCTCTGCAGCTGTGTGGCTTGAGTGTATGGTTCCCCTCGGAGCATCTGCTTCATCTGTGAAGTGTGGAGAGTGGTTGCTGCTGCTCACCGGAGTGGGGAGGTGACAGGCCTGGCCCCAGGCTCGGTTCTTGTTCACGCTGTTGCCTCCCTTGGGCTCTCCTGTCTATACCCCTGGCACAGGAGCTCCCAAGAGGATGCTCATGCCCTGGGAGATCATGCCATGCTGATGGCCTCCATTTCTTGGGGTCTCTCTCACTGAGCAGGGACCCTAGTTCCCGTTCTTTTCATCCTCAAATCCCACAAAGTTGAGCAGGAAACACGTGGACCCTGCTGAATCACCCCTTGCTGTGCAGGAAAAGAAACCGAGGTTGATTGCCTGGGGACTTCACGTGTACTTGGGACCCAGACCTCCCAGCTGCATCCACCGTGCTGGTTCTGTGCCCTGCTGAGCCATTTGGGAAATTGTGTTATCATCTCACATATAGAGCGTGCTCCTCTCGGATTCACTGCTGCTGTTTCTTAAGCACCGCTCCCAGTATTCAAGGCGTCCTCACCTCCTTCCGCATGCGCCGGGCATCTTCTCTTTGGCCTCTCACATCTGAGATGCTTTGTGGCAGGATAATCCTCTTAGGAGGCTGAGTGTGAGTTCAAATCCCAGTTCCAGGTGATGGCTGTGTGGAACCCCGCCAATATCTTTTCATCTGTGTCTCAGTTTCATTGCTGGAGAAAGAGGGAGTATCCCAGCACGTCCTCACAGAGTTGTTGGCAGACTGAACGAGTTGAGGGGAATGAGCAGGAGTAACCGTTGGTCCAGGGCCTGTCGTAGTTGCCTCTGTCCTGTGAGCATTTGCTGTGATTTTTGTCATTGCCTGCTCCCCTTCCCGGCCCATCATGGCTGCAGCTCTGCACAGTTCGTTCTCCCATGCTGCAGTCTCCTCTCCTCCCCTCTTCTCTCCAGCAGGCCTTTGCTGTGGCTGCCGAACCGTTGCCGTGGCCGTCTTGGGGGCCCCTCTGCTGTCCACTGCGTGTGCTCTCCTGACGCGTGCTGGGCGCCCAGCTGTGCTTGAGTCACACCTGAGCCCGGGGCCACCACCCATATCCTGTTCCTGCACAGTGAGGTCTGCCCCGTTCCAGGGGCAGGCTTGGCAGCCCGGCCTTCCCTGGCCTTGTTCAGCAGCCCTGGGCCCAGCCTGGGTCTATGTTGGGCAGTGCAAGGTGTTGGGAGCAGAGAACGGGCAGAAGCCCCTGCCTCAGGGCACCCTAGGGCCTGGCAAGAGGCCTGGAGTGGTGCTGCCCCGACCGTCGAGAAAAAGGCCGGCACCTCCAAGGGCTGTTTGTGGTGGGAAACAGGTACTGAGCAAATTTGGACTCCAGCCCCACCAGGCTCTCCCTGTGTCTCCACTCTGCAGGGCACCCTTAGCCTCCAGAGGAAGGTCATGACAGTGTCCTTGTAGGCAAGGTACCTGAGCATCATGTTCTCAAGCCCGCATTCCAGCCACCTCCAGCCTGCACCAGGATGCACCAGGTCATGCCGAGGGTCTCCTGAGGAGTGCAGGATTGTGAGAACAGATTGCAGCATGGATTTTCGGAGGATTAAAGTTAATTAAAGAGCTCCTCCTTGCTTTCGTGTCCTTGGGTTTGCCAGCTATTTACATGCTAATGCTGCCCTGCCACCGAGGATGAGGGGTGTCTGTGCACTGTGCTATCAGGAGGAGAACCACGGGAGGAGAGGAGCGCCCTGTTGTATATTATCCTGCCTCCCTCCGGCGGGAGAAGCGCATGGATGCAGACACGTTCGAAAGTCAGTAGCAGGGTCGCTTTTTGTATTTCCTGAAGTGTCTGTGTGGCTGACTTGAATGTTCTCCATTCAGGCCCCACCTTACACTTCGTAATTGAATGCATCATGCGTGGAAGTATCTCTGCATAAGCAATTGTATAAATAAAGAGATCGTGGAGAGTAGGGTCTGAAGTTTCTAAGTTTACAGGGCTGTGTTTTCCGGAAGCCTGTCTTCCTTGGCAAAGGTGACTTTCATCTTTGTGGGGTCAGCCAGTTGCAATGCCCTCTGGCCCTCAGCACCACTGTCTTGATGTGGATGTGGACATGTGCGTGTACGTGTGCGAGGGCTCATCAGGTGTGTTAGTTCTTGCGTCACTGTAAAGGAATAGTCGAGGCTGGGTCATTCTGCACACTGTACGGGAAGCATGGCGCTGGCATCTGCTTCTGTGGAGGAACAGGAAGCTTCTGATCATGGCAGAAGACAAAGGAGGAGCACACCCCACAGGGTCTCTCTCACTGAGCTAGGACCCCATTTCCCGTTCTTTTCATCCTCACTGAACTGTGTGGGGCATGCCCCACAGCAAGAGCAGGAGCAGGAGAGAGACTGGAGGTTCCAGACTTTTAAACAATACTCCTCACTGAGGGGATGGCTCTGCCCTCATAATCTAATACCTCCCACCAGGCCCCACCTCCATCTTTGGGAAACATTTCAACCTGAGATTTGGAGAAAACAAACATCCAAACCGTATCACCAAGTATTTGTTGAATGAATAAATGAATGTTGGTATCATTATTGGATGTGTTTTAGCTGCAGAATCTAAAAGCCAGGGTTTTGGGGTGCTTGGAGTTGGAGTGTGAAAAGATGGGTGGTGGCAGTCAGGTATGCCATGTGCTTGCCTGTGTGCATGTGTGTCTGTGTGCATGTGTGTGTGCATGTGTCTGCGTGTGCATGTCTATGCACATGTGTGCATGTCTGTGTGCATGTGTGTTTGTGTGTATATCCTTGTGCGTGTGTGTTTCCATGTACATGTGTGTCTTTATGTTGGCCATGTGTGTGTGTGTCTGTGCATGTGTGTCTGTGTGAGTGTGTGTCTGTGCGTGCATGTCTGAATCTTTCTTGGATGGTCCCTTGCTGCTTTCCCAGGGAGCTAGTTTTCTGTGGCCTTGGCTGGGTAGGACTCAGGCTCTGCTCACCTCTCCAGAATGGAGCAGGCAGTGCTGCGGGGAACTGGGTACAGCGTGGCCAGGCCAAGGCAAGCACGTGTGTGAGTTTTGTGTTCACTATCCCTCCTCCACTGTGGGCTACGATGGTGAAAGCTGACATTTGTACAATGTGGAAGTGAGACTATCTTGTGGAGTTTCCTACTCTCCTCAGGCAGAGGGAGGATTTAGTGACCTGTCACTTGATGGTATGCCTTCAAAGCTCTTTCTCATCTGGTTTAATTCGACTTATGTTGAGTGTCAGTTGTGACCCATGTCAAAGGTATACACAGCTTGATGGAAGTTAAAATGGAGAAAACAGACTTGATTCAGTTGCTGCTCACAGTGGGGGACAGAGCTGAGCTCCTTTCAGGTTTGTGCAGATGTGACTGGACGTTTTAAAGGGAGTGTGGGGAGCAGGGGCCCAAATGGAGTCAGGGAAGTGAAAAATTACAGAAAGCAGCAAGAGGATTGGTCGTGTGAGTGTGATCAGCTGACTCTGCTGTGAGCTGGCAGGTCAGGGCTGTTGGATAGGCTCCTGCTCCCCCTCCCCAGCCCCAGACTGGGAGACTGGCCTGTGTTCCTGATGATTCCGTTCCAAAGGAGTGACTCTCAGTCCTTGAAAAGGACATGCCAGAGCTGCAGGAGGTGTGTATTTGTCCAAGGGACCAGGAAGGAGTCATAATTCTCAGCTCCGTTTTTCTGAAGGAATTGCTCTAGGAAGGGGAGATTGGGCAGGGGCCTGTTGTCAGGTATGCTAGAAGCAAGGGCCAATTCTCCTGACAGCCCTGAGCTGTTTCCCACAGGGACTCAGGGTGCTGTAGCTCAGGCTTCAGGAAGTCCTGCTCTGGTGGGCCGAGTCTCAGTGCAGGGGTGGGATGGAGCCCTTGTGTGCTGAGAGTTCTCGTGTTTCTCAGCAGCCAATAGTGCGAGACACCCGTAATTATTAAGCTGAACTTCTCAGGGCAGCCTCAGTGACTGCATACAGCACCTAGAAGGTTTTAAATCAGTATTGGCTGAATGAACGATTCCAAAGAGCAGTGAATACCGCTGTTTTCAGAAGATGGAGTTAACGAATTTTCTTTGATCCTCATGTTAAATATAATGAAGAGCCCCAGATGTTATCTATGGAATAAGCACAGTGAGCCTTGGCAGGATGGAGCCCCGGGGTCTCGGGCCTTGGAACAGCATGGTGGGGAGCTGCCCAGGGTTTCTTGTCTGCCTCTTATATCCCAGACTTGGAGCTAAGAAAGCACAACCCCAAAATGCTGACGCTCCCCAGCAAAGGCCTAGGGAAGCAGTGGCCTGGGAAGACAGAAAATGTGGTCAATGCCTAGCAGTAATGGAAATAAAAATGTAATGGATAAGGTCAGTAGCAGAATGGAAGCAACAGGGGAGCGCCTTTGTGAACTCAGAGACGGAACGATAGGAACTGCCCAATCTGAACAGCAGAGAGAATACAATGAATAAAATGATCAAAGTCCCAGGCGCCGGTGGGACCGTAGCAGAAGATCCAGCATTCCAGTCGCAGGGATCTTGGAGGGGAGGGTCCAGAGGAGCTGAGACAGAGCTGTGGAGGCAGCAGGCAGCGTCTTCGTGATGAATCCAGCCCCTTCACTGTTCTGTGGTTCTACTCAGATTTTCTGTTTCTTGAGTCAGTTTTGGTAGCCTTTGTCTTTTCAGGAGTTTGTTCATTTCACCTCAGATAGCTAATTTTTGGCGAGCAGCTATTCATAGTATTCCTTTATACTCTACTTTCTGTAAGGTCAGTTATGGTGTCTCTTTCATTCCTGATGTCGGTGATCTGCACCCTCATTCTTTTTTTTGTTGGTTGACCCAGCTAAAAGTTTTTGTCAATTCTGTTGCTCTTCTAATGGAACCAACTTTCAATTTGACTGATTTCTTTCATTGTTTTTGTGTTATTTCACTTATTTCTGCCTAATCTTTATTATTTCCTTCCTTCTGCTTGGATCAACAGAAGTTGGACTCCATAAAAATTAAAATTTTTGCCCCATGAAAGAACCTGTGAAGAGATGAAAAGACAAGGTTTAGATTGAGAGGAAATATTTGTAAGTTTCTTATCTGACAAAGACTATTTATTATCTGTAACGGATAAGAAACCTCTCAAAACCCAATAGTAGAAAAACAAAACAGACATACCTTTTTAGCAAATGAGCAAAAGATACAGACAGACATCTTTACCAAAGAATATATGCAGATGGCAGTTAAACCCATGAAAAGATGTGTGACATCACTAGTCATTAGGGAAATACAAGTTAAAACCAAAGTGGAGCATCACCATGCACCCATCAAAATGTAAAAACTGACACCATCCAGTGCCAGCAGGTGTGTAGAGAAGCTCGACCTCTTGTGCCTTGCTGATGGGAATGTAAAATGGTGCAGCCACTCTGGAATACAGCTCGACAGTTTCTTAAAAACTGCTCTGCAACTCTCACATGACCAGCAGCTGCATTCCTGGGTGTTTATTCCAGTGAAATAAAACCAAGGTTCAGACAAAAACCTACAGAGGACTCTTCCTTAGCAGCTTTTGCATAATGGCCAAACACTGGAAAGAATTCTGATGTCCTTCATTGGTGAATGGTTAAACAACAGTAGTGCCTCCATCCCGCAGAATATTACTCAGAATTAAGAGGAAATTAACTGTTGATAAACACAGTAACTTGAGCAGATGTCCAAATAGTATAGCCGAGTGGGGAAACCAGTCCCTAAAGGTCATGTACTGCATGATCCCGTTTGTGTGATATTATTAAAAGGCTGAAGTTGTAGAAAGCATGTGGATGACTGCCATGAGTTACAGAGACGCACAGGATGGATTTGGTTGTGGCTATTAAGGGACAACATGAGGGATTTTTGTGGTGATGAAATGTTCTATATTTTGACTATATCATTGTCAGTTTACAGGTTGTGATACTGTGCCATAGTCCTGCAAAATGTTGTTATTGAGAAAAACTGGATAAATTCTACTTGTGATCTCTGTATTATTTTTTATAGCTGCATTTGAATCTGTAATTGTATCAAAAAACATGGGGAGAAATGCCAGATATAGTGTGCACCTGAAATTAAATAAATAAATTTAAAAAGTTTAGATTGGGCATAATAGCCAACGCCTGTAATCCCAGCGCTTTGAAAGACGGAACCAAGTGGATCACTTGAGATCAGGAGTTTGAGACCAGCCTGGCCAGCATGGTGAAACCGTCTCTACTAAAAATACAAAAAATTAGGCATGGTGGCACACCCTTGGAATCGTGGCTACCTGGGAGGCTAAGGCAGGAGAATTGCTTGAACCCAGAAGCTGGAGGTTGTAGTGAGCTGAGACTGCGCCACTATACTCTGTCCTGGGTGACAGAATGAGTGAGACTCTGTCTCAAAAAACAAAAAAAAGTCATCAGCTTTATTATCTCCAAACAAGAGCAACAGCTTGTCCTCTGAAACTTCGAAGGCAGGCATTGACTTCTCCTGTGTAACTAAAAGTCCTAGATGGCATCTTCCAGCAGAAGGCTATCTTTGTGTACACTGCAAGTATGGTATTTAGTGTGGCCACCTTCGTGGGTGCTCTTAGCTGGATCTTCTGGAGAACATGCTGCAGATTCTCCATTAGCACCTTGCACTTTTCTGTTATGGGGCTGGGCTCTTACTGTGAATCTCACAAACCCACCTCTGCTAGCTTCAGACTTTAATTCTGCAGCTTCCCCACGTCTCAGCCTCGTAGAACTTGCTGTGGCTTAAGGGAATGTTGGGCTGGTTTGGTCTTCTATCCCAACCATTCAGACTTTATCCATATGAGCAGTAAGACAGTTTCACTTTCTTATCATTGGCGTGTTCAGTGGAGCAGCACTTTTAATTTCCTCTGAGAACTTTCCCTTTGCATTCACAACCTGGCTAGCTATTTGGCACGAGAGGCCTGGCTTTCGGCTTATCTTTGCTTTTGGCACACCTTCTCACTAAGCTTAATCCTTTCTAGCATTTGGTTTAAAGGAGAGATGTGCGACTCTTCCTTTCTCTTGAATGCTTAGAGGCTGTTGTAGGGTTATTAATTGGCCTGATTTTAATATTGTTGTGTCTCAGGGAATAGAGAGGCCCAAGGAGAGGGAGGGAGATGGCCAGTCAGTGAAGCAGTCACACACACGCAACATTCATTGGTTAAGCTTGCTGCCTTGTGGGCGTAGTTCGCAGCACCCCAGAAACAATGACAGTGGTAACATTAGAGATCACCAGTCACAGATCATCACCACAACAGACATAATGGTGATAAAAGTGTCTGAAATACTGTGAGGATGTGGCACCCCAGAAACAGTGACAATAGTAACATCAGAGATCACCAGTCACAGGTCATCACCACAACAGACTTAATGGTGACAAAAATGTCTGAAATATTGGGAAGATTTCTGACATGTGACAGAGACATGCAGTGAGCATATGCTGTTGAAAACATGGCGCCGACGGCCTTGCTCAAGGCAGAAACCTTCCATTTATAAGAAGTACAGTATCAAGGAGCCATGATATCTGCCTGGCAGGAGGCACTGGTGCAGGTGAGATCTGATGTGTACCCAGGCCTGATCTACATTTGCTGTGTGGCTGGACGCCTTGGTGGGTATGCAGAAGTTCATGCCGTGGGAGGAGCTGTGGGAGGAGTATTCAGCAGGTGGAGCATGGCTCCTGGGCATGGGTGCGCACATAAGCTCATGCTGTGAGCTGTAGGGGGAGCTGTGAAGGGGAGTGTTCAGCAGGCAGAGCGTGGCTCATGTGCATGGGTGGCTGTGAGTGGAGTTGGTGGGATCCAGGTGACCACCTCCCACCTTCATCTCAATCTGTAGACAGCCAAGTTCTTAGGATTCTAGGTACCTAATGTCATTTCTGACACCTGCCTGGGCTCCCTGTACTTCCAGAGCTGTTGTGTCCTCACAGCGCCTCCGGTCAGGAGCCCTGGCCTTGGGGAGGTGGCGCAGGCACACGTCTGGGTTGCTGGTTGCCTTTAGGGGTAAACTCTTCCTCCTGTCTTCTGTTTAAAAGATGACCCACAGTGGATTCAGGCCTTTGATTTACCCATGCCTGGAGCTGTGGGAAATGTTCTCCAGTGACAGCCTGGGCTTCCATGGGATTTAATTTTGATATATTGGCCTTTGTGTGTAAGAAGAGCCCAAACTCACAACTGGTTGGATTGCTCTCCTCAGACTTGACACTTCATCCAGAGAGAACTCTGAGCAAACCCTAAGGGATTCGGGCTGGAACTCTAGTTCCCCATGGGGAGGCGGCACAGGAACTCACCGTCCTCCCCTGTCCTGACTGGTCCATGCTCCCACACCCATGCCTGGGAGCCTGCACTCTGGCTCACATTTCTCAGCACATCTTAGGGCTGTGTGTGGTCTGCATGTCCCTGGGATTGTCTGTGAGGTCGTGTGGCCCCTGTGGGCTGCCTGGTTTCCTGTTTTCACCCCCATTGTGTCTGGTGTTTTTTTACTCAGAAATGAGGCATCTGTTGTTGGCTTGCCTGTGGAGTTTCTGTCCCCTCCCTGAGCTCCCGGCTCTGTGGGGCCAACCCCAGTGTGGACTTGCGACTGATAGGAGGCCCCCCTACGCTGCTGGACCTCAGGTTTGGGGCTGCGGAGTGGATGGGTGTATTCTGTGACCACTGGAATCTGAAAACATGCAACCCTCTTTGACAATAACACAGTACACGTGCAAAGCTTGGAAACTGATCAGAAAGTATAAAGAGGTGATTGAAAAGGACCTTGACCCCTGCGCCCAAAGGTAGCACCAAGAAAACGGTGTGCATTTCATCTCCATGTCTCCCTTCCTCCCCTGTCACTCGTTCAGCCAATCTTACCAGCCAACCAGGAAGCACTCATGGACACCCACATGCACAGGTGCCATGGGAGCAGCCGAGTGTGGGGACAGCTGTGGGCAGGGCCAGCAGCCCTGTGTGCTGCCTGCACCTGTCACGTTTCACTGCAGCAAGTACCTGTACCATTCAACATTCCTTGAAAATAAAATCTTCTTCGGCTGTACAATGTTTCTTTGTGTAGACATACCAAAAGTAAATTAGGAAATTTAGCTTCGTCTCTAATGTTTTCACTATTATTGCTAATGTGTGCAACATCCTTATACTCAGCTTTTTTCCTGTATCTAATTCATTTGTTATTTATTTATTTGCTTAGAGACAGGGTCTTACTCTGTCTCCTGGGCTGGAGTGTGGTGGTGTCATCGTAGCTCACTGCAGTCTTGAACTCCTATGGTCAAAATATCCTCCTGCCTGAGCCTCCCAAGTAGCTTGGACCTTGCACACTGCCACATCTGGCTAATCAAAAAAACTTTTTTGTGGAGATGGGAACTCACTATTTTGCTGAGGCTCAAGTGGTTCTCCCACTGCAGCCGCCCAAAGTGCTGGGATTACAGATGTGAGCCATCACAGCCTGACTGTTAGGCAAGTGTTACCGAGTGGAAGGTGGTGAACACTTTCAGGACCCTTGGCCAGGGTTCCCCACTCGGTTTCCATAAGTGCCCATGGATCTCCCAGCAGGCGTGGTTGCAGCCCTCATGGCCTCACTTGTGCTGGGTGTTAGCATTTTACTTGCTGCCACTCCAGGTGAGGAACGGATCTTACTGAATTGTGTGCTTATTTGTCAGTTACTTTTCTTCTGTTGATTGTTGATTTTTCCCAGTTTTCTGTTACCATGCCAGTGATTTTCCTATTGATTTATAAAAGGTTTTCATGTATTTGTGGCACCTTTCCCCCAGTTTATCTTTTTCCTTCTGTGTTTTTAAGTAGCGTTTTGGGACTATGGAGATGTTGGTGTTGTGAAGCATGCTAGTCTTTCTCTGTATCATTCCTTCCGCTGCTTTGGTGCCCACAGCCTTTCAGGGCCTTGCTACGCTGAGCATCCATCTGGTTGCCTTTACTTCTTGTGCAGTGAAGCAGGTGAGGGCAGGGGTAACTGGGTCATCTGGGCTGGTTCTAATCGGGGCTCCACACCCATATGCTCTGTGGCCCTGGGGATGTTACTCACGCCTGCTGCGCCTTGGCTGTCTCTGTGAGGATGGGATGATCGAAGGGCCCACCTCCTGCCCAGCACATGGCCTGGCATGTGGTGCCTGGCTGGCGAGTGCATGAGTGGGTCCTGGGCTGGGAGCATGAGCTCTCGGAGTTCTGCATCTATTTATTCCATCCAATCAGTGGCATTCTGAGCCAGGTGCCCTCATCCCACACTGCTGTACCCTGAGAAGGTGGTAGACATGTGATACCGGTGGGCTTGGGGCATTCTGTCACCCGGTGCGTGCTCCATGCCCTTCTGTGAAAGTGCCTAGCCTCCCTGCCCCATGCACACTCTCCCTCTGTGTGGAGTGGGTCTTCCTTCCTGGCGTGGGGCTCCCTGAGTGCCCTGCCCAGCATTGCCTGTGTCACCTTCGCTTGTTTGTACAATGCTCACGTCTGCCTCCCTCTCCAGGCTGAGTTCTGGAAAAGCAGGATGGTGCCGCCCCCGTTGCCACTTGCTAGGACCTGGCCTGACTCTGAGTGGGAGCCCACAGCCCTGGGCGTGAACAAAATGTCAGGAAGCAGCACAGGGTCCCTTGTGGTACCCTGGTGGGAGAACTTAGCACCGGTGAGTCATTGTGTTTTGAATCCTCCACATGCTGACTTCTGGCCCCACTCAGCCCAGCACAGCTCTGAAGGAGAGGAGGGCAAGGCCAGCTCTCCCCGGCTGAGTTCAGCTTTCAGTTGAGGAGGGACCTTGACATCGCAGCTTTTTGGGTAATGTCATGCCCCTGAGCATGGATGTGCCCTGAGTCTTTTCAGGATTTGTGGGATCACTGCTGTCTGGGGTCTTTAGATACGTATTAGAGCCCAGGGCTCAGTAAGCACTTTCCCACATGCCCATTAGCATGATGTCCAGAGCCTAGGCTCGGCTTCATGTAGGCTGGAGACCTGAGGTGATTGCCTTCACCTGGAAGCCTCCTCCTCATCTGAAAGGGAGAGAGGACTCCAGCATGCCTTGTGAGGTGGTTCTGAGGACTGATCGGCTGACGGTTTCACTCATTCATTTTTCAATTGAACACACAGTTCCTGAGCACCTGTTTTGTTCCAGGAACTGGGCAGGGACTGGGGCTGGGAGTCTCGCATGAATGAGGCGTCAGGGAGCTGATATGTGGAAACTCCTTGGCACAAGGCCCGGAGTGTGCCTGGCACCCTGGGCACTGGCTGCCTGCCTGTCACCTGTCGATGGAGAAAGCCGCCTAGGCTTTGCAGCATTACAAGATTTTTGATCTGTAGAAGACCAAGTCCATCTAATTCCTTGATTTGCTGATAGGAACGTTGAGGCCTAGAGAGGGAAAGGGACCCATCTGACTGCTCAGGCTGGCTGGTGGCCCCAGGACTGTGACTCCATGGTGCTATCTGTCCCCCGAATTGGCCAGCTCTCCTTCCTCCCTGTGCCCTGTCAAATAAACTGCACTTAAAATAGAGCTATGCAGCACAGGACCTGTCTCCGGCCCGTGGGCCACATCCATGTGGGTCAGGCAGACTGCTGGACCTTGTGAGGGTCACATCCTCCTTTCTGGTGAGGGCCATCTGCAGCCACTGTGGCTCATCCCAGTGCCTTCCTGGCTGTGCGCAACACCCACATTGTCAGAGCGTGGGTGTGAGGAGCTGCTGTAATGAGGCTGGTGCTGGTTCAGGTGGTTGCTGGGGGCTGCATTTATACAACTAACACAAATGAAGTGGAATTTGTCATAGAGCAGTGTGAAATCTAAGTAAAATTGCTTCGGGAGATCATAATCGATTCCCACTCCTTCCTGCGACAGGTATTGTAGAGCTTTTTATCAGAGGTTGAAATTGCAAGAACCCCGTTTGCTGGTAGGGAACCCAGAGCAGCGGCTAGTCCCCTCTTCCTCCAGCTACATGTGGGTGGTGGAGGCCTGTGGGGAGGGAGTGATGGCAGGAAGCCGGAGGAGACAGCTGTAGGGCAGGGCAGGGAGCATGCTCTGTGCACCTGGTGAGGCTGTGGGCAGGGAGGTGAGCAGGTGAGAGGGGACCCCGTGTCTACTCTGGGGGCACCCTACTGCCCTCAGGGAACTCACAGAGGTGCAGTGGATGGAGAATGCACAGCTGCTTGTTGGAGGGAAGATGCTTCTAGAGGCTGGGGACCGTTTTTATCTCCTTGGGGTTCCTCGGAATCCAGTTACCCCACAGAAATGGAGCTTTGTCAACAGTAAACCAAGTTTATTAGTCAGATAAGATAACCTTGTAATGCGGCTTGTGGAAATCAAAGGAGGCAAAAATGAAGAAGAATAGAAGGTCAGTGGGAACAGAGGAAGAGACATGGTATCATCAGGCACTGAGCAGGGGTGGCCAAGAGTACCACCAGGGAGCTGGTGGTGGGCGCAGGCTGGGGGCTGAGGAGGACAGAAATGCATCTGACAGCGGGGCGCCTCTCTGTCCTTGCCTCTGACAGTGGGCCCCAGAAACGTTTGCTGGCCCGCAGTGCTGCCCTTCAGAAGCTGGTCGTTGGTGGCCATTACAGAGACTGTGTCTCCTTGTTCTCAGTTACTTCTGCAGGGGCAGCCTCTGATTTGTTTTGGAGGCATTTTCATCAAATGCAGATGGGCAGGTTCTGCTCCTGCAGGGTCCAGCCACCTGTTGCTGGCGCCCGGACTCACCCAGGGGCCTCTGCACATCAAGGCTGCTCTGGGGCCCACGTGTAACATGCTCTAATTAGCATAAGCAAGTGAATTGGCCTTATCTGGTCATGAAAGAAGTGAAGCAAGAAATGCATTTGGTAGCACTTTGTTAGCGCTTTGTTCGAGTTGCTCTATGGAAATTATTAATAGTAGAATTTCATTCTGTTACAATTCCCCTCTAATTCAGTCACCAGCCATTGAACTGGCCTTTTTACAAGGTAATGAGTTTTGATGACTCTGAAAACTTTTTGACAGGGACACTTTTCTTCAATCCCAGGCTTCCCTACAGGCTGGGGGAGCCTGCTCAGGCCATGTATGGAACTTCTGCGGGGTGTGGGGCTGACCGTAGCTGACCGTCATAGCGCTGGGTTCCACATTCCTAGGGTCCTCTCTGCTAGCCAGGGGTGCCTGCAGAAATGAGGCTGGGATTACAGGGGGAGCAGTTCAGGCCAAATACTTGATTTCCATCTGCCTCCTGAATGTGGTTAGCCCAGTGTCTACAGCACTGTCAGGAGGGGAAGGCCTGCATCAAGCCCTCAGGCCTTTCTCCCAGCACATGTGTCTGGGTACTGGGGATCATCTTGCTTCTGTTTCCTGGATTTTTACTTCTCTTTGGCTCCAGGTTTCCTCTTTTCCCCTCTCTCATTTCATTGTAATCACAACTTGCTCATTAACTTCAAATTACCCTCCGTCAGTCACTCTCTTGCCTAGAAACTTCCTGGCTCCTCATCTTCTGTTGCCGTGGATGTGTCATGCAGAGTGCCCTGGGCCTGCGCCTGCCACCAGCTCCCACCAGAGCTGGGCTCAGGGGTCCAGCAGGAGGCTGGTCTTCCATCTGAATGTGTTTGTCATGAGCTATTTGTAAATGGGACTGTACAAACTACAGATTTTTTTTTAAATTACTGCGTTTAATCTTTTTATTAGAGCATAACAAACATATAGCAAATGCTCTGTCCTGAGAGGACAACTTAGGGGGTTAGGATGAAGTCATCCCATCCGTGCGTCACCTCCACGGTCGGGAACATAGTGTCACCAGGGCACTGTGTTGCTGTGTGTAGTTATTTTATTTCCATCTTCTGAGTATATCACATAATAATTTTTTTACTCTTCTGTGAATGGGCCTTTGAATTTCTTTATTTCTTGGCTGTTGTGACCAACACTACAGAATGGGAGAATATATCATCTTTTGTTAGGTGTTTGTATTGTGAGCATCTCCTCCCATTCTGTAGCAACTTTTCACAATCTCTAACTGAAAATAAATTCTTAATTGAGATTGAATGCATTAATTTTTACATCCCTCTCTGGTTGTGATATGAGTGTGTGTATCCTGTTTAAGAAAACTTTGCTACCCTCCAGGCCATTCCAGGGTTTCATTCGTGTCTTCTCGGTGGCCTTGCTTCTTCACACTGACCATGGCACTACGCGGGCTTGTTGCCTCGCACAGCCTTGCTGCCTGCACAGCCCTGTTCTGCTGTGTGAAGTTTCTTTTTCTTTTTTTTTTTCTTTTTTTTTCTTTTTTCATTTTTCTTGCCTACATGGGTATCCAGTGGACTCAGTGCCACTTACTGCAAAGCTGCTCCTTCCCCCTGTGCCACTGTGCTGGTTACACCTTTATGTGAGCTGGCTCTGACTGTATTGGCTGTTTCTGGAATCTGTATTGTTTCATTGGTATGTTCATCGCTTTTTGGCAAAACCACAAGTCTCAATTCCTGAGACTATTACAAGTCTTGTTACCTGATAGCGTGGCCCTCTCTGCTTGTCTGCATCAGGGCTGCCACAGCTCTGCGTGGCCATCCACCTCTTCATGTAGACTTTACAGCTCAGCCTGTCGGTCTCACCCGCGAACCTGGTCGAGTTCTTATTGAGAATGCATTGATTAAATGATATCTGCACAATATTGAATCTTCTGATCCATGGACTTACTATATGCTAATGTGTTTAGGCCATACTTATTTTCTCTCAAAATTGTTTCACAATGTTTTCTGGGTGGACATATCATAGGTTTTGCGTTGTGTAAATAATAGTATTTGTGCTTGTATGTAGAAATCTAATGGGACTTTGGTTCCACAACATTGCTAAATCTACTTATTTTAATAATTTATTTGTAGATGATATTGACTTTTCCTTTTTCATAATTGAGTCATTTAATAATAGCTTTCATTTTTTCTCAATCTTCATACCTTTCATGTCTCTTCTTATGTGTGGCTTAGCATTGCCAATGCTGTTTTGAACAGAAGGGCTGATAGTATGTGTTTTGCATCCTCACAAGGAAAGCTTTCAGCATTTCACTGTTAAAGATCATGCTGACGACTTTAGTAAGGAAGTCCTTTCAGATTAAAGTTCTCTCTATTCCTCATTTGCTGTGAGGGTTTTGTTTTTGTTTTGTTTCATAGTTTTTATTGTAAATAAATGTTGAATTTTAATCAAATGCCTTTTTTGCAAACATTGAGATGATGATCATTTGATTTTCCTTTTTATTTTGTTAATGCGCATTAAATTAATTGATTTTCAAATGTTAAACCAAACTTACATTCCAGGAATAAATGAGCATGGCCTATCGGTTACGCTCTGTGTGTCATGCTGTATTTGGTTTGCTAATACATTAATTAGGGATTTTGCATCTGTATTTATTGGAGAGAAAGGTCATTAATTTTCATTTCTCAGAATATGCTTTTCAGGTTTGGATGTCATGGTTTTTCTGGCCTTAGAAAATATTAGCAAATTCTCTTCTGTTGTTTTTTGCATTCATTTTATAAAATTGGCGATCCTTCTTTAATGGCTTGGTAGACTGTACCAGCAAAAGCATCTGGGCTAGGGGTTTCTTGTTTAGCAGATTTTAAATTTGGGCTTGATTTCTTTTAATAGCTTTGAAACATCAGATTTTCTGTTTCTTCTTTATTCAGTTATGGTAAAATTAGTTTTTAACCTTTAAAACTTCATTTTCTCAAGACTTTGAAATTCGTTTCTGTAAAGTTGTTTATTGGCATGTTTTAAATATTTTTCTGATCTCTAGTTTTATGTCTTTTTCAATGTTGTTATTTGCTTATTTATTTTTAATCTGTCTCATCAAGAGTTTATCAATTTTATTAGTCTTTTGAAGGAAACAACTTTTGGCTTTATTGATTCTCTCCCATATGTATTCTATTTCATTAATCTGTTACTTCTTTCTTTGAGTCTAATTTGATGTTATTCTAACTTTTTAAGTTGTATATGTAGGTAACTGATATTTATCCTTGTCTTCTAGTATACGGATTTAAGATTGTCAGTTTAGTTGCATATCACATGTTTCAGTGTGTTGTATATTCCTTATCATTAGTTTCAAACCATTTATCAATTTCCATTGTGATTTTTTTTTTTTTGACCAGTAGGTAGCCAGAAACAAATTTCTCAATTTCCCAACATTTGGTGATTTTCAGGTATCTTCTTATTGATTTCTAGCCTTATCTCTTTGTGCTCAGAGACAATCTTCTGAATGACACCAGTCGCATACAACTTACCAAGAAATGTTCTATGGCCCCATAGGAAGTCAGTTTTGTAAATGGCCCATACATACTTGAAAACAGTATGTATTCTGCAGTTGTTGAGTGCAGTGTTCTGTAAATACCTATATATAATTTGTTAATAATATTCTTCACATTTCCTTAGTGATGATTTTTCTCAGCTCCTGTGAGAATTGTATTGACATTTCCCATTATGGTTGTGGGTTTTGTCTGTTTCTTTTTTAATTTCATCAATTATTGCAGTATGTCTTTGGATGCTGTTTCATTAGGAACATAGAAATTGTGAATTGTCTTCCTGGTGAATTTTTCCTTTTGTTATTATGAAATATTCTTTATCTCTGTGGATTGTATTGATTTTTAAAACTCCTTTGTGGGATATCTTAATTGTAGAATAAAGATTTTTCTTTATTATTATCTTGTTATGTATGGTTTTATGTAATTTTTAGTGGCTATGTTGGTAATTATAAGATACTCACTTACCAAAATCTAATAAAAGTTGGTACTTCTTTTCCTTCTAGACAATCTAAGGGTCTTAAAATCCTTTCTTCTGATTACATTTTGCTTCATTCATAGGCTATTGCTGTAAAGTACTTTATTCATACACACACTTATGTATTTGAAAAGATATTGTTTTAATATATTCATTTACATTTATACATTTATAACTCTTTTTATTCCTTTTTATTGCCATGTGTACTCTAAGCATCCATCTGGGATCATTTTTCTTCTGTCTGCAAAATATCCCTTGTTTCCTTTGATATAGATTTCATGCTGAGGAATTATCTGATTTTCTTGATATGAAGAGCATATTTAATTCACTTTTATTTTTGAAGAACAGTTTTGCTGGGTATAAAATCATAGGTTATCAATGCCTGTCCCACCCACCAGCCTATAGCTGAATCTATCATTCCACTGTCTTTTGACTTCCATTGATTCTGCTCAGAAATGAGCTGTCAGTCTTACCATTACTTCCTTTAAGTTAATCTGTCTTCGTCTCCTCTCCTCTTCTGTAGCTTTTTTGATTGTTGTCTTTTTAGGGGGAAAAGTGTTATTGAAATGTTCCTCTAGTTCTATACTTTTTAAATTAATAAATTTGTTTTTGGGAGAGTTTAAGGTTCAAAGAAAAACTGAGAAGACAGCATAGAGCTCCCATGTGATTCCTTCCACAGTGCAGTGTTGTCTGTTATTAAAGTCTTACATTACTGTGGTATATTTGTTACAGTTAATGAACCAGTACTGACACATTAACTAAAGCCCATAGTTTACATTAAGGTTTACTCTTTGTATTGTATCTATCTTTCTATGGATTTTGATAAGTTCATAATGTTGTGTTTTTCTCATTACAGTATCATACAGAATAGTTTGCTTCTATTCTCTGGAAAAGATTTTAGAGGATTGGTATCATTTCTCACTTAAATAGTTGGTGGAATTCATCAGTGAAGCCATCTAGGTCTGGTGCTTTCCTTTTTGGGAGGTTGTTAATGAGCAATTTAATTTATTTAATGTATACGGTGTGTTTTTTTCTGGCTGAACCCAGGGCTAGGGTTGTCCCCAAAGTGGCCATAGGGAGTTCCACAAGGGACAGCCACAAACCCTCCTGAGATGGGGTTGGTTGGGATTCTAAAGAGAGAAGCAGTAAACACTAAGAGAACATTTAAAGCATTTATTAGGGAAACTTGCCTACAGAGGGGGCATCAGCTTCTTTATGACCACAGTGAGACCTGGGTATGTCTACAGGGAGGGGTCCCATTATGGAGTTTATATAGGAGTTTAAGGAAATTGGCTCTGGGCCAGTTTCTGTGTGATGGCAACATGCTTCGTCTTTCTGTTTCAGGCACTAATGTAATGCTCAAGCCCACAGGGAAAATATGCCACTGCCTGGGTCACATAGTGGTGAAGGCTCTCTGTGTTTCTCAGTCAGGAAAGAGAAAGTGAGTTGGGAGTGGGCAGACCCCTAGAAAGACCGATTCAGTTGATCTCTTCCTCCTCATGTGAGTTTTGGTGGTTCGTGTCTTTCAAGGAATTGGTCCATTTCCTCTAAGTTATCAAATTTCTGAGCATAGAGTTGTTCATAATGTTTCTTTATTACCCTTCAGATGTCTGCAGGATTAGTAGTGGTGGCACCTCTTTCACTTTTCATGTTAGTAATTTGTGTCTTCCTTTTTTTAAAAAAAAATGTTGGTCAACCTGACTACAGATTTATCAATTTTAAAGAACCAGCTTTTGGTTTTGTTGGGTTTTCTCTATGTATCTTCTGTTTTTAGCTTCATTGTTTTCTGTTGTAATTTTTATTCTTTCTTTTTTTTGAGATGGAATCTTGCTCTGTCACCAGGCAGGAATGCAGTGGCACAATTTCAGCTCACTGCAACCTCTGCCTCCTGGGTTCAAGCAATTCTTCTGCCCCAGCCTCCCGAGTAGCTGGGACTACAGGTGCATGCCACCATGCCCGGCTAATTATTGTATTTTTAGTAGAGACGGGGTTTCCCCATGTTAGACAGGCTGTTCTCGAACTCTTGACTTTGTGATCCAGTCTCC
Source organism: Saimiri boliviensis (assembly GCF_048565385.1). Taxonomy (NCBI): domain Eukaryota; kingdom Metazoa; phylum Chordata; class Mammalia; order Primates; family Cebidae; genus Saimiri; species Saimiri boliviensis. The sequence continues at coordinate 152,059,013 of NC_133449.1, read as the reverse complement.
CAAAGTGCTGGGATTACAGGTGTGAGCCACTGCACCTGGCCAATTTTTATTATTTCTTTTCTTCTTGCTTTAGGCTCACATTGTTTTTCTTTTTTTGGTTTCCTAATGGGAAGTTTAGATGATTGATTTTAGATCTTTCTCTTTTTTTCCCCTAACATTTACATTCAATGTTAAAATTTTCCTCTAAGCATGGCTTTTGTTGCATCCTACAATTTTGATAGGTTGCATTTTCATTTTCTTGTTTGAAATATTCTTAAACGTCTCTTCAGACTTCTTTGACCCATGCATAATTTAGAAGTGGATTGTTTAGTCTCCAAATATTTTGGGATTTTTCAGTTATCTTTCTGTTACTGATTTTAATTTTAGTGAAGTCTCAGAGCTTACTTTTTTATATCCTTTATATTCTTTTTAATTTCTTCAGATGTGTTTTATATCCCAAATGTGGTCTGTCTAGGTGAATTTTCCATGTGAGTTTGAGAAGAATATGTATTCTGCTGTTGATGAAGTATTCTGTCATTGTCCATTAGACCCAGTTGATTGATGGTGCCATTGAGTTCAGCTGTGTCCTTACTGATTTTCTGCCTGCTGGAGCTGTCCATTTCTGATAGAGGGTGTTGAAGCCTCCAACTGTAACCGTGGATTGAGCTGTTTCTCCTTGTAGTTCTATCAGGTTTTTCCTTGCATATTTTGACACGGTGTTGTTAAGTAGATGCATGTTAAGGATGGTCATGTTTCCTGGAGCAATAATCCTTTTATGGTATGGAGAGCCATTTTTCATTCCCGATCTGTCTCCTTGTTCTGCCTGAGATTAATCAAGCATCTTCACTGCTTTTTTGTTGGGGCTTAGCATGCTATAGCTTTCTTCCTTACTTTCCAAGTGTGTTTATATTTTAAATGGGTTCCTTATAGACAGCATGTAATTGGGTCTTGTTTTTTTAATCCACCCTGACCATCTTTTAATTGATGTGTTGAGATCATTCACATTCGGAATAGTCATTGACACAGTTTATTTAATAGCTGCTGTGTTTGTTACTCTTTTCTATTTGAGTACTTCTTTCTTTTTTAAAAATCTTCTCTTCTTTATCTGCTTTGTTTGGTATTAACTGAGCATGTTATACGATTAATTTTTAAACTCTCTTAGCACAGAATTATTCTCATTTAATAATTTTAAATTGATTACCCTAGAGTTTGCAGCATACATTGAGCATGAATCTAAGCCTGTGGTCAGATGGCCCTTGACTGAGTCACAGGCAGTGCAGGTGCCTCCTGCAGAGCACGCCCGTTCCCCTCACATCCTGCACCACTTGCTGCCTCATTTCACCCATCCTTGCGCCATTGTCACCCGACACATTGCTATTGTTAGACTTTGAACAATTGTCTACTAGATAAGCAAGACTAAGGAAGGTAACCTAGGCTCTGTGGCTCACACCTGCAGTCCCAGCGACCTGGGAGGCCGAGGTGGGTGGATCGCTTGAGCCCAAGAGGCAGAGGTTGCAGTGAGCTATGATCACACTACTGCACTCCAGCTTGGTCAACAGAATGTGACTGTCTCAAAAAAAAAAAAAAAAAGATAAATAAAGTAGATTTTATTTTTCATTTATTTGTTCCTTCTCTGCTCGGTCTTTCCATGTAGATCTGAGTTTCTGACCTCTCATTGTCTTCTCTGGAGAATCCACCTCATACTGCTTACAGGGACCAGGGCTGTCAATGATGAATCCCTGCCTGGCCCCCTGTTTTGGCTAAGAGAGTGTTTTTTGTTGTTTGTTTGAGACAGAGTCTCACTCTGTTGCTCAAGCCGGAGTGCAGTGGTGCAATCTTGGCTCACTGCAGCCTCTGCTTCCCAAGTTCAAGCAATTCTCCTGCCTCAGCCTCCTGAGTACCTGGGATTACAGGCGCCCACCACCATGCCAAGCTAATTTTTGTACTTTTAGTAGAGACAGGGTTTCACCACGTTGGCCAGGCTGGTCTCAAACTCCTCACCCCAGATGATCTGCCTGCCTCAGCCTCCCAAAGTGCTGAGATTACAGGTGTGAGCCCCACAGTGTCTGGCTGAGAGTCTTTCTTTCTCCTTTCCTTACGGAAGGTCATCTTCTGGGATGCAGAATTCCAGGCTGGTGCTATTTTCTTTCGATACTTAGATACCTCCCTCCTTTACCTCCTTGCTTGAGTGGCTTTTGTTAGGAAGTCTGGTTCATTTCTTACTCTTGTTGGTGGATATACAGGACTCTGCCCGCTCAGCCTGTCTTTTATTTTCTGCAGTTGAATATGATATGGCTGTGTGTGGAATTTTTGGTATTTATCCTGCTTGATGTTCTCTGAGCTTCCTGGATATGGGATTTAATTTTGACTAATCTCAGCTATTGTCCCGTCAGATGCTTCCTGTGCTGTCTCCTCGTCCCCATCTCCTTCCGGTTTTCCTTTGGTGAGTAGGTTCCGCCTTCACGCTCATCCCACTGTTGTTGGATTACCGCCTCTTTTGTTTTCATTGCTTTTTCCTCAATGCATTTTAGCGTGGGAAGTTTCTATGGACCTGTTTTTACGTTATTCGTTTATGCTCTCATCTTTATTTTTATTCCTATACTTTCCAAATGTGTTGTTTATTTTTTTCATTTTTTTATGTTGGCTAGCTTGCTACTTTCAGTTTTAGCCTTTTGACTCTAAGCATTAAATTAATACATTTTCTTCTAAGTCCTTCAGTCTTGAGATTGTGCCACTGCACTATAGCCTAGATGACAGAGCAAGACCTGTCTTTAAAAAAAAAAAAAAAAAAGTACTCTTTTTACTTAGGCCACTGTCATCTCAGGTACTTCTCCTGTCTTGTGTGTGTTTTTAACCAGAGCCTAAAGTCCATCTGGTATTTTCCTTCCTTTGTCTCTGCCTGCAGCCCCTAGGTCAGCCTCTGGGTGCCTGGGCAGCCTGGGCAGGTGAGAGAGGACCCCGGGGAGCTGGCTTTGCTCTCCTGGGGCGGGGCCCTCGTTGTGTTCTGCTCTAGCTTGTCCCCGTGATGTCAGGGCTGGGTGTCCCTCTGCTCTGTCTCACACGCTGCCCTGTGCCTATGGTGTGCTGGCCTCTGAAGGCTACTGGGGACTGCAGGGTCAGAGGTGGAGGAAGACGAGAGCGGGGGCCACATGTTGCTGGAGCCAGGTCTGGGTGCCCACCTTCAAGGGAGTGCCGGTGTCATGTTGGGGCTTTGGATAGGGACCCCAGGCCTCATGATTTTCTCTTTCCAGCTTCCCGGAGCTGGGGTTTTGTGCCCCCTGATTGTGGAGAGCCACTTCCAGTGGTCTTAACCAGTGAGACTGTCCATGGCATTGGCTCCAGGGCTGGGGGCTGACCCTGTGACTTTGGGGCCACAGCCTGGATGGCTCCTCTGTTTGCAACTCTGGCCGGGACTCTGCCCCTCCGTGATCTGAGTGGCAGGGCAGACCCAACCGCTCGTGGCCACTGAGTCCTCTTCCCTGAGCCCCATGCCTGCCTGGCAGTTTTGAAGATCAAATAAGGTAACATGTGCTTAAGTCATATGTAGCATTAACATGCTGTGCTGATGTCACCAATTAAAATCTGCCTGAGTGAATCATAATTGACACAGTTGTCAGGAAAAAAAAACTTGTTTAGGGGCAGCAGGCCCAGGAAAGGTAAGTAAGGAACAAACAGGAAGTGAAGCATTTTGGGGTTGGTTGTGGGGGCCCAGGGCATCCGGCCCGGGAGCAGGTGTGGGAGGAGCACAGGGACGCTGCCTCATGTGCACTCAGCACCATGGTATGACATGGCCTGGCATGGGGGGGTAGCCGGGGCTGGTCCGGGCAGCTCGACTTCCACCCCCAACCTCAACTCCCACCCACAACACCCCCAATAAGTGACTGTCCCTGCTGCCCTTCATGTTGGTGGGTGCTATTTTGCATGTACTGATTGATCCTGGTGCACCTTTTAAGCATGCTTCGGGATAGTCATGCTCCCATTTTGCATAAGAAGGGTGGGTTCCAAGAAGTTAGGCCCCTTGCCCAAGGTCACACAGCTGGTTTGTGTCAGATTGAAGCTCAGGATTGTCTGACCCGAGTGGGTCCTCTGAGGTGCTATTACTGTCACATTAGCCTGTCAATGGAGCCCATGGATGCCGGTGTCCTGAGCACATCTCTGCCTTGTCCTGCTCATATGGGAAATGACCAGCCAGGATAAGGGGTCCAGAAAGAAGCTTCCTGTGTCTCTGCACCTCCCTCCCACCAGGGCCTTCTCCTGGTCTGGGGCGATCTTGCTGCTGGTGTCACAGTAGACCTGTCTAGGCTGGATACTCGGGGTCCAGGAAAAGACTGGGCAGAGGGCTCTGGGGAGGCAGGTGACAGCGAGGAGAAGGTGCCGGCGTCAGTGGGAAGAGCTGCGTCTGCAGCCCTGCATTCCTGCCTGAATCTATTCATTTTCTTGTGGTGACTCCATGCGTCGGGAGAGGTAATTAGAACAGGGCTTTTCAGCTATTTTTGATCATACATTTCCTTTTCTAAAAAAAGGGAAAGTTGTGGAATGACTAAGAGTTGGGTGGAGGTGGCTGAGCAGAGGTGGGATGGGCTTAGGAAGAGGCCCTGCAGAATGTCCCACTCACAGAGCACCCTTGGAGTCCTTTCAGAACTGGCCTTGGCCTTGGGCTGGAGAGGGTGGAGGGAGGGAGGCAGGCCCCACAGCATTGGTGGCAGAGGCCGAGCGGGAGTGGGCGGGAGGAAGATGGGTCAGGGGCTGCTGCTTCATTAGAGTGCCATGCAGTGCTCAGCTCACCTCTGGGCTTCTCTGGAAAGTGGGGTTGGTGCTGGGGCTCTGAGGAGGGGCCTCTGCATGTGAAGCTGCCTGCCTGCCTCACACAGCCCCCTCAGGCTGCCAGTGACTTCCAGGAGGGAAGCCTTCTGTGTCCATGGCGTGGGCTTAGGGAGTGCTGTGCGCCTGCCTCACCAGGTGTGGACATGGCCAGAGGCTGTCTCTGTCATGCAGGGGGCCGTGGGGCGACTCCCTGCCCCACCTGCCTTCTCTCCTAGTCATCTTTTATGAGTAGATGCAGTCATAGTAGAAGAACCAGGGAGACGGCAGTGAGGACCGCAGTGACAACCATGTGTATGTGCAGGCTCTGTGTGCCTGGCTTTCTGCGCAATGCTGCATTTGAACTTCACAATGAGCCTGAGGCATTCTTTACCCTCTCCTTTATGGTTGAGTGTCCTGAGACTCAGAGAGGCTTATTTTTCCGAAGGTCACACAGCTAGTGTCCACCGAGGACATGGGCTGTGTTGGGTCTATGTGAGTTGGGAGCTGGCCTGGGCATGCACACCTCAAGTGACTGCTACTTGGGGGCTGTGGGGCTGGTCTCTGCCCTCTGCGGTGCCTCCATCCACAACTCCTCTGTCTGAAGCTCCTCCAGCAGGACGGGCCTACTGCAGTCTCCAGCTCCTGCGGGTGTTCTCGTGTGGGCCCTGTGCGTCCCCACACCCCTGCTACCCCCTGGGGCTGGCAGCCCTGGTCTCTGTCTCAGCTTCCTGGCCTCACTGCTCTGCCTTTCCCAAGCCCAGGCCCAAGGGATGTGCCCTGGGTGTCTTTCTCCAAGGGCACTGGGTCCTGTTCTGTCTGCTGTCTCAGCCCTTGTTGCCCAGGTGCGCTGCCCCCTGCCATGGCATTCTCAGCCTCTGTGGGACAGCTGTCTCTCATCCCGTGGGAATCATTGGCGTGCTTAGGGCTTATACACAAAAGCTCCATGGTAATTAGCGTGCTGGAGCACCCGCTGATGAGGGGATAAGCGTCATTATCTCTATTGCTCTTTCGAAAGGGTCCTCTGGGCGCCTACTCATGCTGTTCCCTCTGATTGGAGTACCCTTCCCCACCACTGCCTCCTAGGGCACTCAGATTCTTCCTGCAGCATCCCTGGGGCCCATGGCCTCTGTGCCTTTCTGATGGGCCTCTTTGAGGTCTGCCACGCCCTGACACCGGCATCCACCCAGTGCCTCCACAGCGCTCGGAGCTGCAGGCTGTCCCTGTGTCCTCTACCTGACATCCATGCTTCCCTCTCCCCATCTCCCTCTGTGTCCCAGAAAGATGAGAACCAGGCAGGTTTCCAGCGTGGCTGGAGGTTGCTGGCAGTCCATGCGGGAAGTCCCACCCGCCTCCATGTTCTGCCTTGGTTCTGGTGCCTTTCTAGGACTTTCTTACCTGCTGTAGCTCCACAGTGCAGCCCTCCCTGTCTGCTGCATTGCCTGCTCACCAGAGCCCTCGGGCTGTGGAGCTCCCCAGACCTTCTTGACCACGAGATGGCCTATCTGCCCTCTGTCCTGGAGTCCTTACTTACCGCCCCAAGGACCCTGCGAGTGGGCCCCATCCTCATCCTCCTGCCAGTTACTGCCTCGAAACCCCACAGACTGTGAGGCTGTGCCTCCCTCTCCCCATTTTCCCTGGAGATTCAGAGCTACTGGGCTGCTAAATGCTAGTCTACAGGACATGGTCAGATCCACTCTGCCTCCCAGCAAGGCTCAGTTCAGCCAGGAGACCAGCCAGGGGCACATCTACGCCTGACAAAACTGGTGCTCCCTGTGCTGGCTCTGCTGTCTACACACCTTCTCTCATGCACCGATGCCCCTCTCCTGGAGGCCTCTGGTGCAGGGTGGTGAATATGACCCTGGCTGGGGTTTGGAGTGGCACTCAGCCAGCATATCTCGCTGTATGCATGTGACTCCCAGATGGTGGCCCTGGCATGGTCCCCCACTTGCTCCCACTGACAGGACACATGGACTGTCAGGGCCAACTCCTCATTTTACAGATGGGAATGTGGAGCCTGGGGTTAGGTGAGGGTCGAGCAGGAACTTGTATACTGACTTTGCTTAGTGGCTGATGGGCTGGGACTGGCGTCAGATCTTCCTGCCACCTCCCTGGATGGGCAGCCCCTCTGCCTGGTTATCACAGGCCAGGGCGGAGCCTCCCTCCTCTGTGGCTCTCCCCACCCCCACTGGCCGGTGTATCCAGGGTGCTGAGGCCCCGAGTCCTCAGCTAACTTCCTCTGTGTGGTGCTGACTGCTCACCTTCTCTTCGAGCGGCTGTTAATTGCATGACAAGCACGTTCTGTTCCTTAGAACCAGGACATATCTGTACCCAAGGAGCAGCTGGTGGACTGTGTCACTCTGCTGGGTGCCTCTTGAGCAAGTCTGGGAGGCCCCTGTCAGCACCTTCCGCTGTCTGTTTGTTCAGCAATTCATTGCTGCATTTACTGAGATGGAAATGAAGCAGACTTTCCCCCAAGTGTAGTCAGCTGTTATAAAGTCATAGCAAGTCACACCCTAACTGTGGCTGCCCTTTCACTACCAGTGACAAAACAGTTTCTTGAAAGGGTCCAAACAACAAAGTTTCTAATACCTGTTTTCTCTGCCAGCTGGTGCTAGCCTGGAGTTATGCTGGAGAGAGCCATCAGGAAGGGAGCGATCAGAGATTTACTGTTCAATAAAGGAGACAATTACAGCTTGTTTACGAAGGGAAGTCCCCCGCCCCAGCCTTGCGTGGTGTCCGCACCCGTTGGTAATGACAACTCTAGTAACTGGCTTGAAACGATAAAAGTCAATGGGAAGATATAGGATTTCAATAAAAGTATGACACGCAATAAACCTTCCTGTGCAAACAAATTTTCCACAGATATGTGACCCGTTCCAGTTGGATTTGTAACTTTAATTTCTCACTTATTGAATTTTGAATCTTTCGTCATCAGCTAATTATGAAGTTCATGCCAGGGCGTCACCTGTGTCCCTGGCTCGGAAGACAGCAGGAAAGCCCCGGATGTGGTGGCCTGAACTCCAGGGGCTCCTGAGAGCAGGCCGGGGTTTCCTCAGCCCCCGCAGCCTCACCCTCCTCACCTGTGAGGAGATGGACAGAGGGCCTGGCAGGGGCTCAGCAGGTGTCCATGCAGGGTCTCTCCTGGGAGCAAGGCCGGGGGGGGGCTCAGCTCGTGTAGGTGCAGACTCAGAAGAGACCACACCGAAGGGACCCTGGCAATTTTGTGGATCCCACTTCTGGGTGGGGGTCTTGCTTCCCAGGCTGCCTTGGTGAACTGGTCTTTATCAGGGCCATGAATTTGCCCTTTCAGCCAGTATTCACGGGGGCGGTCCCACAGCTCGCCTACCCTCACCAGGTCTGAAGCACAGTGAGGTGGTGTGGGGCTGGGCCAGAGCATTGGCCCCTTCCCCAGCATGTGGGCCAGTGGGGACCATTTCCCGAGTTTGTGAGGTTATGGCTCTCGCTTCTTGAATACTGGTTGTTTCCAGGGCAGCTGGCTGGATGCTTCATTCCTGATAGCCTCAGTCTTCACAGCCACCCTGTTTCCCGTCTTATCAATGAAGGAACCGAGACTTGGAGAAGGAGGTTGAATAGCTGGCCTCAGGACAGAGCTGGGACTTGAACCTGCATCTCTTAGATATCCATCTGCCTCTTCCTGGACTCTGCTACCCCAGCATCCTCATCCCCCAGCCCTCAAGAATGGGGCAGATTTCCCCGGCATAGGCTACGGAGAATCAGTAAGATGTTAGAAGTACAGATTCCCAGGCCTGCCCTACGTCTAAGCGCAACATGACCCCAGGGCACACAGACACCCGTGAAGATCTGGAAGCTGCTCTCCAGCACACCTGGCCTTCTGAAGGACTGGCTTCCTCATCGTGTGGTCCCATGTGGGGTCCCACAGGGACGGGCCGGCAAGAGAAGGTTCCCAGCCTGTGCTTGGAATCTGCTCCACCCAGACTCAGCGTCTGGGAAGGAATGCATTTCCACCCTGGCTCTGAAGCAGCACGCATCTCCCAGGGCCCCGACTCAGGAGACAGTGTGTGTCTCTCGGGGCCCCTGACTCAGTAGGCAGTGTGCATCTCCCGGGGCCCCAACTCAGCAAGCAGTGGGAATCTCCCACAGCCCCCAAGTCGGGAGGTAGTGCGCGTCTCCCGGGGCCCCTGACTCAGGAGGCAGTGTGTGTTTCCTGGGGCCCCCGACTTAAGAGACAATGTGTGTCTTCTGGGGCTCCTGACTCAGGAGGCAGAGCGTGTCTCTCGGTGCCCCTGACTGCATGGCTCTCACCGTCAGCCTCCTCAGCATGTAAGGCAGGATGCAAGTGAACAGGAGTTTCTGCCCAGCTCTAGGAATCAGCCCTGACACTGTGGTCAGTGTCATCCCAGGGAGCTGAGCTTGGCTGCTGCGTGGGGGACTGTGTGTGGCCTCGGATATCCTGGGAGCTCTGTGGGAAACTGAGGAGCTCCCAAGCCCAGAGCTGAAAAGCGAGGACCCGATCTTCCCAAGAGCCCTGAGCGGGTGGACAGAGCGGTGGATTCCCGGTCCCATTGGGACGCAGCAGCTTCCTGGGGCACACCGTGTCTCCTCCTTCTTCAGGTCCTCGGCTCCTGTCTGTGTCCTGAGCAGTCTGCTCAGAGGCCAGACAGAAGTCCCAGGAAGAGGGACTCACGCAGCTTCGGGCCTGCCTGCTGTCGTTTCCCTGGGCCCAGCGTGACTGGGACTCAGAGGAGTCACGCAGACCCAGTGGTACAGGCTGGGGTGGGGAACCTGGGCTCTGCCCACTGTGCAGCCTCGCCCTGTGTGTGCTGTGTTCACAGAGGCAGAAGCCTCTGCTCCCAGCCCACCCCATAGCCACACTGCTGGTATGAGGTGGAGCCCACGCCTGCTGCAGCAAAGTCCTGGCATGGTCAAAGCGGGCGCCGAGGCAAAACCAGGGCTGCTGGCATTCACTGGGTCTGGGGGCGCCGAACTCTGGGGCCCTCTTCACCTTGGTGGGCTCTCAGGGGTGCTGGCCTGGGTCCTTATGAGGAGCCCCTGACATGATCCTGCTCTCATCAGGCATTCCCTGAGCCATCTCCAGCATTAATTCCTCCCCTGCCCTGGGTTCTGACCAGCTGCCCTCTGTGTCCACAGGAGCGGGACGGCATGCGAGCCATCCTGGGCTCCTATGACAGCGAGCTGACCCCAGCCGAGTACTCGCCCCAGCTGACCCGGCGCATGCGGGAGGCCGAGGACATGGTTCAGAAGGTGCACAGCCACAGCGCCGAGATGGAGGTGAGGGGCCGCGGGCGTGGGGCTCATGTCTCCGGGTGGGATCTTCTCTCTGGTGGGCCTTGGCAGAGCCCGGAGGGTGGAGGTCTGGGCCCTGGCCTCCCCAGTTCCTCGCTGGCAGGCATCCATTGAGGAGGGTCTCCACGGGCTGCTTCCTCTGCACGTGGATCCATGTTAATTATCACAGTGGCACCTGCAGCATCCACAGCTGTCAGGGTGTCCCAGGTGGCCCCAGCCTGCAGGCGGGTGACAGAGGGACACTGCTCCTTTGATGGTTCGGGACTCCCTCAGGATGCCTGTCAAAGGGCCTCTCAAGGTCCTGCCCCTGTGAGGGGTATCTGCCAAGGATGTGTGTGTACCAAGACCTGGTCTCCGGGTACTCAGAGTTGGTGCCAGTGCTCTGGTTCCCACCACTGGGAAGGCTCTGTTGGGGCCTGATGGGCAGGGCCTGAGGCCCAGGGGTACCCAGCTCACTGCAGAACTGGAAGAGGTGTTCCTCCTTCCTACGGCTTCCAGCCTGCATCCCTCTCCTGGCTCCAGGGTCCTCCCAGGAGAGGCGGTGTCAGCCTTGGCTTCTGCCTTTTCCCTGGCCCATGGGCCACCGTGATGCTCTGTGCCTTTGTCCAGCCCTGAGCAGCTCTTACCTGCGCAGGGGGAGGAAGCAGCTGGGCATTGCCGGGCCTGGGTGGAGGCCATGTCCGAACTCCCTGGGCCAGGGGCTCCCAGCACACCGTTCCCAGCCCGGGTCAAAGGGCCCGTGTTGTCTCAGGATTTGCATGGAGAACATGGGCACGGTGCAGCCCTGCCTGGATGTGATGGGCTATGTGCCAGGGTCTTCAGGCCTTGTTGGCACATGCCGCCACAGGGTGACTTGCTGTTCAGCTCTGCCTGGCCCTGTATCTCATTGCTCAGTCTCACTGTCACTGTGACTTATGTGGTGTGGGTGCTGTTATGACCTGAATTTTGCTCATGAGGAAACTGAGGCCCAGGAGGGGGTCAAGGGACATGCTCAGGTCAGTGAGCTGGTGTGTGACGCCACCAGGCCACCTCTTGGAGGGTCTAGGCCTGTGGTTTCTGCTGCCACAGCCGAGCTCTTGAACTCTTTGGTCTCAGGGCTCACTCTGTCCAGGTTGGGCCTTGATGGGAGAGACTGCGGTGAGATGGAGATGCAGATGAGGGCCTTGGTGTGGCCTGTCGCCCTGTCCTAGGTGGCTGTGTCCATTTCTCATTCAGCCAGTGACCAGCTGTAAGATGACCTGGGTCCACCAGTAGTGAGCCAGGCTCACAGGCGTGATGACAGCCACCTTCCAGCCAGGCTGCTGAGCACACACAGCAGGCCAGGCCCTGTGCCAGGGGATGTCTGACAGAGCCTCTGGCCCCTGGAGCTGAGCTTCTGAGTAGGGGAGACATTTAACGAGCAAACATAAGTAACATGGGAGGTTAGGAGGTGCTGAATTTATGGAGAAAGGATTGTAATGGAGGGTCTCAGAGAGCTGTGCTGCATGGCTGTTCAAGGAAGATGGGAGAAGGAGGTCACCAAACTGCCTCTAGAATGTTGCTTGGCACATGGTTCAGTGGTTTAGAGGGGTCGCGGGCACAGAGGCTCAGGCACTGGGGATGGCGTGTGGCGAGAGTGAAAGGTCCCAGTGCAGGAGGCCTCAGGCCCAGGAGCCCAAATGCACTGGCTACTCCTTGCTCGCATGGAGGCCACGCCAAAGGGCCCCAGGGCTATGCTGTGTCCTCACCTGTGAGTCCTTACCACCACCTGTGAACCCTGAACTCTGATCAGTGCTGGTGGCATTCAAGCCTGCTCCAGCCCCTCTGGTGCCAAGTCACCATGTGTGAAACCACCCTCAAGACACTGGTACTACCCACTGCTGTGGTCTTCTGATGCCCGACCCCTGCTGTCTGTCCTTCTGTGTCCAGTGGCCCCTGGTGTTCAGGGCCTTCTGCTGAGGGCCTAGACCTTCAGTTCTCATGGGAAAGGTTAGTTCTGGCTGTATGTGGGAGCTGTCGCAAACCTAAGTGCATTAATAGCCATCTCATTACCCTCGGCTCCAGGTGAAGCGTTAATGAAGAAAGATTTGCGGGGACGCTCTCTGACCCCTTCTGCTGTCCCCGGTGTTTCTCACATTGAGTGATTTCTCCAGCCTGTGTTTGTCCTCTGCACTCTGAATGTCTTGTCACGGGCCTGGCCGTGAGCACATCCAGTGTCGTGAGTTCTGGTGTTTCCTGCGTTGAGGTGGTCAAGGCTGTCAGGGACCTCAAGACTCATTAATCAGATGCTGGCACTGTTTGGGCACCTTGCTTGCCACCTTGCCAGGCAGCTTGGAGCCTCGACCCTCACCCTGCTAGTGGGCTGTACACTGGGGACTCTTCCCCTCCTTTCCCATGGTGGGGTGTGTGGGCAGGTTATTCCCCTTCCTGTCCGTCTCCTGGAGTTTCTGGGAATCAGGCACATGGAGAGTTGGGTCCATCGGGGCTGGAGCAGGGTCGGACGCCACCAGCACTGACCAGTCCTTGCTCCAAGGCTGTCGCCATCCTCACCATGGGAGTTCGGTCCTCCCCTGAGCCCTTACAGCCACCTCTACCCGTCCCCCTGGGTGCCCTCTGGAAGCAGGCCAGCACCCGCAGGCTCCTCCCAGGACCCCTCCTCACTAGCCCGCGTCTGTGTTGATGGAGACAGCCATGGTCTCCACTGCTGGTGCAGATCCCAGCGAGGTCTTCTGGGCTGCTCCCTGATCCTATGCAGGTGCCACCGCCCTCTGAGGCCTGTGGGGCAGCCACCACCACACCCTACGTGACAGCGTGACCCCATGCCTCGCCTCATCAGAGAGGGTACCTCCGTGTCAGTCCTCTCCTCCCAGGAGCCTGGGAGAGGAGTCCTTGCCCTTCTGCATCAGCAGGACCGGGTCACCTGTGGAGCCTCTGCCCTGCGTTTCCCCTAAGCAGCATTTAGGCAGGGGGGCTGGGGGTGCAGGGGGCTCCTGGGCTAGGTGCCTGCCTTTGGGGAGTATCTGCTGGGAGCTCCCCAGCTCTTGGCCCTCTCCACATAGGTGGCTCATGTTCAAGATAATGTGGTCCTAACTCGTAACCAAGCATGTTTGCAAAGGTGAAGGCAGGGCCCCAGCAGGAGCGCTGTGTTTCAGGGATGGTTGGGGCGCAGCTGCACATGAAGCACAGCAAGGGTGGCTGTGTCCTGTGTGCACAGGGAGCCCCTGGGGCAGGCATGCCAGCCCGAGCCAGGGACGCCCCCATAGAGGCTGAGGGGCTGCTCTGGAGCCCCTGCATGTGCCTTGTGTCTGGCTGTTGCTTTCTGTGAGGGTCTGTCTCCTCTTTTCCCCATGGTCTGTGGTCGTCCTGGGAGTGCCCAGTGAGGCTGCTGTGGATCTGAGTCTGACCTGTGAGCCTCCCTGTAGCCATTGTGAGCATCCGGGGCATATTGGAGCTCTGCTCAGGCTGTGCTGATGCTTGGGCCCAGGGTAGATGGGAATCTGGCTGTCTAGTTTCCTGTGTGGGACGGGGCTGCCATGCGGGGACAGTGCCCTGTGCTCCTGCTCCCAGGTGGGGCTGTGGGGCTGAAACCACTGCTTCCTTGCAGGACCCTGGCCTTGGGGCTGATAGGTCACTGCTTTCAGCTCCTGCGTGGCCATGGGGGGCCCCTGGGCCTCTCGGTCACTTATGCCTGGATGGAGAATGGGACACTGGGCCGGGCAGGAGAGGCTCACATGGGTCCCACCACCCTGTCTGTGGGACCAATGCCCATCCCAGCCCAGAGGTCCACAGCCCAGTCCTCCTCCCCTCTCCAGCCTATTTCTGGCTTTAAGTCAACAGTGCCTCTTGTGAGGCAGCTCAGTCCCTGGGCTTGGGAGTCTTTGAACCTCATATAGCCCCTGGTCCCTGGAGCTAGCCATCACACTGATCCTGTTAGCTGAGGAATAAACACTTGTCATTTCAAGGCTGTGGCCCCAGGCACTGTACTGCACCCTGCACTCTCGTTAAACTGCCTGCCTGAGGCTTCAGGGTAGGAGTTCCTCTCCATCTTCCAGATGAGGAAGCTGAGGTGCAGGCATAGGCTAAGGAGCCACGAGTAGATCGCTGGGACCTGCTGCAGCCCAGCCCTGTCCCAGCTGCCTTCTCCCGTCCTTGCCTCCCATGGCAGAGGTACCAGCCTCAGGTATGGGGCTGGTTCCAGAGACAGCACCCACCCTCCCTGTTCAGTGCCTGAAGTCTCCACAACCCTCACCAGGCTGGGCCCTGCTTCTGCTCCCAGCAGGACCCTGAGTGGCAGGAAGGCCGAGGGGGGCTCTATACCCACTAAGTAGTGGCAGGACCCTGTACCAGCAGCTGTGGGCCCTGCCCTCCAGCCTCCCACCCCTTCAGGCCCCCAGCTTGGGACGTGCCCAGCTTTGATGACACCCTCCAGGTGCTGGACTCAGCAGGCAGCACTGGGGATGCCCTGGAGGCTTGGGTGGGATGGGCCTCTCTGCTTCATGTTATTCAACAGTAATGCTTTCCTGATTTCCATAGGGGAGCCTCCGCAAACTGCCCCCACCTGGGGGCAGAGACCTCTGGAAGCTGCTCATGCTGCCTGTCAGGTGTGCACTAGCTGAGTGTCGTCCATTGACACAAAATAAGAAGTTATTGTCCAGATGTGGTGGCTCATGCCTGTATTCCCAACACTTTGGGAGGCCAAGGTGGGTGGATCATGAGGTCAAGAGATTGACACCATCCTGGCCAACATGGTGAAACCCCATCTCTACCAAAAACAAAATAAATAGCTTGGCATGGTGGCGCACGCCTGTAGTCCCAGCTACTCGGGAGGCTGAGGCAGAATTACTTGAACCCTGGGAATGAATGCAGTATAGGGTGGACAGGCTGTGGGGTGGATGCCCAGGCCCTGGGGGACACTCTAAGGTTGGTGGGAGGTCCTCTCGTAGTAGAGGGGACGTGACTCTTCCATGTGAATGCAGCAGAGGTTGCAGTGAGCCGAGATTGCACCACTGCACTCCAGCCTGGCGACAGAGTAAAACTCCGTCTCAAAAAACATATATATACAATAATAATAAGTTACTTGACATCATCATCATCATCATCATTATTATTATTAATAAGTTACTTAGCCCTCCTGTACAAGAGGCTGAGATGCAAGCTCTGTGTGGGGCTGCAGGCGCTGACAATTTGGCTTGGTACTGGTGTTGAGTTGTGTTACGGAGATGTGGGTGGTTGAGGTACAGGCTTCCTGCGCCCCCCATCTAGGAGGCAGGGTTGGGAACGTGGATGGAAGGAGCGCCTGGACTGTGAGGGGTCAGGAGCCCTCCCAGCTGGGAGGATGGTGGCCCCCACCTCCCGCTCTCCCTGCTGCCTCCACTTGGTGTTTTTTGTTTGTTTGTTTCTCGTCTTTTTTTCACTTCCTTTCTTTCTGTCCTCCACACATCTGTCTGAGAGTTTGTCTCTGTCTTTTCTCTCCCTTGCCCTCTGTTCACCCCTCTGTCTCCCCACCCCCACATGCTCCTGTGTCCTCTGACTCTGGACCCTGAAAGCTTGCTTGGCGCTGGGGTGCCCCTGGGGCAGGCACTTTAGGGCCGCTGAGTGTCTGCTACCTGACGGCCAGGTGGGCTTGGGGTAGTCACAGGCAGGAGGACCCGGCATCGCTCCTAGAGTGGTTCCCTTCCACCCACACATTAGCTAAACTGGACATTAGTTCATTCTCATCTGGACCTTGTTTTTATTCCAGCAATGACCTTTCAGGAAAACAGTGTTGAGTTGGAAGAACCCCAGTCCCCTGTCAGTGAGGTTTTGCCATCCTGTGTGGTTATTTATTCCATTTAATAAAGCGGCTGCGGGAGCTGGTAGCGTGTCAGGAGTGCTCTGTGGACAGAGCTATAAATACTCAGCACACGCCACCTTGATTCAACACATCAGCCTGATTTGTGTTTCCGATTTATTTAATTAGAACCGAAGACTGTGCAGCTGGTTGTGTGGAGGTATGTGGAGAATCCCCATTTCAATTGCAGTGACTTTGAAATAGTTTCTAATGATTTGGGAAGAAATGGCCGTATTGGTGTTTCCGTCTACCCTTCCTCCCTGTGGCCTCTGAGAGGCTCGGGTGGCACTGTGGGTGCTGTCACTTGGCTTCCTGGTGGTTTGGCTCCAGGAGGGCCGGAGAGAGCCTGGTCTTCAGGGCCTCGGGTTGTTCACCAGGCCCAATACTTCTGAGTGTATTGATTAACTGTTTCCCTAATTTGAAGAACTTGAGATGACTGTACTTTACAAAGCAGGGATAAAGCAAAAATAAAAATCTTGAAAGAGTTAGAAATTATGCAGTGTATTTAAGAAAAGTTGACCGAGGGGTATATGGAAAATCATCCGGGAGTATGGGCTCTGGGAGCTGCTGTGTGGCCACAGATCCTTAGTAGGAATTGCAGGGTGCTAGCTCCATTCCCAGGATGGGGCATGCCAGTGCCAACCCAGATGGCACACGCTTTGAGTGTTGCTGCCCAGCACAAGAGCCGACCTTGCTATGTGTGAGGAATAAGCCCAGGGCAGGCTCTGTCCCCTCCACCACGGGAGGGCCTGCCGATACCCTCAGAGCATCCCCCAGGGCCTGGGCATCCGCCCCACAGCCTGTCTTGCAGTGGGGACTGCGGCGGAGCTACCGGCCCTGCCCTGCCGCCTGCCGTATGCTCTGTGGCCAGGGCTGGGCTTAGTCATCCTCAGGCCTCCACGCACAGAGAGAGCATCTGTGTGGTGCCTCATCTGGAGGCAGGTCCTGGGACAGTGGCCTGGGGAGCCCCGTGGGGACCCTATGGTGTGCTGCCTCACCCAGGGGCAGGGCTGTGGCCTGGGGAGCCCTGTGGGGACCCTGTGGTGTGCTGCCTCACCTAGGGGCAAGGCTGTGGCCTGGGGAGCCCTGTGGGGACCCTATGGTGTGCTGCCTCACCCAGGGGCAGGGCTGTGGCCTGGGGAGCCCTGTGGGGACCCTGTGGTGTGCTGCCTCACCCAGGGGCAAGGCTGTGGCCTGGGGAGCCATGTGGGGACCCTATGGTGTGCTGCCTCACCCAGGGGCAGGGCTGTGGCCTGGGGAGCCCTGTGGGGACCCTGTGGTGTGCTGCCTTACCCAGGGGCAGGGCTGTGGCCTGGGGAGCCCTGTGGGGACCCAGTGTTGTGCTGCCCCCTACTTCTTCACATTGTGTCACAAACCACCAGGAGAGCTGGCCGGGAAGGTGGAGGCCTGAGCTTCCATCCCATTCTCTTCCATGTGACTGTGACTACAGGTGGGCTGCCTTCCCCAGTTCCAGCCTCCTCACCATGTGCAGGATCTGTGCCTGGTGCCCTCGGGTCCTCCCCGGCCCAGCTGTCCTGTGGCCGCCTGTCCCAGCCGTTTTCTACTGTATTCTGGCCAGCATGAGTGCTGGATCACAGACAGCAACTTCTCACCTCAGGATAAAAATAGCCCGGCCGAGGGCTTTGTGTAGCACCTCGGTGGTGCCGAGGGCATCAGAGCCTGAGGCCCGTGTCTGAGCACACGTAGCCACCCAGGACACGTGGCCTCACCCAGGAAGAGCTGTTTGTGAGCCTTTGGCTGCTTGAGTGGAGGCGGCTCTGTGGTCACTGGGTACCAGGGGTGTGGGGTCAGGGTGTGGCTACATGGAGGGCCTCCTTGTGCTAGGTTTTCCAGGACATGTAATGAGACCTTCTTCCCACAGCCGCCATACCATTCGTTGCTCCCTGGCGTGGGCCCCTGAAGCCTGGCTCCGAGTGGGCTTGGCCTCTCCTGGGGAACCTGAGCCCCACGTGTCAGGCAATTTAGGATTGAGCTGTTTTCCTTCCCACCTGAGCTTCCTGTGTGTCTGCAGTCTTGCAGTCAGACTTTTGCCCAGGCTGGAGTGGGCTGTGGGGGAGGAACTGAGGCTAGGGAAGCACCTGGACTGCCTACAAGCAGCCTTTGGCATCTGGTCTTCCTGGCCATCAGCCCAACCCCCGCCCTCAGCCTCGGAAAGCCCTCTCTCTATCCCACCATCTCCCCATCAGCTTAGGCTGCAACCCCCCACTGCCTTGCAGAGCTAGCCTGGGCTTGGGGAGCTCTTGTCTCAGAGGTGAGGACACTGTGGCCAGGACCAGGGGCTCCACCCCGTCGCCCAGGGAGTGAGAGGCATCTGAGTCCCCCGAAGGTGGCCGGGCAGCCACACAGTCAGGGCCAAATCGCATGGCCCAGGGTGTTTCCACAGTGCATGCTCTGCCACCCACCCACGGCCTCCTCACAGACGCGGCTCCCTGGAGGAACCCTCCTGAGACCAGCCTGAAGTTGCCCTGTCTGAGGCCCTGTGGGAGCTCCTCTCCAATGCATACCTGGTCTGTGCCTGCCCCCGCCCTTGTGAGCATGGTTTTCCCTGAGCTCTGGGGATTCCATGTTGTAAAGGCAGCTTTACTAAAATTTATACTCAGGAAAATCCCCCAGCTTTATCTATACGGTTTGATGAATATTGACAGTCAGTGTCTTTGCACCCCAGCTCCTGGAGCCCACCGGTCTGGGGCCTGTTAGTTGTTCTAGGCTTTCTTGGAACTTCATGTAAATGGAGTCTTCCAGTTGCTGCGTCTGTCATCTCTGACTGAGCACAGTGCTTTTGAGACCCATCAACCTTGTTGTATCAGCAGTTCATTTACTTTTATCACGAAATGTTCTCTATTGTGAGACTCTCCCAAAATAGTCTTATGGGTTCACCTCTGACCGATGTCAGGGTGGTGTCAGTTCTTGCCAGTTAGGGACAGAGCTCCTGTGAGTATCTGTGCACCAGACTTTGTATGGATGTAGGTTTTCATTCCTTTGGGCTCTAGATATAGGAGTAGGATTGTGGGGTTTGATTTTTTTGTTTTTTTGCCAGGGAAGACGGGAGGGACGCACAGTCTTGCTCTGGTTGCCCAGGCTGGAGTACAGTGGTGCGATCTTGGCTCACTGCAGCCTCTGCCTCGTGGATTCAAGCAAGTATACTGCCTCAGTCTCCTGAGTAGCAGGGACTACAAGTGTACACCACCATAGCCGGCTAATTTTTGTATTTTTAGTAGAGACAGTGTTTCACCATG
This sequence comes from Saimiri boliviensis, assembly GCF_048565385.1. Taxonomy (NCBI): domain Eukaryota; kingdom Metazoa; phylum Chordata; class Mammalia; order Primates; family Cebidae; genus Saimiri; species Saimiri boliviensis. The sequence goes on along the minus strand of NC_133449.1, from coordinate 152,039,879 downwards.
TTGGCCAGGCTGTGGTTGAACTCCTGACCACAGGTGATCTACCCACCTTGGCCTTCCAAAGTGCTGGAATTCCAGGCGTGAGCCCTAATTTTATAAGACATTTCCAAACCCTTTTCCCAAGTGGCCCTACCATGGCAGCACGCGGGTGTCCAGTGGAGCATTCTTGCCAGCCCCAGGACAATGGTACCACAGCTGGGAGAACGTTCCCCTGTGGCATTGTCAGCTTTGGTAACGGTCTGGCAGGGCAACAGCCCATTTCACCGAGGCTTAAATCTGGGTGTCTCCAGTGACTGACGTGCCCAGTGTTTCCTGGGCTTCTCTACCTCGGTGCCTTTTCTCTGGTGTCCTCTGTTCATGTCCCTTCCCTCTGTCTGGTGCTGGCCTGCCAGGCCCAGCTGCCCATCTGTGCCTCCTGGAGCTCCCATTCCTGTCTCCTTACTCAGCAGGACTGCTGGGCTCTGTCTGCAGCACTGCCCCAACCTGAGTCCCGTAGACTTTACCCTGTCCCTTCCCATGGCTCTGAGCTCTGAGCTGCCTGCCCTCCCTCCCTGGAATCCCACGGTTTCTGATGTGGTGTCTGGTTTCTGGTGACTGAAGTGGGAGGGTGCATCAGTGCTGACTCCTCCTGCTTGTCCAGAAGAAGTTCTAGGGCATTTTGGGGCCCAAGAGAACCTGTCCCCTTGAAGATTCCTGATGCCCCGTTGCGAGCCTCTATCACCTACACAGAGAACGCTGTCTTGAGTCTCTCAGGACTCTAATGTCCTGCCTCTCCTGTAGTGGGCTGTGCGGGTTTAGTGATACCCTGTGTCTCCTGTAGTGGGCTGTGTGTGTTTAGTGATGCCCTGTGTCTCCTGTAGTGGGCTGTGTGTGTTTAGTGATGCCCTGTCTCTCCTGTAGTGGGCTGTGTGGGTTTAGTGATATCCTGTCTCTCCTGTAGTGGGCTGTGCGGGTTTAGTGATGCCCTGTCTCTCCTGTAGTGGGCTGTGCGGGTTTAGTGATGCCCTGTCTCTCCTGTAGTGGGCTGTGTGTGTTTAGTGATGCCCTGTCTCTCCTGTAGTGGGCTGTGCGGGTTTAGTGATGCCCTGTCTCTCCTGTAGTGGGCTGTGTGTGTTTAGTGATGCCCTGTCTCTCCTGTAGTGGGCTATGTGTGTTTAGTGATGCCCTGTCTCTCCTGTAGTGGGCTGTGCGGGTTTAGTGATGCCCTGTCTCTCCTGTAGTGGGCTGTGCGGGTTTAGTGATACCCTGTCTCTCCTGTAGTGGGCTGTGCGGGTTTAGTGATGCCCTGTCTCTCCTGTAGCGGGCTGTGTGTGTTTAGTGATGCCCTGTCTCTCCTGTAGTGGGCTGTGTGGGTTTAGTGATGTCCTGTCTCTCCTGTAGTGGGCCGTGCGGGTTTCATGATATACTGTATCTGTTGTAATGTGCTGTGTGTGTTTAGTGATGCCCTGTCTCTCCTGTAGTGGGCTATGTGTGTTTAGTGATGCCCTGTGTCTCCTGTAGTGGGCTGTGTGTGTTTAGTGATGCCCTGTGTCTCCTGTAGTGGGCTGTGTGGGTTTAGTGATGCCCTGTCTCTCCTGTAGTGGGCTGTGTGTGTTTCATGATATACTGTCTCTGCTGTAATGGGCTGTGTGGGTTTAGTGAAGTCCTGTGTCTCCTGTAGTGGCTTGTGCGGGTTTCAGTGTTTCCTTTTTTTTTTCTTTCTCCAGTTGTTTTCTTTGAACAATAAAGTGAGGGACGAGTGGACGTTTATCAGATGCTCCTCGGTGCTGGGGCTCTGCTGTGAACTTCTCACAGTCTCCCTCTGCAGAACCTGTCACATCGGGGAGGCCCAGGCCAGGCATGCGTTGTGGCTGACACCCCAGACTGCAGCCACTGCTGTTCTCCCTGCTAGCTCCTAACCTGTTGGCACCTGCTGTCATGTAAAACATTTTTTTTTCTTTTGGTTACTTGGAAACCTCATGTCTGACCACATATTCTCTTTGAGCCACAGACAGCAGTGCATTTCCTTGCATGCCAACAGGGCCTTCTCTGCCTGTGTCCTCTCCATGTTACCCCCGTTCTTAGGAGTGCCACATGTGTCTTTTCAGGTTATGAGTGAGAGGTGACTGAGGTGTCCTGCACCCACAAACCTTGTGCTGTGGGATGTCTATAAACCAGACCTGAGCTCCCTCCGTCCTCCCTGCTGCATCCCCATCTCTCTGTGTGTGGAACATGCGCCCCGTGTCACACTCTCGGATTTCTGGCCCCTCCGCCTGCTGAGCTTCTGTCTGGTGGCTGCTTTGCTGAGAAGGCCCTGTCTGGAGTCACCTCTTACTCAGGGTTGTGCGATGTCCCATTTGGCCGTCCTTGTTGGGAAGATGTGGCTGGTTACAAACAACCTTTTTTTGTGTGTTCCACATCTTTGTTTTTGTGTTTTTGACACAGGGTCTCACTCTGCTGCCCATGATTGTGCAGTGGCACAGTCATGACTCACTGCAGCCTCAACCTGTTTGTCTCAAGAGATCCTCCTGCCTCATCTCCCTGAGTAGCTGGGACCACAGTTGTGTGCCCCCACGCCCAGCAGATTTTTAAATTTTTTGTAGAGACAGGATCTCTGTATGTTGTCCAGGCTGGTCTCGAACTCCTGAGCTCAAGCAGTTCTTGTGCCTTGGCCTCCCTAGTGAGTACTGTGCTTGGCTGAAACAATTTATCTTGATGGTAACAGAGCTGTCCCTCTCTTCCTCTGTAGTTTGTATCCCATGGTGCTAGAGTATATGTTTTAATGGAAATGTAACATAATACACCAAGGTGCACAGATTATAAGTATACAGCCTGTTGGACAACAGGGTGAGTATATGTGTGTAACCCCCTTAATGCAGGCAAAGACGTAGAACCTCATGGGTCACTCAGGATCCGTGGCCATCTCATTGCAGCCTGAGTGACACCTGTGTGTTCAGTCGTCAGTTAAAGGCGGCTCTCACTGTCCAGAAGCCATCTCTCTTCGTGGCTGAATGGCTCCTGTGATGCCCTCTGCTGTCCTGGTTGCCTCTTGGGGAACAGCTTGTTGACATCTGCCTTCCTGAACCCAGGGTCCTGTTAGCACCAGGTGGGTGTGCGAGCCCAGTCACAGCTGCTCCTGCTGACATGCATTCGGCTTCCTGCCCCCATCCCGGGGTTGCACTCTCATGGGAGCTGCTCTGAGGCACTCTGTCCAGGTACTGAAGACCAGGGCGCAAGTCTGAGTGCAGGGCTCCATGGCTCAGTCACCTTTCTGCCAGCAACTCTGGCTTTGGGGATGTCTCAAAAATCTCACTGGTCTCTGTGTTTTCGGGACACAGAGGATTTGAGGAAACACGCGTTCTGTTTGTTCCAGCTGTTGACGGAAGTATGAGGCTGAGTGGGGCTGGTGCGGAGTCGAACACCTTGGCCTCAGGCTGATGAGCCGATTGTAAATGTACTTGTCTTCAGGCACACATTGCTCAGTGCTATCCTCAAAGAAACCTCATGAAACCTTCTGAAAACTCCTGCGGCCTACCCGCTTGGTACAGGAGGCTGTGAAGGCTGAGGTTGCTGTGGCCTGCCTGGCCTCGGCAGGACCCTTGGCCGGCCGCCGTGGTCACGGCTCCACCCTGCAGTGATGGTGTTGGGAGGCGCAGGAGAGCAGGTTGGCCTGGGCCTTGCACATAGCTCCCTGCCCTGCTGCTTATGAATGGCCCTGGCCTCTTCCAACCTGTGTCGTAAAGTGCCTTTGACCTTGCGCAGTTGCCACATGAACTGATGTAAATGGGGGTGACGATGTGCCTCATCTGCAGCTGTGAGCTGAGGCTGGTATCCACGTGCCAGCTGCCTGTGTGCCCAGGGCGGGTGCCAAGCATGGCGGACATGCTCAGGCTACAGGGGGTACGGGCAGCTCTAATGGCCGCCTCTCCCCGCTCATGCCAGCTCAGAGCCTGGTTGTCTTTCCCCATGTTTGGGGTAGTCTCTATGGCCTGGCGGCCTGTGGGTGCGGGTAGATCTGTGCAGGGTGCTGGGTGCAGGGCTGCGTGAGGCGAGCATGAGTGTGGACTGCAGCTGCTTCCCGAGTGTTGAGGCTCTGCCTAAGCGCATGGGGTGTCTGGGATGCCCCAACCTGGCTCTCTCTGCCCCTGGGAGTGCCCAGGGGTGCCATGCGCAGGGGTGTAGCTCAGTGAAGCACGTTGTATCTAGGCCGAGACTGGGGGATGTCCCTCTCCATCTGCTGTTCCCAGGTGCTTGTGACCCCAGCAGTGCGCAGATTATCCAGGGTTCAGCTGCCTGTGTGGAGGGTGATGTGCTGCTCCCTGACCCTGAGGCACCAAGCTCTCCATGGAGGAGTCCACACAGCCCAGAGTGGCCATGGCCACCTGCCTCCTGATGACAGTGACCAGGCAGGCTTCAGGGCCTCCACCGGGGAAGTGAGAGAGCACCAGGCAGGACTGGTAGTGGGCAGAGCTCAAGGCCTGCCCCACACCCACAGGTGTTGCACAGGGCATTGGGCAATGGGGGTCACTCGGATGCTCTCACTGAGTGAGGCCCCACAGCAGAGGCTCGGGGGGCTGAGGTGCTCCCACCTGTCAGCCTGGGTCTGACTCTGCTGTGGCATCCAGAACCAGCAGGCACCCAGCATGGCCCATGGGAAGTCCAGAGCCTGGCTCTGGCTGTGCTGGGCCCGTAGTGGAGCTTGAGGACCTGTGATCTGCAGAGCAGAGTGCCTGAGGACTGGGCTGCTACCTGGGCCACTTTCCCCAGGCTGTGTCCCCAGGGGCTGTAGTGCCTTGTTCTCTGTGTCTCCAAATAAACTTCCCCCATCCCCACCACGTGTGCACATGCCACACAGCAGTGTTCCCATACCCACACTCATGTGCATGCACATATGCATGCCTCCCTCCCTCATATTTCTCTCTCCCGTCTCTCCTGGTGACTTGCCATGTGATTTCCAGTTGCTGCTGGGCCAGGCCTCTCAATTCCTCCTTCAACCCCAGGCATGCTAGACCTCCACCCCGCAGATTGCACACCCTCACCACAGTCAACTGCCTCACTCCTGAGCGGGGCCCTCAGTCTCCTTCCCCGCCTTTCTTTTTTTTTTTTTTTTTTTTTTTTTTTTAAAGAATAAAGAAGAGGAAGAAAGAGAAAGAGGAAGAAGGAGAGAGAATGGGGGTATCGCTCCATTGCCTGGGCTAGAATGCAATCCAAATATGGGCATGCCTTCTTCTGTGCTGTGCCCCAGAGCGGAGAGGTCTTACAAGGCCCCCAGTGCCTGACCCTTCCTCCCTGGTTCCAGGTCACAGATGCGGTGTGTTTAGGTGGTGGGGGCAGTAGGGAGCGAAGCAGGGTCGTGGGATGGAGTCAGGAAGGGGCAGGGGCAGGGGATGTGGGGGAAGGCAGGACCTGCAGGGGCAGAGGCCCAGGGCAGGGGGTCTCTGAGGTCCTGAGCCCCATGCATGGGGCAGGGTCACCGTCCTCAGCAGGGAGCTGGACTGCTGATGTCCCGGCCCCACAGCCAGGCCCAGCCTTGCTGCTCCATGAGGCCTGTTAGGAGGAGGTGGCTGGCTTCTCATTGCTGGCTTTTCTATCCTTAGTGTGGGGTTAGGCCCAGTGCTCTATGGGGCGTGTGTGGGGGCAGGAGACCTTCCCCACCTGCGTAGGAGTTATGGTTAATTGATTTCCTCTGATGGAAAGTCCCATCCTGAACCTTTCCCCTCCGTCTCTCCACTGATTTCACAGTCCCTCTCGGGCCCGCCCCTTTGTCCACTCCATTCACAGTCTGTTTCCTGAGGCAGATTTTTGGGATGGACCTTGGTTCTGTCAAGCCACCTGCTGCCCACTCAGTCTTTGTCTCCATCATTGGGCTCTGAGCCCCAAGGGGCAGCCACACTGGCCCCTGCCAACTCTCCAGCCACCTGCTGCCTACTTGGTCTATCTCTATCACTGGGCTCTGGGCCTCACGGGGTGGCCACACTGGCCCCTGCCAACCTTCCAGCTGCCCACTGCCCAGCTCCTGGGCCCTGTTGCTCCACAGGGAGTGGAGGCTGCAGGGTGTTGGGGGTTATGTTCTCCGCAGTCCTAGAAATGGTGCTTGGTCCACCCCAGCCTGAGGCCAGATCCTCTCTTGTCTTGCAGGCTCAGCTGTCGCAGGCCCTGGAAGAGCTGGGAGGCCAGAAACAAAGAGCAGACATGGTGAGTCTGTTGCAGGAGTGGCTTGGGATTCAGGGCACCTCGACCCTGGGTCTCGGCAGGGACTCGTGTCCCCGTGAGCCCTCAGCTGCAGGCACCAGCGCATGGCTGCCTCCTCTGTTGTTGAAGCCATGTTGAGCATTGAAGGGCATGTGAAGAGCCTGAGTCCCTTCTCTACCAGTGACAGGTGGCACGTGCCTGGGAAGAACACGGCCTCTCCGGCCCCACCGCCATATTTTTGGAAAGGGGTCAGTGACGTGTTTGCCACACAAGGCAACGGTGTCAGAGGCAAAGCAGATGGGAGAGCCTGTGAGAGGTCTGGGGGCTGCTGAAGTGGGTATCGGTGCTGTGGCTTTGTGGACCCCTGCCCTGACCACACCGGGCCTGAGTTCCTAGTGGGACAGTGGCTCAGCTGGGGCTCAGGCATCCCTCAGCATGCCTGACCAAGCGAGGGATGTCTCTGGCGAGTACTTACCTGCCGTCTGTGAATGAGGCAGGTGTGCTTTCCAGCTGTTTTCTCCTCAGCCTACATCGGCCCCATTCCCACTGGTTTGGCTGCTTCTGAACCTGGGGGAGGGTCCTGCAGTGTGGCCCATGGGGCACCAGGTGGGCTCTCCTGATTTCTGGACCTCTAGTGTTAAAAAGCTTCCCACTTGCCCAGGCGTGGTGGCTTATGCCAGTAATCCCAGCACTTTGGGAGGCCGAGGCAGGTGGATCACCTGAGGTCAGGAGTTTGAGACCAGCCTGGCCAACATGGTCAAACCCCATCTCTACTAAAAAATACAAAAATTAGCCAGGGGCAATGGTGGGCACCTGTAATCCCGGATACTTGGGAGGCTGAGGCAGGAGAACTACTTAAACCTGGGAGGTGGAGGTTGCAGTGAGCCGAGATCACGCCACTGCACTCCAGCCTGGGCAAAAAGAGTAAAATTGTGTCTCAAAAAAAAGCTTTCTACTGCTTTAGGGAACAAATGGGCTTTGCTTTTGAAGCATTTTGGCCTAAACAAACTGTAGGTCCCCTCTGTGCTGCCTTGGCCATGGCCATGTCTGTGAAGGACAAGGAAGGCCCTGGGGCATGTGTGTATGTGGCTGTGTGTTCTGCCCTGGGCCATGCGTCAGCCTGGCCTGGGTCACAGGCGGAGCAGCAGTCAGTGCTGTACGGACCCCAGGGCATGCAGCCCAGGTGGAGGCTCCCGTCCGGGTAGTCATGCGTCAGCCTGGCCTGGGTCACAGGCGGAGCAGCAGTCAGCGCTGTATGGACCCCAGGGCATGCAGCCCAGGTGGAAGCTTCCATCTGGTTGTCCTTGCTTGCCAGCTTATGACTGAGCTGGTGTCCTGGCTCTCGGCCTCAGGGCCTTCCTCTCCACCCAGCAGGGGTGTGCTGAGGGTTCATTGCTTGACAGACTCATGTGCCGGCTGCACAGCCTTTGGTGGCCGTGGCTGTGGCCATGGTTGCAGCCCTTCCCATGGGACAGGGTTGGATAGAGTTGGAAATCACCCTAAGGAGGTGCGAGCACCAGGGCCTAGGCTGGAGATGGTGAGGATTGTCTGCTGAGACCCTGGAAGAAGTTGCCCAGCTGTGCAGAGAGGCAGCAGCAGGGCACCGTGTGGGTCTGGGCAGAGCCAGTATCTGCAGGACCAAGGCCCAGTGGGCTGACGACAGCTGTTCTGAGATTCCAGAACAGTCGCTGTTCACTCAGCAGCCGCTTAAGGCCATGCCTCTTGGTGCTGGGGCCACCGCAGCCAGTGACATAGGCACCTGCCTCCCTGGAGGCACACTGTTATCCAGTGGGGTAGCTAGTGGCCCACAGGAGAGTGAAGTACAGAACTTTAGGTGGTGGCGAGTGCAGGAGCCACAGTCACCGAGGGCTGCTCTGCAGTGTCCTGAGCCAAGCCCAGGGGACCCTACTGTTGGTGGAAATGGTGGGGCAGGCAGCTCGGCAGATCCCAAGTCCTGGGACCCGACAGCGAGGTTAGGGGTGACAGAAGCAGGGCCTGCGGTGGTTGGTAATCCGACCTGTGGGCCCTGTGTGGTCACAGCAGGGTTGTGGTTTCATGGGTGGAGGAAGGAGGTGGTGACACAGCTTGGTGCCCATTTGTAAAGGCCGCCTGGCTGCTCCGTGCAGGGCCGCAGTGGATGGGAACTGGCAGGTCTGGGGCTGGCTGGGGTGGGAGCCGCCGGGGCCCTGGGCTTAGGCCCGCAGTGGTGTGGGGAGCATGGACCGAGCTGGCTGCAATGAAGGTAGACCGCAGATGAGGTAGAGAGTGTGAAGCCGGGAACCAAGGACAGCTTCAGCATTCCACCCTGGATGGGCTCGTGGTATGGGTGGGAGACTGTGGGTGACCTTGAGTCAGTGCTCTGGGGACAGAGGTGCCCATCCACTCTGCATGGTATTTCTGTTGTTGGGAGCGAGTAGGTAGCAGAGAAGTCCAGAATTGGAGGCTCAAGCCTCTTTGAGGCATTCCAGTATCCTGGCGTCTAGTCTTGGGGAGCAGCCATGAGCTGGGGACTCCATGGAAGGCAGGTCCATTCACAGAGCCCTGGAGAAGGAAATGTTTTCATGGGATAGTCAGACCACAGAGAGGACCCAGAAGGGGAGCGCAGGATTGCCCTGGGCTTGGCCGCTGGTACAGAAGGGCCTGCTCAGGGGCCTGGCCTGGAGCTGGGAAGGAGACTCATTTTACCCAATGGGGAGTGCGAGAGCAGTTTATGCTGAGAGCCTTGCTGTAGGGAAACAAGACATAGGGCTGGGGCAGTTGAGTGGATTGAAAGGGGCCGGGGCCAGCGGGTGGCCAGAGCTTCCTGTCTCTTCCCAAAGTGGGTGTGAGGCAGAGGACTGGCCCTGTGAGGGCTCCAGCAGTCCTGCTGAAGCTCATGGTGTAACGTGGAGCCGGGCTGTGTGGAAGGCAGACACAGTCACTGGGGAAGGGGGTTTGACCCAGGTGGATTTGCCAGCAGAGCTCAGTGGAGGGAGGGAGGGAGGGAGGCGGAGATGAGACACTTTGGTAAACGGAGGGAAAAGAAGCAGGCTGTGGGGGTTCCAGAACAGGCCTATCCTAGGTCTGGGTTTTGAAATTGGAGTATGAACCATGTTTCTCTTTAGGCTGTAGAAATACTGGGGGGTTGCTTTGTTTATTTTTCTCCCTGTGTTCTACTGTGAGCTTTTTGTTGCTGATGTAATTTGCAGGGGAACCCATCATAACTGTATTGTTAAATGGCAGCCCTGAAACTCAGTTTCCATTCCTCTGCTTTCATCCAAGACAGCTCAGGGCAGGCCTGCAAGGTGCTCCTGATTTCAGTGAGCGAGTTATTTGGGACTCTGTGGACTGTGGGGTCTGGTGTCCGGGAATGAGTGGGGTTATGTGGGAGTCTGTGGACTGTGGGATCTGGTGTCCAGAAGTGAGTAGGGTTATGTGGGGCTCTGTGGACTGTGGGATCTGGCGTCCAACATCGAGTGGGGTTATGTGGGGCTCTGTTGACTGTGGGGTCTAGTGTCCAGGAGTGAGTGAGGTTAAGGGGTACTCTGTGGACTGTGGACTGTGGGGTCTGGTTCCCCTGAGTGCAGGTGTTCAGGAGGGATGCCAGGGCTTTTTCCACCTGTGTGGGGGATGGTAGGGGGTTGTGGGGGGCACACCCAGGGCCTTCCTTGTTCCTAGTCCCAAGGGCTGTCGGTGCTTCCTTCTCAGTATCTGAGCTTCCTGGGTGCCTTCAGCCAGGCCCCTTTTCCTGTTGCCTCTGGAGCAGCCCGGGGTGGGGTGGGTGCTCTCTGAGGAGGGATGCTCCCATCTGAAGATGCCCTGTGGTGACCCTGGTGTTCTGTGTGTCAACACACCGGGCTGCCTCTGTGTTGACCTGAATTGAAACGTGCCTGGGGGCTGCGCTTCCTCATGTGCAGGAGGCCAGTAGGAATTAGAAATGGAGCTGTCTGAGCACATGCCAAGCCCCTGCATTATGGCTGAGCCACCTGCCTGGTGCCTGCAGCTGCCCTGGAGCATGGACTTCCCACATCCAACAGAGGCATGGATACCTCGAGCAGGTACCTAGGCCCGGCATTGGCCCCTCCCCAGCTGTAGGTGGTTTTGGAGGAACTGCTCACTCCAGGCCTGTTTTGTGGGGAGGGGAGGGAGACAGAAACTGGTCTTAGGTCCTCAGGTGGGGTGGGTGTGGCCACCCCTGGAGGGCTGGCTTCTTGGGGCGTCCGGGTCTGGTCAGGGGGCTGTGGGGGGCGATCTGTGCTGCACTGGACTGGAGGCTTGGCTGCTTTTCAACCTGTTTTTTTTTTTTTTTTTTTTTCATTTTTGGCCCATAGAATTTCTGTTCCTTATTCATTGTACCCCGCAGTTTTTAAGCTCTAATGCCTGGGCCCCAAGCTGCAGCATGTGACTTAGAATTTGGTGATGGGAGGATTGCCCCCAAGGAAGCTGGGTCGTGCCGTTACCCCTCCTCGGGTTGGGCTCCCGTTCCTGGCCCCATCCTTTGTTTGGAGCCGTAGGCCCTACAGACGGGCTCCCGAGGGACAAAAGGAGAGGTCTCGGTGGCCTGTGCCCCTCTTGCCATGCAGAGCCTTTCAGAGGAGATACTGGGGATAGCAGTGCCAGGCAAGGGGGCCACAGGCACCGTGGTTGGGGCTGACCCTGCCAGGCATGCCTGAGGGCCAGTGGCCTCACCCACCGCTCCCTGCCACCTCGCTGGGCCGTGCAGCCATGGGCTCCAAGTCCCCCCTTATCTGTGTGACCCAGAGCCCTCAGGGTCATTGGCTTCTCTCTGGGGATTACAGATGCAGGCACATGGTCCTGTCTGAAGGGGTTTCTGGGCTGTGGGACAGCCTGTTCTCCTTTCATTTTATGGTGGAGAAACCCCGGAGCTCGCCCTGAGCTGGGACAGCTAGAGTCGGTGGTCTGGCTCTGAGGCCCCTCCCATCCGGTTCCCAGTGACTGGCTCAGCAGTGAATGCTGTCTGGGGAAGGGGTGACCAGGTGGTCTGCCCCCGAGGCCTCGTGTGGAGAAGCCGCACTCCAGGCAGGGCTGACTGCATTCCTCATGCCTTCTGTCTACAATGGTCTGGGACACGGCCCTGGTGCTGGTCCAGTCTCCCAGCCTACAGCTCCTTTACCCACTGCTTTCCAACCCAAATTCATTTTGTTATTTAGGAAAGAAGAAAGAGAAAAAAAGAAAAATGTAAACATCTTTAGTTAATTGCCAATGACAAGACAAAGGCACTGTGACTTTCTTATTATTAATTAGCAAACCTGTACTAATTAGTAAGTAAGGATAAGTACAATTCATGCTTTTTTCCTTAAATGCAATTAATATCATAAGAGGAGGGATTGCCTGGGCCACAGTCATATCATTAGCGAGCCCCCCTAATTAGCTCGGCCAGCAGTGGCTGGAGATAGGAGTCTTTTGATTACAGCTATTAAAAATCCTCTAGTATCTTATAGACTTTAGGGAGTATGGAGGGAAGATTTATTTTCTGATTTAGAGGGAATTACGCTACTCTCAGCTCTGATTAGGGAGCATCGTCCTTGATTCCTGATTTCCCTTTGTGGCCCCTCTGGGCTCGCTTCTTGCTTCCAGAAGCATCCTGCTCTAAGTCTGACCCACCAAGGGCCAAGCATGGCCATTGCCTCCAGATGAATGATCATGAGAGTCTCCTGGTTTGCTAACTGACAGTGCATCATTTCACTTTCTGGGCCAGTCCTGCCATGCGAAGAAGCACCACCTCTGAACCGAGCTTCATGCTTGGGGGCAGGCTGGAGGGGCTCATTGCTGGTACTGGGGCTCTGTGTAGCTGGTGGCAGCCTCCTCCTTCCTGGCAACCCATTCAGTTCATGCTGTACCAGCACATATGTCCCCATATGCCCTGGTGTGCAGGTGTCCTGAGATGGGAGCAGCTCATAGTGGCCAGGGATGTGTCTGGGGCAGGTCTGGGGAATGGCCCAAAGTCTGAGAATGTGGCCTGATGTCACTGTCCTCCTCTCCAGCCCTGGAGGCAGCTTCTCCTGGGCCCCTGCCTCTCCTGGGCCCCTGCTCCTGTGCCTGCCCTTCCATCCCACACAGGCCGGGTCCCTTCCTCCCCACCTGGAGCTCCTGCCCCTGCCCTTCCGTCCCACACAGACTGGGTCCCTCCGTCCCCACCTGGAGCTCCTGCCCCCACCCTTCTATCCCAGACAGGCCAGGTCCCTCTGTCCCCACCTGGAGCTCCTGCCCCTCTCCTTCCATCCCACACAGGCCGGATCCCTCTGTCCCCACCTGGAGCTCCTGCCCCTGCCCTTCCTTCCCACACAGACCGAGTCCCTCTGTCCCCACCTGGAGCTCCTGCCCCTGCCCTTCCGTCCCACACAGACCGAGTCCCTCTGTCCCCACCTGGAGCTCCTGCCCCTGCCCTTCCATCCCACACAGACTGGGTCCCTCCGTCCCCACCTGGAGCTCCTGCCCCTGCCCTTCCATCCCACACAGGCCGGGTCCCTCCCTCCCCACCTGGAGCTCCTGCCCCTGCCCTTCCATCCCACACATGCCAGGTCCCTCTGTCCCCACCTGGAGCTCCTGCCCCTGCCCTTCCATCCAACACAGGCCGGGTCCCTCCCTCCCCACCTGGAGCTCCTGCCCCTGCCCTTCCATCCCACACAGGCCGGGTCCCTCTGTCCCCACCTGGAGCTCCTGCCCCTGCCCTTCCATCCCACATAGGCCGGGTCCCTCCCTCCCCACCTGGAGCTCCTGCCCCCACCCTTCTATCCCATGCAACTGGTCCCCCCTTCCTGAGCCACACCGGTCACCTCTCTTGCTGTGTGGCCACAGACAGGTTTTTCAGTGCCTGGTCTTCAGGGTAGAGAGAGGAAGGAGAACCTCCCTGGAGTCCTGTAAAGCTAAGTAAGTTGGTGTGCTGGGAGGATCCAGGCTTTTCTGGAAAGTGGCTGGGTGAGAACAGGGGCTGATCTTCCTCAGTGACCTAGGGCTGGCTCCAGACTCACTGCCCTTTCACCAGCTGAGGTTTCCTTGGCCAGCCTCCTCAGTGCATGCCATGAGGCTCCTCCACAGAGTGGAAGGAATCACACAGGCCACAGCAAGCGTCACATGGAGCTGGTTTGCTTTAAATGCCTCTTGCATTTAAGGCAAGTTTGTCTAATTCAGCAAGTGTTTGCTGAGCGCCTCTTCTAGGCCCTTGTCTGAGGGAACAGAGGCCCTGTGGCTGCCCGTCTGTCTATTCAGCTGCCCTAACAAGAACACCGCAGACTGGGCTGCTTAAAGTGGCAGATGTTGGCTGGATGTGGTGGCTCATGCCTGTGATCCTAGCACTTTGGGAGGCTGAGGTGGATGGATGTCTTGAGCCCAGGAGTTCGAGACTGGCCTGGCCAACATAGTGAGATCTTGTCTCTGTTAAAAAAATAGAATAAAACCCTAGCAGATATTTGTTGCTCACAGTTCTGGAGGCTGGAAGTCCAGGACTAGGAACTGGCTGGTCTGGTGTCTGCTGAGGCTGCCTGGTTCCAGATGGCACCCTCTCCCTCTCACAGAATGGGAGGGGTGAGGGGGCTAATCTCCTCACTGAGGCTCTGCCCCGTGGCCTTCTCTCCTCCCTTGGGTTCCCTCCTGGGATTTCAGCCTGCATGTGGGAGCACACAGGCCATGGCACAGGCCCTCCTTCCTGCCGTGTGAGACCGGGTGAGCGTTCACTGCCCTGCCCTGTCCTTCTACTAGGGGGTCTCCACCTGGTCCCTCAGTGCCTGACAGGTCTGCCCTGACCCCGGTGATGTCCTCACCTTCTGACCCCCATCTCCGCAACCTCCTCTGAGTGCATATTCTCTTGCCCTTCCATGCAATCCCTGTGCTGCTTCCCCCACAACTCCGGGATGTCTTTTCAGCCCAGTGGAGCCTCAGGCTCCCTGGAGATCAAGCTGGACCCCTGTTACTGCCCCTGCATCGCAGATGCGCTCTTCCTTCCCTGCCCTCACGGGGCCTGCACCCTCACTGTCACCGCCACTGCTGTCCCTGTGCTGCCCTGGGTGTGGCAGCGCCACGTGCAAAGCCAGTGTGTGCTGGTGCTCACCACGTCACTGGCACACACTTGTTGTTTACCCAGATTATCCCACTGTGATTGTGGCAGGAGACCCACAAGCTGGTTAAAGCCCCAGGTACTCAGACCAAGAACAAATGGAGCCAGGATTAGGGACCAGCCCGTGTTCACGCAGGCAGTGGTGGAAAGTGCTCCAGGGGTCACACCCAGGCAGGCTGACACCAGACCCTCTGGCCAGGGTGGCCCAGGGGACTTCCTTGCATCAGGCCATCTGTGAAGTCCACCAGGACGGGACCTCAGGGCTCTCTGGACCTCCAGCGCTAGCCCAGGGCCAGGTATTCAGCAAGAGATTTTAAAGCATCTGCCAACCGCTGGGTGGGGACAGGTGGGAGGAGGGCACTTCATCTTCCCTCTGTCCCCTTTCCCAGTCTAAGCACCCAGGCTTTTCGGCTTTTCCCAGTTTGCAAAGATCTCATGAGGAGATGCTGGTGATTTAATGTCATTATCTTGCAAGGATCATCTGCATTTTAGAAACAGTAGCCTGAGAAGATTTTAGCCAAGAAAATAGACTTCTCAGGCATAATCTGTGGCCTTTGGCTGTAGAGGATTTGAATCCCTGCTTCTCCTCAAAAAAAAAAAAAAAAAAAAAAAAAAAAAAACAGAAGAAAATCTCAGTGTAGCGGGAACACTAAGCTTGTTTTCTATCTGGGCCACCGCCACAGTGTGTGAGCCAGCAGAACCTCAGTGTGTCTGATATGTCATGACATTTTTGTTATTTTTATTTCAGAATTATCTTAGATAATCTCATGTTTGTCCAGTAAACTTTAGAGGGAGCTTGCCCAGGTTCCTGCCCGTCCTCTCGGATTGCCTTGGTCTGCAGGCTGACATGGGAAGACAAGTTGGTTGCAGTGTGGATCCCCCAGAAACCCTCTCCTTTTCCTCATACCATGGGGCCTGCCCACTGCTGACTAGGGTTATTCCTGGGTAGTTTAGAATCCTGGTCACCTGCATGTTGCTGCTGGATGCACACTTACCACGTGACCCATGGGGCCTCTGGGGTGTCAGGAGTGGTGATGAGGAGAAGGTGGGCACTACCGACTCAGAGCAGTGAAGTCCCTGTGTGTTCCGTTCTGCGAAACTTAGAAAGATTTATTCTATAATAACCACAGGAAAGGAAACTGGTTAATTTATCTTGAAAAATTATGAGAGTAATTCCATATAGGGGAAACATCATGCACTAAGTGCAAGCATTTTCCTGTAATTTTAACTTTTCATGTCTCTGCTGTGGCCTGTTCTGGCTTAGCTTTTTCTCGGCTGTGTCTTACATAAGCTGATCCCTTCTGGCCCCAGGCCCATGATGGTGACACCTGTTCCTGCCCCTACCTCTGCCCCTGCCTCCTGCCTCCCTGACGTGGAACTCCTGCCATCCTCATATCTGCCTGTTCTGGGGACACTGGGACTTTCCCTTGAACTAGGCCACCTGGGGGCTTGTGTTTGCCTGTGATTCAGCAAGCAGCCCTGGCAGACAGCCCTCTCCAGACTCCCCCAGCAGAGTTAACTTCCACAGTGAGAGGCTTCACAGGGACAGGAGGTGGCCTCAGATGTCCTAAAAAGGCAGATGTAAGACTGGAGCTAATAGGAGGGAGGGAGGCCCTTTCTGTAGAGAGAGCTTTCAAATTCAGTCTTTTTTCTAAGCAGGGGCTCTTTATCCAGCAGCCAGGGGCAGGCGCTCAGGTATGCACCAAGCCTTTGCAGCTGTACACAGATTTCTGTTATGTGCATGTATTTTTCTGGAGTGAGCAATTGCCATCTTCAAAAGGTTTCTGACACCTGTGCCCCCTCCCCAGAACAACTGCTTCTGTGGAGGAGGCAGGCTCATTGATCCCAGTGAAGGTTCTAGAGCCCTTGGAAGCCACATACACAGATACCACCCAGCTAGTTTCCCAGCACTCTGCTGTGAGTGTAAATGGGGCTGGGTATCCAGACTGACAGAGCAGCGGCGCACTAGTGGGACAGGTGCTCAGCTGCCCAGCGGTGCTGGTGAGGCCAGCAGTAGCGGCCCTGGACATGCCACAGCCCTGTGGTGAGGCCCCACTTCCTCCAAGCACAGCTGCTCTGGCTCTCCAGTGGCCTGCTCCCAGTGGGGGGTGCCTGAGGAGTCATCCTGAGAAATGACGGTGGCCTCAGGTGAACGTTCTGCTGGGACGTGCCCTCCGGCTGGGCTGCTTTTTTCTGAGGAGAAGGCATTTCCCAGCCCAGGCGCGCAGCTGTGCTCACCAAGAAATGGCTGGATGAGCCAGTAGGGCTGCCTGCAGCCCATCGCGCCTGTGTCTTCTCCAGGCTGGAAAGGAAACTGGAGAATGGACTCCACTTAACATCCCCCCCAGCCCTCCCCAGGAAGCCGCAGCCACTCCAGAAGCCTGCCTGGTGCCAGAGGGTATAGAGCTGAGCAGAAAGGTGGGCTCTGACCAGGATGCTTGGCTCTGACCTCAGCACCCTCTCATCTCTTGGAGACCCAGGGCCTCTGCCCCAGTCAGCCCTGGGGAGCCTGGAATGCAGGCCCTCACCTTGCAGCAAGAGCTTTGTGAGGCCCTGGGCTCAGCCTCACCACCACCACATAGGGTAAGGGTACAGCTGAGACTCGGGGATGCTGCGTGAATAGGCGATGAGATGGCGCGGGTGCACTGCATGTGGACACCCTTGCTCTGGCACTCAGCAGCAGCCCTGTGGATTAGAATTGTGGTGGGATGGGGGGTGGTTACCCAGCTCCTCCTCCTGTTATTACTTTGTGGCATTAGGGAAGGCCTCTGGGATCACACCCTGCATCTTCCCAAATTAAACTGAGTGCAAGGTCTCTATTTAAAGATTATGCTGTACTAGTGAGTTTGCCACTAGGACCATTAGCATTAATGTTTCATGAAGTTTGGGGCTATGAGTGGATCTGGCAAGCCAAGCCTGCACTTGAGGAGGGAGGGACCTTATAGGCAGAGGGACATGGGGCAGTTTCCAGAAGGCCAGCCGGTCTACACTAAGGCTGGACCATGCCGAGGCCAGTCTACACTGATATTGGACCATGCTAGGGCCTGTCTCCACTGAAGTTGGGCCATGCTAAGGCCTGTCTACACTGAGGCTGGGCCATGCTGAACCCAATCCACACTGAGGCCAGTCCCCACTTAGGCTGGTCGTGCTGAGGCCAATCCATGCTGAGGCAAATCCATGCTGAGGCTGGAGCTGCTGCTGGGACATCTGTGCTCATGCTCAGGCTGCTCTCCCAGGGTCCCCCACACGTGTTCCAGGTTGTGTCTGGGCAGTGCACATGCTGCTGTGTGAGCTCTGTCTTCCAGGGTGAGGTAGCTCCTGCCTCTGAGGTCTCCCAGCTGTGCCCGGCTTTCTGCTCCCCTCTCCCTGTTGGCCCCACCTGAAATCTGAAATCAACAGGTGCTTCATCTCAGTAGAACTCACAGTTGAGTTCCGTAAATGAGACCAAAATCTGTTTCTGTGAGATAAAATTGATAAACCTCTAGCCAGACTCATTGTAAAAAACAAGGACACAAATGGACACTCTTGGGCATGAGAGAAGTGGCAGTGATGCTTGCCATTTTCCATGTTTCATTGGAGCCCTTCTGGCGGGTGTGAAGTGGCTGCTGTCGCTTTGGTTTGTGTTCCCCTGAGGCCAGTGGTCCTGAGCTGCTTTCCCTGTGCTTATCGGCCACGCATGTCTTCTCTGAGGAAGCATGTATCCCATCCTGTGCCTGCTTCGCAGTGGGGTTTTTTTGTTCAGTTGTAAAAGTCTTTATGTATCTGAATACTAGACCCTTCTCAGGTATATGATATGAGGGCTCTCACTCTTGCTGGGCGTCAGGGCCTTGTCAGGGAGGAGACGGCCATCTGTGGGCATCAGGAAGGGATGTGGAGGGCCCGGGCACACATGACCCTGCCTCCTGCAGCATGGTGTAGCCACATGGTTTGGCCAGAGAGAATGATTTCAATGGACAGGCTCATTGTACCACCTGAACAGGGGACAGATGGGTGCTGTGTGCACCGCCTGAACAGGGGACAGCTGGGGTGCTATCTACACCACCTGAACAGGGGACAGCTGGGGTGCTCTTTGTGCCACCTGATGCAGGGGCAGAGTTGCCCCTGGGAGATACCGGAGGTGAGTCTCCCCCATGTTGGGGAAGCGTTCAGCAGGGCACTCTCCTTGTCCCCAGCGCCCTCTTCCTGGATTCCACCTTCCCACCTGCACTTCTACTCCTTTCCTTCTGGGTCTTCCCACCCTCACAGGCCTTCTGCTGCTCCTCACCTCTCATGGGCCTGCCCCAAGTATAAGTATGCATTCTGCAGGCCCTCAGTGAGGCTGCCTCCTAGGGGCCTGTCCAACTTCCTGTCAGCTCAGCCACCTCCCTAGGCGTTAGGCTGCCCCGGAGGGAGGTCAGAGCTTCAGACGTGTCCCCTACCTGGGGCTTGCCTGGGCTGGGCCCTGGAGCCCAGATACCCAGGGACAGATGCTATTATCCCCATCATCACGGCAAGGACTGGAGGCTCAGGTGCCTGTGAGCGACCTCTGAGAATGCTGCTTCCCTGCATCTGAGCCCTGCCAGTGGGTCCCACGGGTCCTTACAAGGAGCCCTCCTCTCCACCCACTGAGTCCCCAGGAGAAAAGGCACGGAGCCAGGACTGCTGGGCAGCTGTGGCAATGGCCATGCTGTGTGGGCCTGGTGGCCAGGTGAGGCGCTGCAGTTGGTGCTGAGGACACCCTAGGACCATCCTCACTTTTCCTCTTCCCCTGCCTGCCTCTTTTCCCCACCTGATGGCTTTTTTTCTTTTAAATACTGGTATGTCTACACAGCTTCTTAAAGTGGTGGCCAGCAGGTCAGTCGACGCTAGGTCCTGTCTGCTCAGCATGGGCAGCTCACTCTGCTACATCCCAGCTGCTTCGACCCACCCCAGTGCCTCCCCATCCCGAGCTCAGCTGCGCACACACTGTACACGCCTGGAAAGTGGCCACTGCCACATTCGTGTCCGCTGTGCCCTCACTGCCCATGTGCCCGCCCATGTGCATGCCTGGAGCACTGACTGTGTGCCAAGTTCTGTACTGGCAACAGGGCCCTACATGGTTGCCACATCTCCAGGTAATGCCCTGTCCAGCGGGGAGGAGAGTCACGTGCCAGTCACCGTGTCCCGTGGTGGAGTAGAGGGGGCAGTTGTAGAGGAGTAGGGGCAGGCACTTTGGCTGGTGGGGGTGGTAGGGAGCTGCTGGGACAGATTGTGGGAAAGGTGGCATTTCACTCGGATCTAAACGGCAGATGGGAGCGGGTGTGTAGGTGGACGGTGAGCCATGGGTGTGGATTGTGGGTCTGCCCCTCTGTGGCTCTGGGATATAGGGGTGAGAGCTGGCCTGGTGGAGAGGTACAGAATGGATGGAGTACCTGCAGCATGGCTGAGGGTGTCAGGCACAGGCTGGGGGGTCGGGGGGGGGGCAGGCATTGGCTACTGTGAGAATACAGTTGAGAGCTTAATGATGAATCTAAGGTTACACATTAAAATAAAAGGGCTTGTTTTTTGCTCTGAACATTGTGGCATATGTCAGCATTTCCCTCTTGTTTCCTGGAAATCGTCCACAAATAACAGGAAGCATGAAAACCAAAATGGCACTTAAATTTTGACAAAACAGAAATGCAGCTGAAAACCAAGCCCCAGGCAAGAGGCAAGCAGCCTATGGCATAGGTGAGTGCAGTGAGCAGACACATCCCCAGGGAAGCCGAGAGCAGAGCCACTGAATAGAACTCGCTTGCTGGCAGGAACCCCCTTCGAGAGGCAGACCCTGAGCCCTGGCTCTGTGGTGGTGGGGCCGAGCGGCAGCTGGAACAGGGTCCCTGGAGTGGCATGTGGTTCCAAGCTGCAGCGGAGGTTGCTGCTGAGCTGAAGGGTCACACAAGTACATGACATGTGCTTGAAGCCACATCTCTGACAGAGAGGAGAGGAGAACATTTGCTCTTAGGAAAACTCGCAGTGTCCTTTCTCTCCTGCCGGAGGGAGCTACTGGAGGCTGATTGGACTCGCAGCAAAACTGTCACTGGATTTCAGATAAAAGGAAGCAGGCCCTTCCTTCCCCACTGTGAACCTGTACACAGAGCCAGATTCAATAAATCTCATCTTCAGCAGTGAGCAGTAAAGGTCACTCCACGCATTTGTGTAAGAGCAAAGGAGAAAAAGAAGAAAAACAAGCAGCAGAAAATCTTTCACAGCAAAATGGTTGACACTGAGCAGATGAAAATTGTATCCAGACATTTTGTCAAGAAATAAAAGTTAATGAAGCAGTAGAGTCTGCAAGGCTTTGATGGAACGCACATGCTCCAAGAAGAGATGGTGAGGCTGGCGGGTGCATGAGACGGGACCCGGAAGCTGAAAGGGCAGGAAGAGGGCAGCATGGGAAGGCAGGTGACCAGAAGAAGCACAGGGAGGAATCATGGGAAAAGCTATGGAAAACAACCCCAGCAGCAAGAGTTCCATCTCCTGAACTGGAAGATGAAGTGAATGCAGAAGTGGGAAATGTAACTGTCACATGTCAGAGATTCAAAAGAGGGAGGAGGCAACACGAGGATGGCATCCTCACCATTGAGAGCCAAAGACGAAGACACACCATCTGAAGACAGCGTCAGGTAGGGAGAGTAGATGGAGCTGCGTATGAGGTTCTCTAGAGAACCAGAGGCAGTAGACTGGTCCATCCAGAGAGATTGACGTGAGGACCTGGCTTGTGGTGACGGAGGCTGGGAAGCGCATGGTCTGCATCTGCACAGGGGAGGCCTGGAAGAGTCCATGTATGACTCAG
The DNA here is from genome assembly GCF_048565385.1 of Saimiri boliviensis. Classification (NCBI taxonomy): domain Eukaryota; kingdom Metazoa; phylum Chordata; class Mammalia; order Primates; family Cebidae; genus Saimiri; species Saimiri boliviensis. The sequence continues at coordinate 152,018,865 of NC_133449.1, read as the reverse complement.
TCCAGCTCTGCAGGCCTAAGAACCAGCACAGCCTGGGGCAGAGAACAGAAGCTGCCCTGGCTCAGGCCACCAGGCAGTCAAGGGAGGAACACTCACCCCCTCCAGTTTTCATTCCTTTGGGCCCTCAAGGGGTTGGAGGCGGCCTGCCCATGCTGTGGAGGGCAGTCTGTTGAGTCCCCAATTCCAATGCTGATCTCATCCAGAAACCCTCCCATACACACCCAGAAAGTGTTTTGATCTGAGTGTCCCAGGTCCCGTCCAGTGGACACATGAAATGAACCATCACAGACCGCATAAAGTGAAACAGTAAGGGTGATATATCTGACTAGTCAGGCACTCAACATAGGAGATGCAAGAGGTACTGTCTAACAGCAAAGTATAGGTGTGAAGCAAAGCTGAATTATAAAAGCAGTCAGAATAAAACGTGCACTTTTCTAAGCCTTGAGAGAATTACACGTAAAAAAGTAAATGATTAGAAAGGCCACAGAATGACATAGATGGAAAAGCTATAAAATTGAAAGCATAACGACATAATACAACAGAACTGGAAATCAAGTTATGTAGATGGACTAAACTCTCCTTTGAAAAGGAAAGGACTTCCTGATTGGATTACAAAGCAAAACCAAACATGTTGGAAAACATGGAAAGCAAAGGCATTTTGGTGAAGTGAACCTGGAAAGCAGGAGCTTTTGATGCAGCGTGAGTTCAGGCCAGAAGCCTCTCAGAAACAAAGGTAGGCACTCTTCAGAGTGAGGTGTGGATGGATTAGCCAAATAACACGTCACTGCTGTTGAGAAAAGCAAAGATGAGGAGAGATTCAAGGGGAAATTGTCAAAGATGCCAGTAGCAGAATTTATTTTACATCCTAATCTGCAGTATATCAAGTGGGCAAAGAATAATGGAAAAACAGAAAAATATATGTATGTCTAAAACTCCTGTCTCCCAAATTAGAGAATATACTCGTGTTAAAGAGAAAGCATAGAACACAACATTCACAAAGATTATGTATCAGTAATAGAGAAAGCCTTTATAAATTAAAATAAGTAGAACTAATACAACCTCCTGTGATTGCAGTGTGGTAAAATGTGAGATCAAGAACAAAGACAGAAAAAAAACCTTCTAACACTTGGAAATTAAAAAACAAAACCTAAATAGAACAAAACACTGTCTTAAACAATTTTTGGTTCAAAGAAGTATGATTCAAAAGTGCATAAAATCTGAAAAATAATTGTCATGAAAACATTTCTCATCAAAGCCTGTGGGAAACATCTAAATTCACAAGTTTAAATATTTGTATCGTTGAACAAGAAAGCATGTAAATATATGGACTAGATCTTCACCCCCAGAAGTCAGAGAATGAAAGGAAAATAAACTGTCGTAAAACTAAAAGGTAGGAATTTTTAAATATTAAAGCAGGAGTTAATAGGAAAGTGAAAAATGGTAAAAATAATAAATAAATTCAAATACCTATTATTTGAAATAAAGCTAATAAAACATGAATTATTCACAGTTCTAATAAAAAATTGATAGGCAGTATCACCATCCCAAATAAGAAAAAAGACTAATTGCCTGGAGTTATTGACTGAGCAGGAGCATGAGAGAGCTTTCGTGTGTGCTGAGATTGCTGTGTCTTGATCTGGATGGTGGATACACAGGTGTAGACATGTATAAAAAGTCATCAAGCTATGCACATAAGATTCAGCACTTTGTGTAAATTTTATGTATCTGAATGGTAAAAGCAAAAATTAAATTGAAAAAGAATTATGAGTTCTATCTGAATTCTATAAAAATTATATTAATTTCTCAATTCCATTTGCAAATTTAAAAATCTGTAGCAAATGAATAACTTTTTAGAGAAGTGTTATTTAATTATATCTCAGTTCCATTTGCAAATTTAAAAATCTGTAGGAAATGAATAACTTTTTAGGGAAATGTTATTTATCAATCCCAACTCCAAAAGAGAGACATTTCAAACAGACCAATTATTGCAGAAAAAAGTTGTCCCAAAGTTGCCAGGGCTGCTCTCCCCGGCCACAAAAGGAAAGAGACAGAAAATGCATCAGGCCAAGCCAATGTCATGGGAAATTCTACCAGATCTTTACTTTCAACACTGTGTGTAAACCATTTCAGACTGTGGGAGAAGGAGGGAAGGCATTCTGGAAGTATCGTGTTGACACCAACAACTGCAAAGGTCTCACATGCCAGTATCTGTGTGTGTGTGTGTGCATGCATGTGCATGCACATACATGTATTGGCATCAGTGTTAATGTGTCGGGAGAAATTCAGCAGCATGTTAAAACCCACCATATGCAGTAGGATGTATTGCAGGAGCAGCCTGTTAGCTTGATTTTAGGATATCAATTTATAGAATAGCCTTTTCATATTTGCTGAAAAGACATGTGACAAAATCCAACATTCAGCTTTGATTAAAAATTCTTAATAAAGTATGAACATATGGGTAATTTCTCAGCATAATAGAAAATACCCGTTTCAAGCAAAAGGTGATGTACTGTAAATAAGAAAGTATTAGCTTCAGCTTCAGTGAAGCCACAGACCACTTAAGGATGTCCAGCATTACAACTGTGATTTAACATTATTCTGGAGATAGTAGTCATCCAGATTAGACAACGGAAAGAAGCCAAAGATATAAATATTGGGAAAGAGGAGGAAAATTGGAAAATTGTCGCTCTTTGCTTCTGATATGACTGTGTGCCAAAAGAATCAACTGAAAACTGCTGCAGTCAATTGGAATTTAGGGAATGGAACAAAAATGTAAAATCATGTATACAAAGATAAGTTAGAAAATAGAAGAAAAGGCCAGTTGCCATGGCTCATGCCTATTATTTCTAGCACTTTGGTAGGCCGAGGCAGGCAGATCACCTGAGGCCAGGAGTTTGAGACTAGCCTGGCCAACATGGTGAAATAGTGTCTCTACCAAAAATATAAAAATTAACCAGATATGGTGGTGGGTGCCTGTCATCCCAGCTACTAGGGAGGCTGAGGCATGAGAACCACTTCAACCCAGGAGCTGCAGTGAGCTGAGATGACACCACTGCACTCCAGCCTGGGCAATAGAGCAAGACTGACTGACTGACTGACTGACTCTCTCTCTCCCTGTCTGTCTGTCTGTCTGTCTGTCTCTCTCTCTCTCTCTCTCTCTCTCTCTCTCTCTGTCTCTCTGTCTCTGTCTCTCTCTCTCTCTCTCTTTCTCTCTCTCTCTCTCTCTCTCTCTCTGTGTGTGTGTGTGTGTGTGTGTGTGTGTGTGTGTGTGTGGTGGAAAAAGCAAGTTACCAAATGATGTGTAGGACATCTTACCATTTTTGTTAAAAAAAAAAAAAAAAAGAAAAAAAAAGAGTAAATGGGGTAGGAGGAAAAACACAGACATGCTGCTGGCATGTGCACCAGCAGCCTGCGGAAGGAACATATGCTCAAACATCAGAATGCTGGTTGGCTGAGAGTTGGGGGTGGGTGACTGGGGTTGGAAGTTGGGGAGAGGCTGCTCAGGGCATGGCCTTCCATGTTTGTTGTCTGGACTGTGGATCTATCTTGTTAATGGACACATGATAATCATCCATATTTATGGAGTACATCGTGATGATTTAGTACATGTAATATATGGATTAGATCAGGGTAATTGGCATATCCCACCCCCTTGCACATTGTGCACCCTTCCCTCCGGTGCCTGTTTTCCCAGCCCCTGTTATCCCCCAGCCCAGTGGGTGTTGTCCCCCCTTGAGTCATCCTATGCTGGGGTCTGGCGGGCTTTGCAGCCTCACTGATGGGGACCTCTGGCTGCTCTGTTCCCTGCTGGCACCTGTCCTCCCTTCCCTGGGTCCATGCTGCCCTTCTTCTTCCCTTCATGATGGGGTGAGCCAGGCTTTGGAGTGGGAGACAAAAGCACCAAAAAAGTGAGAGAACTTGAGTTTGCAAAGTTAGTGTGCGTCTCTCCTGCAGCTCCCAGCCCAGGGCGGGGGTGCTGCCAGGGTGTGGTCTTGGGGCCTGGACTGGGTGCTACCAGAGAGCGGTCTCAGGGCCTGGGCTGGGTGCAGCAAGGGGTGGGGTTCCCCACATGCCTGGGGCCGCCTGTGTGTGCTGACCCTCTGTCCTTTGCTTTCTTCTAGCTGGAGATGGAGCTGAAGATGCTAAAGTCTCAGTCCAGCTCTCCCGAGCAAAGCTTCCTGTTCTCCAGGGAAGAGGTGGACACGCTCAGGTATGTCTCCCACGGAGGAGGTGGGCATGCTCAGATATGTCCCTCAGGGAGGAGGTGGGCACCCTCAGGTGTGTCCCCCAGGGAGGAGGTGGGCACGCTCAGGTGTGTCCCCCGGGGAGGAGGTTGGCACGCTCAGGTGTGTCCCCCAGGGAGGAGGTGGGCCTGCTCAGGTGTGTCCCCCAGCAGTGAGGTGCGCATGCTCAGGTGTGCCCTCACCAGAGGAGGGGAGTGTGGGAGACACGTGCACTGCTGGCCTCCTGTCCCCTCGCTCCAGCCTGAGGCCATCTCTGGATGCTCCCCTGTTGTTGACTGGAGTTAACTTGCTACTGTGCTGCCTTCCTGTAAGGGCTTTTTTTATAAGTCACTTCCCACTCACATAGGTTCCTCTCTGCAGAGACACTCATCTCTGGTAGTATGGGCCTTTATTCAGCAGTGTCTGTCTAGCCAGCGCTGACAGCAGGGGCCTCTGAGTGTCCCTGATGCTCAGAAGGGAGTGTGTCCTCCGTCACGGGGTTGAACTAGAGCCGGGTCTGCAGTCTCAGGGGCTGCATGGCAGTGCTGTGCCAAGAGGGCTGCACCGGTTCAGAACAGAGCCCAGGCAGTGCAGCAGCCAGGCGTATCCAGCAGCCCTCGAGCCGTGCTTCCAACATGCTGCCGAGACTTTGCCACCGGGCTGTCCTGGGGCACCCCCACACCAGCTCCTGCTTGCACACAGTGCCCCTAGAGCAGGGGCAGCAGGCCAGGCTGCTTTTCTGGAGCTCACTTCCTCTCCCCCTGCCTTGTGGACCCATCAGGATCCTGAGGCTAGAAGTCTCAAGGGAGATACCAGTGGGACTCTTGGCTCTGCTTTGGTGCCTACATTGGCGCTGCCACTTCCAGTGTGGATTGAAAGTGGCTGTGGGGCAACCCGAGTGTCCCGCCAGAATCCCTTGTGGGAGGCGGGGGCTATGGGCACGGGGTGGTGTCAGGAGGCCCATGGCTTACCTGCACTGGCCACTCTTCTGCTCTGAGTGTCTGCAGCAGGCCAGGCCCTGGGTATCCAGGCTTTCTCCTGGTGGTCAGAGGAACTGAGAACAGGGTACCGAGACAGCTCCAGGGGACATCAAGTGGCCCTGCAGTGAGATGGGGGTTGGGGGGGAGAGCGCCCTCTCCCTACCACACACGTTTGGTGTGGGCCCCTGGGCCCCACTGTGGCAGTGGCCTCTGCTGTGTCACACTCACTCGCTGGGGTTCTGGTTTTCACCCATGGATGACCCCTCTTTCTCAGGGTTGCCGCGAGTAAAGCAGGAAAAGGGATGCCTTTTGTCAGCCCTGGCCCAGGAAGTGCTCTTCACATGGCCGCTGTGATCCCTTATAGATTTGAGGTTCCTCCAGTGTCTCTGAAGCCTTCCTTATGCACGGGCTGTGCCTTACAAATCGCCCTCTCTGGGACCCGCCGAATTCTGAGTGGTTTGGTTTGTGTCCATTCAGCCGTTCAAGTGTTCAGATACTGAGTGTGTGCTGTGGGCCTCCTCAGGGCGGAGCACGGAGACAGATGGAGTGATGAGTGGGCACCAATCCACTCTCTGTCTTCATTAGCGTCTTCCGTGTCTTGAGGACCTGGAGGACATTCTTCACATAGAGGCATGGCAGTGTCATCGCAGCCTGTAAGGTGCACACAGAGCCATGACAGTCGGTGTCTGCTGGGCAGGAGTGCATCTCCATGCATCTTCGAGTTGATGGGGGTGGGGAAGCTGTGTGTGAGGGTGGCTGTGATGGGAGAAGCTGGAGGTGGAGCATGGTGAGCGTGCAGTCTCTTTCCTAGGAGGATGGGAGGAACTCCAGGCTATAAAGTAGAGGAGTGTGGCTGGAGGGCAGCATGGCTGCTGGGCTGGAGAGGGGAGGAGGGGAGTGGCAGAGGGGCTGGCCCCACCACCTGATTGTCAGGCGTCAGCGCTGGGAGCCCCTCTGAAGCTGGAGTTGGCTTTTCCTGTGCAGAAATGAACAAAACATGCCTCCCACACACCCTAACTTGCAGGAGCAGCCCTGCCTGGTGAGGAAGACCCTTTCCACACAGAGCAGCAGGCCCGGGGGCCTCAGAGGGGTAGCGTTTATCGAGACAGAAGGAATGGCCCAGAAGTGCACTCCAGGCAGGTCAGGAGCTTGCCAAGGCCGAGGCTGGATGAGGTGCCGGACTGGCTTCAGTGTGTATCTGCTGGGAGATGGGGAGCTGGGGCCAGCAGCAGAGGCCATGCCTTGTCATCATGGACAAGGGCCTCTCGAGAGCAGGCACAGCAGGAGAGGCCGTGGGTGGCAGAGTATCCAGAAGTGCTGGGCTGTTGTGGCTGGCACCTGACCCTGCAGGGTCTGGAATGCCTCATGAGGAAGGTTGGTCCTGTTTTCTTAAATTTTTACAATTTAAGAAAAGGCTTAAATTTGGGGAGTTGTAGCTGTGGCTTCTAGCATCAGTGGAGGGTGTGGGAAGGTCAGCTTGCCCTGGCCCCTGGCTGCCCACGCAGGAGCCCGCATTGTGCCACGTGGCCTCGCTCTCAGAGATGGCATTCCACTTTCTGCTGGGCCTGTTGGCACCTCAAGTGTTCGTTCTGCAGTTGATGGGAGTGTGGCCAGGCATGTGTCAGATTTGTGTGGGCCGGCATGCTTAGGGTTTCTTTACTTTTACAATTCAAGAAAAGGCCTTTGTCATTGATATCTTTTACATCAAAGTCAAAGCTTCTCGTCCCCACCGTCTTATTTGGAAAAAGCAGCTGTGCAAAGAACAGCCTCTGTGGCTGACTCATGGAATCAGGCCAGCGTGTGTTTAGAGGGCTGTGCTGGGATATGCCAGCAGATCACCCTCACCTCTCAGCACGGCCTTCTCCTAGGAGCAGCAGCTGAGAGCCTGGGGCTGGGCCTACAGCAGGTACTGCCTACTCTTGCCGGCCTGCCAGGCCTTGTCCAGGCCAAGCAGCAGCTGTGGTCAGGACTTGGGAGCCAGTGGATCTGCTGGGAGGACCTGGGAGAGGGCCTTGGAGTGTGTGGTGACAGGGAAGCTGGGTGATGTGGGCGTTTTTGCAAGGGACTCAGTCAGGCCCAGTGGTTGGCGGGAGGGATGTTTGGAGCCTGGGCTGTCTCCCTGAGATTCTCAGGAGAGAGGTGGCTCAACTGACCAGGCGGACAAGGTCTTCTGCCCGGCCGGGACACAGACCAGGCTGTTTTACTCTGTGCACTCTGCACATGTCCTTCCAAGCTTTCTCTTCCAGAGCTCCTCCTTCCTGGAGCGTCCCTGCCCCTTCCCCACCCAGCCTCGGCAGAGGTGGCCTGTCCCCTCACCCCCACCCCCACCTCGCCAGGCTCTTGGCAGATGCAGTGTTTTCAGGGTCTCGTTGCCATGCCTCAGTTTCCTGTTGTAGCTTCAGTTCCTCAGGCGTCAGTGTTCTCAGGGTCAGTTTCCTGTTGTAGTCCGCAGTGGGATCGGTGCACCTCAGGGAAGCATCCGTGTTTTCAGCTCACTGTTGTCCTGAGTCACATGTGTCATGGCTTGTGCTTAATTTTCCTGGGACCATGGCAGGCAGCCCATCTGGCATGTGGGTGGGACAACAGGGGCCCTGGCAGGCTGCAGACCCCTCCCCTGAGGAAAGTATCTTGGACACCAGGCAGACACGGCCACCCCACTCCGCAGGGAGGAGACGCTGCAGTGCGGAGGCCAGAGGCCTTCCTGTCATCTTCCTCTCCGCACAGCTCTTGAGGGCTGAGGAGTGAGTGGGGAGATGAGAAAGGTTTCCTGCCTTGGATTGAACCCATTTCTCCTTTTAATCTCTCTGCTCTTCCTGAGTGTGAAGTGCTTTTCCTGCAGGCCTTTCATGAAAGGTGCAAAGGCACATTTTCTAAAGTGGTTGGTTCAGAGGAAGACATCGCAGATACGTGTGGCCCTGCTGGTGTGTGGGTCACATACCACACAGCAGCAGGGACCCCCCCCCCCACCCCAGCCCTGTGCAGCTGCCCTGCCCTCAGCAACCACGGGCCAATGGCCAGCAGAGGGGCCCGGTGGGTGTCAGGGATGATGCTGCCTCCCACCTCCCACCTCGACTACCTAGGAGGACCAGAATGATCCTCACACGCACACAACCATAGCCACACATATGTACGCCTGCTCATGCACATGTGCACACACATTTTCACATCCACATATTTGTTGTATATAAATGACATGTATCACATCACATTGTTTTTCAGCACAGAAGCTAGTGGGAGCCTCAGTGAGGATTTTTAAGAGGCAGCAGCTGAGGAGCCCTTTCAGCCGGAACAAATCTGAGCTTGTCCTCTCTGCTGTCAAATAGCAGCTCTAGCAAATCCTAAATGCTGCCTGTGGATTCAGCAACTGGTTAGATGCTCGCTCTTTCCAGAGGCTCGCCTGTCTGTGCCTGCGCCTGTTAGTCACGCTCGGGGCCCTCCTTCCCAGCCGCACGATGCCTTCTGGGTCTTGGGAGGTGCTGGGGGTCCTAGAGACGCCGGCCTGCCTCAGGGTGCGAGGTGCCCCGTGACCCCACTCACCCCAGGATCCCCACTCCTCGGGACACATGGGGCTCTTTGATCTCCACTCATACACCAAACACCCAGTGTCCAGACCCACGTCCTTCCCAGAGGGCCAGAGTGTGCAGGCAACCACGAGCTAGGCTTTTAATGTTCTTCTATAGAAATTACCACCTTTCATCCATCAAATCACCATTAAACACAGTTGCTCTAAGTCTGCTCATGAAGCCCCATGTAGGTAAGCAAAAAGACAGTCCCGGCCTGCGGAGCTTCTAGGCCGGAGGGTTGATCTTGGAGCTCACTGTGCCCAGCCTACACCACCAGGGAGCATTCAGCCTGGGAAAGGGGAACAATTTCCCCTGGTTTTGTGCTGTTCTGAAGCTGTTCCTGCCACCCCCCCGCCCCAACCCACCGTGGGAATCCTGCTCCCTGGGCGGGTCTGTAGGCCAAGTGATTGTGGAAGGGCAGCTACAGCTGGAATGAGGTTGCCCTCAGATGCTGGTTGCCCTCCAGATCGGAGGGCATTGTCCCAAGGGGGCCTGGTGATGAACTGCCCAGCCCATCTGGGGATCGGGAGTCCAGGGTGGGACTTTGGGAGCCTTTGCAGCCTCATTCTTCCTCCCCCAAGCAGCTTCAGGGGCAGGCTGAGGCAGCCAGGTCCACAGGGTGGAGGGTGGTGAGCCGCTTCTGCCAGGCTGGGCAGCACTGTCTATAGGCCCGTGACCTTCAGAGCTGCCTCTGGCCCACTGCCTGGCTGCCAGTAGTAACAGCAGCCCCCTTGCTGGGCTCTGCAGGTGGGGCTGGCAACCACAGCCAGAGGAGGAGGGTGCGTTCCGCAGGGCCAGTTCTGCCCCAGACTTGCTTCTTTCCGAAACCCTGAGAGCCTTCCCTGGTCTCCAGCATCCTCAGAGTGCCCACACATTCTGGCCAGGGGCCACCCTGGGCACTGCACTGGGTACTCTGGGCCTTTCCTCTGGCACTCACGCCCTCCGCTCTTGAGAGCTTTCTCGGCTTTGGCATTCACTATTTCCTCTCCTTGATTTTCTGTGTCTTCTTTCTGAAACTTATTTGGGTGTTGGATTTTCTAAGTTTTCTCCCTTTTTAATCTTTCAGTCCTATTTTCCTTCTTTTTATTCTGCCTTCTGTGTTTCCTCAGCTTTGTTGACCTATTCTTATTTCATTTGTTGCCATACTCTTCATTTCCCGAGAGTCTGCTTCTGTTGTTCTCCGAGTCTTCTTTCATGTAGAAAACATCCTGTCAGTGTTCCCGAGTGCAGTGGGCTCACTTGATTTAATAATGGTGCTTTTTGGAGTTTTCTTCTCCTGCTGAACTCTGTTTTCTGCTGCTCTGAGTTGCTGTTTTTCTGCCAGTGTTGGACCTTACTCTTTCTTTTTGGATGATTTCCTTAAGCGTTTGGTGGTCCCAGCTGCCCATGCTGAGGTGGCTTTAAACTGTGCTTCCCCTCGGAACCTGGCTGGGCCTTCCACTGGGGAGACCTTGGGAGCGGGGGCTCTAGTTCTTCCTCTCAGCCTGGGTGACTCTGGTGGGGTGGGTCTGTGCCACCAGCTCCTGGGGGCTGAGCAGGGGTGGCACTGGGAAGCATATCCGTCACTGCAGGACTCCTCTGACTGGGGCACTCTGCCCATGAGTTACCTGAGGGCCAGGTCTTCCGCAGGATGTACAGAGTGACATGCAGGCTCCTGCCCTTCACACCCAGAAGTAGAAGCCAGCAGAGTGCCCTGTTCACACCCAGCGGCATCAGCACGGCCCCTCGGGGAGCACATCTCCTGCCACAGCCTCCAGCAGCTGGCACTGCTTCTGTGTCTGTGCTTGGCAGCGTCAGCAGGGCTGATGGCAGGAATTTTGGCGCCACTCGGCAGAGGCAGGCCCAGCTCTGGTTCTCCCATCCAGTGGTGTTGGGGTGCCCAGCAGGGACTGGAGCCTCCACCTCACCCAGCACCAATGAAACAGAGCAGCATGGGGGAGGTCTACAGCAATCCACGGCCCTTGTGAACAGCTGCACGTCCATACTCCATGTGTGCCAGGATGGTGTCCACCAGGCCTGTGCGGTGGCAGAACTCCTACCCTGCCCCCAGGTCTGGCACTCCTAGATGTATAAGAGCCAAACAAAAGTTTCAAAACCCAGCAAACAGAAGCAGCTGGGATGTACAGAGAATCAGGCAAATGTACATTTACAGTTGAGGACTCTCACACTTCCCCCTCCATGACTGATGGGGCTGAATGTCCCCATCAACCCGCAGGACCTAATCAGTGTCTGTGGAATGCCCTATCCATGCGTGGAGCACTCTTGCCTCCATGTTCACCCGGGACAGTCAATATATCACATCCCGGGTCATCAAACAGACCCCAGTAAACTCAAAAGAATTGAATTCATTCAGACTGGGTGTTCTGAGTATAATGAACCCAAACTAGATGTCAGTAACAGAAGAACAACAGGGAAATCTCAGCAACATGCTTCTAAATTGCCCATGTGGGGAGGAAGTCTCCAAGTACAACTAAGTACACTGAGCAATATGGAAATACACACGTCCAAATTAGTGGGGTCCACCCAGACGGGGGCTGAGAAGCAACTATGTCACGCTCAGTGTTCATGTTGGAAAAGAGGAACGCTCTCTAATTTATGTTCCTACTTCAAGAGTCTGGGAAAAGGAGAGTGGAATAGCCAGAACAAGCAGGACGAAGGAAATAACAACGAGCAAAAAGCAATGAAATTGAAAAGAAAAAAACAGAGAAAATTACTAAAACAATAAGCGGTGGCTTTAAAAAAAATTCAATAAAATTGATAAACCTCTAGCAAATTTGACAAAAATTAAAAGACGCCACCAATGAATATCAGCAATGAAATAGAGGTCATCACTACAGGTCCTATAGCCATGACGCAGGGTGTTATGCTACAAACAACTTTAAGTAGTGGATTCACTCCTTACAACCCACAAGTCACCAGACTCAACCAAGATGAAGTAGGTTATCCAAACAGTCTTGTAAACGATTTTGAAAAATGGAAGTCATAGTTAAAAATGAAGGCTATTCCTAGGCCCAAATGGTTTCCCTAGAGATTCTACCAAACCGTTAATAATTAACATAAATTTGACACAGAAAATTGAAGACATTGCCAAGGACAGGTGGGCAAGCCTTCCAGTGTCAGGACAGGCCTGTGGCTGAATGGCAGTTATGGGTGGACGCATCTACACGCATGACAGTGGTGTGGGAGTTGTCATCGAGGGAAGTTCCTGTGAGCTGACAGCGTATGAACGGTGTCAGGATTGTACCGACCTTAGCTTTCCCATTTTTGATGTTGTTGTTTAAGTTGTTACCATTGAGGGAGATTGGGTAAAGAGGACACGGTCCTCCTTGTACATTTTCCACAAATTGCTGTGGATCTGTAATGCTGTCTTTATTTTGCTTTAAAGGTCTTTGGCCAGTCCTGCAGTTCCAGCCCTCCCTTCTCCCGGCTTCTGGAAGTCACTGCTGGGGTGGGCATCCCGGAACCTGGGGATCTTGTACTGTAAAGGCTTCTTGGCTGTTCCATTGCTTGCCCAGGATTCAGCTTTTTGGGGATTGTTTGACACTCATCCATCTGTAAGCTTTCCAGCTTCTGTTCTAAAGGTTATTTGATGTTGTGCCTTCTTTTATTTTCTTCGTCTTCAGGTAAATACCTCAAAAAAAGTAAACAAAACCTTTACTCTTTTTTTAACTGGATTTTGAGAGAGGTCACACTTAAATGCACATGTTCAAGCCACCGTCTAACTGAGGTCTTTGATGATTTTTCCGTTTATATAAATACATTTCAAGTGAAACACACATCGCTTGCATCCTGTTTCTCCACTATGTATATTAACAAAAACACTTCTCCATGTTTTTATAAGCTTTTATGAGTCTTGATGTAGAGTTGATTAACCCCTTCTGGAGCTTGAGTGGTTTCGAGTTTTCACCTATTAAGAGGGAAGGTGAGAAAGGCGAGGAGGGAAAAAGAAAAAAAAAAGGGAAGGTGAACTGTTGGCCATGTTTCGACTTCTGTGCGAGAGAGAGAATTTTGTGTGTCTTAAAAGACTGACTATAGCCTGTGGGAGTCTGTAGCCTGTGGGAGCCTGGCTGCACCTAGAAATCCGATCCCTGTGTTTCCTAGTGGTGACGGCCACTGCCCATAGCAGCAGCAGTGGCCGCGATTGCAGTGAGAGGCAGCCGACGTTTGTGTAGGGCTCACTGTGGGCCCAACACTGCACTGCATGCATGGGCCACGTGATTGAATTCTAATTGCAGTCCTGAGAAGAGTTTTGAGGATATTTATCATGTTGAGGCATAACACACACGATGGAAGGCGTTCATTTTAAACCTTCGTTCATGGTCAGCTAGTACCAAGGGCAGGCAGTGGTACCCTTATCCAGGGAGCAGGTCATAGAGCCTGCCTTATCTTCAGAGTTTTAAAACAGTAATTAAAGCAAATAAAAGTGGATGTACTTCTTATCCCCACATGCCTGCAGTTCTCTTAGGTTTCTAGTCCATTTAGTGTGTTTGTTGTGATAGAGGAAGAATTTTGTGAAATGCTTTTTCTGCCTCGATTGCAGTATGCATGTGGTTTGTCTCTTCATTCTGTTACTGTGATGTATTTCCCTGATTGATTTTCATAGGAACAACCTTGCATTCCTGATATAAACCCCATGTATAATCCTGTTAATAAGGTACTGGGTTTGCTGAGAACTTGCTGAGGATTTTTACATTTCTATTCAGAAAGGTTACTGGTCTGAATTTTCTCATAGTGTCTTTGTCTGGCTTCAGAATCAGCATGTGGTGTTGGCTTCCTGGAATGAATTAGGAAGTTTTCCTTCCTCACCAGCCTTTTGGAAGAGTTTGGGAAAGATGGGTGCTAATTTTTCTGTAACCTTTCGGTAGAATTCAGCAGTAAAGCTGGTGACCATTATCTGATGGTCGTCTTTACTTCTTTTGGAGGTTTTTGATTGCTGATTTAGCCTCCTTACTTGTTCATACCTCTACTCAGATTTTCTGTTTCTTCTTGAGTCAGTTTTTTGGTAGTTTATGTGTTTATAGGAGTTTGTCTGTTTCATTTAAATTATCCAATGTGGGCCAGGCACTGTGGCTCACGCCTGTAATCCCAGCACTTTGGGAGGCCGAAGCGGGTGGATCACAAGGTCAAGAGATCGAGACCATCCTGGTCAACATGGTGAAACCCCGTCTCTACTAAAAATACAAAAAATTAGCTGGGCATGGTGGCACGTGCCTGTAATCCCAGCTACTCAGGAGGCTGAGGCAGGAGAATTGCCTGAACCCAGGAGGAGGAGGTTGCAGTGAGCTGAGATCGCGCCATTGCAATCCAGCCTGGGTAACAAGAACGAAACTCCGTCTCAAAAAAAATAAAATTATCCAATGTGTGAGTACAGTTGTTCATAGTGTTCTCCTATAATCATTATTTCTGTAAAATCAGTAGTAGTGTATCGTCTTTCATTTCTGAATTTTGTAATTTGAGTCTTCTCTCTTTTTTTGTCAGTCTAGGTAAAGATGTATCTGTTTTGTTGACCTTTCCAAATAAACAATTTCTCTTTTTGTCAACTTTTTCTATGGTTTTTATATTCTTGATCTCACTTATCTTTGCCCTGATCTTGATTATTTCCTTCCTTCTGCTGGCTTTGAGTTCAGTTTGCTCTTCTTTTCCTGGTTTCTTAAAGTGTACAATCAGATTACTGATTTAAGATCTTTTTTAACATAGTCATTCACAGCTCTGTATTTCTCCTCTTTATTTTTATTTATCTCCAGGTATTTTCTAATTCCCTTGTGATTTCTTTGACCCACTGGCTGTTTAAGAGATTGTTACTTAGTTTCCACATATTTGTGAGTTTTCTGGTTTTCCTTCTGTTATTGATTTATAATTTCATTTAGTTGCATTAATGCTATTGAGCTAATGGATTAGCTTATGAGGACTTGCTTTGTAGCCTGGCATGTAGTCTGTTCTGGAGAGTTCCCCATGTGCACCTGAGGACCATGTATTCTGTTGTTGCATGTGCGTCCTGCGGGTCTCATTGGGTCCCTGGCGTGTGGTCTCTTCTGGAGGGTACCCCAGGGACACCTGAGGACAGGGTGTATTCTGCTGTTGCATGTGCATCCTGCGGGTCTCACTGGGTCACTGGCATGTGGTCTCTTCTGGAGGACACCCCGTGCACACCTGAGGACAGGGTATATTCTTCTGTTGCTCATGTGTCCTGCAGGTCTCATTGGGTCCCTGGCATGTGGTCTCTTCTGGAGGGCAGCCCATGCACACCTGAGGACAGAGTGTATTCTTCTGTTGCACGTATGTCCTGTGGGTCTCGTTGGGGTCTGTTCTGGAGAGTTCCTTGGGCACACCTAAGGACAGGGTGTGTTCTCTGTCGCAAATGTGTCCTGTGGGTCTCATTGGGCTCTCATGTCATCTGGGTCCTCTGCTTTCTCACTCATCTCCTGCCTGGTATAATCCACTCCTTTTTTTTTTTTTTTTTTTTTTTGTCTAGGACGTACTCCGTTGTATGGATGTACCATTGCTTAAAAAAAAAAATTTGTGGTTTTTAAAATCATTTTTAAATTGACAAGATTGTGTAAATTTATGGTATATAACATGTTTTGAAATATGTATATACATTGGGAAGGGGTTGATTTGAGCTCATTAATAGATTCATGACCTCACATAAACGTTTGTGTGGTGAGAACACTGAAAACTTGGTTGTTTAGTGATTTTCAAGTATCCAATACATTGTTACTAGCTGTAGTCACTGAGATATACGATAGATCTCTTGAAGGTATTCCTCCTGTCTGACCGAATCTTTGTGTCCTTTGCCCAACATCTCCCCACCCCGCTGACCTCCTCGGCCCCGGTAACCACCATCCCGCTCTTTGCTTCTGCGATGGGCATGGAGGTTGATTTCATAACTTGGTCATTGTGAATAGGGCTATCATGAGCATGGGAGAGCAAGTATCTTTTTGATGTGCGGACTTTATTTTCTTTGGGTGTATACCCATAAACGGGATTGCTGGGTCCCATGGTAGTTTTAGATTTTTAAGAAAGCACCACACCAGTTTCCATGATGGTTGTACTACTTTGCATTTCTCACCAGCAGCACCACATGCTCTCACCAACACTTGTTATCACTTGCCTTTGTATAGCAGCCGCCCTGACGGGTGTGAGGTGACACCGCATGGGGCTTTGGTTTGCATTTCCCCACAGAGGAGTGACGCTGGGCACTTTTTCGTGGACGCCGCAGGCATGTCTGCCCTCTCCTGCAGCACCTGCAGTAGAAACTTCTCATTTCTGAAAGTGTTCCCTTGTCATCTCTCTTTTACTCCTTTTCCAGTCTTGCTAGAGATTTGCAGTTTAGGTGGTCATTTGAAGAGCCCATTTTTGGGGTTCTTTGGTTTTTCTCTGTTGGTGTTTTGTTTTCAGTTTTGTTGATTTCTGCTCTTTATGATAGTCTTTCTTCTGCGTGCCTTGGGTTTCCCCCTCTTTTTTCTAGTTTCCTAAGGTAGAAGCTTAGTTGATTGAGGTCAGATCTTTCTTGTTTTGTTCATATAAATATTTGAAACTACAGTTTTTTCTCTTAGTGCTGGTTTAACCCATCCATAAGTTTTGATATGTTACGTTCAGTTAAAAATTCTTTCTGGTTTCAGTTAATGACGTTCTTCAAGCCGTGAAATATTTTGATATGTGTTGTTACATTTTCAAATGTTTGGAATTTTCCTGTTACCATGCTGTTATTGCTACTTGGTTTAATTTGATCATGGTCTGTGAGTATCGTTTGTATAATTTTAGTTCTTTTAAACTTGTGAAAGCTTATGTGAGGCCCCAGCCATGTGATCCGTCTTGGGGCAGCTTTCTTCTGTGCTTGGGAAGAGTGTGTGTTGGGCCGTGCCTGGCTGGTGTGTTCTGTGAATGTTGATTGCACTGACCCTTCACAGCTGATGGAGGGCGCCTTCCACTTCTTCCGGGTCCTTGCTGACCTTTTTTGAATGTTGATTGGGCTGAAATGATGGAAGGCGCTGTCCAGATCTTCCCAGTCCTTGCCGACCTTGTCTTCGAGTTCTCTGTGTTACTTTGTTCCTTTCTTTTTTTTCAGCCACCTTTTCATTTTGACATCATTCTTGGTTTATAGGCAAGTTGTGCAAATCGGACAGAGAGTTCTCATAGCCTCCTCAGCCAAGTTCTCATGCTGTTGACGTCTATTGCCGCCATGGGTGTGACTCTGGACCCATCTCCAGCCCTCGTTTGGATCCACTGGGGTTTCCTGCTTGTTGCAGCCAGGGACCACGTTGGTTTCAGTCGTCACATTTCTCCTGCCACTGCTCTGTGACAGTTTGTCTTTCCTGGCATCTCCTGACCTCAACAGTATGTTTTGGTGTCCCTAGAATCGAGCTTGTGTGATGTGTTTCATTATTAACCTGAGATTGTGGTTTTTGCAAGAAAGATCACAGACTGCAAGTCCTTTTTCACCACATCATATCAGGGACCCCCAAGGTCCACGTGACAGCATTGTGAATAGTGGACCTGACCACTGGACTAAGGCGTGCTTTGCCCGGTGCTGCCTCTAGGAAGCTGCGTGTGCTTTCTCTCCTCTCTTCTTTGGAAGTGAATCCCTCGGGGCTCAGGCGACGCTACCCCTGTGGAGGGATGAGCTCTACCTGTGTGTTGTGAGTTCTGGGAGGGAGAGTGTCTCCGCTTCCCCGTTTATTCACTTCTTCATTTATCACTAGCAGCGTGGACTCAAGTGCATTTGCCCCGTGCTCCGTGTTCTGATCCGGTTCATGCACGGGGACTTGTTTCGCTGCATGATCTCCCCATGGCCGACCATGCCCTGCCCTTCCCCACCCCGCCCCATCATTGGGTTTCCTGAGCCCTTCCTCACTTTCCATCACCACAGGGTGCCCCAGACTCACCTCGTGTCCTCTCTGTCACAGCTTTACAATCAGCCGTTTCTCCGGGAAGCCCTGAGCCTTCTCTTGGCAGGACATTCCTGAGCAGTCCAGGTTGGGGTCTGGGTGTGCCTGTGACTCTCGGGGACACTGCTTCTGCGCCCTCCCACCAGCTGGCTCTACTGTAATGTTTGCTTGCTATAAATATATCTGTCCTTTGACTTGGAACCTACTGGTACCTGTATTTTGAGTTTCTGTATACATCATGTCATCAGGTCAGTTTCTGAACCATCATGGCAATCTCTCTTTTCTTTGCTACCGTTTCATTATTTATTTTGTCTGTTTCCTCCATTTTTGTTTTTCCTTTTCATACTTCCTGCTTTCTGTTGAGTTACTTGAACGGTGTTTAGTATTTGATTTTAATTTCGCTGATGGCATTTGATTGTATTTCTCAGTTTGATGTTTTGAGTGTTTGCTCTGGGAATTACAGAGCGCTTACTTACCACTGCCTACTTAGAATCAGTCTTATCCCACTTGAAGTCACACCCGAAGCCCCTCCCTGCAGCTTCCTTGCCCTGTCCATTCATGCCGTCCCACCACCTACATGGAAATGCCACAGGCTTTGTTTTCAGTCATCGGTGTTTTGAAGAAACCAGTGGAAGAGCCAGGTATCATCTGTGTGCCTAGGTAGCTGCTATTTCTGTTCTTCCTTCCTTATTAATGCTCCAGGTATTCTTCGTGTCTTCTTTCCTTCTGAAGGATTTCCGGCAGCCACTCCTGGAGAGCAGGTGGCTGTGATCCCTCACGGGTTCCCTTGGGGTGGGGCCGTCTTTATTCCTCCTGTGTTCCTGAAGGAGCTCAGCCTCGGGCAGGCACCATGGGCCTCAGCCTTCACCTCCCAGCATGTCTCGACCGCAGCGTTCCTCCTCCTGCTCACTCACTGTCATACCTGCCTGGGGAGAGATTTGCAGACGCTCAAATCGTTGTTCCCTTTGAGGGCATGCAGATTTTTTCTGTTTTCACAATTTTTTGGCCTTCAGTTTTCAGCAGTTTCATTTGGATATGTCTGGGTGTGGATTTCTTTGGGTTTATTCTGTTTGGAATTTTCTTAGCTTCTTGAATCTGTAGGTTTTGTGGGGTTTTTTGCCAAATTTGGGATTTTTCAGCCATTTATTTCCTTAAATACCTTTCAGCACTTCACTTTTCTGTGAATTTGCCGAGACCTTTGGGTTTCCATTCACCATGAGCACGCGTATGCTTGTCTGTGTGGGCCGTCTCGTGGCCCCTCTCTGGTGCTTGCCGTATAACCCAGCTCTGTCTCCTCAGCCGCGGCAGCTAGAACTGCCTTTCCCAGATGACTTGAAATCTCTGTGGTTCTTCATGTGCCGAGTAATTCAGGCTTATGTTCTGAACATTGTGAGAGATGCTGTGTGAGGAATGTGAGCGTTTTAGTTTAGCAGTGAGTTGACCTGGGTGAACTCTAGCCCAGGTCCCAGCGACCTTCTGTGGGGCATAGTTCCCATCCCAGTTGAGGTTGTGAAGCCTTGGCAGTGCTCCTCGCCTTGGCCTGGGATGTTGGCAGTGCCTGTCAGTTCAGCTGTCACCGGCTTCATAGGCCAGTTTGGATGGGATTCTGGCAGGGCCCGACCCAGGACGCCACCCCTCCCCAGGGCAGCCCTTTTTAGTCTGTCCATTCTGTGATCTTCCAGGTTCATTTACATTTCCAGGTTTCCCCTTGGTGGTCCTCCGGGGACATGGGGCTCTCTTTGCACCATCTATTGTACTCTGCTGGTGTCACGGAGGTTTGGCCCATTCCCAGCCCCACAGGAGGGAGGACAGAAAGGAAAACGCAGCAGGAATTTGTTCGGCTCATCTGGAACCACAGCAGCTTCAGACAGAGAACATGGCTCCTGCTTCAGGCTCCCTACTGCCACTGTTGCTGCCACTGCTGCTGCCACTGCAGCCCTGTGGGCTCAGCC
Source organism: Saimiri boliviensis (assembly GCF_048565385.1). Classification (NCBI taxonomy): domain Eukaryota; kingdom Metazoa; phylum Chordata; class Mammalia; order Primates; family Cebidae; genus Saimiri; species Saimiri boliviensis. Next base: position 151,999,259 of record NC_133449.1, on the reverse strand, counting down.
TGTGGCAGTGTGCAAAGAGCGGAGCCAGGGGCCACAGAGTTGGGGGCGGAATTCATACTCCTGAGCAGGGAGGGTCCAGAACTCCTGAAGCTTGGTGGCTTTCTTTCCTACTCCCAGTTGAGTGTTGGAGGACTTTGCCTTGAGCTCCTCATACAGCACCCTCACCACCGCATGGATAGTGGCACAAGGTTGAGGTCAGAGCGGGAGATAGAAGGGCCACGGTGTCCCCTGTCCACCAGTGTGGCGGGCCTTTCAGAGCCGAGCAGTCATCCGGCTTGGTAGCCATGTCTGTGGGAGAGGAAGGGCAGGTGTGCACACCCCATCACACTGCTGCCTGTGGGGCTCTGTCGTATGCTCTCTTTATGAGAAACAGAAGTATAGGTGGGGGGCGGGGTGCTCTGTGTCAGGACACACAGCAAATGTTGGGTTAAGCTGGGTTCTACCCACCCTTGTGTGACCATCTCCAGAGCTGGGGGTCCTACGTACCCTGTTCGCTAGCCTCTCTGGTGGGGTTCCCACACCCATTGTTCAAGGGAAATTATCATCAGTGCCTGCTGTGAGCCAGAGAGCATGATCAGGGCTGGAAACATGGAGCCAGCCATTTGATGAAGGGGACAGAAAAGTAAAACGTGGAGTGTGGTGGTCAGGGCCTAATGGGGAGGGGCTGGTGGACAGTGCAGGTGTCTGGGACTTTTGGGAGGCTGGCCTGAGTGAGGGGCTTCCTGGACCAGATGCTCTCTGTCTGTTGGGTCTTGGGTCATGGTATTGTCCCCTCTCTAGGCCCTGGGAGCCTCACCTGCAGCACTCACCCCCGCCTCAACATTATGCATCTTTTAGTTCAGCAAAAACAACTAAACATTTTTCTTGCAAAAGTTTCCAGCGTGTGTGATGGGTTTGTTATAAGCAAGATCCCGGCTACCCTCCAGCTGCTTTCCACGCACACGCTCGGAGACAGGCACCTGCTTTGATTGGCGTCATCTTCCCAAGGAAGAATCTAGGCTGGCAGCTAATTTATGTAGCACTCCTCATGTTTAAAGAAGTTGAAGTTAAGTCAATTTCAAGAAGCTTATGCCAGAACTGATTACTGTGAACCATTTGAAGGCAAACCAGAATTCTGAGCTTTCGAACACACCCCCAACTTGTTTATTCGTTTGTCCTCTTTCTCACTCTCTGTGCAGTAGCAGTTTGTCGGAAAAGGAGGACAGCGGAAGAAAGCACCCCCTTCAGTGCACAGACAGGCACTGTGGACCTGCTCTCTGGCAGTGAGGGGAGATCACACAGGTCATTCTGTGGACATGGCTGCAGCTACATGCATGCGCTCATTTAAATTCACCCCTTAAAACATTTTGCTCCCAAGCCTTCAGAATGCATAGTATCATTTTAAAAGGGTCCTTGGGGGCTTTTCATCCAGCATCTTCCTAAGTTGAGAAGTCCCTGCCAAGGGCAGCTTCCTGGAGGCCTCCGCCATGTGGTCACTCGTTCACCTTGGGCAGGTTCATGCCCCTGAGAAACCCTGGGAGGCGGGGGTCAGGAACACCCACCCGAGGCCCTACTCCAGGCTTGGTGTCCAGCCAGGCCCCTTACCGGCTCTGTGAGCGGTGCCTCTCACACAGCTTTCTGAGCCTCAGTCTCCTGTGTACTGGGTACCAGGACTTCCCTGCTAGATTGGATGTGGAGACCGAGGAGGTTGTCTGTAAAGCTGCAGCACTTGCAGGGCTCCCAAAACCTCTCCAGGAGGCATAGCTGGTGCTGGAGGTGTGTGCTAGGTCTCATGCTGTGTGGCCACCCTCCCAAGAGACGTGACACTGGGCTGTGCTCAGATGTCTCTCCTGCCAGCGCTCCCTGTCTCAAGAGGAGCGAGGCATTGCTGCTGCAGGAATACCTTCTAGGCTCGTGCTCAGAGTGTTGGTGTGAGTGGGAGCAGCCCACGGAGTCTGCTGGGGTGACAGAGACATGTGCCCCCAGCCAGCAGCCCCACCTCTGGAAGCATGTCCTGCAGGTGCGCCATACAGGCAGGAAGCAGTTGTCAGAGATCATTCACTACAGTACAGTTTTTACAGCTTTCTTGAGGTTATAACTGGTGTATAATAAACTGCGCAGATATAAAGTACAGTGTGATAAATTTGCATGTACACACACACACACACACACACACACACACTCTGTGGAGCCCTTGAAAGTGAACTACATTCACTTTCAAGACCCCTCTTGCTTGGTAGGAATCCCTCCTCCCCGCTTCCTCTCCCCACCCCCTACCGCCCTCCAACTCGCTTTGAGTCACTGTAGGTGCCAGGTGGTCGTCAGGTCTTCCAGGAATGGTGTCGATCCTGGAGCATGTGCTCTCTGTCCTTTTGCCCCTTTCATGCAGCATGGCTGGTTTTGAGAGAGATCACTGGGCACACAGCTGCATCATCTTCACTGCTGAGCTGTGTTCTGTCATATGGAGACCCCATAGTTTATATGTTCCCTTGCGATGGACACTTGGAATTTTTCTGGTTTTTGGCTATTCTGAATGAAATTGCTGTATATCATAAATACAGTTCCGTGTGGAAATCTTCATTTTCTCTTGGGTAAACACCCAGTGTGTAGTGGCTGCTGGTCACATGTGTCATGTGTTCCGAGGTTGCCCATCTTCCTGTGTGGTTGAAGTGCAGCTTCTCAACAGTATGTAGCAGTCTTTTTACTTAGTCCCTTTATTATTAGGTTTTTAACTTTTTTTGTTTGAGGCAGAGTCTCGCTCTGTCACCGAGGTTGGAGTACAGTGGCACGATCTCCGCTCACTGCAGCCTCTGCCTCCCAGGTTCAAGCAGTTGTCTGCCTCAGCCTCCTGAGTAGTTGGGATTACAGGTGCCCACCACCATGCCTGGCTAATTTATTTTGTATTTTTAGTAGAGATGGGGTTTCACCATCTTGGCCAGACTGGTCTTGAACTCCTGACCTTGTGATCCACCCGCCTCAGCCTCCCAAAGTGCTGGGATTACAGGAGTGAGCCACCATACCCAGCCAAACATTCCTTTTAGAGACAGGATGTTGCTCTGTCACCCAGGCTGGAGTGCAGTGGTGGGATCATAGCTCTCTGCAGCCTCTGACTCTTGAGCTCCAAACGATCCTGCCACCTCAGCCTCCTGAGTAGCTGGGACTGCAGGTGCATGTCACCACACCTGGCTAATTTTTTTTAAAGTTTTTATTTCGGCCTTCCAAAAGGTTTGCAGTGGTGTCTCACTGTGGCCTTCCCCTTCCCCGCCCCCAAGTGACTAATGACGTTGAGCATCTTTTCATTCAGTTCACTTGTCATCCATAGATCTTCTTTGGTAAAGCATCTGTTTTTTTGTGCATTTTTAAATCTGATTATTTTTCTTATTGTTGAGTTTGGGAGAGTTCTTTATATGTTCTGGATACAAGGCCTTTATCAGATTATCTGCTTTCCAAATATTTTCTCCCAATCTTGTCTTGTCTTTTCATTCTCTTCATCAAGTGTTTTGAAGAGAAGTTTTTTATGATAAAGTCCAATTTTTCAAATTTTTCTGTTATATATGATGCTTTGGGTATTAGTCTGTTTTCACACTGCTGATAAAGACATACCTGAGACTGGGTGATTTATAAAGAAAAAGAGGTTTAACGGACTCAGTTCCACATGGCTGAGAAGGCCTCACAATCTTGGCAGAATGCAAAAGGCACATCTTACGTGGTGGCAGACAAGAGAGACTGAGAGCCAAGCAAAAGGGGAGACACTTATAAAATCAGATCTCATGAGACTCACTACCACAAGATCGGTATGGGGGACACTGCCCCCATGATTTAGTTATCTCCCACCGGGTCCCTCCCACAACACATGAGAATGATGAGAGCTACAATTCAAGATGAGATTTGGGTGAGGACACCGCCAAACCAGATCAGGTATCGTAGCTAAGAAATCTTTGGCTGTCCCAAATTCACAAAGATTTTCTCCTCTATTTTCTTTTAGTAACTTCATAATTTTTGGTTCACGATTGAGCAGGATTTTTTATCATCGTACAAGATTTTTATTCTTTATTTCCTCCATGAACACCCAGTTGTTCCAGAACCATTTGTTGAAGAGACTACCCTTTCTACACTGAATTGCCTTCATGTATTTTTCAAAAATTGGTGTGTTTCTGCATCTGTTTCTGGACTTTGTTCTATCTCGTTGGTCTGTCTGTCTTGCAGTTTATCCAGCACTGTGCTGTTGTGATTACTGCAGCTTTAACATAATTGGTGAAATGAGGCAGCCCCTACCTTTCTATTGTCAATGTATTTTCTCTCTTCTAGGTCCATTACGTCTCCATATGAATTTTAGAATCGGCTTGCCAATTTGTGCAAAGAGGCCTGTGGGATTTTGACTGAGGTTACTGATTCTGTGGATTAATTTGGGAGAGAAGTGCGTTCCCAACACCGCTGAGTCTCCCAGCTTGTGAACAAGGCGTACTTCTGTCTCCCTGTATGGAGGTTGCCCTGGATCTCTCTCTGCAATGCTCTGAGCTTGTCATGTGCAGGTTTTTCTTGGCCTGTTCCATTCCATCTCTATGTAATTTCATGGTGTTGGATGATTTTGTAAGTGATATTTTTCAGATGACTTTTTGGTACTGATTTCTAGTTTAATTCCATTATGATCCTATAACACAGTTAGAATTATGAAATTCCTAAATAATCTGAGCTTTCTTTTATGGTTTAGTGTGAAGTGGTCTTAGTACCTAGTTCAAGTGCTCCTGAAAAGAAGGGGCCTTCTGCTCTTAGAGTGGAAGTGTTTATCCAGGAGAATTAGGTCAAGTTGGCTGATCGTGTGGTCCTTCTCCTCCTCACTTTTTACTTGTTGCTCTGTCAGCTATTGAGAGAGTAATGTCAAGGTCTCCGATTGTAATTGTGGCCTGTCTGTTTCTCCCAGTAGTTCTGGCTGCTTTGGCTTCATTTCTTTTGCAGCTCTTTTGTTAGTACATATATGTGTGGGATTATTAGTTTCCCTTGATGAATGGATCTCTTTATTATTGTAAGGTACCTTCTTGGTAAGAGTGTGTGCTCTGAAATGTACTGTTGCCAATATTGGTCACCTCTCTGGCTTTCTCTTGCTGGTTTTCTTAGTGATGGCATGTTCTGCCTTTTTGCATCTTTGTATTTAAAGTGCGTTATTGTCAGCGGTGTCTTGGGTGTTGCTGTTTAATCCAGGTTGAGTGTCTGCCTTTTCATTGTGGTAGTTAGGCTACTTACATTTAATTTAATTATCGATATGATTAGTTTTGATCTTGTCATTTTACTGTTATCTGCTCGTCTGTCTCTTGTTCATTCCCTTTATCCTGTTTTTTTTTTTATCTTTTTACAATCTGTTTTGGTGTTTTTCTGATTATGTTTTATTTCCTTTCTTTTTCTTTTTTAATAAAGACAGGGTTTCACCATGTTGGTCAGGCTGGTCTTGAACTCCCGACCTCAGGTGATCCACCCTCCTTGGCCTCCAAAGTGCTTAGATTACAGGCATGAGCCACTATGCCTGGCCAATGTTTTATTTCCTTAATTGGGGTCCTAGCTATAAGTCTTTGTTACTTTAGGTATTGCTGTAGGTTCTCTAGTATACATCTTTAGCTGATCACAACCTGCCTTCAAGTGATACTTCACCTTCTGACATTTAGGATAATCACCTTACAGCCATCATGTTGATTTTTATCCTATAGTGTTGTCATACATTTTATTTATTCTTTTTTTTGAGAGGGAGTTTTGGTCTGCCTCCCAGGCTGGAGTGCAATAGCACGATCTTGTCTCACCATGGTCTCCATTTCCGAGATTCAAATGATTCTCCTGCCTCAGCCTCCCCAGTAGCTAGGATTACAGGCATGCTGTGTTTGTTTGCCTATTTTTGAGACAGAGCCTCGCTCTCTCGCCCAGGCTGGAGTGCAGTGGTGTGATCTTGGCTCACTGCAGCCTCCACCTCCCGGGTTCAAGTGATTTTTACGCCTTGGTGTCATGAGGAGCTGGGATTACAGGGCTGCATGACCACGCCTGGCTAATTATTTTTAGTAGAGAAGGGGTTACGCCATGTTGGCCGTGTTGGTTTTGACTCCTGGCCTCAAGCGATCCACCTCCCTTGGCCTCCCAAAGTGCTGGGATTACAGACGTGACACTGAGCCCAGCCTCTGTTTTTTGTTTTTGATAGTTTCAATTGCTGTTCCCTCAAGGACACTGAACTTTTCTATTATAGATTCTAATCTGTCATTAATCCCATACAGCCTGTTTATCTGAGACATTGTAGCTTCCACTTCAACATGTGTCTCTTCCACTTCTGCACTTAACTGTTCCATTTTTTCCAGTAGTTTTAACAACTGTCTTAATGTCCCCGTTTGCCAGTGTTGGTTTCTGTGCTGTTCTTGGCAGGTGTTTGTTGATTGGTTCTTCTCTTCATTACTGGCCATGTTCTCCTGCTGCTTTAAACGTCTGGTAATCTTTGATTGGATGGCAGGCATTGTGAAATTTAGCTTGTTGTGCTCTAGACATTTTTGTATTTGTATAAATCTTCTTGATCTTTTTTCAGAGATGCAGTTAGGTTTCTTGGAAAGAGTTTAGTTTCCTCCGGTCTTGCTGTTGTGGTATGCTGGGGCACCCTGGGGCAGTTCTCAGGCTGGAATAGCTGTCCCCATTCCTGTCCCTGTGCCGTGTCAAGTGATCTTTCTATCACTATGGGCCTTGACAGACTTTCCAATTTTTAAACCACATGAATATGTTTTCCATTCAAAATATTAGATTTAGAAAGACAAAACTAGACAGCTTCTTACCGTAAACTAAAACTGGCCCCATTTTGGTTGTGGTCATGGAGCCTCGTTATGCATTCTGTGCCCACAGAGGAAAAGGGAACTCTCCGTGGGTTGCCCCGAAGCCTGCTTTTGTTTCTCATCTGAATTGTGCCTCTGTGGTTCCCCATTACCAGCTCCTTCCACACCCCGCAGTACCAGTCCTTTCCTTTCTTTTCTTCATTTCTGAAGACATTCTAAGGTCCCTTTCCTGTTCCGCAGTGGTGTCCCCTGCACTCTGCCATCACATCACCCTCTGGGAGTGGCTCACGGACACGGACACACCAACTCCCAGGCATCCTGCGTCGGGCTGGTTCTCTTTGTGCTTCCAGCCAAGGTGTGGTCGATTGAGACTTTCTCGGCCCAGGCTTGTCCAGCCAAGCAGGAGCCACCAAGAACTCCCACATCCTGTACTTGTGACATTTTCTCATTTTCTCTTCATGTCATCGCTGGGCTCTGAGAGCTTCACAGACATGTATTTAGAAATAAAGCATTATAGCTGGGTCTCCTAACCTTTCACCTCCTTATCACCCAGAGGGCGGCACTTCCCAGCATGGGTGACCACAGACACGTGGTCACCATTTCGCTCTCCTTGCAGGTTGAAGGTTGAGGAGCTGGAGGGTGAGCGGAGTCGGCTGGAGGAGGAAAAGAGGATGCTGGAGGCACAGCTGGAGCGGCTCACGCTGCAGGTGAGGGCAGGGCAGCCTCTGGGGGAGGTGCCACCTGGGGCCTCATAGTTCTCTGTCCAACATGAAAGCCTGTGGTTCCTGCCGCCACAGAACACCTGTTTTCTGGCTCATCTGTCTGAACTCTCTGGGCTCTCCTCCCTCTTGCGGGTACCCCCTTGCCTGGCAGGGAGGCCATGCTGCTGACAGGCCTGCACTGGCCACCTCTGAGCTCCTCTCCACCCTGCACCACCCACACGCCTGGTGTCAATGGAGCAGGCGCTGGCTGGGCTTGCACTGTGCCCATCCCAGGATCTGCCATGGTGAGCTGGACTGCTGTTTGTGTTCTTTTTTGTTGTCCTTTCTCTTTGGGTTTCATCCTCCTGTCTGAGTTGCTGTGTGGCAGGAAGCCCTTGGGTGTGAGGTTAACGCATTTTGGACAGGCCATTGATTTTTTCTTGGCACCTCTTAGAGGCAGATCAGATCTATTTTTTATGACCAGTTCCTGGTGATTAGAGAAGTGGCATCTGTGGTGGCAGACAGCTCTGAGCTGTGCTGGTCTGTCCTGAGCCTAGGACCTGTTATCTTGTTTTAATTGGGCCATGGTGTACAGGCAGGAGTCATGAGGCTGCTGCCCGCCCACCAGAGGCACTGTGTCAGAGCTGCTGAATGTCTCTCTGGCTGTTGGATCAACCCTGGCTCCTTGGTGCCCATGTTGCCCGCTGATTGGGATCCAGGCCTCCCCACAGGCACCATTTGTGGCTTTCCTGCTCCGGCTTCTGGCCATCTCCCCAAGGCATCCTCAGTGGCCCTTGGAGCTTGTTGAGGCGTGAATGAGGTGAGGCGTGTGGATGAGCGCTGTGCCGACACCTTGTGAACACCTGATGGAACCTGGCCATCATCCTTATCCTGTGTGGATGGCGTGTGCTTGGGAACTCGCTAGTGGAGCACTCCTCTGTGGGAGATGTGGGGCGGGACATCTAGCGGGAGATGCCAAGGGCTGGTGTGCACTGTGGGGCTGGCACAAGGGGCTGGCATTGTCACCTGTGACCCTCCCTGGGGCCTTGGAGGGGTGGGGGCCCTGCCCCCAGGCATGTCCTAAAGCCGCTCAGATCCTAGGCTTGGTGTTGGCCACGTGTCCTGAAGCTGCTCAGAGCTAAGGCATGGTGTTGTCCATGCGGAGCACGAGTGCCACACTGTGGCCAGCGTGGCCACGTGGGGAGAGGACAGGGCTGGGCCTGGTGGTCCTGGGGAAGCAGATGTTTATGCCATGATATAGTGACCTTGAGCCTAGCCCAGGATTCAGGAGCTGTTCCTCCCTGGATTAGTACAACAGGTACAATTGTGCCTAGATAGTGTGTGAGAAACAAGCTCAGAACAGTGAGGCAGGGAGGCCACTGGGGTTTGGCTCATGGAATGTTGGAAACTTCTAGACAGCCCTGTATCTGCCACCACCCCTGACTCCCGCTGTGATTTCACCCCTGGTGGGGGGATGTCCAGGGTGGCTCTGGGGAAGGTGAGGCCGCATAGGCCCTGTGGTGGCTCGGGCTGCCCCTGGCTCTGGATGCCAGAGCTGCACAACTGAAGGAAATAATGCATACAGTGGTCCATTTCCAAGACAAAGTGCCTTGAACCAGCTTAGGCCAGCAAACTACAGAAGAAACAGGATGTACTGGGCTCCTGCTTGGATCACTGATGCCTGCTTGTTGCCTGCCATGCTCCACTTCTCCCACTTTACCCCCACCCACCTTACTTGCCCTCACCTGAACCAAAGAAGTTTAGTGTAAGATGAAAGTTTACTAGCCTGCCAAATAGCTCGCCTTGTCTGTTCTCAGCCTGCCCAGCCACTTAGGTCATAAGTCAAATACCTGAAGAGCCCCTGAGCTGACTAGGATTGCAGTGCACTGTGGGCTGCAACAAAATGCAGCAAGACAACCCTAAAGAAAATACCTAAAGCTCCTACCCAGCAACCAATAGGCAACATCCGGGAAGATGGTGACCCCCATAGTACCCAGCCTGTGAGGAACCGGGGAAGGGACCTGCACACTAGGGGATAAACTGCTTGTTGTGACCATGCTGGGTGTGCCTGCCTATCAGACACTGAATCTTGCAAGACCGTCATTAAAAGTCTTGCTTTTGGCTGGACATGGTGGCTCACACCTGTAATCCCAGCACTTTGAGAGGCCGAGGTGGGCGTATCACCTGAGGTGACCCACTTCCCGTGAACCATCTCCATGGCAGGCAGGGCCTCGAGCCTGCACTCTGTGCCTGGGGGACAGGTTATGGGGGCCTGAATCCACTTCCTGTGAGCCATCTCTGTGGCAGGCAGGGCCCCAAACCTGCACTCTGCGCCATTGCTGCACTCCAGACCCAGCCATGTGTCCTCTAGACATGGATGGGGTAACCCTGTGTCCCTGGTGAGGAAACATTCACTCCCAGGTCAGGGGTTTGGTCCAGGGCAGCTGGCCAGAGGAGAGAGTTGAGCTCTGAAGCCTGGCCTGTCATCTCTGAGCTTGCTTCTCCCCATGCTTCTAGCCCACCCCACCCCACCCCTGCCTTTCTCAGCCTCTGCATCCTCACGGCCCAGCTGTCACTCTTGGTCCTTGGCTCCAAGGACCCCCTGCCCTGTGGCCACAGGTCTGCTCCCCCAGCCCCAAGCGGCCCCCACCCACATGCCAGCTGCAGGTGGTTGTGGTGTGAGCCACAGCTGTTCAGGCCACTTGGGGTTTGCACCCCAATGGCAGAGCTGGCTGCCCAGGCAGTGTGGGTCATCTTGGCATAAGGGAAGTATCTGACCCTGATGCCAGAGCCTCCCCCAGTTCTTCTATCAGTTCAGGTGCAGGCCTGAGCCCTGACCATGCAGGAAGTTGGCAGAAGCTGTGACACAGTGTGACTGGTCCTGACGGAGTGAGGGGCAGGAGTTCGCACCTGGTTCGTGGAGCTGGCCCAAACACTGAAGTGGGTCTGAAGGCAGTTTTCACACGTGGAGACAGATGCCACCAGTCCGTCTGCCCAGGCTCGGGCGGGGCCAATATCAAATCACAGCCCTGGGCAGGAATCCCATCTCTCCTTCCTGGCAGTCTTGTGCATGTTGGTGTTTATAAAGGAAGCCCATCTCAGCACCCATGACGTCCTTTATAAAGCTGGGGGGCATGATGTCCCCGTTGAGGGTGTTGGGGAGATCAAAGGCCATGGCTTTAGCACACACCTGGCACACAGCGGCTGTTGCATAGACGCTCATGCCCATTGTGGCCCTTCCTGCTTCTCCCATCACCAAGGGCAGAGCCTCACCACTTTACCTCCATCCCTGAACCTGGACACCTCAGGCCTTTGGGCAACTGTGGTGGAGTGCAGGGGGCCCATCCTGGGGTGCTGGCCTGGGCCCTCGTGTCTTTCCACTGGCTGCTTTTGAGAGCCACACAGGCCTGCTGCACAGGCCTGGGACCTACTGCTCCCGACAGGAAGACGGGCTGCCTGCAGGGTGGCTCCTGGCAGCAGCCAGCCCTGAAGAGTGCTTGAGAGCCATGTTAGCAGGAGCCAGCTGCCACTACTGCATCCCCTGTGTAGGTGGATGCCCTCTCCTCTTCCCTGCTTCTACTCCCTCCGGAGAATTCTTCATGTTGGGCCGCTTCAGGGAAGATTGATTACAGTCAGCTGCAGTCTGACTTAATTGGGAACATATTCTTGGAGAGGGGCTTGACTAGTTATTAGTTACTAGCTAGTTAGAACTTCATGTAATTAGTTCACAGCTGGTTGGTGAGGAAAGACAATTCGTTACCCCTTAGAGCTGGCCACTGCCCTCCCTTGGTGCTGAGGCTGGGAGACAAGGCCTGGGAGGTCTTGTACAGCTTTTCTGGGAGGGCCATCATTGGGCCCCACTGTGGCGCCGGCCTTTCTGGATCTCCCTAAGATCCCAGAGCTGTCCAGCACTCCTTAGGGCCGACTGTGTGCCCTCGTGTTGCCAAAGGGGCTGGAAGCAGCGGGGTGGGGCCTCTTTTGCTGCAAGCCCTCCCATCCAGTCTAGAAATGGGGAAAGTGAGACCCACAGGGAGCCTGTGCATGAAGGAGGAGCTCAGATGCTCCATTCTTGGGAGGCAAAATGAGGCTTGAATATGTTGCTATGTTCTCAAGTGAAGACAGAAATTGGGCAGACCCCATGGAACTCCAGATAGGGTGGCAGAGGGAGCTCTGTGGCTATTGGTGCAGCCACAGGAGTTGGGGCAGGTGGACGGCACAGTCCTTGACCCCACCTGCAGCCGTGGCCTCCCACCCCATCCCCCGAGTGCATTCCTTGTGCTTTTCTGTGGGCCTAGAACCAAGGAGCTGGGGCCTCAGCACCATTGTCCTCATCTGGCTCCCAGCTGCACTCTCATGCCCCACCTTATAGTGGGGGTGCTGGGCCTTGTCAGCTTGGGCCCCACAGCCTGGGGTGGGCCATGGCTCTGTCTCCCATCGGCTGTGGCCTGGCCTCAGCATGCTCCCCAGGATGTGGAGGGCATGGGTCTTTCCCACAGGCTGTCTTTGGAGATCTCAGGTGATGGCTCCTGGAGGGCCCAGCACATACCTGGTGATCCGGGCCTGTGTGGCTGCCATTCTTGTTATCCGTCATAATACCATTGTCCTCACCCCCATGACATGGGCATGTTTTCCACACCTGTGGTTCTGATGGCCCACGTCCGAGGATGGAGGGCACCGAACCGAGGCAGGACACACAGGAAGGTGATCAGGGCCTGCAGGCCGCCCTCAAAAGAGAGGGGCACATCCAGTGGAGGCCTCACTGGGCCAAGGAGGGGCCACTCAGGGCCCACAGGCCACCCTGGGTAGAGAGGGGCACATCCAGTGGAGGCTACACTGGGTAGGACACCAACCTCCTGGCTGGGTGGGTGCATCACCACCTGACAGCTCTACCTGGTAGCCACCAGCTTCTGTGCATGAAGTGTGTGGTGTGGGCCAGCACTTGTGCCCCATGGGGGCCCCCATGTCACAGTGATGGGGGTACAGCGTTCAGACTCAGGGTGTTTTTCAGCAGTTTATTATGAACATTTAAAGATACATTGTGAAGCTGAGAAGTTTGCAGTGAGCGCCTGTCCACCCACCACCAAGATTCCACCATGGATGCTCCACTGTGGGGCTTCCTGACATCTCTTTATCCCTCACCCAGCCACTGCACCACTTTATTCTTCTGATGTGCTTTAAGTAAATTGCAGACATCTGCACACTTCCTCTAAATGCCTCAGTGTGCGTGTAATTAAATAGAATTCATCTTTGGGTTCTGAAACCCATGCTCCAGCCGTTTTTCACTGTGGCCTCATCATGGTGCTTATTCAGGCAGGTTGGTGGTCAGGGCTGATGGAGCCCGCCCCCAAGCACAGCTCCCTCCCTGCCCCACCTGCCTGTTCCTCTCCGGCAGGCTCCTGGGAGGGGTCTGTGGCTGGGGCTAATCTCAGTGCCCCAAGTGTTGCTCAGGAGAGAGACCAGACAAGAGCCCGGCGGCATTTAAAATAAGTGCATCTGTTTTGGAAAGGAGTGGGTAGAAGATTGCCGGGTTCCCTGTTAGCAGAAGCTCGAAGCGTGTAGAGACTGTCCTGCTTCTGTCTATACCAGCAGGCAAGTGATGCCATGGCTCACATGCCTGGGACCAGGGCAGGGTGGGCCTGTCAACCCCTTCTCAGACCTCCTCACCCTCTCCCCGAGATTTCGTCCTCGTGGTCCCCAGACCCCTGAAACCCTGAAGTCGCCAACCCTGCAGCTGCCCTGGAAGCAGCCAGGACTGCATCCCATCCTGTAGCCACAGCTACCTGCTTTGTGCCAGCATCCGTGCCCAGGTGTAGTGGGCTGGGGTGGCGTCCCTGTTCCTGTCCTGGGGCCTCTCAGTGGGTGCTGCAAGCCAGCCTTCTCAGGTCTGGCCTCTCCCGCTCGCTGGATGACTCCTAGTGATGCATGTGGCTCATCTGTGGGACCTCCATTCTCTGTGTTTGGCTCCTTCTCCTGAATCTTCTACCATGTTGTACAGAGTGTGACCTCTGGACCAGGACTATGGGCCTGGCCTTACCTGCTGGCCTCCAGAGGTGCTCCTCTCTGGATCCTGAAGGTCTCCTTTGTGAGGTGAAGGAGCTGGGCTTTTCCTGGGAGGCAGGATCGTGGGAGGACACCTCTGTGGGGCCCATGGGACTCCATGCCCACCAGCCCAGCCCTCCCCTGCGTGAGCCACCTTCACGCACCTCCTCTGTGCCAGGAACTGCTCTAAGCTGGGACACAGCCCTGATGTTCATGGGGCCATGTTCTGTGGGAGACGTACAGTAAGCTGATGGTTCAGACAATGAGGTGCTTTCCTTCTGTGAAAGGAAGCAGGTCTTGGTCACGGGGCCCCAGGGATCCGTGTTAGGTCCTGGTGGGACCAAGGGCTCCTGGTCTCCTCCCGTGGCTCGTGGAGGGACAGGAGAATTGCCCACTGCAGCCCAGGCTGCTGAGGAGGCTGAGGTGGCCACAGTCCTCGGAGCAGCGTCCTAGTGTTTTTTGTGATCACGTTCATTTCTTTATGAGAGATCTCACTGCTCCACACATGCCCGGCAGCCGGTGCCACGTATGAGAAACGGCACGAGTATTCTGAGCACGAGGGCTGAGGTTGCCAGTGAAGTTGGCCTTCTGTTTTAATCTGAGCTTCCTACAGCCTGAGGAGAAAGGAAGGTGTGATCACTCACGTAATTCCTGTCATGGGAGTTTGCGGACTAAGCACAGGATTCTAGAAGAAATGTCTCCAGTGGGGGTTTGGCAGTGCCTTGCCATGGTGAGGTCACAGATGGAAGAGTGGCTTTGTTTCACCACAGATACCCATAAGTCCCCTTCTGCGTACATCCCCAGAAGAACCAAAAGCAGGGCTCACGTAAACTTGCACACCACGTTCACAACAGCCTCGCTCACGGCGGCCCGGAGGTGAGTGCACCCCAGGCGTCTGTGGACAGACAAGTGGGTACGCACAGCATGGTCCTTCGTAGGGCGGAGTGTGATGCAGCCTTGAGGAGGAAGGACGTCCCGACACCTGCTGCAGTGCGTGTGGACCTGAGGACACTGGGCTGGGTGAAACCGCCAGTCACAGAAGGATTCCACCTACACGATGCCCCTGGAGTCATCAGATTCATAGAGGCAGGAGGTGGAAAGGCAGGTGCTGGGGGCTGAGGCTGGGGCAGGGGAACGGAAAGTGAGCGTGTAATGGATGTGGGTTTTAGTCTGGAGAGGTGAGGAAGCTCTGAGGAAGCTGTGGGGATGGCTGCACAGCACCGGGAGTGTGCCAGTGAGCTGTGCACTTAGAATGGTTATGATGGTCAACTTCCTGTCATGTGCATTTAGCCAGTGAGAACAAACAAGCAGCTTGTTAGGACCTCCTGGAGTGAGTCAGACCCCGGACGCGAGGGGCAGAGCGCTCAGGTAGCTACTCCAGCCCTGCCCTGCCCTCACACGGCCTTGGTCCTTCGGGCACTCCCGCTGTCCTCAGGCCCCTCATCTACCACCTGGTCCTGCACCTGCTGCCTGAGCCCCTGAGGCCTCCTGAGGGCTCTTGCTGAGCTTCAGGCCGGGTGGTTTAGGTGCCAGCTATTGTTTGCACTCTTTAGTGGGGAGACTGGACTACTGGAGGCTGCCCAGAGCTCCTGTTGATCTGCTGGTCCGGCAGGGACCCACTTCCCTCGCTAGGCAGGCCAGTGGAGCAGCCTTCCGGCTGAAGCCCATGGTTCATGGGAAGAGGAGGAGGAGGAGCCTTGCTTGCAGCAGGACCAGGGCAGTGCATTTCCTCCCCCACCCCCCACCTCCTTCCAAGAAGCATAGGCTTCATGCCCAGGGTGGGTAGCCAGCAGGTGGCCTATGCACTGACCACACTGCCTTAGCAGGAGCTCAGGGAGACGCCTGGTCTGCAGATGGGGCAGGCGATGGGCTGTGAGCTGATCAAGGAGCATGGGTGGCAGAGCCGGGACCCACCGTGGTGGTTACTAGGTTCTGCCCACTCATTTCCCACCTGCCCACGTGTGCTGCTCTCCCACACTGAGTTTTGCCGGAGGCCCTGCCAGAGCACCCTCCCTTTGTGGGCCTACAGCTGCTTGCAGTGTCCGCAGAGGGTGGCAAAGGCCCTGGGTGCAGGGAAGGAGGTGGGAGCCACAGCTAGGGGCAGACAATTGAGGGGCTCCAATGTGGGATCGGGTCTGGAGCTCAGAGCCAGACCTCAGCCTAGATCACTGTCATCCAGCCCTTCCTGACAATTCCCTCCAAATTGTTTACAAGCCTTTCTCAGCA
Organism: Saimiri boliviensis; assembly: GCF_048565385.1. Lineage (NCBI taxonomy): Eukaryota > Metazoa > Chordata > Mammalia > Primates > Cebidae > Saimiri > Saimiri boliviensis. The sequence goes on along the minus strand of NC_133449.1, from coordinate 151,983,523 downwards.
GCAGATCGCCTTCTGAAGGACTCGGGTGGAAGTCAGCAGGTGATTACCAGCACAGGGTAATTGGCTGTGCTGAGAGTCCTTCATCTGCTGATGAGGCCCGAGGTCAGGGGAGCTTTAATGAGGGCATGCGGGCCTAAAGGCAGCATGGGACATGCAGGAAGGTGGCAGAGCCACCAGGTGGACAGACAGACAGATGGGTGGTGTGAGTGTGCCCAAACTCTCACTCCCCCACCGTATGGTGACCACCTCCCCTCTGGGTGACGTGAGACTGAGGTTGGGGTTCTAGGGACTTGGCCCAGAGTCTCGAAGCTGTGGCTGGTGGAACTGGGACCCAGCATAGGCTCTGCCAGACTCTTGTGTCTGCTGCCTCGGCAGGCATGGGCATGCACGCATAGCCCAGTGGTCTCTACTGTCCCCCAAGGTAGAGACGTGCCCAGGGACCTGCTGCTGAGTATCTTAGTCTCCTTTGTCCTGTCCCTGCCGCTGCCACTTGGACGGAAGCCTTGGGGTAGAAAACCAAACCCAGAGGCATGACCTGGGGGGGCCCAGGTTCCCCCAAAGCTGATATCCCTGAGCATGTCTGCAGCCTCTTGGAGACCCAGGGCCTCCTCTGGGAAGCAAGGCCCGTGGCCCTGCCTGCAGGTGCCTGACAGTGGCAGTCCCTGCGGCTCTTGGCCCTGGCTCTTGGCTCTTGGTGATGGAGATGTCCCCAAACAGCCACTGTTGCAGGTGCTGTGTCCAAGGGGCTGATGTCCTTTTGGTTCCTGGACATATCTGCAGGGAAGATGGGTAAGAGCAGCTTCTTATAGGAGGAGAAGGGAAGCACAGGGCCATGCCAGTGCCTTTGGGGTTTGAAAGGAGGCCGAAAGTGGCTGTGGCTCTCCTGAGGGTGGGGAAGAGGCCTCTCCCTGCTGCCTCCACTCAGCTGGACTTGGGAGGGGGAGGCACTTTGCTTCTGTCACAAGGAATCTGCCTATGACCTGGTTTGCCAGACGCTCCCCAGTTCTCAGGGACATCTTGAGAAGGACTTGGGTCCTCAGACGAGGGTGGAGTTCCAAGAGGGACCGGGAGCCAGGCACATGTGGCAGCAGAGGGAGGACACCCACATCTCTGGTTTTACTTCGTGAGTCCCCCTGGGCAATGCTTCTGTACCCGGCAGAGCTCCTTATAGCCTGAGACCATGAGCACGTCCATGAACCCACTCGACCTTTCCATGGACTTGGCAGGTTACCATCACCACCAGTCTGTAGATAGCAGATCCAGGCTCAGAGAGCAAGCCACCACGTCTGCACACGCTCTGGAGCACAGAGCGCTGGCTCCAGGGGCCATGCCCTGGGCCCCTCCTCAGAGAGCTTCCCTGGAACCTCAAGGAGCAGGGCCTGGGCACTATTGCCCCAGCTGGGCTGGTCCCTTACGGGCAGGGCCAGGGAAGCTCCGCATGGTGTCCTGGGGCAGCAGCTATCTATCCTTCCTCCTGGATCCTGTGCGTATGTCAGGCCCAGCTCCCTGTGTTGTACAGGTGTCCAGCCTCGGTCTCCCTCTGGAGCTTTGTGTCTTGTCTCTGTTCAGGGACTGCTCCAGGTAGGCTGGGCAGATGTCAGCCTTGTTGGATGCCATCAGGACCATCTCCTCCCCTGGAGGCCAGGAGTTTGGCCCAGGGCCATCCAGTCTCAGCCTTGGACAGATAAGGAAGGGGATGCTGTCCCTGCCCACTGACCAGTGGAGACTCTGACATGCTGACCTCCCTGGCCCCTGCAGGTCACCCACCCTTTCCCTGCCACGAAACTACAGAGGCTGTTAATCAGGAGTGTCATGGGAGGAGCCCCTGACCCTTGCTGGAACCAGGACGGGCATGACCCCTCTCAGCTCCCTCCTCCCCTGGCCCTGCACATGAAGCTGCCATGTAGGGTCTCTGCTGGGAAGGCCAGCCCCAGAGCTATGCGGTGGCCTCGGCACCCTCTCCTGGGTGCCGATGTCCGGGCTCCACTGGTTTGGCAGATGTGCTGGCTCACAAGGAGCATCCTGTTGGGGAAAGCTGTGGCCTCTCCCTTAGGCCCTGGCAAACCCTCGCTTAGTCCCTAGGCAGGACCCTGAACAAAGGCTAGGCAGCACACGGCCACAGGGGTAGAGGGGGGTCAGGGGGCCTTCTCTGGGTCCCATGGCTCAGAGAGGGGTGGGCTCACTTGCAGGGTGGCTGTGTTATGGACACCTTGGCTGTGGGGAGTTTCTGCTTCTGGTGAAGCCTGGTTGTGTGGCATGTGCTGGAGGGGCCGCCAGGGCTTAACCAGGGCCTGGTCACTCCCTTTCCCCCTGCAGCTTCTGCATACAAGGGGTAGACTAGGCACGAGACACCTGCTCCCCAAAGTGGAGCACTCAGCTTTGCAGAAGAGGAGCTCCTTAGGGTCCTGTCTTACCCTCATTTAGTTGTCATCCTCCCACTGCTCCCAGGGACTGGTCACAGGCAGCAGGTGGCCTCCCTCCTCCTTGGGCTTCAGTTTCTCCATTTGCTCCAGGCTGCCCTCTCCTGTTCTTGTGCTTCTGCCTGTCCGGGAGCTGCTTTCTGTAAGAGGTGGGACACAGCCCTGCAGGCCCCTCAGTGACAGGTGTATACGGGCACACTCAGCAGCAAGCAACAGGTGTGTACGGGCACATTCGGCCACAGGCATGTACGGGTGCACTCAGCCATAGGCATATTCAGGCCCACTCAGCGACAGGCATGTACAGGCGCACTCAGCCACAGGCATGTTCAGGCCCACTCAGACACAGGCGTGTACAGGCGCACTCAGCCACAGGCATGTTCAGGCCCACTCAGCGACAGGCATGTACAGACACATTCAGCCACAGGCATGTTCGGGTGTACTCAGCCACAGGCATGTACGGGCGCCTCAGCCACAGGCCTGTACAGGCCCACCGAGCCACAGGTGTGTTCGGGCGCACTCAGCCACAGGCGTGTACGGGTGCGCTCAGCCACAGGTGTGCACAGGCGTATTCAGGCCCACCCAGCCACAGGAGCGTTCGGGCGCACTCAGCGACAGACATATTCAGGCCCACTCTGTGCCAGGCATGTACAGGCACACCCAGCGACAGGCATGTACAGGTGCACCCAGCCCCACAGGCATGTACAGGCGCACTCCGCCACAGGCACATTCAGGTGCACCCAGCTGCAGGCGTGTACTGGTGTACCCAGTCACAGGCACGTTCAGGCACACTCAGCCACAGGTGTGTTTCGGCCCACTCAGTGACAGGGACGTACAGGTGCACTCAGCCCTGATGCCAGCCCTGAGTGAGTTGCCCAAGGTCAGGCAGCTGCCGAGGGCAGAACTGGGAGGTGTTACCCCCACCTGAGCTTGTTACAGAGGCAGGTCCCACAGCCCAGCCGTATGCTGTGGGCAAAACCACGAGCAGGAGATGGGAAGGCTGGACTTCCGCCTCTTTGTAGGTTTGGCTCTGCCCTTCCCCAGCGCAGCAGGGACAGCCCAAGCTCCCTTGCTCTCTTCCCCAAGCCATTTCTTTGAGCCGGGAGAGGTATTGATTGAGTTTTGAGGCCAGGCGATCTATAAATATGCATGAAGACTGAAGACTGCTGGTTATTTAACTGTGTTTTCCATTCCCCTCTCGTCGCTGCTTCCTTCCAGCGTTTTCTTTGCTCTCAGCATGCACGTCAGGCACAGGGATAGGCGCCTTCCTCCCCAAGTGCTGCCTGTGCCTTGCTGGGGGTGGTCTGCTCCCTGGCATGGACCTTGTAGGCAGGGCCCCTTAGAAGCCAATTCCTTTGCCTGGGGCAGCTGAGGGCCCACGGCACCTGGTCCTGCACTCGCTGGGGCTTGGGCTCATGGCTTTCCTGCCCTCCGCTCTAGCCTTTATGAGCATTGTGGCTGGAAGGAAGGTCTTTGAATGTGAAATTCACCACACTCACCCTCACAGATGGGAAACTGAGGCCCAGAGAGGACACAGTTCTCTGTTCCCACCATGAATACTGCACCTAACTGCCAGCAAGTTAGGCGCAGTACTCATGGTGGGAACAGAGATGGAGCCAGTGCCAGCCTCTTCCTTCAGGACTCGGCTGCAGACAGTCCCCGTAACACAGAGGGAGATGGGCATTCGAGGCCAAGGCCTCCTGGGGGCATGGCAACCCTGGAGCACCTGCACTCTCTCTGGGCCTTGTCTCTCCCTGTGCAGACCCTTCCAGGACCTCTGTGTCTGCAGGTGGGCCCTAGGCCTGGCCCGGCAGGAACCTTGGACAAACAGGAGGCCTGCAAGTGTCCGTAGGCATTCCCAACATTCTCCTGCCGCACCCGCTGGACGGCTCTTCTGTTTAACTGTGCTGGTTAACAGCACCAGAGCGCCTGCTCGCTCTACAAGTGAAAGATTTTTGTTGAGTCGATGATTGCACTATCGCATCAAAGGAAGGCTCCAAACTTTTCCTTTTGAAATTCTCGTCAGTGTCTCAACAGTTTTCTCAGCTGTGAATCAAACAAGGCAACAAATTTTAGCAGAAGATTATAGCCATTTTTCCCCTTTCTTCCTGGAAGCTGTCATCTAACAGCGGATTCCAGCGAGGTTGCTCGATCTCCCATCTGCTTGAGTTGAGCGGTGCCAGCCCCTGTTGGTGCTCCTGCTTGCTGGCATAAACTGTGCTCTGCACCCTAGGTGGGTGGGTGCACAGTGCCGGGGCAGCACTGGAGGGGCTTCTCCCCGTGTCTGGAGCCTCACAATGACCTCCTGGGCTGACCGCTGGAAGTGCGTTCTGTGAGCGGGAGGTGTCCTACCGGAACACATAGAGGCCAGGGGTGGCCCTTGAGCAGGTGGACAGCTGGGGCCTGGGAGGAAGTGATTTTGCACCCGGGCTGCAGAACTCACCCCATGTCCACTGACTCCTGGCCCTGGTGCAGAACCCTCTTGCCCTTCCTCTGGGCTTGATTCGTCCATGGCGGGAAGTGCTTGGGTCTTTGCGTAGGAGGATCTTGAGGCTGCACTGGCCTGTGCCCCATCTGGGATGCCCCCTGGACCACCTGCCCTGGTGGCCCCTCCCCTTTGCCTCCAGACTTCTCAGGTCATACTCTGAGCCCCTTGATGCCCCGAGTCACAGCCACGCCATGCAGAGCCCCAACCCTGGTCTGTATCCCAGCACCACCACCCTCCCCGCGCCTCTGAGGGGTTGCATGAGTGCTGCACGACTGTATTCTCCTCCAGAAAGCAGCAGAGTAAATGAAACGGAGCTTGCAGAGCACTGGCAGAGCCTGGCACCCCATGGCATGTCTGCAGATGGCCACTGCCTTCACCCTCCTTCCCTTCATCTCCATGGTTATGGGTCGAGGGCACCAGCAGCAGCAGCACCTCTCCCACACCCTCCGCGGCTCCCGGGGTGCCGCTGCAACGCAGGAAGTAAGAGGAGGCCTCTCCAGGGACTTGGAGGAGAAGGGTCCAAGCCCTTTCCCCGCGCCTGCTGGCTCTTATTTCACGTGTTACTTTAACCACTCTAGCAATCTGGTTTTAAGCCCACAGGAGCACATCCTAGTTCAGTAAGTGTTAATAATTGTCATCCATTCATCCAGCAAACACATCTCCCACATGGACCCTGTGCCGGGACAGTTGTCAGTACTGGCAATGTGGGGGTGGACAGCAGTCCCTGTCTCCGTGGAGCCGGCCTTCTGGTGGGGAGGACATTTACTGAGATGAGTGTTTAGGCTGATGGGGTATCCCGCCAGCAACAGCAGTCGCCGTTGGCAGCCAGCCTCTGCTGGGCCCCTGCTGAGTGGGCGCCAAGGCGCTGTGCTGCTTCCCTGCTCTGCAGGGAGAGGTGGAGGTTCTCAGGTGTCTACTCTCTACTCCCAGGGGCCGACAGCCCAGGTGAGGGGCTCTCCATGCCTGTCTGCCTCTGTTCCCAGCTCCCTTGGTGGCCACTGTACTGTGTACTTACAGGGGGTGCACTTACAGGGCCCGAGGCCGGGCCAGCCAGTTCCCTGCCTGCCAGTTTCCTGACTCACAGGGGCGCCGTCAGCCCTTATCCTCCCGTTTGGAGAGCTGCCCTTGAAGCTGAAATCACAGAACATGCAAGGAAGAGGCTGTTTTCAGCCCAGCAGCCTCCAGCAGCAGCATCCATGCTTCTTTCTCTTTCTCATTCCCCGCCCGCCGTTTCTGACAGCTTTATTGAAATGCGACGTACGGTCCTGTACCTCGTCTCTTCCAAGTGGGCCGTTCCGTGGCTTATGTCCATAGCTACGCACAGCCATTGCCACTCTTCATCGCAGAACATTTGATCCCTCCCAGGGAAGCCCGAACCCTTTAGTTACCCACAACTCTGCCGTCTCCTGTACCCCAAAACCCTCAGCAACCAGTCTGCTATTGCCTGCTTCTGTGGGTTCACCTGTTCCAAGCATTTCCTAGGAAGGGAGTCCCGTGGCCTTTGTGATTGGCTTTTCTCACTCCTAGTGTTTGAGGTTCACCCTTGTGGTCGCAGGTGTGGGTGGTGTACCTTCTGGTGGCTGAAACGTCCCACTCTCTGCACAGCCACATTTTACGTATCCAGTCATCAGCTAATGGGACTTTGGGTGGTTTCCACTTTAGGGCTGTTGTGAACACAGCTGCCCTGAACATTCACGTACAAGTCTGTGTGGATGTGTGTGCCGTTCTCTCGGGGTTCTGCCTGGGAGTGGGTCTGCTGAGTCCCATGGTAACTGTTTCATCACTGGAGGAACTGCCAGACTGTTCTCCAGGGCGGCTGCACCCTCCCCATTCCCTCCAGTGGCCGAGCACATGTGTTCCCATTTCCCCCCATCCTCACCAATGTGTTGTGCACCGCCTGACATTCCAGCCATCCTGGCCAGTGCCAAGTGATATCTCATTGTGATTTCACCTTCTGTCTCTGGATGCCGGACGGTGCTGAGCAGCTGTTCATGTGTTTATAGACCTCATAGAAGTCTCACTTCAGATGCCTTGCCCATTGTAACGTTGGGTCATTTGGGTTTTTTAAATTCAGCTCTGAGAGTGTTCAGGTGTAAGTTCTTTGGGTATAGATGTGCAGAGATTTTCTCCCATTCTGTGGCTTGTCTTTGCATCTCAGTTGTGTTCTTTGAAGCACAGTTGTTTTTAGTTTGGATGAGATCCAGTTTACCTGTTTTTTTTCTTTTGTTCTTTGTGCTTTTGGCTAAGAATCCTTTGTGAAATCCAAGGTTATGAGGTTATGAGAATCCCCTGTTTTCCTCTACAGGTTTTACAGCTGGACTCTTAAGTGTGTCTCGGATCCACTGTTTCTTAGTTTTCCTTTATGCTCGGAGGTGCGGCCCAGCTTCATTCTTTTGCATGCGGCAGCCCATTGTCCCAGCCCATTTGTTGAGAAGACTGTTTTTCCCTATGGGACAGTCTTTCTCAGAAGGACTCAGCATGGTCTCTCCACTCCGTTGTTGGTCTGTGCATTGGTCCTGATACCCACTCCACACCATCTTGATCACCATGGCTTTGTAGTAAGTTTTGAGATCAGGAGACACATCTTCCTCCCATGTTCCCCCCTTTCAAGCCTGCAGTGTCTGTTCTGAGCCCCTGCAGTTCCGTGTGAGTTTCAGAATCAGCTTGTCAGTTCTTCACGGAGGCCCGCTGGGTCCTGGGATTGTACCAAATGTGCAGATTGGCCCTGGGTGTCTCTGGTCCCGACAGTGCCAAGTCTTCTGTTCTGAGACATGGGACATTTCCTGGTCACCTAGATCCCGCCTAGTTTCTTGCCATGCTGCTTTGCTGCCCGTGTGTTTGAATGGCTCCTCATGGTGGGGCAGGCACAGGAGTGGTACTATTTGTATAGGACATATGGCTGTCTTCCTGTCCCAACACTTGGCTGTCCTGGAGATGGGCCTCAGTGCAGGGTTGTCATTACCCTTGCACTTTTAGCACCTGCCAAAATATGTGGCGCATGGGATCCCAGGCATGGAACGGTGTGCTGGACTCCCTGCGCTACCCCAGGCTGTGGTCACAGCAGCAGCCTGGAAGTTTGGCTGTTACCCTAGCTGTCTTGGGGCACAGTCCCTTCTCAGCTAGAGCAGAGGTCCCAGGCCCCAGGGGCTTAGGCATGGCCTCCATTCCCTTCACATGTTGAGTGTGGCCCAGGAGACCCCTCCCTGGGATGCCAGCTGCTCCCGCCCTGAATGGCGGCTCCACCACTGTGTTCACAGCTGTGCTGGGGGCATCCAGGCTTGGAAATCGTATCAGATGGACAGACAGGTGTGTGGGTTTAGACAGAGGGAAGAAGGAAAGGATGGTAGGAACAAACCCACAGAGGTCAATAGCCCAGGCCAGAATCACAGTGGGGCATGAGAAGGTGGGTAGTACCCAGTCTGCCCCTCCCGTGCCACCTCTAGGGGCTCTGCCTTCTCTGGGCATTAGACAGGGAAAGTCCCCTGAGTTTACAGAAAGGTGAGTAGCTGCCCACAATGTTGCTGTCTGCACAGGGCCCTAGAGCCCATCCTCCTCCATCCTTGGGCCTCCCGGGAGGTGGGTTGTGACCGCCGCCGCTGCAGAGCCCAGGCTTGTTCTCAGCCCTGGTCAGCGGTGCCATCGGCAGGTCACTCCAGCCCTGGCAGCAGATGCCCAGTGAATGCTCTCCATGATCCAGGACCTCCTGCTCCAGGTGGAAGTTGGGCCATGGGAACCTGCTGCGACCCTGTCGGTCTCACACTGTGAGGGGCTGAGGACAGGGCTGGGGGTTGGTTGCAGCATGGACACGATGACTTTGCACACACCAAGCCTTAGTCCCCAGTGGGGCCAGCAGTGCAGTGAGTGGCACCGTTGGGGGCTGGGTGGTGACAAGATTGGTGTTTAAGAACTTACTGGTTTTATCTTCTTTCTATTTTGGTTTTATTTCCTTAATCTCTACTGGCTCCTGATTTGGGTCCTTAAATCCTCCAATATGCATAATTGTTTCCTGGACCTCAAGCTCCCCATCAAGGGGGAAACCTAATCCCAGGATGATGGGCCGATCACAGGCACCCTGCGGGGAGGGTGAGGTGGGAGGGGGTGGGTTGCATCTCTGGCTCTGTTCCTGACCATGGAACATTGGGTGTTACTAGGACATCTTGTATCCCAGGGAACTTGACCTCCTCGGGCACTGCTGCGTCCAAGGCCAGCACTAGGCATGCCACCGCTGAGCTCCCACCCCTCCTGCAAGGCCCCCTGCCTGCTAAGTGGGAGGTTGCTAGGGCCAGGTGAGGCCTTGCTGGGGGGCCTCCAGGACAGCACTGCCTCCTCCCGCCCAGGGGTACCTTCAGGAGACCAGTGGTGTTGTTGAAGCCTGGGGAGAAAGGGGGGTGGTGAGGCCGAGGGGAGGAGGATCTCACTGCTCTGGGCCAGAGCAGGGACAAGTACGTGCCATGTGACCTCATCCTTGCTGGGGTTCAGCAGACTCCAGCCTGCCTGCTGTGCAGCCCCTAAACTAAGAAGCCTTGTACATTTTTAAAGAAGAAGATTTTGGGACACATGCAAGTTACCTGAAATTCAGATTCGTGTTTCTGTACCCTCAGCTCCGTCGGCCGGGCCCGTGCTGGCCTCGCGTGTCGGGGAGCTGCTTTCTTGGTGCGGTTGCTGTGCTACATGGTTAGGACGGGGGCAGGGTGACCGCACAGCCCGTGACTGGCTGGTCTCCGCAGAAGGCAGCCCTCACCCTCTCCCCACACCCTCCTTGGCTCCTCAAGGCTCCATGGGGTGGTGGAGAGGTAGATGCCATCCAGCCCACAGAGGCCCAGGAAAGCCCCTGCTGCCCATGAGAGGGGCCTCCTGAGTGTGTGTGGGTGGCTGGATTCTGCACACTGGGTTATCTTACCCCAGCTGTAAAACTGGATAAAGTAGCAATCCTTCACCCCAAGAGTCTATGATTCAGCCAGTGTTACAGGATGTCTCTTCATCCTCAGTTTTACAAGGTTCTCAGAAAACTTGTGAAGAGCCGCTTGGATTTTCTCCCACCCCGGTCCAGTCCTCTCCCATTGGGCGTGAGTGGGTAGATTTCCCTCCCCTTCTCCTTCCTAGCAGCACAGAGGAAGCGGCCAGGTGAGCCATATCTGCAAGCCCCACTTCCCTCTGCAGGGACCTCTGCCATCACGCCGGGTTGCAGGGGGGTCCCTGGTCCAGGTCAGCGTGTCCGTCTCCCCTGGTCTCTTCCATGAGGGGATGGCAGGGCCAGCTGCTAGCTTGTGTGATATGACATCAGGCAACTGTTTTAGAGTCCAGGGTGGCACCAGGAGGAGTGAGGTCTCTCATTCTTCCGCATTCCCTCCTCCCTCCCTATAGGAGGCATATCCGGGGCTCTGGGACAGTGATCGCCCATAGCTGACGGGCTCTGGTCCCAGTGAGGTGCCCTGCAATGGGCACAGCCCAGGCCAGGCCTAGCCGTCCTTCGGGAACTTGGACAGCAGTGGCTCGTAGCAGCCTGAGCTCCTGGGAGGCTAGGGGCTTACTGCGCTAAGCTTCTTCACCTCATGGGGTACATCCACACCAGCCTTTCTCCTGAAAGCATGGGATTACCCGAACACAGGATGTGTTTCCCTGTTCTTTAGGAGACAGGACAGTATGTGGGCAGAAGGCCCGAGGGTAGCAGGAACTCACTGCCAAGGGGTGAGTTCCCCTTGGGAATGTGCAGGGCTGGCCTGGCTTGCTGGCTGGCTGTGCACTCCACTCACAAGGGGCTGGTGGCGTCTGGGCTGGAGGGACAGCGTGCCCACCGAGTCTCTCACTGCCCCGCAGTGCACAGCCATAAGCTGCAGGGTCTCAATGCTTGGCAGGAGCCCTGGCCTGTGCATGTGCACCTTCTCATGGGTTTATTAGCTTTTTGGGTGTCTTTTTTTGTAAAGTGTCTTCACGTTTTTTACTCATTTTTAGATTGAGTTGTCTGATGTGGTCTTGTGTATTTTTTGAGTTCTTCGTATGTTATGGATCTGAACCCTTTGTCACATGTGTGATTTTCCAATATCACCTCCTGCTCGGTGGATACTCGTCCATTGTTCCGGTGGATGGAAGTACTGTACTTAATTTGCATAAGATCAGTTGTACTTTTTTTTTTATTATTATTTTATTTTACGGCTAGCACTTTCTGAACCCTGTTTGAGAAATCTTTGTGTACTCCCAGGTGACAGAAAGTGGTGGAACTGATGTTTGTGTGTGGAGTGAGATTGAGGACAGAGCAGTGTGTAGTGACCCTGTAGCTCCCTGTCCATGCATCTCCCTGTCCCTGCACCTTCCTGCCCCTGCACCTGCCTGCTCCAGGCGGCTGTCCCCTGCTGCATGGCTGTGTGGTGCTCCAGGTGTACTTCTCTCTCAAGGATGCCACGCACATCCTGGCCCTGGGATTTTGTGGGAATGTCAGGTCGATAGGCACATTCCTGAGCCAACCACACCAGTGCCGGGCTCCCTCACTCTCCATCTGTGTGTGGTTGACCTTGTTTCTCTTGTGGCACGGGACATGTTCCAGGCTGGCAGGGAAGTGATGGGAACGTGGCCACATAGGCTCCCAGCCTCGTAACAGCCGGGAACCTCAGAGGAGAGGAAGCCTCCCTCCCAGGCACTGTGTGGAGCTGCAGAAAGCGCTGGGCTTGGCTAAGCTAGGGCCTCGTGTCCCCTCTCGCTCTGTTCCTGTGGTTAGGCAGGAGGGACCTAGCAGGCGGCCAGGCCTTGGTCCTGCACCTGTCCATGGAACACAGGGAAGGAGCCACTCCTTCAAGAAGATATGGCTGCTAGGCAGGCTCAAGAAGACAAAAGAACAGAACACTGTGCTATGCATGACCCGTGTTGTGTGTGTGTCTGGGCCGTGGTGACCTATGCTGTGTGTGACCCATGCTGCATGTGTGCCTAAGCCATGGTGACCCATGCTGTGTGTGACCCATGCTGTGTGTGTGTCTGGGCCGTGGTGACCCATGCTGTGTGTGACCCATGCTGCGTGTGTGCCTGGGCCATGGTGACCCATGCTGTGTGTGACCCATGTTGCGTGTGTGCCTGGGCCATGGGGACCCATGCTGTGTGTGACCCATGCTGCGTGTGTGCCCCATGCTGCGTGTGTGCCTGGGCCATGGTGACCCGTGCTGTGTGTGACCCATGCTGCGTGTGTGCCTGGGCCATGGTGACCCATGCTGTGTGTGACCCATGCTGCGTGTGTGCCTGGGCCATGGGGACCCATGCTGTGCGTGACCCGTGCTGCGTGTGTGCCTGGACCATGGTGACCTGTGCCGTGTGTGACCCGTGCTGCTTGTGACCATGCTGCTTGTGTGCCTGGGCCACAGTGACCCGTGCTATGTGTGTTCCTGTAGGGTGACTATGACCAGAGCAAGACCAAAGTGCTGCACATGAGCCTGAACCCTGCCAGTGTGGCCAGGCAGCGCCTGCGTGAAGACCACAACCAGCTGCAGGCGGAGTGCGAGCGGCTGCGAGGGCTGCTGCGCACCATGGAGAGAGGCGGCACCGTCCCAGCTGACCTTGAGGCCGCCGCAGCAAGTCTGCCATCGTCCAAGGAGGTGGCAGGTAGGCCCTGGCCTTGTCCTTGACCTCCCTTGGGTAGGACCATCCATGTGCCCTGTTAGGGCAGCCTCTAGCTGTCACCTGCCTGTTGTCCCCAGAGGGTCTGTCCTCCCGCTGTGGGCAGCCGGGCCAGGTGGTCACTGGGGCAGAGTTGGCCCCGTGTTCCTGAGGGACTGTGCAAACAGGTGGAGTCGTCCCAGTCTGCAGGCAGCAGTGGAGAAGCAAGGGGCTGAAATCTCAAGCCCCTAGAACAGACTTGTATCATTTATCAGTTTATACACATTCCATTAATCTCAAGTAAATCCAATCCTCCACAAAAGCAGAGCCTATCTTTCACCAGCCTAAGTGCACTTCACGGAGTCTGGAGAGCCCTTCACAGCAAAGGCCTGCGGAAGAGTGAGGCCCCCATGAGGGCCAGTGGTCCTGCCTGTACCCTCCAGGTCTAAGTAAGGGCTGTGGCCTTTGGAGTGCTGGCCTGTCCCCTGATGTGGTGAGGTGGTGCTGGGGTCTGCTCACGCCGAGCCTTGAGGGGTGCTACCGGGGCTGTATCCACTCCGCATGCGCCCCCACAGAGGAGCAAGGCCCGGAGCCCAGAGGAGCGGGGCCAGGAGCCCAGAGTCACTGTGCAGTCTGCACCCCCAGGAAGACTGAGGGGCTCAGGAGACCCCTTCCAACTGCACTGTTCTCTGCTGTTGGACAAAGCTGGCCATTGCCCCATGCTAGTAGGCTCTTGGAGAGACCTGCGGGAGGGCTCCCTGTCCAGCCCTTAGCAGCAGCCTGGAGCACGGCTCAGCGTCCCTTCGCTCCTGTCTGAGATGCCTGCCCATCAGCTTCTCCCTTGGGGGTGTCTGCAGGATCATCTGTGTCTGAGATGCCCACCCAAATGCCCTTCCGTTTGGGGTGTCTGCAGGGTCGTCTGTGGTGGGGCCTGGAGGCCACTGCTTTCTGTCCTTTAGCATCTCGTGTTTGTTTCAGACTCACCTTTTATCTGATGATGCCCCCTCCTGTTTCTTCCCGCATACTTGATATCGTGCCCTGGACCCCGGCAGAGTGTTCCTGGGAGCATGCAGGGCAGAGGTTATGTGGCAGTCACTTGTCTCCTTCCTGCAGCTACAGCACCCAGGGTGATATATCAGGCATGACTGTCCTCTGCACCACTCTTTTGTGGGGAGTGTCTTAGGTGGGGTCTTCCCTCCCTCCTGTGTGCGCCCCATAAGCTAGGCATGCTCTGAGTGGTGGTCCACTCTCCTCCCCAGTAGCATGGTGGAGGTGGAGGACAAAAGCCAGAAGAGGAGGCCTGTGTTGCCAGATCGACGAGTGAGCTGATGGCAGTCGGGGGCTCCTTTCCAGCTGCCCACCTGCATAAGGGCAGCTCCCAGCCTCCACTGTGGCTGTGAGGGCCTGAGCCCCCATGTCCCCAACCCCCCTTCTGGTTCAGCCCTGGCTCCCTCGGCTGCCCTGCATTCTGCAGGTGTTTTTGGCAGGTTTCAGAACTGAGCATTTAGAACTGGAGCTGTGTTTGTTTTTCGGTGGCTCTGCACTCCGGGAGAGGGTTTGGGAATGGGTCTTCCATCCCCTGCTGTCATGGACCCTTGCCTTGCTTGTGCGCCCATTTGCTCGTCCGTTCATTTACCTGTTGTCTGGGTCTCTGCACAGTCTCAGGCACATGGGTGGTTGGCATCTGGCTGTGACAGGCGTCTGGGCTTCTGCTGATATGGGAGCAGGGGATGTGGAAAGGCATGTCAGAGCTGACCATGGAGAAGTCAGGGCCAGGGTGGCCTGGAAGCCAGGACGGGGCAGGTGAGCAGAGGCCTGGGATAGACAGGGCCCACGCCACATCCTGCCCTCCAGAAGGTGAGGGTAGGTCAGGCATCCAGGCCCCAGTGGCTGATGCAACTCATGTCTGTGCCCCCTAAAGTCACAGTGATGGCAGTGGCTTCTGTTTTTGTATGAGGCCTAACCTTGCAGAGGGAGAGGATACAGCAGCAGACTTGAAATCTGGAATGGGCGGGTGAGCCCTGAAAGGACTGAGCTGACCCAGTGAACCGGGATCTGAGCGGCAGGAGGAGCTGGGAACCTGCCTGAGTGATGCCTCAAAATTCTCAAGTGGCCCAGGAGCCGGCTGTAAGTGCATTAGGGGAGGGAAACCACTGGCTGAACATGCTGGATCCAGAGGCTTAAGCACTGAATCAAGAGACGGGTCCCTGGGATCATCTCTCCATCTGTGCACACGGGACTGCCTCTCCCAAGCAAAGACGAAAACTCCAAAACAAGCCAGCGGCCTCTTCTTGGAGCAGTGATCCTTAAAGTGCAGTCCCCAGGCTGCCGCAGCCTCCCTGGGAGCCTCTTAGAAATGTGGATTATCAGGCCTCATCTCAGACTGGCTTGGCTGGAGGCCTGGGGCCTGCCAGCAGTCTGTGCTAGGCGGCCCTGCAGACCACGTGGATGCTCAGCAGGTTTGTGGACCGCTGCTCTAGAGAGGGCAGGCGAGGTCCCTGGACAGGTCCGAGTCAGGACAACAAGCCTGAACTAAGCCCAGACCGCACCCCCACCACGTGCCCTGCAGAACACGGGCAGCAGGTGTGACCATGGAGGCCACGGTGGAAAGACCTCCCTGTGAAATCTGAGGCAGCCCAGAAGGACCTGGCACTGGCAGTTCCCTAGCTGGATGGTTCTCATCAATCGCTCCCTGGGGAAAACCACCACAGGCGGCTCCATGCTCCTACCTGGAGCATCCCTGAGCCTTTAGTGCCCTCTCCTAGTGAGGACCTGCATCTTGGGATCTCATACCCCTCATCCCCCGAGCCTCGCATCAGGACTGAAGGAAGAAGTACGTGCATCTGCAGGGGTTCAAGGTCTTAACTGGACTGCCCCTGCACCCGCTCTCAGGAATCTGGCAAAGGATGTCCTCCCAAAAGATGAGGGAGTAAAGCAGAAAAGAACATGGCTGTGGCACACAGAGCTGACCGCAGGGGCTTCCGCTGCAGGAGCAGAGAAGGAAGCTCTTAGGCCTGGGGAGCAGCCCGCAGGGGCCAGAATGGGCCAGAGGTTCTGGGATACAGAGCAGGAGCTCCCACTGCAGAGAGTAGAGAAGGAAGCCCCCGGGTCCGGGGAGTCACCAGCAGGGGCTGGAACCAACCAGAGGTTCTGAGACAGAACCTCTGTTCTGGTGAGCCGGGTGTCATGATGTGGATTGGAGCTTTCCTCATGTGTGTGCCAGGCATGGGCTGCCATGGACGTTGATTCTGGGTCCCTGGGTCGCTGCCTCTGGCTGCAGGCAAGCTGTGTGCCACACACAGTTCTCAGATTTTAGGTTTGCTGCCCCACAAAAAAAAACTAGGAAGCACCAGTGCAGACAGCTGGCGAAGAGGCACGGCCGACAGGAGTAGTGAGCGCCTAGAAAGCTGAGCGCGTGGGAAGCAGGATGATTGTTGGCCCCGGGGAGAACAGAGATGCGTGAGAAGCGGCGGTGTCAGTGTGGCCCCGAGCAGCTTCACACAGCTGTAAGGGAGCCGAGGTCTGATCTGAACACAGCCATAAAAGGGAACAGGGAGGAGGGGAGATGCGTGTTGGAGGGAGGGAGGGAGACCTGAAGCCTCCTGGGAAGTCAGCAGGACGCCCAAGCTATCAGGTCCCGAAGGAGCCACGGAACATGTTTTCCAGATAAATGCAGTTCATACCATGATCAGCTGAGAGGGGTGCACACGGTGGTCTCTGGAGAGAACAGAAGGAAATGAGAAGTGTGGGAAACCCCTGCTCCCTAACTCATTTGCATGTAAATCTAAAGTTAAAAAGAAAACCCCAACTCACATGCTCACTGCTAGGGCGGGCTGTACTCTCCCTGTTCTCCAGATGAGGAGCAGGAACATGCCCTCAGCACCAGCAAACCCTTGACATGGACCTCACGATGCATCCTCGCTTCTGTGATCGTGGGTGGGGTGAGGAGTTGGGGGCGTGCCCACAGCATCAGCAGACCCTTGACATGGACCCCATTATGCACTCTCGCTCCTGGGACCATGGGTGGGGTGCCTGCACTGTCCTTGCATCAGCTGAGTGGCAAGTCTGAGCTGGGACAGACATGGATGCTCCTCCCCAGCCTGGCTGGCCCTGAGCATGGGTTAGGGGTGGGTCTCCTGGCTCAGGAGAGACCAGGGTAAATTGTGAGGGCTTGCTTGAGACCAGCAGACCTGTGGATAGCAGGCCTGTCACTGGACAAGGGAGAGCCGGGTGGCCTGAGACAGTGCCCAGTGTCCCACCAGCGAGCCAGTCCCAGGGGAGTTCCTTCACACCCTGATCACCCGGCATCTCGGGTCGGCAGATGTCTCTTCCTGCTCTGGGAAATCAGGGTCCCCAAGGAAGAAGGCAAGGGCGTGTGGTGGTGGGATGGTGCCAGGGGATATGGTGGTGGAAAGAGAAGAGGGGAGATGGTGGTGTGACAGGGCGAGGGGATGCGGCGGTGTGCGGGATGAGGGGATGCAGCGGTGGGACAGGGCAAGGGGTGAGAGGACATGGTGGTGGTATGGGACAAGGGGATGTGGTGAGGCTGCAGGCTCAAGAGCTTTTCGTGTTTGCTACAACTTCCCCAAGGACTGTCTTCGGTGTGGGCCCTGGACCTCCGGCCAGAGAGGACACAGAAACACATGAAGAGGCCCCTGGCCTTGGAGATCTGGGTCACTATGCTCGGAAGGTCAGGCAGGAAAACCCTTGTGATTTTCCTGTTTTCTTTGGCAAGGCAGTCACTGAACAACCCCTGCCACTGGCATGGGCCCTTGGCTGATGGGAGCCCCAAACCCCAGCCTCCCATGCTTTCTCTGGTTCCTAATTCAGCCTCCCTGCTGCTTCCAAGCTGGGCCAGGGAGATTGTTAATTGCAGCTTAATTAGGTAATGCATTAATATTAAAATAATCTAATCTTATCAGAGCAGCATGTTGAAGGTGATCAAATTTGTCACTGCTCGTGTGGGCGCAGCTGATCCTAGAGGTGTCTCTGAGCATGAGGGAGACAGGGGAGGGAGGGGAAGGGTGGGGAATTGAGAAAGAGGGAGAAGAGATGCTGAGAGGAGAAAGGAGGAACTGGAAGAAGAGAGGGGAGGCCCAGGAGAGGAGGAGGGAGGGGAAGATGGCTGGCCACCAAGGTCTTCCACCTGGAGCCCATCTGCTCTGCCCTAGGGAGGAGGGTGCCCTCGGGGGAGGCCTGGTTTGGTGGCCCCACCTGGGCTGAGGCAGGGAGCAGTGACTCTGCATTCGTCTTTTGTCCTATGCGGTGTTTCTCTCTGTATCAGCACCTGTCCTCTGCGGTCTCATGCTCTTCCCGTTTGGCTGGCACTGACCCTCGAGGTGGCCCTCAGTGAGGTGTCCTGATGGCCACTCTGTGGATCACCAGGCCAAGCACTATGAGGAGCTGCCCATTGGCCTGGAAGTGCTGAGGCAGGCGTGCCCTCCCACAGCCAGAAACCAGTGCCCAGCTGTCACATGGCACAGGCCTGTGTTTACATAATGCCCCGCCCCATGCCACCTGGGCAGGGCCGCCACCTGCGCATGCCTCAGTTTTTTCGGTACAAACACGGTGCAATGCCGACGGCTGAGTGGCTCAAATGGGATTGGGGTGCAGGGGCTTCAGCCCTGCTCGGCAGCTGGTGGGAATTGGAGAAGAAAGGCTGGGAGTTCCATCTTGGGCTCCTCTAGGGACTGATGGTTCATGGGGAGCAGTGGCAGACGTGGCAGGTGTTCCGTCGTGGGCTCCTCTAGGGACCAGAGGGTCATGGGAAGCAGTGGCAGGCATGGCAGGCACTCTGTTATAGGCTCCATGGTGGGCTCTGCCTGTAGTGTTGGAGACAGAGAAGTGATGTGACGGCCAGGGCCTCAGCACCAGCTGGTGGCTCTCCACTGCCTGGAGAAGTAGGTGCCCCCCACGTGCTGCCGGGTGCTGCCCATGTTTTTATTGGATTGTTAGTATTGAGTTTGGGGTGAATCCGAGTCCAATATGTAACAGATAAATATCTTCTACCAGCCATTTCCTCATTTTCTGACAGAGTGTTCTTCAGAGCACATACTTTTCATTTTGGTGCATGCTAAGGATCAGTTTTTCTTTAACAGGGGTCAGATTCAGAAACTCCCTGCATTACTCCAGGCCAAAATATTTTTTCTTATGTTCTTTACTAAAAGGTTTTAAGTTTCACATTGAAATCTGTGATCCATTTTGCGTTAATTTTTGCCTGTGGTGTGAGATTGAGGTCAAAGTACCTTTTTTCTTTTTCGTTTTCATATGGATGTGCAATTGTGCCATTATTGAAGACTGTCCTATCACCACTGAGTTGTGTTTATGCCTTTGTCAACAAACAGTTGACCATGAGTTATGGGGGTCTCTTTCTGTACCTTCTATTCTATTCCCTTGATCTAAGGGTCTGTCCCTTTGCTGTTAATAACACCACCCTATATTGACTGTTGCTTCATAGTAAGTCTCGAACTCAACAGCACAATCCCCTACTTTATGCATGCAAGATTTATATTCAGCTTGTCTTTACTTACAAAATGCCTGTTCAGAACTTTATAGGAATTAGTTAAATCTGTCGATCAATTTGGGGAGAATCTACATCTTAGTTGCAATGAGTCTTCTGATCCATGAACACAGTGAGTTTGTCCATATATTTTCGTTCTTCTTGATTTTTTTCATCAGCGTTTTATGATTTTCACCATACCACCTACCCCTTGTTTTTGTTAGAAATACACGTAGTTTCATTGGTTTTATTGTTAGTGTTTGGACTTAATGTAATTGTTTGTAGGCTTGTTTTTGTGGTTTCCAATTATTCAGTGAGTGTGTGTACAAGTACGATGAATGTTTGTGCTGGCTTTGTAACCCATGACCTTGCTAAACTCACTTCTTAGTTCTGGGTTAGTTGCTGTTTTGATTTTGTTTTCTAATCCTTTGCAGTCATACCATCTGTGAATACGGACAGTTTTGCTTATTTTGCTAAGATCTATGTGTCTTTTATTTCGTTTTCTTGCCGTATTGCCCTGGCTAGGACCTTAGTACGGTACTGACTAGGAGAGGGGGAACCAAGATCTTGGCCTCTCTCTCCACCTCAGGGGGAAAGCAGTCCGTCCTTCTCCATGAGGCAAGCTGCTAGCTGAAGTTTATTTGTGGTTTTTCCTTATCAAGCTGAAAACGTTCCTTCTATTCTTAGTTTGCTGAGAGTGTTTATCATGTAGGATGTTGGCGTCTGTCAAATACTTTTCCTGCATCGATGATGAGATCACATGTTTTTTCTTCCTTAGACAGTTTGTGCGGTTGACAGTGTGTCATTGTGATTTTTTTGGGAAGTTTCCAATGTTAAACCAACTCTGCATTCCTCGAATAAACCCTCGTTCGTTATGGCATAGTATTTTTACATGTTGCTGAATTCATCTTGCTAACATCGTCCGTGATTTTTGCATCTGTGTTCATACTGGCCTGTAGCTTTCTTGTACTGCCTTTGTCTGGTTATGGTATACACATAACGAATGAAGTGAGTTGCAAAGTGTCCCCCCTTTAATGTTCTGGAGGAGATTATGTAGAATTGGTGTTGCTGCTTCTTTAAATGTTTTGTAGACTTTGCCGGTGAAACCATCTGGGCCTAGGGATTGTGATTGTGGCAGGTTCTATAAGTTCTCTCATGTCAGCTGAATTTTGGTAGATTGTGGGGTTGGGGGGGCGGTTGTTGTTGAAGAACTGGTTCATTATATCTGAGTGTGAGCAGTGAATTGTTTGTGCTCTTGCCTGGCTGCTTTTATCATTCCTATTGGGTTTATAGCAGTACTCCCTCCTTCCTTCCTCAGTTTATGTCTTCTCTCTCTCTCTCTCTCTCTCTCTCTCTCTCTCTCTCTCTCTCTCTCTCTCTTTTTTGGTCTGTTAGCTTTGCTGGAGATTTATAAATTTTACTGATCTCTTTAGAGACCTAGCGTTCGATTTCATTGATAATTTTCTATCATTGTTCTGTTTTCAATGTTACTGATTTTTGTTCTATGTTTCCTTCCTCCTGCCCGCTTTAGCTTGAGATTGCTCTCCTTTTGTTCTGGCTTCTTCAGAAGATTAGATTGCATATTTGAGGTCTTTTCTGTTTTCTAACGTAAGCATTCTGTGTTACAAATTTTCATCTGAGTGTGGCATTAGCTGCGTTTCACACATTTTGATATGTTGTATTTTTATTTATGTTCAGTTCAAAATATTTTCAAATTTCCATTGTGAAGTACTACAGTTTGAACGTGGCCCTCCAAAGTTCACATGTGGGAAACTTAATCCCAGTGTGATAGTGTTGGGAGGTGGGGCCTCATGGGAGATGTTTACGTCTTGAGGGCTCCACCTTTGTGAATGGATTCATGCCATAATCAAAAGGGCTTCTGTTAGTTGGCTCTCTGTATCTGCCCTTCCGCCTTCCACCATGTGATGACGCCTCAGGAGAGCCCTTGCTGGAAGCTGGTACCTTCATCTCGGACATGCCAACCTCCAGAACTGTGAGCCTGTAAATTTCAGGTCATTATAAATTAGTCTCAGGTATTCTGTGATAGCAACTCAGACAGGCTAAGATGCCTGCTGTGATCCATATTTAGAAGTATGTTTTTAAATTTCAAAGTGTGTTTCCTGGATTTTCTGGGTAATTTCTGTTCCTGACTTCCTGTTTAATTTCATTGTGTTGAGGGAACATATTTTCTACAATTCAGTTTCTTTCTAAGTTTTATTTGATAGCTGATAATTTGATAGCAACCTTAAAACATTCCATGTGCACCTGCTTGGTATGTGTATTCTGCCTTTTAATAGATGTATTTTGGCCACTATACTTAATGTAATTTTTTATGCATTTGGATGTAGGTCCACAATTTTATGCTTAGTTTTCTGTTTGTCCTCCATTTTTTATTCCTGTTTTCTCTTTCTTACCTATTTCAGATTATTTGGCCTTTTTTAGCACTCCATTTTGATGTGTCTATGTCATTATTATATCATTTTTATACTTATAAAGTGATTTTTCTGTGGATTACAGTGTGCATGCTTCATATTTCACAGTGCACTTATAATTAATGTTGTATCACTTCAGGTGAAAATGTTAGGATCTTCTCACAATGTGGGCTTCTCACTGCCTCCCTTTATGTTGTAGCAGTCATATGTACTTACTCCATATGTGTTGAAAACCCCACCAAGAAATTCACTGTCATGCCTATTTTAAAAAACATTACAGGCAAAAAGAAGTTTATGTTTTTGCCTGGATAAAAAAATGTTCTTCCTTCTTTCCTGAAGTTCCCAGATTCCCCTGGGATCATTTCCTGTTTGGCAGGACTTCCTTTGGGACTTCTTTAGAGTCGGCTCTTAGCGTTCACTTGCCCAGCAGTGTCCTCACCCCGCTTTGTTACTGAAGGATGCCATTGCTGGTTATGGATTTCTGGGTGAATGGCTCTTTTCTCCCAGCACTTTAAAAATCAACACCATTTCCCAGTCTCCGGGCTTCCGTGGTTTCCGATGAGCAATTTGCAGTCACTCAGAGAATTTCCCCTGTCCCTTCTGTGTAAACGAGAGAGACTTTCAGACACTCCAAGTGTCATGATGTTTTTAAATTAAAGGATGGGAAGGAATTCCTGTGCATGCATGGTGTGATGGGTTCCAGCGTGTGCTGGTGTCACACATGCCACTCTGCAGCAAGAGGGACTCATGCAGTGATGTGATTTCTACACCCAACTTTGTGGTACAATATCATTTCTAAGATACTGTGAAAAGTTAAGTCTCTGTTTTCCAATCACTTACTTCTTGGAGCGTCTTTAAAGTCTCACTCGATCATTCCAGCATCTCTGTCATCCTTGGCTTGGCGCCTATTGGTCGTGTTTTTCCTGGCAGGTTTGTTTTCCCAGTTCTTTTCATGCAGCTTAATTTTAGATTGCATTCTGGATGCTTTGAATATCGTGAGAGTCTAGGTCTTTCTTAATTTCTCTGAAGAATGAATTTCTGTTGGTTTCAGCATTTTCTGATGCCAGCTCCATTTCAAGGTCTTCACTGAGTTTCCCAGGCCAATTAACCTTGTGCCCTCTGCAGTCCTGGCTGGTTGCTGGCAATGTTCTAGCTCAGACTGCAACCCTCACACCAGTGTGGTGCTGATTATGGTCAGAGCCCCATGCCCAGCTCAGAGACCATCTTCCAGAGCCACTCTGTGAGCAGCCAGCACTTCCCAGGTGACCCAGGGCTCCCTTCACTGCCCTCTGACTACAGAACTGGGCAAGGCTTGCCCACCGCACTGTGCAGTTGGCCACAGCTGCCTTCATGGCCAGCAGCTATAGCCCAGAGAGGAACAGCTGCAAGACATGGCCTACCCACCCTGGCCACGGGGGCAGACAGAAGACCCCACTCTAGGGTTCTCAGCATCCATCCAGCTGTGACCATACCCCTGCAGGATTTCCCCGGTGCCAGGGTGGAAGAGGATGGAGACAGGGTGAAAGGGGATGGAGACAGGGAGGAAGGGGATGGAGACAGGGTGGAAGGGGATGGAGACAGAGACAGGGTGGAAGGGGATGGAGACAGAGACAGGATGGAAAGGGATGGAGACAGAGTGGAAGGGGATGGAGACAGAGATAGGGTGGAAAGGGATGGAGACAGAGTGGAAGGGGTTGGAGACGGGGTGGAAGGGGATGGATGGAGACAGAGACAGGGTGGAAAGGGATGGAGACAGAGACAGGGTGGAAAGGGATGGAGACAGGGTGGAAGGGGATGGAGACAGGGTGGAAGGGGATGGATGGAGACAGAGACAGGGTGGAAAGGGATGGAGACAGGGTGGAAGGGGATGGAGACAGGGCGGAAGGGGATGGAGACAGAGACAGGGTGGAAGGGGATGGAGACAGGGCGGAAGGGGATGGAGACAGGGTGGAAGGGGATGGAGACAGGGTGGAAGGGGATGGAGACAGGGTGGAAGGGGATGGAGACAGGGTGGAAGGGGATGGATGGAGACAGAGACAGGGTGGAAAGGGATGGAGACAGGGTGGAAGGGGATGGAGACAGGGCGGAAGGGGATGGAGACAGAGACAGGGTGGAAGGGGATGGAGACAGGGCGGAAGGGGATGGAGACAGGGTGGAAGGGGATGGAGACAGGGTGGAAGGGGATGGAGACAGAGACAGGGTGGAAGGGGATGGAGACAGAGACAGGGTGGAAGGGGATGGAGACAGAGACAGGGTGGAAAGGGATGGAGACAGGGTGGAAGGGGATGGAGACAGGGCAGAAGGGGATGGAGACAGAGACAGGGTGGAAGGGGATGGAGACAGGGCGGAAGGGGATGGAGACAGGGTGGAAGGGGATGGAGACAGGGTGGAAGGGGATGGAGACAGAGACAGGGTGGAAGGGGATGGAGACAGAGACAGGGTGGAAGGGGATGGAGACAGAGACAGGGTGGAAAGGGATGGAGACAGAGACAGGGTGGAAAGGGATGGAGACAGAGACAGGGTGGAAAGGGATGGAGACAGAGACAGGGTGGAAGGGGATGGAGACAGAGACAGGGTGGAAGGGGATGGAGACAGAGACAGGGTGGAAAGGGATGGAGACAGGGTGGAAGGGGATGGAGACAGGGTGGAAGGGGATGGATGGAGACAGAGACAGGGTGGAAGGGGATGGAGACAGGGCGGAAGGGGATGGAGACAGGGTGGAAGGGGATGGAGACAGAGACAGGGTGGAAGGGGATGGAGACAGAGACAGGGTGGAAAGGGATGGAGACAGAGACAGGGTGGAAAGGGATGGAGACAGGGTGGAAGGGGATGGAGACAGGGTGGAAGGGGATGGAGACAGGGTGGAAGGGGATGGATGGAGACAGAGACAGGGTGGAAAGGGATGGAGACAGGGTGGAAGGGGATGGAGACAGAGACAGGGTGGAAGGGGATGGAGACAGAGACAGGGCAGAAGGGGATGGAGACAGGGCGGAAGGGGATGGAGACAGAGACAGGGTGGAAGGGGATGGAGACAGAGACAGGGTAGAAGGGGAGGGAGACAGGGTGGAAGGGGATGGAGACAGAGACAGGGTGGAAAGGGATGGAGACAGGGTGGAAGGGGAGGGAGACAGAGACAGGGTGGAAGGGGATGGAGACAGAGACAGGGTGGAAGGGGAGGGAGACAGAGACAGGGTGGAAGGGGATGGAGACAGAGACAGGGTGGAAGGGGATGGAGACAGAGACAGGGTGGAAGGGGAGGGAGACAGGGTGGAAGGGGATGGAGACAGAGACAGGGTGGAAGGGGATGGAGACAGGGTGGAAGGAGATGGAGACAGAGACAGGGTGGAAAGGGATGGAGACAGGGTGGAAGGGGAGGGAGACAGGGTGGAAGGGGATGGAAACAGAAAAACAGGATTTCTCCCGCTGCTTCTCAGGGTTCTCTTGACCAGCTGTTTGCATCTCTTGCTACTCCTGGGTTGTAGGGGTCCCCAAGTCCAGGCTGGTTAGCACCAGGAGAAACACCCAACCAGCAACAGAAAACTCCAGCCAGCTTCAGCCACAGACGGCAGAACTCACACAGTATGAAATAGATCATCTCAGTAATCCTAGACCCATTAAATAACTGAATCCACAGTCAAAAAGCTTCCAGAAAAGGATGTCACCAGGCGCAGATGGTTTTTTGTTGAGCTTCACCAAACACTTCAAGAAAACTCAGCGCCAGTTCTCCAAAGGTCCCCAAGAAAACAGGAGAAGGAGCCCCTCCTAACATACTCCATGAAGCAAGCATTTACCCCAACTTCAAAACCGTGACAAAACTGAGGTAATCTGCCGATCTAAGTTACGTTTTCTGAGAGTGCAAGCCTGGGTCGGTGTTGAGTATTAGCTGGTGCAGTCCACCACACCAGTGCGCCAAAAGGAAAAATTACACTGCCAAACCAGTGGATGGGGCCAGTGCATCTGACATAGCCCAACAGCATTCATGGTGACACTCAGCTGGTGACCCTCACGGTTTTGGGTTCCGATCTCAGCTCTCCGGGGTCTGTTGTCTGCTGCTGGCCAAACTCTAGGGTCAGAGCTGCCTCAGGGAGAAACACGGCTGGGTGGGTTTTTTCATCTTTTCCACAACCCAAACCCCTCATCTCTTTTCTTATCTGTTAATTCCATTGCTTTTCAACTTAGAAAGTTCTTCAGCAATTTGATAAATCATTCCATTTTCTTCTGGGCTCTTTGAGCTTATTTTTATATTTAAAGATTTAATCTACGGGTAGAACTTATTTTGGCGTATGGTGTAAGGTCAGGATCTAAATTGATCTTTCTTCCAGATTACTAACAATTGCCCTGGGGCCATTTATCACAGAACCCTCCCTTCTGCACAATTTATGCCTTCATCTTTATTAGACCGTATGCAAAATCAGGTCTGTGTTCAGGTATTTTGTTTCTTTTTATTTCATTTGTCAGTACTGTTTTATCATTAGTTATAACTTTAAAATATGTTTTAATATTTAGGGTAGGACAGGACATTAGTCTTTTTTTTTTTTTTTTTTGACTTAAAAGTTTTCTTACTTGTTTATTATTCTGAGTTAATTTTGGAATTACTTTGTCATGGCTGGGCATGGTGGCTCATGCCTGTAATACCAGCTCCCTGGGAGGTTGAGGCAGGTGGATCATTTGAGGTCTGGAGTTCAAGACCAGCCTGGCCAACATGGTGAAACCCTGTCTCTAATAAAGACACGAAACGCCAGGCATGGTGGGGAGTATCTGTAGTCCCAGCTACGGGGACTGTAGAGCCTGAGGCAGGAGAATCACTTGAACCCAGGAGGTGGAGGTTGTAGTGAGCCAAGATCGCACCACTGCACTCCAGCCTGGACAGCAGTGTGAAACCATCTCAAAAAAAAAAAAAAAAAGAATTGCTTTGTCAAGTTCAAGAAAAAGGTGTTGAGGTTTTTTTTTTTTTTTTTTGAAATTATAGATTAATCTGGTAAAATAATTTTTGGCTTTCCAGCATCTGTGTCTGAGCAGGGAAGGGCGCCTCAGGCCCGCCTCCCTTACCAGACCACCTCCCAGACACACAGCACACTGGCGTTCCTTTCAAAGACTCCAGTTCAGGCAGGAGTGCGCCACATGGGCTGCCTTCTGCTGGGCTGGGGTCCTGAGTCCGGCTGCTGTCTCAGGCCACCTCTCCGCCCTCCTTCCACCTCCTCAACCTCTCTTTAGGTGCCTGTGGCGTCATCTCTGGGGCTCAGAGCCCAGCTTCACGGGACAAGTAGGGACTGTTGAGTTTGTACCTTCTGTCTGGACCGGATGTCCCGTGAATCTTTTATTCAGTCAATGAAGATTAGGGTTTTCTTCTGTAGGTTTTTAAATGAATACACAGCATTCATGCATCATTACGGGGTGCGGGTAAGGTGGTGTTGCATACACAGGATGGGCAGTGGTCATGTCGGATTATTTGGGATGTCTGCCACCTCGTGGACTGGTTGTTTCTAAGTGTAGGGAGGACCTCCTGTCCTCTTTTCTCACTATTTTGAAGTAGACAGCACACATGGCTAACTGTGGTCCACCCCCACTCTGCTGTGGAACGTGAAGTCTTACTCCCTCCGTCTGGCTGTGTCTCTGTACCACTTCCCAGACTCCCTTCCTCC
The DNA here is from genome assembly GCF_048565385.1 of Saimiri boliviensis. Classification (NCBI taxonomy): domain Eukaryota; kingdom Metazoa; phylum Chordata; class Mammalia; order Primates; family Cebidae; genus Saimiri; species Saimiri boliviensis. The sequence goes on along the minus strand of NC_133449.1, from coordinate 151,956,467 downwards.
CCGCCCACCCCACACCATACCCTCCTTCTCCCCCAACTCCACTCGATAGGTTCCCCTAGCTCTCCTGAGTGAGAATGTGCAGTGAGTCTTCCTGTTTTAACCACTCCCTCAATGTCTCTGAGGAATTCCTGGGTTTACACCACGATATGAGGCCGCCTCGGTGTCCTGATCTCCCCCAGTGCCACTACTCCACCTGCAGACAGCATAGCCCCTGGGCAAACTTACTGATCAGGGTTCCCCCGAAACACAAAACCCATAGAATGTTTGTACAAGTGCACATGCACATGCACGCACATGCACACACGGAGACACTTGTTACAGGGACTTGGTTCACCCAGTGATGGGGCAAGTCCCAAGAGCTGCAGGGTTGGGGGCAAGCCAGAGACCCAGGAGCACTCATGTCCTGCAGGACAGGGAGGCTGGGTCCATACACCCTCGGCTCCTGACTCCAGGGGCTGCTGTCTCCTAGTGCTGCTGCAGCCCCACTGTGTGCCCTCCTGAGGACCTCTGTGTCACTGGAGCTGGCTCTCGGTAAGTGTTGGGTGGGCGGAGGAGGGGGTGTGCATAAGGCTGACACCACCCTCCCACCCTGGGCCCTTTGCAACTTCAGCTCCCTCCCCAGGGTCATATCCAGTTTGTTTTTGTTGTTGGAAGCTAAATTTGGGTTCCAAAGCAAGGTTGCTCCTGAGCTGGTGGAGGAGGGGCTGCCACTTTCTGTCAGCTGTTCTGGACTTGGACCTTGCACCCTTCTGGGGCCCCAGCACTGCACCAGCAGCTGTGTGACTTTGGGTTCAGCTCTCGCAGCTCTGAGGTGTGGCTCACTCCAGCCACAGTCATTGTGGAGGGTATGTTTATAGGGTAGGCACTGCTGGCCCACAATGTGTGCTTAGCATGATGGTGAAGGCGATGATGGTGGTTGTGATCCAAGCCCCTTGGCATGGGTCTGTGCAGGAGCCCATTTGGTAGAAGCTGAGCCAGGCTCGTGGGCAGAGAAACAAATGTGGCTTCCAGTGAGCCCGTTGGCCATGGATCCTCCCTTTGTGCAGTAGTTCCCCAGTGAGGACTGCAGGCTTGGCTTTCAGCTCTGCCTTCACTGCCAGGCTCCTGGACCCCATGCACCAGGTCAGGGAGAGAAGGCAGAGAAGACCTTGCAAGCTGAGGGTGTTCCTGGCTCCAGCACACTAGTATGGGCATCAGAGGCCGGGGCAGCCGTGTTGGACCGCCCAGTAGCCTGAGGTCAGAGGACTCGGATAGAAGTCCTGCTGCACGCCATCACAATTGGGGGTCTGGGTGGGGCCCTTTTCTCTGCATCTCAGCTTCCCCATCTGAGAAATGGACCACCTGCCCAGGTCCTGGAGCAATTGTGAGCATCTGTCCCGGCACTGAGGGTGAGACTGGCAGGCGGATGATCTCTACAGACGCCCTGGAGTGAACGATAGAGGAGGTCCTTGTCCTTGCTGGGGAGAGGCCAGGTCATGACAGCCTGAGCCCAAGAGAACTGCCCTGGTGGCAAGAGCCTGGGGTAACCCAGAGACAGGATGGGTGTTGGAAGGATCAGCGCCCCTGCTCTGCCATTTGCTCTCACCCTGTGTGCTCAGAGGTGCCCTGTAGAGAGGGGAGGGTGGGGAGCTGGAGCCAGGAGTAGCCACAGCAGCAGTCGCCCTGGGGCCGGGAACTGTGGTCTCCTCAGGTGGGCCCAGGTGTTGTCCAGGTTCTGCAGCACCAACAAGTCAGCAGAGGTGTGGGGAGGGGTCTTTGCTGGGGCTGGGGTCCCAGGACTGGAACACAGGTGGGCCTCACTGCAGTGAGGGCAGTGATCAGGCTGGGGCGGTCTCCACTGGGCTACTGTGGGAATTCTGGGCTCTATCCTGAGGGTCACACAGAGCCATGGAGGCATCCTCTCAATTTGGAAGGTAGCCTGGCTGCAGAGTGGAACAGGGTACGTGGCAGGCTGAGCCGGGTGCTGGCTGTGGACCGGGCAGAGGTGGAGGCGCTGGTCTGTGCAGTGGGGTGTGATGGGTGGGCCCAGAGTTCGATTAGTGGGGACACAGCACTGCCTGGGCCTCTCTCCAACCCCCCACGTAGTCTGCTGGGCTCTGGGCTGAAGACTGAACCACAGGGGGGCCTGATGCAGTCCAGGCCTGAGCTCCAGCAGTTAGGGCCACCAACCATCCTTGCTAGCCTTTCTCTCTGATGCTCTGGGGCTTTGTTGTCCTGCGGAACCGGCGATGCATGAGAGTGTTCCTGGCACAGCCAGGTGGCCCCGCCCTTCCTGCTGCATCTGGCAGAAGTGCCCAGGATGCCTTCCCTGTCCCCGCTGGGTGCGGCCACACAGTCTGTGCCCCAGGCAGCAGGCCACAGGAACTGCTGAGGAGCCCGCTCATAATCCCCAGCCCTAGCAAGCAGCTCCCTTGCCCTGCAACTCCCTTCTCCTCTCCTCTTTCTTTCTGGCAGGTCTGTAAACTTTGCTAGTAACTCAAGCCAAATACCCAATTAGGGATATCTTCACAGTTGCATTGAAAACTGATTGAAGTGGAGCTCTTCAGAGCCTGACACAGCCACCCTGCACTTCCCCTGAGCTCGAGCCAGGCGGTGCTGGGGGCAGGGAGGGGCGGCGCTGCTGGGATCTCTGGCTGTCTGGAGGGGAGGCACGCCCTTCACCTGGGGTGGGCACCAAGCCCTGTCTCGGCCTTGGCCCCTGTGTCCTTACCTCTGGACCGCAGGCGGTCAGGAGGCTCCTTTGAGCAGAGCCCATGTGGGCAGGGCTGGGTGGTCTGCATGCTTGGTGGGCAACTGAGTGGAGACCCACGTACTGGTGGTGCAGGGCGGGTGGCTCCATGCCACAGCTCCCTTGCTGGATCCTTCGTGTGTTCTGAGTACCACCTGGATGCCAAGCCTTGAGGGCATGTGGATGGAGGGAACTGGGTGCCTGGTCCAGGGAGGAGAGCCAACCTGCCTCTGCCCTGAGGCAGTCTGTGGGCATCCTCATCCCAGAAGAGCAGGAGGGAAGCTGCAGCAGGGAGCAGAGCACATTCTTGTTGAGAGATGCCGTGATGACTGGAGGGCACCAGAGAAGCTTCGTCCTCCACCTGGGTTCTTCTGGCTCAGGAGATGCGTGAGGGTCCTACCTGGTAGGCAAGTAGTGTTCTCCGACTGTTCATGCAGCGAGCTCCTGGGACCCCAGCCTGGCCCCCACCGTGGGATCGGGACTGCTGTCCCTTCTATGAGTGAGAGAGGGTAGCTGCAGGGAGGGTACAAGACACCACCTGCCAGTGACCAGCCCCTAACGCCCGCTGGCCTGGCCTGGGCAGCTGCTGGCTCCCCTGCAGGTCCCTGGAGGGTATGTGTGCTCCGAGGGGCCATCTTAGTAGAGTCCTTTCCTCAAGGGCTTGCCCTCTGCCAGACGTGTCTCCTGGGACCCCCTGTGCTGTGTCTTACCGGGCGTGTCTCTCTAGGCCCCCCCGCCCATGTGCTGTATCTCCCTGGGTATGTCTCCTACCCCCCACCCAGCCATGTGTCTCCTGGGCAACCCCCCATGCCGTGTCTAACTGGGTGTGTCTCCCCCTCCCCACTGCCGTGTCTCACCAGGTGTGTCTCCTGGGCATCCCCCTCATGCCGTGTCTAACTGGGTTCGTCCGGGGACCCCATGCTGTGGGGTGTGTCATGCTCTTCTCTTTCTGCTGCCCAGCATGCTGCCTTGCACTTGCATGGATGGACCACATTTCACTCATCCATTCCTCAGCTGAGGGATGTCTAGGTGGTTCTGCCTTTCAGCTGTAGTGAATCATGTTGTTGTGGAAGTTTGGGTGCAAGTATTTGTGTGGATGCAGTTTTCATTTCTCCAGGCGAAAGGGAATGTACAAGTTCCAGGGTGCATTTCTGCTGGACACTGAGAGGAGCTGCCTTATGGTTTCCGAGGTGGCTTCACCTGTTGCATGCCCCCATGAGGCTCCTGGGGACCCCACCTTCCTGGCCTGGGCAGTGTGTTGTCTTTCTGAGCACAGCCCCACTGGTGGGTGCGGGGTGTGTTGGGATGCCCACACTTCCTAACAGGTGAGGCTGCTGGGCACTGTCATGGCTTGTTAGCCGCTCATAGGTCTTTGGCCAAACACCTACTTAAATCCTTGCCTATTTTTGACTGAATTGTTTTCTAATTGTTAAAAACGCATGCTTTGAATGAAGAGACCCCCCAAATAGGCTTCGTATGAGCAGCATGGCTGTTTATTCACCTGGGTGCAGGTGGGCTAAGGCTGAAAAGGGCGTTAGCAAAGGACAGTAGAAAAGGAGTGGGTTTTATAGGTTTGAGGTGGGCAGTGGGAAGTTACAGAGTAAGATCAGTTACAGTGGTGGGGGTAGGGGCAAGGAGTGTCCATTATCAGCAGTTCAGTTACTATGGCGGGTGGGGTAAGAGTAGTTAGGATGGTAGGGTGGGGTGAGGAGTAGTCACATTATCATAGTAACAGTTAAGATGGCAGAGTGGGGTGAGGGGAAGCTTATATGTGAGAGGGGAGCTCTACTGGGCAATCATGGATAATGGGGGAGTGGGAGGTGATCAGCGAAGGCTCCAGGCTTGCATATGGAGACCTGACATCATTTTCTTAATGCTTTCTTTTGATAAGCAAAGTTCTAAATCTTGATGAAGTCTACTGTATCACTTTTTCCTTCCATAGTAGTGCTTTGTCCTGAGAATTCCTTGCTGACCCCAGTGTTGCAATCACCTCTTTTCTCCAGAAGCTTTCGCCCTTAGACTAAGATCCTCATCCCACTGGTTCTGTACGTGGAGTGGGGAGGGGTCCACATCTCACTGCCCATGTAGACATTGGGTTGTTCTGACCCTGTCCATTGAAAAGACCTTTCTTTCCCCATGGAATTGCTTTCACCTATTTTTTTTTTTTTTTTTTTTTTTTTTGAGACAGAGTTTCGCTCTTGTTACCCAGGCTGGAGTGCAATGGCGCGATCTCGGCTCACCGCAACCTCCACCTCCTGGGTTCAAGCAATTCTCCTGCCTCAGCCTCCTGAGTAGCTGGGATTACAGGCAAGCGCCACCACGCCCAGCTAATTTTTTTGTATTTTTAGTAGAGATGGGGTTTCACCATGTTGACCAGGATGGTCTTGATCTCTCGACCTCGTGATCCACTCGCCTCGGCCTCCCAAAGTGCTGGGATTACAGGCTTGAGCCACCGCACCCGGCCGCTTTCACCTATTTTTTGAGAAGCCCCTGATGCTGAACATTTCGGTCTGGGCTGTCTTCTGTGCCAGCAATGCGCCCGCTTATCCCTGCAGCAGTCCCACGCAGCCTGCTATGGGTACTTCCCCAACTGTGAGACTTAGATCCAGGTAGCATGTGTCCTCCAGCCCGCCTTGGAAGACTGTTCCACGAATGTGCTGCATCGGCCTGCTAGGGCCCTCCTCGCTGCCCCGGACTGTCCTCAGCACCTCTGCACACCCCGTTTCCTGGCCCTGCAGCTTTCTGTCCCAGGAAGCGCATGGCTTTTTTCCTGAGTCTGCCCTGGGTCTCCTCCTTCCGTCACAGCGAGGTGCTGCCAGGACACCTTTTCAAACTGCAACCGTCCCCCTCCCAGCTTCCCGCCCCTCCTTGCTGCGTTTCTCTAGCACTTCTGCCCTGAGGTGTTTCTGTTGCACTTTGTTTATTTTTGATCTGTCTCCCTAGTTGAAAGGCAACTTCCATTAGGGCTGGGGCTTCATCTGTCCATGCACACTGTGTCCTCGGGGCTTGGGGTGATGCCAGGCACCCAGTACCTCTCCAAACATACCTGTTGAGGGAATGAAGAGCTGAGCAGTGTTTCTGAGGACCCTGGTCCTAGGGCCACTCCCAGTAAGACCCCAGTCCCCACTGCTCTGTGGCCCAGCAGGGAGGGCTCGGCTTTGGAATACCAGAGGCCCACACTATCCTTAGATGCCACTGCAGGAGGCTCCTGTTGCTGCCACAACACACCAGCACTGACTGAGTTACTTAACACAGCAGGGCCGGTGTGGCACTCAGGCCTGTCATTCCAGCGCTTTGGGAGGCCCAGGTGTGGGGGATTGCCTGACGCTAAGTTTGAGACCAGCCTGGGCAGCATAGCGAGACCCCATTTCTAAAACAAAAAAAAAAATCAGATGGGTGTGGTAGCACCCATCAGCTGTGCCTATAGTCCCAGCTGCTCTGCAGGCTGGGGCAGGATGACTGCTGGAGCATGGAAGTCGGAGGCTGCAGTGAGCTGTGATTGCACCACTGTTCTCTACCCTGCACAACAGAGCAAGACATTGTCTAAAAAAACAACAAACCAAAAACTCAACATGATGTGATCTTATGGTTCTGGAGGCCCGTACGTCTCCCTGGGCTAAAGGCTAGGGCTCATCAGGATTGGTTCGTTTCGGAGGCGCTGGGGAAAATCCATATCCTGCCTTTTCTGGCTCCCAGAGGCACCCCTGTGCCTTGGCACTCAGCCTTTCCTCCATCCTCAGAGCCAGAGCGCACATCTTCAGATCTCTATCCGACTCTCCTGCCTCCCTTTCTGACATGTGAAGACTTGTATGGTTGTAGCGGGCCACCAGGATAATGCAGGACCATCTGCCGTCTTACCATCCCTGCCCTGGACACATCTACAGACTCCCCTTCCATCTGTGGTCCTGGGGACCAGGCGTGGCCATCACCTCCTGGCGTGTGTCTGGTCTCCCGCCGCCCATCACAGTGTCATCTCTTGCCTCCGACCCCCAGGTCCTGAGGCCTCCAGGCCAGCACTGGCCAGGCGGGGGCTGGGAAGAGCCAGCTCGGCCGCATGTCTGGTGCATGTGGTAGAGGCAGTCAGGGAGCCTCCCCTCCACTCCCTGCAGAACCCGGACAGCCTGCGCTGCAGCCCCAGCTGCTCTACTGTGTCCTCAAGCAGCAGCTTCCCTCTCAGCCTCAGCTTTGTCCTAGGGGGAGAGGCCACTGGGGGCTGCTCTCCCTCCTCACCTAGCAGCTGTAAATCATGAAACTCTTGTGGTGTCAGCCGAGGGCTCTCCCTCCCCTCCACCCTATAGCCAGGGCTCCTGTAAGGTCCCGGCTTGCTGACTCCACACCAACCCTCATGCTGTAGCTCCTGGAAGGTAAAGCCTTTAGCCTCAGAGAGCCTCCCGGACAGTTCCCACTCCCTTCACTCCCTCCTCCAGGGTGGACACGTACCGCACGGATTCCTCTTCACGCAGAGCCTGTCTGCTTTGATGAGTCCCCAACCCCACCCCGGAGCCCCTCCTCTGGGAGGATGTGCTCCCAATGCTCTCGGGTCCTCAGCACTCGGGTCCCTGCTTCCACTCAACCCCAATCCCTGCTCCTTGCCCTGCTCCTTCCAGAGCCTTCTCTCTGGCTGCTCCAATTACTGGAGCAGTTCCATATCCTCTTCCTGAGTCTCCTGCTATCTGAAGAGTTCATTACATCTTGAATCCGAGGCCTTGCTGAATACATTAGCAGGTTTTCATAGACTGCCACATCTCAAAAAGGGAAAAGAGACAGGAGATTTAAAACTCTTGTCTTGCCAAAAGCAGACAGATTGACTTGAAAATGACCCAGTCAATAAAAGATGAGCTCTGGAAAGGCTTCCCTCTTCTCAAAGGGGGCTCGCCTGCCGGGGAGCTGAGGTTCTGCCAGCCTCTGTGGGGAAATTAATAATGCATGTGGCATGCAAAGTGGCTGGAGCCCCCACTGCCCCGCCCCCACATCTCCTGGGACCTCACCACAGCCACCACCCCAGGCCTCCCTCCACGGGCCAGCTACTGGGCACGTTCCTGGAAGGAGGCTTCCGGAAACATGAGGCAGCGGTATTCTGTGGTTGCATCTTGGCTCTGCTGTGATGTCACTGTGGTGTACTGTTCCCTCTGGAGTGTTTCTGGCTCTGGAAGGTGCATGCGTGATGGGTTCCCCGCGTGCACAGGGGCCCTGGCCATGAGCCTGTGAGGCTGGGTCTGCCTGGAGGCAGTGAGAGGGAAGTGCTGTGAAGACCTTTCCCCCACCCTGTCACCTGCCTGCATCTGCCGGTGCAGGGACAGGGAGCACAGGGTCCTAGTGGTGCTGATCCATCAGCTGCAGGGATCGTAGCCCTGCCGGTGCCACAAGGAGCTGCAAGAGGACGGACGTTCCTTGCCCACTGTGGGCTGGTGTCTCCTCACAGGCCTGCGGCCTCTGCAGTGGCCTCCCGTTCTCGTCTCTCCTGGCGCCTGCACCTTCCGCCTGCCTCACCTCACCCTAACAGGAGGAGTCACCTCTGACCTCAACCGCTTTCTTTCACTGGATTTTTTCATCTCTCATATTCCCTAAAAAGGGGGTTTACTTTTCCTTTTGAGCCAAGGCATGTCCCCATTTGCTGTCCATCTCTCAGATCGGCCATCCTTCGTCCAGTCGACAGGGCTGGCCATGCCATTTCCCCAGCTAATGCATGTGGAGCTGGCTAGTGCTGGGTTCTGCACCCGCACGCAGGGCCCTTGCTGCCATCTGGACCCCTGCCACCCCCATTTCCCACCGTTAGGATTTTGGGTCAGAATGAAACTATCCCAACAGCTCTCTGTGCTCCTGCAGACTTCCGGGTTTGGCGGTGGCTCCCATCAGCCCAGCCTGGAGAAGGGAGTGAAGGGAGCAGGAACCGTCGAGGGAGGCTTCCTGAGGCTAAAGGCTTTACCTTCCAGGAGCTGCAGCAGCAGACCTGGCATCATGGGGGTTGGTGTGGAGTCAAGTATCCGAGGGGATGTGGAACCCAGCCCACTCCTGCCACTTCCGCCCTGCAGTTGCCGCCTCCCAGCCCCCATTGCATAGAGAACCAGCCCCTGCCTTCAGGCAGCTCACATGGTGAGGGAGGTGGCCTTGAACAGGTGGCCGCAGCTGGAAAGGAGTGTGCTTGCACCAGAGGTACAGGCCCAGTCCAGGGGAGAGGGATGAGACACCCAGAGGGATCTCATCTGGAGGTGACCCTGGAGCCTGGTCTTGCAGAAGTTCACTGGTGAACATCATTCCCTGATAGAGGGCAAACGTGCCTGCCACATGTGGCAGCAGAAATGAGGACCGCACATTGAGTGTGCCTGGGGTATCTGGGAGGACTGTGGATTTGTAGTGGCTGATGGCAGGATGCCTGTGGGGCATAAAAGTGGCTGCACCCGGTGGAAGTGCTTCCCTTCCAAAGCCAGGCTCTGCCTCAAAAGAAGGACCCCTGGGGCCTGAGGAGGAGGAGGAGGAGGAAGAGGAGGGTGACAGGAAGTAGAATTTGGACTTTAGCAAAGAAAGACCCCGAGCAGAGGTGGTCCAGGGAATTCGTGAGGGTTGGTGAGGGAGGGAGGGTTGGTGAGGACAGACTGTTGAAACCTGGTACCCAGAGATGTGTTGAGTGCCAAGTCCAGAAAGCCTCAAGGTGACCCAAGTTTTCTGGCTCAAGGGGTGCAGGTGATGGATGGAGAGGTGGCTGCACAGGAACGGGAACTGTGGAAGTGGCAGTTAGGACATGGGGCACACTTGCAGTTATGAGACCTCATGGCTCATCAGGGCTGTGGGCTCAGGCAACTGAGGCTACTTGTAAGGACTGATATGCCCAGGCCAGGCCCTACCAGGGCCCATGGGCAGGGGGTGGGTGCAGGGTTGGGTCAGGAGAGAGGCCCTGTGGCCCCACATCCCCATGCTGGAGCCCACATCCCACCAGACTAGGGCCACAGGGAGCCCTCTCCCTGCTTTCTCATCATTGGTTTCCCAGTCCAGAAGGTGGGGACAGACGCAGCCATGCTCCCCAGGGGCAGGGCCGGGCCAGGCCAGGGTAGGTGCATAGAGGCCAGGTGTTCCTGCCCTGGACAGGCACCTACTCAAAGCCCAAGCAGGGCCTCACCTGAGGAACATGTTTCTGGTGAAGGAGGGGCCAGGACACAGGCAGACATGTGAACCCAGATGCTCGTGAGCTCTAGGGAGAAAGTGAACATGGGGTGCCCAGAAGACCCCCTGTGGTGTGGCCCGGGGAGGCATTTCTGAACTGAAGCCTGAGAGACTGATGGAGGCAGCTGCTCAGCCCCCGGACGGTGCTCCACATGGGGACTAGCTTTGTCCCCGAGCCTGGCGGGTGTTTGGGGGTCCGATAACAGTGCTGGCACATTGGACCAGCCCTCCCTGTAACCCTGGTGCTGGGGGTGCTCATGTGCTGCTGGCCGGAGGTTGTGGAGCTGGATCCTGGCCACCTGCAGCGTCTCCATGTCCATCCAGCAGGTGCCACATCTCTCACATAGGCAGGGTTTCCCGAGGATCACAGACCCAGGGCCACTGTCCCTCCTTTGCCAAGGCGCCATTGGGCTTCTGCTGCCAAAGGGCCCCATGGGGGCTGTTGAGCCTGGTGCCTGGGGGGCTGTCCCTTGGGGTTCAGCTGCTATGTTCTTGGTGGTGGGGGAGGAGTCTTCTCCAAATATGATCTCCGCACCCGCCTGTCACCCCGGGACTCTCCCGCTCCATAATCTGGTGGGCTGTAATTGCTGGTGTCTTTTCACATCATTTTTGTGCAAGGTGACAAACTGCTTGCTGGAGTGAGTCGTTAATCACACAGAGGTGCCCTGTTTGAAAGCCACACAGAGCGCGCCCAGGCAGCGCCTGCCAGGCACTGGGCCCACAAGCGGCTCCTCTGCATGTAATTCCAGGGTGAGCGCCTCCTTGCTGTTGCACAGCATGCCATTTCTGCCCAGCAGGGAACTCCTGGCTCATCGTGGAGGCCGCATCTCTAGGGCCCTCTGGCACCAGCTGAGTTGAAGCGACCATCTTCTTGGGGTAGCAGAAGGCCCTGGCTGGCAGATGGTAGCATCCTATCCACCTGTGGCCAAAGCCAGTTCCTGGGTACCTTGATTGCCTGCTGGCCACTCAGGCTGGTCTTGGAATTTGGATTTGGGGCAGGCAGGCAGCCCCTGAGATGAGCCGAGTGGGGTGCTATAGGCCATGCTGAGGCAGGGTTCTTACGGTGTGGCATCTTGGGGGGCCCTGGCCAGCCTGTAGGTGAGTCCCCACCTCCTGCCGTCTCTTGCATAGCCAGCTAGGACCCGGATACAAACCTTACAGCCACAACCACTGCAATGCCCTGTGCCCACAGCTGCTAATAAAATTGCATCAATATTTGATGCCTAATTATTAAATATTTAGAAATGTAAAACTGAAGTAGTTTAGAAGTTTTCAAGACATGAATAATTCAGTCCCAGGAAGCATGGCTTGGTGTTGGGCCTAGGCAGGACCGGGGCCCAGAATGTTCACTGCTGAGACACTCTGGCAGCTTGCCCACCCCTGGGCCTGGAGGCCACCTTGATGGGCTTCCTGTGTCTGCAGCGTGTGGGAGTTCTTAGTCATCTCTCTTCGAGGTCAGGCCTGGGCCTGGTGTGGGGGCCCCTGCGTCACCCACAAGTAACCACTCAGGTGCCAGGCACCTTCAGAGGCTGGTCCCGCTGCTCCAAGTCCAGGCACGTTCCCTCCTGGGCTGTGTTCTCACTGGCACCAAGCGTCTGAGAGTCATCTCTGACCTGTCAGACCTGTCCAGAGGGAAGATCTGGAGATGCTGATGCTGGCAGCTTCCCCGGAAACAGTCCAGCAGGCCCCTCTGGAGCTGCTGCTCATGCAAGTGCCCAGCTGCCACCAGGGAGACGGCTGCTGAGAGAGATGGAGAATAGACACAGGGGAAGCAGACCGTGTGAGGGGGTCATGAGAGAAATGCGTTTTGGGGGAGCTCCATAATGTTGACAACAGAAGGACTTCTTTGCTACTTCCAGGGAGTGAAAACCAGTCACTTGCAAAAGACTAGAAGTCAGGATGGCTTCAGGCTTCTCCACAGCAGCGCTGAGCCTTTGAGATGGGAAGGCGATGCCTTCAGCACTGGAGGAGAGGCTGGGTGCATGGCTCACACCCGTAATCCCAACACTTTGGGATGCCAAGGCAGAAGGAACACTTGAGGCCCAGAGATCAACACCAACCGGGCAACATGAAAAAATACATATATACAGCCTAAAAATATATATATTAGCCCAATGTGGTGGCGGGCTCCTGTGACCCCAGCTACTTGGGAGGCTGAGATGGGAGGACCGCTTGAGCCCAGGAGTTTGGGGCTACAGTGAGCAACAATCACACCAGTGCACTCCAGCCTGGGTGACAGAGTGAGACCCTGTCTCGAAAAAAAAAAAAAAAAAAAAAAAACACAACTGAAGGAGGGGTTGTTACAGCTTGGAATTTTGCATCTGGACAAATTATCCATCGGCCCTGAAGGTGAAGTAGAAATGTCTTCAGCCCTTTGGGTTTCCAGATGATATTCCCTGTCTCATGTCATCTCTCAGGAACCTGCTGAAGGGTGCGATCACGAGAGTTGGGGCAGCTACAGTCCTGGGCCAGGTGGCACCCAGTTCTGGCTGCAGCAGCTGTGACATATTTGCCGGGCCTGTCATTCTGGAATCTTAGCCTTTGAGCTGGGAAAGGTGCTGTGCCCGGGCCCCGCTCCATTATCAGGACTGTGTGTGGGTGAACGTCCTGCCTGGCCACCCGCATCCCCTGAGAGCCTTCTTCTCACCCTTCGGGGTGGCCCTGGCCGGACTTATTCCTGAGCTCTGGTGCCGTGGGCCACTGCCTTCTGGAGGCTCTGCCACACTCTCTGGGGACCAGGGCTGTCGCCCTGTGTCTCTGGAGTCAGTCCAGACCATGCTCAGGTGATCTGGGTGTCCTTGCAGCCCAGACCACACTGCCCCCTCACTCTACACCTGGACTTAGGCCTGCCACTCAGATTCTGTGCCGAGTACCTGTGACATCTATAGTCGACCAAGTGGTTGTTGACAGCATGGGGCCGGGTTTTAAGAAGAGGAACACGTTATGCCAAGAGGGTTTTCGCCTCCACTGTCTTACTGACCCGGGGGCAGGTGATGTTGCCCTCCTCACCCCACACCCAGGGAGGCAAGGGGGCTCAGAGAGGTGAGGTGGCTTGTCCGTGAACACACAGCCACTGTGTGGAGCTGGGAATCACCCCCTTCCTCCTGGCCATAGGGTATCATTGGTGGGACTGGGCATCTGCCAAGTAGAATTATCCGCTTGGCTTGGCCTGGGCCTTGGGGGCTGCTTTGTTTAATGGTGAAATATTAGTCCCTTTTCGTGGGATTTTTAAAGCCTGAAAATCCCAACATGGTTAACTGTATTTTATTCACTATTTAGAAAGAAAAATGGCTCTGCCTCAAGTCCCCAAAGGAAAATTTCAAAAGCTGCTTCCAGTTCCTAAACTGAGAGTTGTGGTGTAGTCTGGGACTTGGGGCCCATGGTGGCCCCCATGCAGGCCTGGACCCAGGCCAGCTCCTCACTGGGGCATCTGTCTAGGCTCGGGGCAGGAGCTGGGGGACAGTGGGCCAGGGACAAGGTGATGGTGGTTGGGAGATGGGGGCATAGCAGGGGCTGGAGTAGCTGAAAGCAGCTCTGAGGCCATGGGTACCCTTACCCTCCCCTCATAGTCTGAAGCCCCTGGAGGCCCCCGACTCTCATAGTGACCCTGATGGCCACAGCAGGGTTAGGATTGGGGGCTTGGGAGCAGGACAGTGGCAAGGCCTCTCTTCAGCCTGCCTTGATCTTAAGGGGTTTTTCTCGGAGGCCATAGGAAGGTTGTATGTTCAGGGATGAACATGGGTGTTCAGGGTGAACGGATGTTCAGCGGTAGGCGCGTGTGCCGCCATCTGCTGTGTGTGTGCCTGCTTGTGGTTAAGCTGACCATGAGGCTTGTGCAGGGGCAGGAGCTCAGGGCGGTAGGGGGATGGTGGCTTTGCTCACCTGAATGTTCAGCACACGCCCATCTCGCACTCCCATGTTCCAGGTTCTCAGGTGCAGGGCGGGTTTGGTAGTGACACACAGGCCTGGCCCCACCCCCCTGAGCTCCAAGTACATCGAAGGGAAGGAGCATGAGGCCCAGGCATCTGAAACAGCTCTGTGGGAGCCACAGTCTGCACCCTGCAGGGAAAAGAGAGAGTGTGCAAAGCCTCTCAAAAGAGAGGCTGGAGCCAGGGAGAAGCTGGGTGCAGGAGAGGCAGCTGGGAAAGGGAGCAAGCAGTCAGAGCCCTGGGGCAGGACTGGAATGAGGTCAGGCCAGGACCAGATGTGGCTACATTGATGGCCAGGCCAGGGCACCCAGCGGGGTGTGAATACCCCAGGAGAGAGCCCTGCCTCAGCCCGTGTCTTGCTGCAGGAGCATGGAGCTCTGTCTACATGGCTGGCGTTCCCATCCTGGACAGGGACTGGACAGGGTGGCAGGAGCAGTATTGGCCCAGAGAACCGAAGCCAGCCTGAGAAGAGGCTGCTCAGGGGCTTATGGAAGCATCAGGGCTGGCATCTCTTCCGCATGTGGGGTCTTCCCATGTGGGCCAGCTGCCTCAGCTGCACAGGGCTGGCGTCCTCAGGCAGCGCTGCCCAGTGCCTGCAGGTGCCTACAGGTGCTTGGTAAACAGAGTGGCCCAGGCTCTTTTTTTTTTTTTTTTTTTTTTTTTGGTGAGACTGAGTTACACTCTTGTCATCCAGGCTGGAGGGACAATCTCAGCTCACTGTGGCCTCTACCTCAGCCTCCTGACTAGCTGGGATTACAGGTGCCCACCACCATACCTGGCTAATTTTTTGTGTGTTTTCAGTAGAGACGGGGTTTCACTGTGTTGGCCAGGCTGGTCTCAGGACACAGATAGGGGTTAGGCTGACCCCACTTGTGGTACAGGTCCCAGAGGAAGGTCACAGAGTCCAGGCCCACAGAGTTGAGGTAGTGCCAGGGCCTCTTCCCACTGCAGGACGAGCAGCAAGGCCAGAGCCCCCGAACCCTGAGGGTTCCCTGGGCCCTGAGGCTCATGTAGCCTGCAGGCCCGGTTCAGCCTGCGTATAGCTCAGGCCCCTGGGGAAGGCTGGAAGTGGACAGGCAGTGCCCTGGGGCCATGCTCCTAAGATCCACTGGTACCTTTCAAAAGGATCTCTGCTTGCTCTCGTCTACATATGCCCCGTAACACTCCAAGAAGTAAAGAGGATATAGGGAAAAGTACTGTTACCTCTTCCCTGCTTCTGAAAGTCCTAGACCCCAGCATTTCTGTCCCCGTCCCCGTGGGCCGTACCTGTGTGTTGGCTCTTTCTGTCCTGCCAAGGTAGAACCGTTCTCCACATTTCAGGCTGTGAACTGGGCCTCTTGAGATAAGTGCCGTAAACGCTCCTTTATCCTGACATCCAGGCTCTCAGGCTATAAAGCCTCTCTTCCCTGCTAGCTAGCCTTTGTGTAATGGAGCGCAATTTATTTTTATTCTGTCCTTTTCGTGGCTGCCTCATGTCATCCCAGAAGGAGGCAGGTATGAGGCTAAGGTAGTGAGGGGGTAGCTGTTTAGGCACCCACATTGTGGATGCCCTCATTCCCCTGGAACACCCCAGGACCCGGGCCCTGGGTGGCTGCTGCCGCATCCTCTCTGACTCCCACTTGAACACCTGCTGTTCTCCTTCCTCTCCTGCCCCTCACCAAGGACCTGAGAGCCCATCGGCACCAGAAGTGTGTCTCTGCATCCCTGCAAGGTGTTAGCAGGAGCCTCCAAGAGGGCTGGCTCTGCTCAAAGTAAGGGTTCCAGGGGTGTGGAGGAGGGGCCCAAGGAGGGCAGGCATCCAGGCAGAGGGAAGCGGCTGCTTCCTAGGCAGTTTCTCCTGGTCAGTGTGGCCAGAGTTCAGCATCCCCAGGCAGGAAAGGTGGGAGCCAGGGCTGTAGGTGGGCTGGGCCAGGGCTCTGAGGGGCTCAGGGCCTCTACGGTTTGCCTTTAAGCCTGGTGTGGCCCTGGAAGCCAGAGAGGAGGGCCTAGGTCAGGCACAGGGCTGTTGCTTCTCACCCTGAGAGGTCTCTGCCACTGGCTTCTAGGGTCTCTGAGAGGAGCCTGCCCAGCGTCCAGGCCCACAGAACCCAGCCTAGAGGAAGCCCAGGCTCCTGGCTCACTTGAGAGGAGGCCACGTGAGAGCAACTGCCAAGATAGTGATGACATCTCCAAGGCGGAAAACCCATCTTTTATTTATTTAATCCAAACCATTGTGTGAATTATTCATTCACCTTTATGTAAGCAGCTGAACTACAGGGATGAAGAGGAGTCAGAATGCTGGCTTGATCTGCTCCAAGCTGAATCGACCATTGAGGCAGCCTTACCTAGAGGATGGACCCTTCCCTACCTGGACAGGAGACCAGGGTCAGGGCCCCTTCCCCTCCAAGGGTCTATGTGGCATGGAGGTGGTCACTTACTCTCCAGGGCCCTGGGTTTCGGCTGTCAGCAGGCGGGAGAGTGGCCCCTAGGAGAGAAAGCAGCAGCCCGGCTGCTCCCAGCTGCATGGGTGGTGGTTTTGCCACTGAGAGAGAGCCCCACACAACACCTTCCTCGCCCTGGGACCTCATGCCAACCCACCATGGGTGGGCCATGCAGCCTGGAGCCCCGACTGCTTCCTGTGGTCTGTAAGCAGCATAGAGGCAGCTTTGAGGTCTATGGGAAAACATGGCTGTTTCCTCCTCCAAAGTCAGGCTGCATTTATAACCAAAATCTAATTCTTCCCCTTTGGATGTCTGAGACGTATTGAAGGCAGCACAGGCCCCGTTAGGGGTAAACTATGGCCTCTGAAGTATGGTCTCTGCATTCTTCCTTCTGTGTATTGGATTCCTGCTACCGATGGCCCTGTCTTCCAGAGGATCAGCCCAGGGATGCAGGGAAGAATATTGGGGTCATTGCTGCCAATTAACCTTCAGATTTCATTGCCTGATTGCTCGATTCATCAAGGGCCCCAGGCCCCGGGCCCTAGGCCTTTGGCCTTGTCCTGCTGGAGGAGCTCAGCTGTAGAATAACAATGTCCCACAGGACTGTGTGCCGGCAGCGGAGGGAGGAGGCCAGGTCAGGGCAAGAGCCGAACCCAGTGCAGACGCTGCAATCCTGCAGGTGGACCAGTGCCAGGGTCCCCCTGCTGACAGACCCACAGTGGTACAGACCCCATCTCCTCCCAGCCTCTGACATCCCAATGCCATGAACACAGGCCCTGCACTGCTGCTCCTTCCAGAATCCACGGCAGGCAGCGCCCTTTCTCTTGCAGCGCAGCAATGAATCTCTGTGAGCCTCGGTGTCCTTGTGTGTGGATTGGGGGTCAGACTGTGTTCGTAGCTGTCACGGCCAGGCAGTGAGTGAACTTGCACATGGAACATGCTGCTTGACTGAACTCATGCGGTCGGGGATGCCCAGCAGCTCTGAGCTCTCAGTGGTGGCCTCTGGCACACGATCTGGCCAACGCCTTTGATATCCATGTGGTAGACAGGTCCTGGGAGACGGGGTGAAGGGATAGGTTTGGGGTTACAGGTCGGGGAGACTGAGCCAAGCTGGAACCATGGCCTTTCCCACATTCTCCGTCTTCCTCTGCAGGTTTGAGGGCTTTTTGTTTGCACTTGGTTTCTGTCTCTGCTTACCTCTTCCAGGAAGCAACCCTGACTGCATCCATCTGCCGTAAACCGGCCTGTAAGCGTCTCTTCAGACCACTGTGCACGAACTCCCAGGCAGCCCCTCTCTCACTCACTGTGACCTGGCCAGCAGGCACTCACACTTGCGTCTTCCCTCACCCTCCTCTGGGGGACCCCACACCCATCCTGCAGCCTTCAGACTCATCTTTAACTCAGGACCAGCCTTCCCCCAGGTGCTGCATGGGCTTGGAACCCTTGGTTTTTCCCCAGCCATGTGGCCATGGTTGACTTGAACGTCCCCTTTCTCAGCCCAGCCAGGGAGCTGACCGTCCCGTGCCTGGATGTGGGCGCTTGCATCAGTTCTGTGATTTGGTCCCTTGTCCTAGTGGAGGGAGGCTGGCGGCTGGCCCAGCTCCTCTGGCCTGCAGGATAGGATCCAGTGTCTCCCGTCCCCGCCTGGAGCGGTCCCGGGCCCCTGCAGGGCTCCCCATCGCCAGCTCCAGACAGCACTGCTGGGAAGCACCCGGCCTAGGGGACAGCTCTGTGTGCCTCTAAGTGGAGCCAGTCCTGATAATTAATGGGGGGATAAATCGAGGCTTAATTACTTGGAAGACCTCTCGGGTGAGAGATTCATGATCATTGCTGTTATCCTCCTGATGGCTCTGCACAGCATTTCCTCCCCAAGCAGCTGTAAGTCCTGGCGGGTAGGGCACAGGGTTGTGCCCTGAATGGTCACTTAAAGCCGTGTGGGGGTCAGTGGGCCTGGGCGGGGCCAGCTGTCATCTCACAAGTGGTCTGGCCTCAGAGGTGGCTGGCAGGTCAAAGCCCTGGGGCAGTAGGATCCAGAACGTCCAGGAGGCTTCCCACCTGCCTCCCTGTTTCTGAGTGCTGGCTCTGTGGGGCAGGCCTCCAACCCTAGAAAGGACCCAGACCACCGCCTGGGAATGGATGGTCAGGATCACTGGGCAGCTTGGTGGCCCAGGCCTTCACTTCGGGACCCATGTCCTCAGTGCCACCTTCTCTCAGGGTTCTTGCCTAAATGGCTGGAGCATTGGGGCAGGGGTGCCCCCAAGGCATGCCTGATCCTGTGGCTTCCTGGCAGTGACTAGGGTGGCTCCAGGCATTGTCATGATGGCCAAGGGCTGGTCCCTGTGGAAGGGCCCGGGCTGCTTCTGGAGTCCAGCCCTCAGTTACTGTTCTTAATGCGGTAACTTTATTAAGAGTGTCAGTCTGTGTCAGTTCACCCCTCACTCTGGTTTCCTCATGCGTGCAGATGGAGGCTGGCCGGTGCGACACGTGGGCCGCCTTCGTCCCTGGGCAGCCTCCACTCCTGCCCGCACTCTGCCTTCTCCTGGGTCCCCGCCCCTCTGGCCTGGTGCCTCACTCACCATCTCCTTCCCTCCCTCCCACAGAGCTGAGGAAGCAGGTGGAGAGCGCCGAGCTGAAGAACCAGCGGCTCAAGGAGGTTTTTCAGACCAAGATCCAGGAGTTTCGAAAGGCCTGCTACACGCTCACCGGCTACCAGATCGACATCACCACGGAGAACCAGTACCGGCTGACCTCGCTGTACGCCGAGCACCAGGGTGACTGCCTCATCTTCAAGGTGGGTCCCGCTCGCGCTGGCTCTCCTGTCTCCTCTGACGGGGAGATCTGATTGTAGCCCTCGGCAAAGGAGCAGCCTCATGTCTGAAGGCAATGGTGTAGTGGGCCGGGTGGAAGGGAGATGCGTTGGCCTGTTCTCGTCACCCCTGAGGCTTCTCAGCCTTGGACTAACCCCATGTGGCTTTGCAGCCTTGGACCCCCTGGGCGAGGAAGGCCCAGAGCCGTTCCCCTGACTTTCTTGGCCTCTGTCTGTCCTGACTTGGGCTTCGTTCCGTGAGGGTTGGGGCCCCAGGTGTGTGTCGGTGTGTCAAGAGGCAGCAGCGCCTGGGGAGGACTGAAATCCATGTGGGGCCAGGCAGGGGGCACCTTTCAAGCCGCCAGGCCAGAGACTAGCGCAAGGTGAGGTAGACAGACTAGAAGAGGAAGGGAGAGCCAGCCGCGTCTCCACACTCGCGTCCTGCAAGCCAGCGGGCACTCTTCTGGTTTGCTGGTGAAGCTGAGCTAGGTCCATGGTTGTGGGCATGAAGAGTCTCGGGTGAGCAGGGTCCGGTAGCAGAAACTGGGGTGTTCCATGTTGACTGACCATCAGGGTGGAGGTGGCACCATATGGACCTTCAGTACCAGGAAATCCAGGGCGACAAAGGCTTGTTATCACCACCCCAGTGAGCTAACCTCCCTTTTGTGAAGATTGTGCCATTGGCCTGGTGTGGCATCTTGGCCCTAGCATAGCCTCGAGGCTGCTTCAGGAAGGGTGGAGTGGGCGGTGACTGTCGGATATGGGTACAGGCAGAGACCAGCCCTACCTGAGAGCTGCTGCAGTTTGTCTGCAGCCTCTGCGTGTCTTTCTAGAAACAGAGACCCGACTGTTTCTTTTGATTTGTATAAAAGCCGTACCCAGTGCGGCCTACATGTGTCCATCCGCCTCTCACAGCAGCGAGCCACTGCCCATTGGAGTCAGCCTTAGCCCGGCTCTTCCTCCTCCTTCTGCAAACTCACCTGTCTCCCTACCCAGTGCCGCATGGGGCGCAGTGCTGGCTCCTCTGCTTTCCTTCTGGATTTCCTGCTCTTCAGATCATGTTCATCCACGTCTACACTCTTGAAACTCTCAAACCTTTGAATAATACAAACACACAAAATCTTGAAGCTATCAGAAATGTACTTCTTTGCTTTTACATAATTCTGTAAACTTTGAATAATTCACAGAGAGGTGTTTAATACATGATAGAAATTCCATGGGTTTTGAAGATGATTAGGTATTAATAAAGGTGTATCATGAACAGTCACCACTTAACACATCACTCGTTACATCAACATTTACAAATTAAGAGGCGGGGGTTTCCCCAGATCCTTGCCTGTGCTGTAGTTGAAGCGATAGTCTTACGAAGACTAACTCCAGCAGAGCCCTGGGGCATCTTCCACAGGGTTTTGTATTTAGATTGTCAGAAATCCGAAAGAGAGAAGCAAGTCACCCACCTGCGAGGGGCCACCGCGGCCGCGCTTTACTGTGTTTACTTCCGGTGTTCTATGCGTAGGCACGTGCAGAGACATGTTCGTCTACATCTGGTAACTCGTAATCCTGGGATTCCATTGTGTGTGTTCCTGTGTTACTTTTTAAAACACCATCAGCAAGTAGTTTCTTGACCACTCTCATAGCCCCTCGTGGCCTTCTGGAACCCCTACCTGGTATCCTCAGGTTTCCTAGACACTGGGTCCCTCCCCGTCGTGCCCTCAAGTGTGAGCCCTGCCACTCTCCCTGCTCAAGCCAGCATCTCAGCTCCCCTAGAACTTCAGCCCTCCTCCCCACCTTGGCATCCTCTCAGGCCCCAGACTCCTAAGGTCAGGGAGAGGCAGGGAGGGGGCCCCAGGAGGAGGAGGCAGGTGGGTAGAGAGCCCAGGAGCTGGCCAGCTCATAGTGTACAGGAGGCCTGGCTCGTCCTGAGGAGCTGAGGTTCCTGCAGGGATCTGGCCTGGGCACTGCAGCTCCTGCTGGGCATCCTGCCTGCCTTCCTAGACTCTTGTGATCTGGAGCCTTGGTGTACTCCCCAGGCTACCCCCTCACTGCCCATCCCCAGCCCTTGCTGTCCCTTCTTTCTAATGGCAGGCCTGACCTGGCCTGACCTGACTCTCCAGACCATGGCCTGTCCTGGCCCAAGGCCTGTGTGAATGTGTCTTTGCAGGCCCTGAGGGATGGGTGTGCTGGGTCAGAAGCCACGGAGCTGAGGCAGCTGCCTCTGGAAGGGCGGCTGGGCCACCGGCCCAGCGCTCCACCAGCAAGGCCTGGTGCCCACAGCAGCCCAACTCCCCACCCTCCCAGCCGCCCACCACACCTGCTCTGGCTGCATTCCGGGGACTCAGGTGGATGGCGTCAAGGAACAAGGTTGCTTTTAGCTCAGCTACTTTCCCACTGTGTAACATGCGCTGTGTTTTCATGCTTGAAGCTCACAGAATCAGGGAGATTAAAGGATGGAAGGGCTTTACAAGTTGATGTTTGGAGGCAGGGCTGAGAGCTCCCTGGTGGACCTGACAAAGAGCGCTCTGGGCAACCAAGACAGGGGGCTGACTCAAGGTGAACATGTGGGCTGGTGCCCAAGTGCAGCCATTGCCAGCGGAGTGCCGGCTGGGCCTCTGACTCATCTGTAAAGTTGGTACAGTAATATCTGACCCACAGGAGCAAGTGGGATCATGCTCCCAGCACACCTCATAGTTGCTGAGACCCCACCTTGGTCCATCAGCTTCATTTCTGAGAGTGAAGCCCCTCAGGCAGATGCTGCTAATTTGTGCCTGCATTTGTCCGCGGGACCCCAGCACCAAGGCCAACCTGCTCTATCCTCTTCACATGGGCCCAGCTTGCTCATAGATACCTTCTCCAGGAAGCCCTCCTGGGTTCCCCAGACCTAGGACCCTTTCTTCAGCTGACTCCCCTCCTAGGACCTGCCACCTTGGGTTTTGCCTGACAGGGGACTCTGCCAGAGGTTTTATTCCATTGGGCTAATTGTCCTTTGAGGGTCACCAGGGAGCCTAAGCGTGCGCCTCCCCACTACTGGGCTTCTTGTTCTTAAAAATGCTTCTTGCCCCACTTCTTTACCTGGCTTCCTGTCATAGCCTTTTTCCCCTGGCTTCACCTAGCCCCCACCTTCTCCTCCTCCTCCTCTTCCTCCCACTCCTCTTACTCCTGCCAGAGTCTGTCCTGCCCAGCCGGCATGCCCTGCTGCCAGCTGCACCCAATACCCCACATGTGCCCTCCCCTTTTTGGAGGGCTGGGGCCTCACCGACCTTCCCGTGCCCCATCCGGTTGACATGGTGGGATCTCCTGTTGGAAGGATCTGGGCCTTTAGAGCATTTTCATGAGGGCCGACGCTGGATCTCAGGCTCCTCACCTATTGAGTGGAGATGACTGCA
Organism: Saimiri boliviensis; assembly: GCF_048565385.1. NCBI lineage: Eukaryota > Metazoa > Chordata > Mammalia > Primates > Cebidae > Saimiri > Saimiri boliviensis. Next base: position 151,934,043 of record NC_133449.1, on the reverse strand, counting down.
GCTCACCTCGGAGGCTGCAGGAGTCGAGTCTGATAAGTGCTCACAGCCAGCCCTGGCTGCCTGTGGAGCTGGGGAGGGTTCACGTCACGCTGGGATCCCTGTTGGCTGGTTCAGCTCCAGCCCATGGGGCACTCATGCTACTCCCAGAGCTGTGATCCTGCAGCCCCGCCTGCCACCGCTCAGAGCCACAGGATAGCCCTGCCAGCCTCTACTGCACTCTCATGCCCTCTGAATGTTCTTCCCTGCAGCTGCCTGAACCTCTCCTGCAGGGGCTTGGCCACTGGGGAGCCAGCTAGGCTGGGCTGGGCTCCTCGTGGGGCCCATGCTGAGCAGGTGTGTGAGGGAGCAGGAGGCGGGGTCTGCACGCTTTGGCCTCCTGGCCTTCTCTGCCTGTAGCTCTTCTTTGCTGTGCCTCAAGTGGGCAGAAAGCGGAGGGCCTCTGTAAGTGGCCCTCAGTGTCCTGGTCCCTGCAGACCTTCTGGATGGCCTGCAATACTCCAGCTTTCAAAGGCTCCCGGTGAGCTGACTCTTCGCATGTCCTCTTCTGGGCTACTCTTCACTGGGTGAGGCTATCAGCCTCCTGAGAAATCCTCGTTGGGTGCCAAGAGGACAGTCCTGGAGCTGCCAAGTCTTCTGGCAGCAGCTCTGACCAGGAGATCAGCGTCCGTCCTGCCCCATCCATCTGTCATGCCTGTCTCCTTTGTACCCAGGACACCAAGCTTGGTGACAGGAGAAGCACTAGTGTGGTTCACAGCCGCCCCACACCCCAGCTCAGGGCCTGGCTTACGAAGAGGGCGCTCCAGAGCTTTGCCAGACAGACAGAAAGACAGGTTTCGGGGGAGCAAAAAGGAAGAGATAAACAGCGAACAAACGGACAGCAGGCTGACCTCTAGGGTGAGGGCTCATGTTGGCACCTCTGCCTGCAGACAGACTCCTCAGGGCCAGGTGGTGGTGGCCCTGGCCTCCATTGTCCAGAGGGGAGGTAAGAGACACTCTGCAGTTACCTTGTCCCTGGCAGCTCCTGACCCTGGTGTGTACCCTTGACCAGGCCACTGTGCTCCTGTGAGACTCAGTTTCCCCATCTCTCATGAGGAACGTGGTCTGGGTGTTCCCTGGGGTCCCTGACCCTGGCCTCCGGGCTTCAGAAGGGCATCCCCAGGGAGCTGAGCATCACTGGGTGCTTCCGGACGGATCTGCCATGAGCTGCCATGCTGAGGGAGGGCCATGGAGGGCAGAGGCTAGTGTAGGAGGGCAGGGAGAGCAGGGAGACAGGTTCCCTGCCCCACCCCACCCCACCCCACCCCACCTGACCCCACCTGGGTGCTGGCAAACATGGTTCCTGTGCTCCTGAAAGATCCTGCCAAACCCCGGCCTCCTGGCCACTCCATTCATTTTATCTGATTTTCCCCCAAATGATTCTTCAGGCAGAAAAGGGGCTGCATACGGAGTTAGAAATAGCCAAGCTCATTCCAGTCAAGCGGGTTCCACAGATGTGTGCTGAGATAATTGAGGGTTTGCCACACAGTCCCCTGCCGCTCTGCCAAGGAGAACGGGGCTTCCCATCCCAGCCAGGACCAAGCCTCTTGTCGCCGCATGGGTGGAGGGAGCTGCCTGCCTGGGCTGCTGTTTGGGGGAAAGGCAGGAACATCTCAGCTCCAGCTATTCCTAATGGGAGCACACTGCCTCTGCTCCTCTCCCTCCCGAGGGGAGACAGAGATCCCAGAGTCCTTAGAGCTTCCTGGGAAGGCCTTGGGCTGCCTGGGCCCGGAGGAAGGGAGGCACAGAGCTCCTGGTCTCTCCTTCCTGGCTACACTCCTCCCAGTGGTTCTCAGGGAATCCTTCCCACCTCCCCTTTCCCCCTCTTCTCAAGACCAAGGGAAGAAATGCTCCTGTTAACAGGAATGAGAAAATCAATGGTAAGAAGGAGAAGTGGAATGACCAGGCGGGGACCACAGAGGAAATGCAATTTGGGGCAAAACCATGAACTTCTGGTGTCTGTGAGACACACTGGTTCCAGCAGGCTCCTCATTCCTTGCTGCCCAGGGCCCTCCCCGGCTCAGAGGCTTGCAGGGTGGGCATCAGGGTCAGAGGCGTGGATGGCACAGATTTCGGAATCTCACAAACCCAGCATCACCACCGCATGTGAAGCACAGCAGGCCTGTGGTGACATTGACTTCCTGGATTTGTCATATGGCTGAGGAGGAAAATTGTACAGGTCCAGCTTCCCCAATTCAAAAACCTGAAATCAGATAAGTTCCAAAATCCACAGCTTTCTGAGTGTGGATCTGTCGCTCAAAGGAAATGCTTCATGGAGCATTTCTGATACCGGATTTTCAGATTAGGGATGAATATTTGCATGACGACTCAACCAGTAGGTACATAATACAGGTATTCTAACAACCAGAAAAATTGGAAATCCCAAACACTTGGTCCTAAGCATTTCTGATAAGGGATACTCAGCACTCATCTGTGTGTATACATGTGAATCTAGTACAGTCACACTTCGCTGGACAACAGGGATATATTCTGAGGAACGTGTTGTCTTTGCGGGAACATCCTTGAGTGACTTACACAAGCCTGAGCCACGTGGCCTTCTGTATCCCTGGGCCATGCAGCCTCTCGCACCCTGGGCTATGTGGGTAGCCTGTTGCCGCCAGGCTGCCAAAGCATGCAGTACACGACTGTGCTGAATGCAGTAGGCCGCAGTGGCACAGTGCTGAGCATCTGCATGTCTGCAGGTGTCTAAATATGGACAAGGGGCAGTAAACATGATGTGTGAAGGGTAGAAAGTGGTACACCCGCATAGGGTTCTTTCCATGAACAGAGCTTGTAGGGCCGGTGGGAGCTCTGGATGAGCCAGTGAATGACGGTGAGTGAGCGTGAAGGCCTAGGACGTTACTGTGCGCAATTGGAGACTTCATAAACACTGTACCCCTTAGGTGACACTTAATTTATTCAAAATGTTTTTCTTTCTTCAATAATAAATTATTGTTTGAGCACAGTGGCCCATTCCTGTAGTCCTAGCACTTTGGGAGGCTGAAGTGGGGGGATCAGTTGGGACCAGGAGTTCAAGACCAGCCTTGGCAACATAGCAAGACCCTGTTTCTACAGAAAATTTAAAAACTAACCGGGCATGGTGGCACCTCCCTGTAGTCCCATCTACTCCAGAGGCTTAGGAGAATTGCTCGAGCCCAGGAGTTGGAGGCTGTGGTGAACTATGATCATGCCACCACACTCCAGCCTGGGTGACAGAGTGAGACCCCATCTCCAATAATAATAAAGTTTACTGTAACTTTTTGATGTTATAAACTTTTTAATTTTTTAAATATTTTTGTATAACACTTAGCTTACAGCACAAGCATGTTGTACAGCTATGGGAAACTGTTTTTATACAGCAGCTTTCCTGGGAAGTGAAAACAGCCCCACATCCCTCGTCCTTGTGCCAGTACAGGGTGGCGTTGCTGTGTACCCTTCTTTCCCCCTCCTCATCCTCACCATGCCTGCTAGACCTCAGCTGGGTAGGTTAGGAGGCTGGGGGTGGGCGGGGAGTGCACAGAGCCTGCTGCTGGCATCTAGATGGCTGATCCTGCCGGGGTCCCACATTCTGACTGTTGCATAAACTGTGGAACTCCCAGACAAGAAGACTGTGCCCCAGGAGAAATGAGAATATGGGCGTCAGGCAGGATCCACACTCCTCTGTGGCCACAGATAGCCCTGGGGAAATGACTTCTGGCCTCAGCTCCCCACGTACAAAGTAGGACCCGGGAGCCCACTTCTCAGGTGCTGAGCAATGACTAGCTGATAAAACAGCACAGGAAGCCTCAGTTTCCAGGTTCCCTCCCTTCCTCATTGTCTCCCTCCTCCTCCCCCATGCCCCCTGTGCACCTGCGGCAACCAACACAGCGCCAGGCTCTGTGGAAACTGGCAGGATGGCTTCTGTGTTGTCTTTTCCCATTATGTTGCTATAAAGGAATATCTGAGGCTGGGTGATTTCTAGAGAAAAGGCAATTCCACGATTCTGGTGGATTCAAAGTTCAAAAGTGGGCATGTGCGCCTCTGGAAAGGGCCTCAGTTTGCATCCACTTACGGTAGAAGAGGAAGGGGAGCCGCCCATGTGGGCAGAGATCACATGGCAAGAGGCCAAGGGGGTAGGGTGCCAGGCTCCTTTTGGCAAGCACCTCTCATGGGAGCAAAGAGGGAGACCTCGAAAGTTCCCTCAAAGGCAGCACCAGGCTGTTGTTGAGGCTGTGACCCCATGACCCAGACATCTCCCTCTAGATCACATCTCCAACATTGGGGATCTTTTTTCAACAGGTGACTTGACAGGGAGAAACCAATAGCCACACCAGAGCACGTGGTCCTAGGATGAGACCCTCCCAGGGATCTGGGCCCACAACACCCACACCAGACAGAGCACGTGGTCCAGGGGTGAAACCCTCCCAGGGATCTGAGCCCACCACACCCACACCAGACAGAGCACATGGTCCAGGGGTGAGACCCTCCCAGGGATCCGAGCCCACCACACCCACACCAGACAGAGCGTGTGGTCCAGGGGTGAGACCCTCCCAGGGATCCGAGCCCACCACACCCACACCAGACAGAGCACTTGGTCCAAGGGTGAAACCCTCCTGGGGATATCAGCTCACCATATCCACACCAGACAGAGCACGTGGTCCAGGGCTGAGACCCTTTCGGGGATAGGAGCCCACCACACCCACACCAGACAGAGCACCATGATCCAAGGGTGAGACCCTCCTGGGGATAGGGGCCCACCAAACCCACACTAGAACATGTGGTCCAGGGACCTACCAGGGATATGGGCCCATCCCAGGAGACAATTCCCCATTCCTGCCGTAGAAAGGGGGCAGGAAGGCCTAGGTCCTATGTGTCTTGAATATTGAGGCAGCTCCACTTCCCAGCTGCCTTCGCAGCCCTGAGGGGTAGGTGGCCTTCAGGACACCACCAGCCTGGGGGCCACAGCCCAGCTGAGGTTGCTATGGCCTCTGAAGAACTGTGGCAGTAGCAGGCCCCCCAGCTCTGGGCTCTGGAGTGTCATAGGTGGCTGGGCCTCTGCCTGAATGGGGAGAGGGGAAGTAATTAGCTGGACCTGGAGCCACCGTCCTGGCTCGGAAGGTGAGGAAGGGCCAAGCCCCAAACATGGCCGGCTCAGCTGACAGCAGCAAGTGTCCTGCCGGCTCTCAGAGCCTGCAGAGGGCACATGGCCCAGGCCCTGTGTGAGTCAGGCCAGGGGGAAGATGCATGCAGCTCCAGGCCCTGGCTGGGTGAGTCTGCAGAGGCCGCGTGGCTGAGCCTATTACCTCTGTGAAGTGTCTCCTTGCATTGTGGGGAACGTAGGAGATGGCACAGGGGCAGCTCCACTTGGGGAGAGCATTTTTGGAACCACCTGTCCAGGCTTGGCCCAACAAGGCTCGGCACGTGTGGCCAGGCTGCTGTGGAGTCCCTGGGCCAGGCCTGGCCTGGCTTGGGGTCTGGAGTTGGTGGGATCCTCCTAAAGCACCCTAGTAGTAAGGAAAGCCAGGAAGATGGCAAGAATGGCCATGAGGATGCCATCTTTTCTGGGCACACCAGCCATGCTATCCCCCAGCCTCCCCAGCATCTGTGGCCTTGGGTGAGCGTTTGCTGAATGGAGGTGGTCTTTGGCGTTGCTGCTGGTCCGCCCCCGTACGGTAGTGGAAGAGGCTAGACTCAAGCCAGAGCCACCTTGGTGTGGATGTCACCTGCCTCTGCCAGCCCCGGGACCTGGACACATGGCTTCACCTCCTCAAGCTTTGTCGTCCTTTATGTGGGCCTTGATCATTGCATATGCCCGAGGGTCATGGTGATGTTGCCAGTATGTATGCAAGTACCGGGCATGTCGGGGACCCCGTATGCCCGCCACATGGCCCTTAGTGCCTCCCAGTCACTGTCTGCCAACTTGAGGGAGTGTCTTAACCACGAGGAGCTGCAGGTCAGTGATCGCATCACAGAAGCTTTCATGGCTCGTCAGTGAGAACTGCAGGGAGGTCGCAGGAGGAACAGGCTGACCTCTCCTGTCCTAGGCCCCGTCCTCTCACTAGCCTCATGCACGCTCCCACACATGGTTGCACGCATGCACACACACAGGCAGCCACCCACACGCATGCATGCTCTCACACGTGCACAAGCATAGGCAACCACATACATACACATTTGCACGCACATGCTCACGGTTGGCCTCTGTGTCTCCCGGGGGCGTCCCACTTGCTTCCATAACCTGGATCCAGTGGCAAGGAGGGAAAGTGAGTCTGGCAGCATGGGCCCGGTCAGCCCCCACAATCTGAGCCAGTGTTTCAAGGATTGTGAAGGCCCCATGGTGTGCAAACTGCCATGTTAGAAAAGAGATATAAGGGGTCTCCTTTCCATCCTTCCCACCAGGCTGGCACAGGGTCCCACTGACCCCTGCTGCCCTAGCAGTTTGTCGAGAGCAGAGCACCCACACATGCCCACATGCCTGTTTGTACACACCACTTGCACACCGAGCCCATGCCAGAGGTTGTCGGCTCATGAGTCAAGGACCTGCTGTCCAGCTGTAGCATGTTGACACGAGATTTATGACTCCCATATGAAGTGTCTGCTTTGCTGCTCGTGGGTGTAGACATGACCTTGGTAGCTGCCTTGCTCTTTTCTTCTGAAGCAGACTTGTGAATAAGCGGCACACCTGCCAGCACGCCATCTCCCATGCACTGATCTCACAGAGATCGGGACTCGAGGCTCCAGGCTCTGGGAGGGGAGCTTACTCCTGGAGGACAGGCCTCAGGCAGAGACTACCCCTATGCCATTCCAGGCCGAGCTTGCCACCAGGTGTCCAGAAGTGAACTTGGCCCTGACCGTGCTCCTGGCCTGATGGGGAGGTAAACACACCTGGATCTGGAGGTTGCTGGGTTGAGGCTGCCCTGATCTGTAGACAAGGGCTGGTGAGGGCCCAGGCGGGCAGTCCTGCGGTGGAGGCAGCCAGACCTCATGAAGGAAGAGGTCTGGGGGCATAGAATGGGAAGCCAGATATGGGGCCTCCAGGTCTGGGGCCAGAGACGCTGGGCGGGGTTCCCTACTAGGGTATCTGCCTGCTCTGCTCTGTCCTCCTTATTCCTCCGCTAAGGAGCGGGCCCACCTGGTCCAGGAGCCAGGCTGGAGGGGGACAGACAGGGCTAAAAGGGCCAAGACAGGGAGAGGCTCAGGGTGCTGGGCTCCAAGCCCTTGAGGATCTGCCTCTGCTACACAGAGCAGCAACTGGAGCCACATGGCCAGGTGAGTGGGCACCTCAGGGTTGTCATGGCAACAGCTCTCAGCCAGAGGTGGATGGAATTCGGGGGTTGAAGGTCGGGCATTCGGGAGCCCGTTCACTGCAGGGCTGCTCAGGAAGCAGGCGCTGCAGTGGCCCACCCTGGAACAGCTCCACTTGTCACGCATTCACCTGGAATCTGCCCTCCTGATTGTACCTGTGTGGCCCCCAAACGCCCGCAGCCTGGTCCCTCAGATTTCTCTCCTGTCTGAGCACATCAGCATCCTCCTGGTTTTCACTTCTGTGGGTTTGAGCGTCAAAGCCCATGTTAAGCCCTTTCCATCTTTCTCCAAAGCAGATCTGTGACACAGGCTTTTGGGGGACACAGGGCCTGAGAGAGGGATGCTGTGGCCCCTCCCCTGATTCCCGGTGTGGGCAGAGGACATGTGAGAGGCAGCCCCTGGAGGGTCGCCGTGGTCCTCTCATTCCTGGTGTGGGTAGAGCACACGTGAGAGGCAGCCCCTCCTCTGATTCCTGGTGTGGGTAGAGGGCACGTGAGAGGCAGCCCCTCCCCTGATTCCCAGTGTCGCAAAGGACATGTGAGAGGCAGCCCCTTGTAGAGCTCTGGGCAGGGAGTGGTTCCTGAGGCCAGTCCCTTGAAAGTAGGGTCCATGTGTGGGGGTGCCCATGCAGGGCCCTGGAACCATCTCTGAGGCTGGAACAGCAGCGATGTCTTCTCTCTTCCCCGTCCTGCTATTACTCCAACACCTGGCCTCTGCTCCTGCACCCCCGCCTTGGGTCTAGTGGTGATGACTGAGTACTTAGGTTGTTCGAGAAGTGTGCTCACCATGCACACGTGTGATTTTTGACCAACACAGGTAATTTCAGGCACAGCGATCCCCGATTGTAAAGCTGAGATCACCCTTGCCTGTTCCTGAGGGTGGCATGAGGGGTGCGCTCCACCATGCTGTGTCCCCAGAGCAACCACTCCATGCTGCAGAATGCCTGCTGCCTCCTCGACCCTCGGCCTGCCCCGCCTGTGTCTGAGGGCACAGTGCCCTCCCTGCTGTGGCTCAGGCTGCCCGCAGGGCTCTGACCTGTGGAACAGCAGACAGGAGGCCTCGGCTGGGGGCCCCAGGGCACAGATGTGGTCCGCTCCACTCAGTCCTCGCACATCAGACCAGAGTCCTCTTCTACCTGTCCAGATGGCTGCCCTACAGCCCAGCCCCTCTTGGGCTGTTTCACCAGGCCACTCTCGATCGTCTCTTAGGCCTGGTGACATTTTGGAATGGAAATGAAGTTCTGCATTGATGGGCTGAGAAGCAGGAAGATGAAATGGGAGTTCGGGCTGAGGGAAAGTCGGCAGGACGGCCTCAGGGCCTCCATGCCGTGGGGTATCCTAGCCCCCTGAGCCAACGTAGCTCCTTGAGAGCATGGAGGCCTGGGACTCACCTAGAGGCACTGAGGCTGTGGGAGTCCAGGGCTCCCCTGAAGCTCCCCAAGCCAGAGGCAGGGGTGCTGGTGGGTGCCTGGACATGTGGGTGGGTGGCCAGGGGTGCACTGCTGGGTGTCTGGGTGTGACGGTGGGTGGCTGGGGGTGCTGTTGGGTGTCCAAGTGTGAGGGTGGGTGGCCACATCTCTTCGGTCAGGGCAGCCACCAGCAGGACTTTGCCACCGAATGCTGTGCATGCCTCAGCTGCCTCCCTCCTGGCCACTGGCCCTGCCCCAGGTGGAGACTGGCCCAGGGGTCAGGCCAACCCTAACTTTTAGTCTCAGCACTGCCTCTTGTCAGCCACGTGCTCTCGAATGAGCTGCTCTCCCTGGCATGGCTGTGAGGATTGAGTGGTTGGATGCAGGGCAGTTCCTGGCTGGCATTGCGCTGTGCAGCCTGAGGCGCATGATTCCTCCTCCAGGATTCCTTCTGCTTCGTGTGGTTTTCCTCCCCCAGGTATCCAGGAAGGACCCATGTGTCAGGGCCTATGATCAGATTGAGCCACAGCTCAGCTCCTTCTACCTTCCCTGCCCCCTGCAGCTTCTTCTCAATTTTTCATAGAATCTTAGAGACTCCAGGGGTCCTCTGAGACTTCATCCGGTCTCTTTTTTTTTTTTTTTTTTTTTTTTTTTTTTTTTTTTTTTTGAGATAGTCTTGCTCTGTGTTGCCAGGCTGGAGTGCAGTGGCGTGATCTTGGCTCACTGCAACCTCTGCCTCCCGGGTTCAAGCGATTCTCGTGCCTCAGCCTCCCGAGTAGCTGGGATTACACCCGCCACCATGCCTGGCTAATTTTTTGCATTTTAGTAGAGATGGGGTTCCACCATGTTGGCCAGGCTGGTCTTGAACTCCTGACCTTGTGATCCAGCCACTTGGGCCTCCCAAAGTGCTAGGATTACAGGTGTGAGCCACCATGCTTGGCCTCACCCCTTCATTTTACAGGGAATTCAGCAGGGGTCCGAGACATCAGTGACTGTCCAGTTACTTCACTCAAGGCTCCGACCTCAGGTTGAGTCCTGGAACTCGGAGCTGGGAGTTGGTATGTGGTTTGAGACTGTCTGGGTAATGGCAACACATGGTGGCTTCTTTTTAATACAGCCTGGGAAGCACAGACTGCACTGTGAGCCTGGACCTGCACCCTCTGCCTGGGCCTCCATGAAATCGGGCCTTGTGCCCCGTGGTCCTGGCCATGGCACACTCTTTGCTGCCCTGGGCAGGGCAGAAGTATTTTGTGTGGATTGTGCCTGAGGAGGTTGAAGGAAATCGGAGGTCAGGGAGCTGTCCGTACCCTGGTGCTGAAGCTGAAGTCAGAGTGAGGGTCTCCAGGACACTGGAGCTTGGCTTTCAGGCAGCAACCAGTAGGGAGCTGGGCTGATTTCCATGGAAATGGGCATCATCCTGGTGTGGGCATGCCTCCCCATGACTCATGGCCCCAGGCATTCAAAAAAGGCTGCTGCCTCTGGAAAAGAATCATACCTGGGGCCATTTGTGATTCGCAGTTTGGCGTTAAGGAGCTCCTACATACCAGGGGTCATTTGTGAATCAGGATTTGGTGTTAAGGAGCTCATGCGGGCAGGTGGGGGCATGGTTGGGAACATTTGTGACACAAATGTTTGGTGTTAAGGAGCTGGGTCATTTGTGATGTAGGGTTTGATGTCAAGGAGCTGGTACCTGGAGTCATTTGTGATGCAGGGTTCGGTGTTAAGGAGCTGGTACCTGGGTCATTTGTGATGCAGGGTTCTGTATTAAGGAGCTGGTATCTAGGTCACTTGTGATGCAGGGTTTGGTGTTTCTCAAGACTTCAGTTCTCTGCATAGATTTTTAAAGGAGGAAAACTGCTGGTGGCTTCTCACCTCATCACCCACCCTTGATCAGAGTTACGGCTGCCCTGCTGATGGAGGGCAGGCCTTGTTGTGGGCCCCAGCGGTGGGAAAGGGTGCCCGGGGCCATGCAGCAGACCTTCGGCAGGGCAGTGGCTGGAGCCATGTCAAGCTCACCCAGCAGCCTTCTCGCTGTCCGCTCAGGTGTGTGGCATCCTCAGAGGTGCTCACACTCCAGGCCTGGCTGAGGAAGGGCCGTGAGCAGGACCTTGTGGCTGTGGGTGGTGCTGCCAGGAGCTGTTTAACTGACAAGACCACCTCAGCAGTCCCTGGGAGGCTCCAGTCAGAGCAAGGTGGAAAACACTGCCAGTGAGCTCCTCATCCCTTCCTTCCTTCCCTCCCATTCACAGGCTCTTCTGGAGTCTTCCTGTCTTCTCTTGAAGCAATGAAGTCTATACAGACAATTTAATTTGAATTTGCCTCTCTGGGTCCCCTGAATTGAGAGTGGAGTTGCTTTCAATGCATGCTGACTTCATGACCCATCTTGTTTCTTTAGCTGTGGTTCAGGATGTCCAAGCAGCTATGTCCGCATGTGCTGGCATCTCCCAGGTGCCCTCTGCCCAGCACACTCACCTCCTGAGGCACCCCTAGGTGCCCTCTGCCTGGCAGACTCACCTCCCAAGGCACCCCTAGGTCCCCTCTGCCTGACACACTCACCTCCTGAAGTGTCCCAGGGCGTTGGCATCCAGCCAGGGTGAGGTGCTCACAGTAGGGTGAGCTCTGTCCTCCCAAGGCTGCCCCTCCTCATCTCATGTCCCAGCCCCAGCCGCAGACCTTCCTGGTGGGGGTGGGGCAGGTGCACATGGTGAATGGTGTCTGCCCACTGCCAGGTTCAAGAAGGCGGAGGCTAGGTACAATTCTTGGTCCCTTAGAGAGGGAGATGGGGAGGCCGCCAGCTGTGGGACCCGAGGACACGGGCAAGCCTGTGGCTCAGATCACCCTTCTACCCTGGCACCAGCCACACAGGACTGCCGACCAAAAGCACAAAATTCCTCATATCTGCATAGAGAATCCCTCATGGCTTAATATCGAACATAGGAGAAGACTCGAGTGGCTTGTGCCCCATCACCTGGAGATGGCGGGGGCACCGCGGGCCTTGGGCCGTGTCTGCTATCTTCCTGCCCCCTCTGCATCCCCACATCTCCGTCTCTGTTCCCTGGTGAAATCGGAGCTGTAGCACATCGTTTGTTTTCTGCTCTGTTCCTTCAATGCTATATCATGAGCATTTTACGCTCAATTAAATATTTCCTCGATGATGATGTTTAATGGTTGCATAATGTGCTATTTCATGGTTGTGCCATAATTTACTTAAAATATTTCCTTGTTGTGGGACATTTAGCCAGTTCCTTTATTTACTCATCTATTGATTTATCTTTCATTGTGGGACAGAGCATCTCAGTGAGCATCCATTGACAGAGACCTTTCTCTACATCTCTGGCTATTTCTTTAGACTAGGTTTCTAGTAGATTGATTAGTTTTATCCAGTTAAATTATTAAGCCATTTATGCCAGAGGTCGCAAAAATTTTGTATGAAAAAGTAGACCATGGCAATGACCTTCAACAGTAAGATATAAATAACTCGCACAATCTTAGCATTCCAATAACGGAGCACTAGGCATAAAGTGGTTAATTCAAATGCATGACCATTTAAACCCATATTTGAGTTGTTTTGCATCTACTTCAGGCATATAAGACTTCAGGAAATGAGACTTGGCTCATACTGTGTGATTCTGAGACCGCAGAGCTGGGAGGACTTTGGAGCATGCTGAACGTCTTGGCTCATAATCTTAATGAAACCCCATGTATGTGGTGGCACAGTTCCTGTCTCCATATTATGAAGATCAGCACACTGGGGCCCTGGTTTGCCCAAGGTTCTGCAGTTGGATGAGGTCTGAGCAAAGAACCAGGCATCCTACCTAGAGACCCCTCCGTCAGCTCAGCCCTGCAGCCAGACTCCACCTCCAGGCTTCAGGCTCCACACCTGAGCTGAACCATAGGGCTGCTGTGGCCCAGGCAGGGAGCAGGGAGGAAGGTGGGGCTGCTCCTAGCTCATGCATCTCCCAGTTCCATTTCTTCTCTGAATCCCAGGCTCCTCATCTGCAGTGAGACACCTGCCTCCACAGGGTCCTGGGAGTGACTGGGATGCCCTGAAACTTGCCTGTTCTCAGGAGCTGGGTGCTTTCTGTTGACCACACCATACTTCCTTTTGCTTTATAAATTACATACATTGTATGTGAGCATCCTTCTGTGGTTTGGTATGGAGCCCCTGAGATGGGAAGCTCACAGGTTCAAGAACTACACTGTTTGCCAAATTGAGGGCCCATTGTGACTGCAGGTAGTCAGTTTGTAGTGAGTGAAGAAAGGCCAGGAGCCTCAAGGAAGGGAGGACTTTGGGGCAGCCTGGCCATGGCCCTGTGTCATCACTGTGTCGAGTGGCCGCCTTTCCTCCTGAGACTCCGGCTTTCCTCAAGTTTGGGCTCTGTGAGGAGGTCCCAGCAGCTCCTCAGCACCCCTAACCAGGACAACCTCAGCTTCTGGGGGCCATGCAGAGATATCATGACCTGGTTCAGGGCTTCTCAAAGCTGCCTGTGGCCCCATCTGCCTAGCCTGGGTCACTGCAGATAGGATCTAGGAACTTGGATGTTGGCAGGCTCCCAGGAAACATGTCTGTTGTCAGTCCAGGTTTGAGGGCTGGCGATTTAGGACCACTGTGGGGATATGGAAGGTATGTCTGGCTCTCACCTGTCACTCCTGTGCGAGTTGTGGTGAGGCCTAGCTGGCCTGTTCCAGAAACTCTTGTTTAAAGGAATATCCTTTCCTGATTGAATTACCTTGGTACTTTTGTTGAAAATCAGTTTCCCATATGTGTGGTTCTGTTTTTGAACTCTGTTCCATTCAGGTGACCTTTTGCTACTGTCTTGAATGCTGCAGCTTTATAGCAAGTCTCAAAGTCAAGTAACATAAGGCCTCCAATTTTCTTCTTTTTCATAATTATAGCTATTCTAGTTCCATATAAATTTTGGAATCTGCCTGTCAATTTCTACCAAAAAAAACCCTGCTGAGACTTTGATTTGGATTACATTCAATCTGTAGGTCAATTTGGGAAGATTTGTCTTTCTAACAATATTGTCTTCCTATCCATGAAAAGTATATTTCTACATTTATATAGGCCTTTAATTTCTTTCAGCAATGTTGTTTACTTTTCAATATACAGGTTATGCGTATTTTTAAAATGCTTACCTCTAACTATTTCATGTTTTCATACTTTTGTAAATGTGCTTTAATTTTTTTTTATTTTAAATTATTTGTCTGTGCTTATTCATTATAAAATTTTTATTTTCCAATTTTTCCCTAATATTTAAAAATAATTGATTTTTATGTATTGACCTCCTATCCTTTGACCTTGCTGAATTTGCTTATTAGTTCTAGAAAATTTTTGAAGTTTCTTCAGGATTTTTAACATAAGCCAATTGTGTCGTGTGCAGAAAGTTACAGGTTCATGTCTTCTCTTTCAACTTTTATGCCTTATATTTCTTTATCTTGCCCTTCAGTACTAGCAAGGAATTTCAGTACAATGGTGAATAAGAATGGCAAGGGACATTTTCACCTTGTTTCTGATACTAGTGAGAAAGCATTTAGTATTTCAGCATTAGTATGCTATTAAATATGGTTTTTCATAGATATCATCTATCAGGTTGAGAACATTTCCTTCTGTTCTAGTTGCTCAAATTTTGTGTTCATTTTTCTACATCTATTGAGATGATCATGTGAAGTTTCTTTCTTATTCTGTTGATATTATAATACTGGTTGATTTTTTAAAATATTAAACCAACCTTTCATTCCTAGGATAAATCCCACTGGGTCCCTTTTTATATAAATGCTAGCTTCAATTTACTAATTTTTGGTGAGAATTTTTGCATCTATGGTCTTGTGCAATATTCGTCTGTGGTTTAGTTTTTCTTGTAACGGGTTTGTTTGCCTTGGTATTAGGATGATGCTAGCCTCAAAAATGAATTGGGAAGGATTCCCTCCTCCTCTGTTTTCTGGAAGAATTTGTGTAAGATATTTCTTCCCTAAATATCTGACAGAGTTCACTAGTGAGGTCATCTGGGCTTGGCATTTTCTTTGTGGAAAGCTTTTTAAATTATGAATTTAATTTATTTAATAGATAAAGGACTATTCAGATGTTTTTTGAGTCCATTTTGGTTATTTGTATCCTCTTGAGTTTTTGCTCATTTTGTGTACACTGTCAAATTGGCATAAAATCATTCATAATAATTCATTATTATCCTTGTATTACCTATAACATCTGCAGTGCTGTCCCTTCTTTCATTCCTGATACTGGCAATACATATTATCTCTTTTTTCTTCATCACTCTAAGTTTTATCAGTTTTTTATCTCTCTCCTTTCAGATCTATCCAGTTTTGCTTCCAATATTTATAAGCCCTGTTTGGGGGCACATACACACTTAGGATTGTTATGTCTTTTTGATCACTTGCATTTGTAATTATAATTAAGCAGTATCTGTCTTCAACCCTGAAATATTCTTGTTCTGATGTCTGACTTGAATATTAATATAGCCACTCCTGATTTCTTTTAATATTTATATCTATATCTTTATAATCTTTTAATCTCCTTCTATCTTTATATTTTTAATGAATTTTTTTCTTTACTGACAGATGTAGACTCTGATGTATTAAATGGATTTTTTTGTAGATAACAAGGATCTTGCTTGTTTAATCCAGCCTGATAATCTGTGCCATTTATATTTAATATAATTTTTATGACATTGAGTTTAAATCTGCCATCTTGTCATTTGTTTTCTTTTTGCCCCGTATATTTTTTTTTCTTGCCTTCTTTTGGGGCGGTTTTTTGGTATTTCAGGTTTTCTCCAACATTGACTTATTATAACTCTTTTGTTTTCTTCTGTTTTGGTTTAGTTATTGCTCTAGAGCAAGGGTCAGTAAACCTTTCCTGTAAAGAAACAGGTATCAAATATTTTAGGCTTTGGGAGCCATACTGTCTGTGTCGCACCTCTGCTGTTTCAGCACAAAAGCAACTGTATAAGTTACAGAAACGAATGAGCCTTTGCTATGTGCCAGAAAAACTTAATTACAAAAGCAGGCAGTGGGCCAAAATTGGCCCCTGGGTTAGAGTTTGATGACCCCAGCTGTAAATTTACAATATGCATGGTTAATATCACAGTCTATTTTCAAATAATCTTACACTAGTTAACACAGTATTTTTAAAGTATTTTTTCATGTTTTCTTTTTGTATAATTTTTGCACCAATTTTTTGTGAGATTATTTTAAAATGATTCAAAAATGCCATTTAACTGTACTCACATATTTACTACTTCTGGCACTCTTTCTTCCTTTGTGTTGATCCAGATTTCCATCTGGTATT
Source organism: Saimiri boliviensis (assembly GCF_048565385.1). NCBI lineage: Eukaryota > Metazoa > Chordata > Mammalia > Primates > Cebidae > Saimiri > Saimiri boliviensis. The sequence continues at coordinate 151,918,009 of NC_133449.1, read as the reverse complement.
TTTTTTTTTCTTTTGCAGGAAGCACTTACTTAACATTTCTTATATTTTAGTCCTGCTACCAACAAATTTTCTCAGCTTTTCTTTGTCCAAAAATGTCTTTATTTCATCTGCATCTTTTAAGGATATTTTCTCTGGATATAGAATTCTATGTTGACAGTCATTTTTATAAAGCATCTTAAGAATGTTCGTTTCACTGTTTTCTGGCTTACATGGATTCTGACCAGAAATCTGCTAGTAGTTTTATCTTCGTCCTTTGCAATATAATGTGCACCCCACCCCGAGCTGATTTTAAGATTTTCTTTGTATTTATCCTGCTTGTGGTTCATTGAGCTCCTTGGATTTGTGGGTTTATAGTTAATCAGATTTGGGAAATTTTGCCTATTGTTTAAGTATTTTTTCTGTTCCCCTCTCCTTTTTCTAGTACTCCAGTTTTACATATTTTAAGTCACCTAATATATCCTAGTTACTGAAGCTTTGTACTTTTTGTTTTTAGTTTTCTTTGGTTCCCGATCTTTTTTTGTGTGCTTTAGTTGGATCATTTCCTGTACCTGTCTCTAAGTTCACTGACCTTTTATTCCACAGTGTCTACTCTGCCATTGATTTCATGCAGTAGTTTTAAAGTTTCATTTATTTTGTTTTTCATGTCTAAAAGGTCCATTTGGTTATTTTTTCAGTATCTTTGGTTTCTTTTTCATTTGAGTAATCTGTTGCTATGCAACAAATTTCTCTAGAAGTTAGCACCATCAAATAGCAGACATTTGTTAACTCATGAAGTTTTTGAAATTCAGGAACCTGGAGTAGTTTAGCTGGATAGTTATGGCTCAGACCCTTGTCACAGGGTGCAGTTAGGGGCTTTTGGCCTGGGTTGCAAAGCTGAAGGCTTGACAGGGGCCACAGGATCTGCACAAATTTATTTAGGTGGCTCTTGGCAGGAAACTCACTTCCTCTCCATAGGTCTGCTTGAGTGTCCTCACAACATGGCAGCTGGCTTTCCCCAGAGTTAGTGTTGAATGAGCTAGAAAGAGACAGGCAGACAGACAGACAGACAGACAGACAGACAGACAGACAGAGCCAGCTCAAGATGGAAGTTACAGTATCTTTTATAATGTAATCTTGGAATTGACACACTGTCTGCATTTTGTGTGTGTGTGTGTGTGTGTGTGTGTGTGTGTGAGAGAGAGTGTGTGACAGTCTTGCTCTGTTGCCCAGGCTGGAGTGCGGTGGTGCTGTCATAGCTCACTGCAGCCTTGATCTCCTGGGCTCAAGTGATCCTCCCGTCTCAACCTCCTGAGTACCTGGGACTACAGGTGCATGCCACCATGCCTGGCTCTGGCGTTTTCTATTGATCATGTAGGCCAACCTTGGTGTGATGTGGGAGGAGACACCACCAGGGTGTGGCTGCCAGGAAGCAGGTCGCTCAGGGCCATCCTGGGGGCTAGCAGCCATCCCCTTCATTGCATTTATGTTTTCCTATAAATTCTTCAGCGTATTTATAATTGCTGTTGTAAGGTCCTTTTCTGCTGATTTCATTATTTCTGGACTTATTTCTATTGGCTGATTTTTCTCCTAGTTATAGACCACATCTTCCTTTTTTTGCATGCGTAGTAATTTTTGATTGTATGATGGGCATTGTTAATATTATGTTGTCAAGTGTGTGAATTTCATTGTTTTTTCTTTGAAGAGTATTGAGCTTTTTTTGGCAGACAGTTAAGTTATTTTGGGGTCAGCTGGATCCTTTCAAGAATTGTTTTTACACTCTGTTGGGGCTTGTCTGGATTTGCTTTTATTCCAGGGCTAGTTTAACTCTACTAGTAAGACACGACCCTTCTGAGGTTCCTAGCAAATGCCCTGGGCACTCAGCAAGAATGTCTGCTCTGGCTGGTGGGCATGTGCCTGTCCCCAGTTCCATGTGTTCTTTAGGAATTGTTCCCTGGCAGCTCCCTGTTGTGCTTGGCTCAGCCTCATGGAATTGCATGCTGTGCACGTAGAGCTTACAGTTCAGCAGCTCAGTGAGACCTTTCTCCAGGTTGCTGGAAGCCTTCTCTGCACAGCTCTGCCCAGGTCTGTCCTCCACAGATCCTGCCTTCCTTTCAGCAGGACCACCGTGCTGAGCTGCTCATCTCAGCACCAAGCCTGAAGAGACCATCAGGTGGAACAAGGGGTGCTTAGAGGTTCACTTCATTTGTTTCTCTGTCCTCAGAGGTCACACTTACTGTATTTTGTTCATTTTTCTCATTGTTTATGATACGAAGGCAAACCTGGTCTCAGTGGCCCAGCATGAAGTCCCAGGTCCATATGTGAGGAAGAGCCGCAGCATGAGGATTCCACCTGTGAGCTCAGGGCAGGGGTCCGTATGCTAGGAGCTTGGGTGGGTCAGAGACCCCTGTAATGCCCAGAATTACACAGGCAGCATGGTGTGTGCTTGTGCACACTTTCCCGGGTGGACAGGCGTAGGGCTTCTCATGTGTTGAAGTGTTATGGCCCCTCTGAGAGTTAAGACCCAGTGGGAGGAGGTGGGTGCCTGGAAATGGAACCCCACCTTCACATGCTGCCTCATTAATTCTACAGATACTACTGACATCCTGTATGTGTGACCTCAGGCAGAGGGGCAAATGCCAGGCAGCCTTGGCAGGGCTCTGGGGCCAAGGATGTCACCTTCTGGAGGTAGGAGTGAGACATCCTTCCAGAAGGCCCCAGAGCCTGGGTTTTGAGAGGAGACCAGCCTGGTTAGGATGAGTTGCCATATTTTAGCTTTGTGGTTTGGTTTCTATTTGTGTTTATTTTCACTTTTTGCTATGGAAAATTTTAAGCATATATATAAAAGTATGGAAAACAGCATTAAGAAGCCCCTGTGAGCCCATCCTACCCTTCCCTCTCCCTCCATTATTTTGAAGCACATCCAAGGCATCATCGGTTCAGCTGTGATCATTCAAATATTTTAGCCTGTGTCTGAAAGGCCGGTAACACCATAAAGCCTTAACCAGAGTCCTGTTATTGTGGCAGGGCCTGGTCTCGGTGAGGACAGTGGGGAAAAGGGCAGCGTCTGGCAGAGTGACCACCTGCATGAAGGAGAAGAGGAATGAAATGCCTGGTGTTGGATCAGACAGGGGCTCAGGGTCTTGGGCTGCAGCTGATGGCGTGAGGCCCCCAGCCTCCAGAGAAGGAGCTGGTTTAATATGCCGCTTGCTTGTGGAGCCTGCCATGTGCCTCCCGTCCTCCCACATAAGCACGTTACAGGGATCCATGGAACCAGAGGCTAGTTTCACCAAAGTAAGACCCAGGTTATGTCCACCACTCTGCACTGGTGCCCTGTTGGATCAGGACCCACCCTTACGGATTCTTCAAATTTTAATTACCTCCTTAAAGGTCCTATTTCCAAGAATAGTCACATGGGGGTTAGGTTAGTATCTAAATTTGGGGGGACACAGTTCAGCCCATAAGAGTTGCTCTGCATAGCCCTGCCCACTTACATCATAGATGTTCACATGTGTCTGTGCATGTGAACAGCATGTTATATGTTGTACATGCAATGTTACTAAACAGGGTTCCCTTACACCTCCCGAGGTTCCTGGAATAGCGTCTTAGCTTTTGCTGGGAACCTTGCTGCTGTTCCTCTCCCTGCCCCTCCCAGCCCACATGGGCCACCTGCTCTGTTCTACACTTTCCTTTCTCCTCTACACGTGCACCGGAAGGTTCCACCAGCAGGGGAGTTGGTGAGTAGCCAGTGGAGGGTGTGCACGGCCTTCCTGCACAGACCTGCCCCCAAATCAACATGGACTTCCCTCCCTGTGCACCAGACCTTTTCGTTGTTAGTGGCATCTGGGGTCGAGGAGGGCGACTGTCAGCCAGTCAGGGGATGTTTTCTTCTTGGTCTCTTGGCTCCCTGTGTGCTGGGCAGCTTCAGCCCAGGTCCTATCAGGTACTCAGCTGGCCTGGTGCACAGCACAGGCTTGAGTGCAGTCTTGGGGGCAGGCAGGGCTGGGCAGAAGCAGCGCCCCTCTGAGCAGCTGAGTCCGGAGGGTCAGAAGCCACGGCCCCTGTGGGCAGCTCTGGGGCAGCCAGGGAGCTGCTAGTTAGTCATTGCTGGGGCAGAAGGAAGGGAGCTTCACCTGGGCTGGGGCTGAGCCTGGGTCCCCAGTCTCATGGGAAGCTTGTCCTGAGTGTACCTGCCCTGCAGAGGGGAAAGAGGCCCTTGGTTCCATGCAGGTGCAGGGTGCCCATGGCCGGGCCTGGGGTATGGTTGGTCTCTAAGCTGCAGAGCCAGAGGCCTCTTTGCTGTCTCCCTGCTCTCTTCCTCCTCCTCCCCGTGCTTTCCCCTCCTCCCTAACTCCCTACCCCACCTCTTTCTCCTGGACCCCTCCAGTCCCTCCCCTCCCCATGTACACTAAGTGCCCAGGCAGGAGGGCCAGTGGGTCCCGCTGATCTACACAAGGCCCCAATCGAGCAGGTAGCAGGTGGTGTGCTACAAGCCACTTTTCCCTCCCAGGTCAATTCCTAAGCCCACCAGGCAATCAATGATCAGCCACCTGCCTCTGGGTAATGCTGATACGTGAGAGCCACTCAACAGCGCTTTTGTTTTTTTTTAAAGGAAGTCATACTCAGCCCCAAGCTGTGCAGAAAGCTATAGGATTATCAGGATCCAAAGGTCAGCCCTCTGCCTTCTCTCCTGCACCAGATTCTCACCCTTGCCATGGCGGGGGCTCTCTTTGGCATCACGGCCTGGCCAGGGTCTTCCCCCTAGTGCTGCTGCAGCACCTACTCTGCCCTCTGCACAGTGGCCTGGCCTGGCCATGCAGTGAATGGCTGTCTGCTCGTTTGTGTCGCCTCCCCAAAGCTGAGCATGCTGGTGGGGGACCCTGGGCCTTACCAGCTATGCACCGAGACAGCCTTGCTGGACTGACCTCTGGTGCCAGCCACTGTCTGCTGGGCAGCCTGGTCTTCTTTTTTCATCCCCACTCAGGTGCAGACTGGAGAGCCTGGAATACTGTCTCAGGATCCCCACTGCCCAGGCAGAAGCACCAACCCTAGTGTGGGGTGCTCAGAGAGGCCTCAGCCTGGGCCTGTGTGCTCCATGCCTCCTCCCTGGTGCTGACTTGACAGACTCAGTATCCATTCTCATTCAGCCACGGGGAGTAGCTTCAGGGCCGGGAGTCCCTGAGCATCCCATTTGGGGGCAGGATAAGCCCTGCCTGCTCCCCCAAACACACGTCTCCCCACTGAGCTTCAGTGCCACCTTGGGCTTCAGTGGAAGTGTCTCTCGGGTCAGCTGTGATCCTCGGGGGCACGTCCTGCACTTGGGGTGCCCACTCCCCCATGGTGGTCAAGGGCTGCAATGAGGGAGGCAGCAGTGGGCAACTAGTGTTTTCTCTGCCAGGATCTCCCACCACCCCTCCATCCACCCAAGAGCCCCCCTGCCCAGCCCCAGGAGAGCCCCTTGGCCCTGCATCCCTGGACAGCCCAGGTGGTTTGCCTGCATCCCTCAGCACTGTCCAGCCCCAACCGTGCCCATTGTCCCACTAGCTCTCTGCCTAGCTCCCCATTTGCCCCCCCCCCCACACCTCATCCCTGGCATCCTCCAGGACCCAGCCCAAATACTACCTTCCTCAAACCGCCTCCCCACCACTGCCTACTCCCAAAGCCCCATCCCTGGTTCCATCCAACGTATGTGGGGTTCAGGGTGGCAAGTGTATGTTAGGTTCAATGTGGTGGGCCTACGTTGTGTTCCGTGTGGCAGGCATATGTTGGGGTCAATGTGGTGATCCTATGTTGGGCTCAGTGTGGCAGGCGTATGTCGGGTTCAGTGTGGTGGGTATACACTGGGTTCAGGGTGGTTGGCATATGTTGGGCACCACCTGGGCTGGGTGTGACACATCGTGAGCTGCTGCCTGCATGGCCTTCCTGCTGACAATTCTGGGCAACAGCTTGCATCTGGGGTCACTCTCCCTATCTCGGTTCAAGGTCAGGCTTGTTCCACCACATCCAAACCTCCTGCACTTCACCTACCAGTGTGGACTGCAGATTGGCATGGCCAGGGCAGGGGAGGCACAGGCAAGGCACCCACTTGGCTTGGGAGGCACTCTAGCCAGCCACCTGTTGGACCCCACTCAAGCCAGCCTGCCTTGTCAGGCAAGCCTGGCTTCTCTCTCAGCAGTTGGACCTGAACCTCCCTGCCCCAGAGGGACACTTGGAGGAGCCCAGTCTAGGTGTTGTGTGGCATCCCCTTCTGCAGGGATGGCCGTGAGGTGGTCAATGGAGCCCACACACGTGATCTCCATGAGGCTGTGGTCCTCGGCCCCCTCAGTCCATGCTAGTGCAATAGTGCTGATTGCCATCATAGCTCATTACCGATGCATGCTAATTAGATTACCCTTCAGTGGCTGGGAGATGGCATAGCCACGCTGAAACACGATTGCGTTCCGTCTTGTCAGATTTTTCGGTGTTTTTTCCCAGGTCCCTGTGATACTGAGGTTGGAGAGAAGGGGAAGCTTCAAAGCACCATGAATAGGGGCCTGGGGAAGTCACCTGCTTCCAGCCACACACGGCTGAGCTCTTTCACACCACCCCTCACTAGCTGCCCTCTGCTGCCTCCCTCACTGCACCCCTCGACCACCATGGGGGAGTGTGCCCAGCCCTGGGTTGGGGATTTAAGGAACCTAGGAATTTAAGTGAATCTCGGGAAGAACTAAGAACCTGTGCCCAGCTGGCTGCTGAGAATTCAGAGAGGCCTTTGGGAGAGGGCGTAGGAGGGGGTCCCAGGCAAGGGGTGCTCTCCACATGGGCTGACTTCTTCCCTGGTGTTCCCCCGGGCGTCTGTGGCCCCCACAGCAACGCGTGAGCCTTCTCCCTGAGACCAACCCCCCACCCAGTAGTCATGGGGACAGACCCTGGGGCCTGGGCATGGGTGGTTGCTCAGATGTTCCCATCCCAGGCAGGGCTCACTGTCCACGTGTGGCCTGGACCAGCTGTGTTGATGACCGCCCAAACTGCCGAGCCAGAACCTGCCTTTTACAGAGCCCCGGGGGAGTCCTGCACACGCGAGGGTTTGGGACACGCTGGGCTAGATTTCTGCCTGGCATGGTGAAGCAGGGCTTCGGTGTTCAGCTTCCTCGTGTGAGGAAGAGGCCAGGTTCTCCTTACAGAGGGTTGGTGAGCCAGGGCGTTCGCCACTGGGCCTCTGTGCTGGAGGGGGAGGGGGGTTTACACCTTCAGCTCCTTAGCTGACTCGCTAGTCTTGTGGGCTTGCCTCTGGTGGCTGTCACTGCGGCTGCTTGGACCCTTGGTGCTAAGCCGCGTCTCCCAACTGTGAGAACTCCTGTCTCTGGTTAAGGCTGTGAAAACGCAGTGCCCGTCGCTCCCATCTGGCATGTGCTGTGCTGACTTCAGGCAGGTTGCAAGTGTGTCACATGACACTCTGGAAAATTCCAAGCCTAATCCCAGGTCCCCAGAATGACACTCCATCCACGAAGGGACCTCCAGGAGCTCCCTCCCCGCCCTCTGCTGAGCCTGTACTTTCTCTGCATAAATTATCCACAGGGTGGGGCACGCGGGGGGGCCTCGCTGAGGAGGACAGACACGGAGGGCCCCACTCCAGCAGCACACGGCCGGGCAGGCGCAGCCTGTGTGTGTGGGAGCGGCCTGGGAGGCGGGGGCCTGTGTGGGAGTCTCCCAGGAAGCTTGGCCTTTGTGGGAGGCGCGACCTGTGTGGGAAACGTGGCCTGTGTGTGAGCGGCCCAGGAGGCGTGGCCTGAGTTGGAGCGTTCCGGGAGGTATGGCCTGTGTGGGAGCTGCCTGGGAGGCGTGGCCTCTGTGGGAGCCCCCCCAGGAGGTGTGGCCTGTGTGGGAGCGTGCCTGGGAGGCGTGGCCTCTGTAGGAGCCCCCAGGAGGTGTGGCCTGTGTAGGAGCGGGCCTGGGAGGCGTGGCCTCTGTGGGAGCCCCCCTGGAGGTGTGGCCTGTGTGGGAGCGGCCCAGGAGGCGTGGCCTGAGTTGGAGTGTTCCGGGAGGTGTGGCCTGTGTGGGAGCTGCCTGGGAGGCGTGGCCTCTGTGGGAGCCCCCCCCCAGGAGGTGTGGCCTGTGTGGGAGCGGGCCCGGGAAGCCTGGCCTGTGTGGAAGCTCCTGGGAGGCGCGGCCTGTGTGGGAGGCTCGGCCTGTGTGGGAGGCTCGGCCCGGGAGCGTGGTCTACGTAGGAGTGTCCTTGGAGGTATGGCATATGTGGGAGTATTCCCAGGAGGCGTGGCCTGTGTGGAAGTGGCCCGGGAGGCATGGCCTTTGTGGGAGCAGCCCCGGAGGCATGGTGTGTGCTGGGTGGCAGAGGCTGTGGAAGCCCGCCCTGCCCGCACAGTACTCTGGAACTGAGGAGGCAGTGGCTTGAAATGTCAGAGATGATTCCGTACAAATCCAGAACATTCTCACTAATTTTGGTTATCAGGAGGTGGGGCCTAGGTCCCTGTTCTGCCTCGAGGTTATCTTAGCCAAATTGTCCACCCCAGGAGTCACTGCGGGGCCAGGAGTGCTGATGTCTGGGGGCCACAGTACACCTTGGCTCGGCTGAATGGCGGGATTCAGGAAGTCCCACCCTGGGCTGGCACGGCCACGACTGTGCTTAAGGCGGTGAGAAGGGGAATTACTGCCAGCCTCTGGTCAGCGCCGCGTGGAGCAGGGCAGGACACTGGCCACACAGAGGGAGGATTCGGAGGGTCCCTCAGAGGCAGTTGTCATCCCATGTTAGGGAAGGTGAGAGAAGCGAGCACAGACACTGCTCTCATTAAGTGGCTCTTATCTGGGCAGGGACTATCTCCGATGTGTCGCCATTTATTTTTAATAAGTCCTTGGAACAACTTCAGATCCAATTATCATCTAGAGCTAATGGCAGGGGCCGGTGCTCGCCTGCCCAGTCCCTCCACTGAGGGCCTTCCCTGTGCCACCCCTCCCAGGCCCTACAGCTGCTCTGCAGGAGCCTTTCCTCGGAGGCCAGGCAGCGTGGCCTGGCAGACCTTCTCCCTGCGGGAGGCCTCTGGCCCAGGTTCCTGAAATGGAAATTGGGCCCAAGCCACCAGTAGAATCAGGCAGGGTGCCACAGAGATGTGCAGAGGGGTATGCGCCCCATGGCCCGCCTCACTCCTACTCACTGCACACCTGTGGTGGGACGCGTGGTCCACTTTGCACTCTGCTGAAGATTGGGAGGGCAAGAGGGCCAGCTCTGTCCCAATTCCCGCAGTCTCCAGAGGAAGTTGCTACTGCCACCTCACCCAGACCTGGAGCTCAGTCTGCAGTGCCACCTTTCATGCCAGACCTGCTTCTGTTCTCTACATCTCCTGTGGGGGCTCACCTGGCATCCTTGTCCCCCACATCCTCTTCCCCACTTACCTCTCCTCCCTTAGCCCCAAGGGCCTCTGGAGCTTGGGCTGGGTGAGCTTCATGTGTGTCCCTGGCATGTGGCCAGCGATGCCAGAGGAGGCCCATGGTGCTCGTGTCTGTGGGTTGACTGTGCCATTCGTCTCACCAGCGTCTGCTTGTCTCTGTCTCCCACTTCACCCCAGCTCGGCCCTGGAGCTTCAGCCTCAGCCCCTCACCCGCTGGACCACCAGGTGCTGCTGCAGTGACCCACTCTGTGGTCAGGAACCCATGGGCCCTGTAGTGAGTGCTGCCTACTGCCTCCCCTGCCCCCGAGCTGTGCCTCCCTGTTCCTACTGGAGGAGGACTCTGTGGGCATGGACAGTTGGCTAGCATAGTGAGACGCCTACAGGAGCCTGACCCAGCCAGTGCTGGTGGCTCAGCTCCCTCTCTCCTCCTTGGGCTTGGCCCTCACTGGGACTCGTGCTGCTGCCTCCCTGTCCTTCCCTGGTCACTGTGCACCCTCACTGAAGGCCCTCGGGGCTCCTGTCAGCCTGTGGAACAGATCCAGTTGGTTTTCACAGCATTCCCTGCCCCTCACCCCTGTGTCCCCAATGCTCCAGCCAAGCAATACTGCTCTGGGGCTGCCAGCAGGAGGTGCTGTGGCATGGCGTTGCCTGCCTGTCTGTAGCCTCCTGTGGTGTCTCAACCAGCAGCTTATCTGCAGTGCTCCCTGAGCCCTGTGGACCTGAGCCACCTCTTCCTCACTTAAGACCTCTTCTCAAGCACAATGCGCTCTTGTGTCTCTGCCCCAGAGATTGGAAGCGTCTGCAGGGTGGAGTTTGCTCTTACCTCCACTTCAGCCCTCTGTTCCTAGGAGCATGTTACGAGCTCAGCCTGCAGTGAGAGAACAGGGAGCTTTATAGAACAAGTTAGGATTCCAGGAGCAGGCTCTGCAAAGGGCCACCCCAGTCTGCCTTGTCTAAGAGGGCAGGGACTGTCGGGACCCGCAGCACCTGGGCCTAGGCATCTATCTGCTCCCACCTGGGCCCAGGCTCTGCACCACCAACCCAGACCCTGGGTCCCAAAGTACACCTGGGGTCTGCAGCATCAACCTGGGCCTTGGCTCCCAGAGTGCACCCGGGCTCTGCACCACCAACCCGGGCCCTGGCTTCCAGAGTGTACTCAGGCTCTGTACCACCAACCCAGGCCCTGGCTTCTGGCATATATTCAGGCCCTGTACTCCCAACCCAGGCACCTGGCTCCCAGTGTGCACCCTGGCGTTCTGACCCCTCTTCCCCTTACCAGCCCTGCTGAGCATCTGTGCTCCTGGCATGGGCACCCCTGGCTCTCCCAAGAGTTTCGCTTCAAAACCAGTGTGATTCTCCAGACCCAGGACCACCACACCTTTCCCTAGGGCACATCATGGCTGGCTGCCTGGCCCAGTGCAGCTGATGGTGCCTGTCACACTGGCAGCCTTGTCCAGGGCTTCCCTGAGGGCTCAGTGGGTCACTAGAAGCTGTCATCTGGCTGATGCCATGAAGGCCCCAGGCAGCGCCTAGTGCCTGCAGGCAGGAGGGGCTGCCGTGTGATAAAGAGAGCAGTCACTTGATATCCCATAGCAGTCGCTCCCTGGGTCTGTGCCTTCACGTCTCCAAGGCAGCCAGTGCTGATTAACTGTGCAAACTTAATTAGTTCACATCAAAGTTTGTGGAAGATATTCCTCGAGGGAGCTTGTATGAACAGCCTCTGGTTACCAAGAGGCCCCAATTCCACACTGAGGTGATGGTATTAATATTGAGTGTCCTTCTTCAGCTCTCCAGGCCTCCCTGCATCGTAAAAAGACTCATCTTCCCATCTGGCTGCTCCGTCGCCCTGCACTTGTAAATAATATTAAAGCAATTTCTTCCGAAGAGATAGAAGGGAAGCTTGCCGGGCAGGGTGTCCTGAGACCCCTAGAGGCTCTGCCATGGGCACTCAGGGCTACAGACAGGGCTACAGCCATGCCACAGCAGAGCCGGGGTGCCCTGGGGCAGGTACCTGGCCTGGGGGTCTTGTCTGTGCCCAGCAAGGTCAGCTTTGACTTAAGGGACAGACAGACAGGCCTTGCAGACCCCTAAGAGCTCCTGTCTATCTCTGCTGACCCCTTTTCCCAAGGAGGAGCCATCATGGAGAATTGGAGTCTCAGTGGTAATACCTGGGTCCCTGATTCCTCTGGACCAGATCCCATGGTGGGGTGCTTCTGCACATCTCATGCATGTGCCCCTTTCTGGGAGTCCTGGGGACAGGATGGGCCTGGTCACCTGCTCTGGACAGGGCAGGCTGGAGACAGGGATGCTCCCGGAAAGGTATCATTGGACAGGCAAGAGCGTGGTCAGTGGGCGTGGGTGGGAACGTGAGCTGCAGGCATGGTGGTGTCTCAGTCCTTTCGTGCTGCTATACCAGGGCTCCTGAGACTGCCTGGTTTATGAGAAGGCTTATTTGATTCTGCTGGTTGCAGAGTTCAAAATCAGGCGTTTGCATCTGGCAGGGGCCTCAGGCTGTGTCCACTCCTGGCAGAAAGCGAGAGGAGCTGTGTGCAGAGAACACACGGCGAGAGAAGAGGTGGGCAGGGGTGGGGGAAACCAGGCTCTCCCAACAGTGGAACCCACTCACCCCAGGGAGGGCACCAGTCTGTTCACAAGGGGCACACCCGCACAACCAAACACCTCCCATTAGGCCCCACTCCAGTATCAGGGATCACAAGTCCATGTGAACTCAGGAGACAGACGTCCAGGCCACAGCTGTGGGTGGGTGAAGGGCATAGCCTCAACAGCTCTGTGCATCAGCTCATGTGGATGTCTAAGGAATATTTCCTTTTCCTGACAAATTGCCCAGCAACTGTGTCGTGGGGACTTTGCAAATCCACCCTTTAAAGACTCTTGGCAGAGGGGGTGTGTTCAGAAGCCAGAAGCAATTTGGATAATGACCCATCCAGCCCTGAGCCACCAGTCGAACGGAAGGGCTGGGCCTTTGATCTGCAGGTTCCCTGAAGCTCTGGCCAAAAGGCTGGTCCCCCAGTCCCACCCAGGAAAGGGACCCCAGGTCTGCCCTGCGGGGAGCCAGTGCTAAGCCTGGGACAGGCCCTGACCCCTGAAGCCGTCTCCCCTCTACCTTCAGGTATCCCTGTTCGCTACACAAGTGGTCAGGAAAGTAGCTCCCCCACTGTGTGACCCTTCCAGAGACCCTGGCCCCGGGCTCTTTGTTCCTCTGGGAGCCCTGCGGGAATTCATCCGCAGGGCTTCCCCATTTCCAAAGGTTTCTCCCTCGGTTTTCCTCAGGGCTTTCTATCCCTGGGCCCCCAGATGCCTAAAGCTGCAATGCAGATGCCCGGGCCTGACGGGGATGGAGGAGCCTGGGAGCTCACGGCGTTCCAGGACTGCAGGCCACCCACCCTCCACCCAGGAGCTTCAGGGAGCGGTGGGGCAGGGCAGCAGAGAACACAGACCAAGCCCAGGGTGTGGAGTATGGGCCTAGGTGGGTGACAGTCTCTGCAAGCTAAGTCTCCTCCTGGGTCAGGGGATGAGATGCGGCTGCAGCGCTACTCAGGGGTCAGCCTTGGTACAAGTTCCCAGGCCTCCAGCCTCCCCTGTGGCAGGCGCTGGCCAGCCAGGCCATGCTGGGGGATCGGGGAAGTTGTTATAGACCCTCCCCAGGACTGAGTTGCTGCCTCATTCTTCCCCTCAGAGAGGCCTACAGTGGATGGCAAGGTCTCCCTGCCCCAGCCTGGTAATGGCCATGCTGCTGGCCCTGGGCCTGCCAGTAGCTGCCTTTCTGCAGCCAGACTGTAACAGGCTCTCCGTGGACCCTCACCAGTGCCTAACTAGATCCCAGCCCCCAGGCCTGCCTCCCTGCCTTCTCGGGCCTGATTAGCTGTACCAGGAATTCACCCGTCCCTCTGCTAATCCCATCTTCGGAGGCTAAAGGAGTGAGGCCTGCGGCCCGTTGCAGGGAGGGGGCAGCCTCCTCGGGCACTCAGATCTGGATGCCCCCAGGCTTGGGCATTTGAGTCGTGTCCCGGCCTGTGTGTCCAACTGACCAGGAGTCCATCCGACCAGGAGGCAGGCAAAGCATTGATACTTCTGTTTAGAGGAGTGTCCCTGCCTGTGTGTCCAGCTGACCCGGAGTCCATCCGACCAGGGGGCAGACAGAGCAGTGACACTTCTGTTTAGAGGCATTTCTACCTGTGTGACCTTTAGTCCCCTTTTCAGCCTCGTTTTCACTGAGTACAGCTTCAGATAGGCAGAGACACATGCCCAGGGCCCATGGCTAGAGGAGGGCCAGCCTGGCCCCTGCCCAACCCAGTGCCTGTTCTGCTTCCCAGAGCCTGGCCATGATGACCAAGCCCCAGAGGGGTCGCCAGCCTCCTTCCCATCTCTGGTGGTCATAATTTGAATAGGAAGGCAGCTGTCCAAGGAGGGACAAGGTGAGTGCCCACCTCTGGGCATGTGTGCTGGGGTCTTATGCCGTACAGCTGGGCGTCTCAGCAGCAGCATCCAAGGGGAGGGGAGGGGAGGGCGGGGCAGGGAGAGGTGGACTCCACCAGTACAGCCACATTTAGACCAGCCCCTCCAGGCAGGACCTGGAGCCGAGTGGGAGAAGATTCGACGGCCAGCCTGTCTGCCACAAGTTGGAGCTCCCGGGGAGCCCAGAAGGCACTGGGGTGACACAGGGGCAGCCTTGACCTGCCCTCAGTGCATTGCCCTTGGGCTCAGGATGCTCATGGCATCCCTTCCTCAGGGCGAGAGAGTACTTCAGAGAGTCCTAGATGTGAGCAGAGGTCAGGCCCCAGGGGATGCCCAGGGTGATGCCCAGTCCGGCACCCAGGGGAGGCTGGGATCCATATTCCCTGAGGCCAGCAACCATGTGGGTACAGTCACCAGTAGCCCCTGCCCTCGGTTAGGCAGCCAAGGGAGCCCCCAGGCAGAGCTGGCAGCTTTGTTTTCCAGACCTTCACTGGGGAAGAACGAAACGTTTGGTGAGGGAGAGGAAACAGGTCTCCATGCAGGATGTCACGTCTAGGGAGAGTACCAGCTGAGGGGCTAGGGGTGTGCCCTGGGGCCTGGCTCCTTCCTCCTCTGTGGGGACTGCCACTGGTGTTCACACCTCCTTGCCGGCAAGGTCCCCATAATGGGTGCCATAAGGTCCCCAAAGAAAAACATAAAGTCCTGGAGCCTGGGGGCCACTCAGACCCCCACCTGTGGGGCTCCTGAGTGGGATGCTCTCTGCCCCATGGCCACCTGCCCCACCTGTGGGCAGCACTGACTTTTCAAAGCCCTTTGCACAGTAGCCAACACACATCTCCCTCTGGCTCTGCCCTGATCCTCCCCATGGGGCCGAGTGGAAAGAGCTGGAATCAATGAGGAGGTTCAAGCTGGAGCAACCTGTGTGGAGACGTCTGGTGAACCTGCAACCCCAGGGGGCTGTTGTCGCCACTGTGGCCCAGGCAGGGTCCTGATCACCGCCGCTGCCATGCACATAACCATCTGCCTGAGCGCTCCGGGGAAGGGCTCCTCCTTCACACCGGGGGTTGGGCGGCAGGCAGGCTGCAGAAGCATAGCAGCATCTCCCACTGCCTCTCTCAGGCGTCTGGCCCTCCTGCCTGGGGTGTTTTCTGTGGAGGTCTGCTCTGTCCCTCCAGGTCTCCCATGCAGGCCGAGTCTGGGGAGGCACACCTCAGATCTGAGTTGTGTCTGGGTGGCCTTTCGGAGCCTCAGTGAGAAGGCATTGTGGTCCGGGTCAGAGGCGGTCAGGCCCTGCCCTCACAGCCAGGAGGGGCTCCGATTGCCTGTGCTCATGAAGCGTTCCCACTGGGCCTCCTTTTTGGCCAGGAGCCCCTTGTCCTAGAACCCAGTTTTCTGTTCCTGGTCTGTGGCCTCCCTGGCTCTCCTGTGGGCCTCAGGTCTATGTGGCCACCATGTGCCCTACACATGTTCTCACTGGCCCAGCCTGCCCAGCACCCCGGCATGGGCCTGACCCTCTCGGCCCCACCAGGTGGGAGGAGGTGCTGCGAGCATCCTGGTGCTGGGACAGGGTCAGCAAGACCCGAATGGGTTTCAGGGCTGACCCCAGGATGCCCATCCCTCAGGTATACAGAGGCGGGAGCACCATGTGGGAGCCGTGGACACCACACCCTCACACGTGGAGCCCCTGGGTGGGAGGGAGGCCTCAGACACCAGGAACTTCTGGCCAAAAGTTCTCCGAGCCATTTGGAGGCTGAGCCAAGGCAAAAACAAAAGACATTCGTTTCCTGTCAGGACCAGAGTGGGCCAGGAACGACATCATGGTCTGGCCTTGGGGTACAGCTGACCAGCCCACATCCCCAAACAGATCCCAGCCCTGCTACCTCCTGGCTGTGGCGAGCAGGAGACCCTGCACATGCTCTGGGACTCCCGACATTACCACCAACGGGCACGCCAGTAATGAGTTCCCTGCTCTCAGCCTGAGCCCGTGCTGAGGAAAAGCAAGCCGAAACTAAAGCAGCTTTCAAATGTTAGACCAACCAATTAAAAAAAGCAATCACACGGAAACATGCATTTTTCAGAACTCTGTTTACTCTGTCATAATTAATACAGGTAGGGAGGAAAGTTCAGGCTCTGTGGGCAGCAAGTGTCAGTGTGAGCTGCAGCCCGGGGACTCACCCCTGCGGACAGAGGAGGAGCTGCCTCTGCAGTTCCGAAGGCCGAGGTGGACAAGAGCCTCTGTGGGCCCACCAGCCTGGAGGTCCCCAGGCACCGCCTGCTTTCCTGGACTTGGGGGACAAGAAAGACCAGCACTGGCTGGGACATCAGAGCTTCAGAGGGGGCATTGTGCTGGCCTTGCTGGCCAGGCCTCAGATGTACTGGAACCATGACATCCCCCAGCCCCTGGTAAACCTTGGCCTTACCCATACTCCTGTATCCTCATTTCTGCTCTAAGGCCCCTGTTTCTCCTGGCTGGCTGGCCCAGCCCTTCCTTGCTCTTTCCTAGGCAGCCCTGCATCAAGAGCTTGTCCTTGGGCCCAGCCCCCTGACCTGAGCCTTCATCCCAGCTGCAGCAGGGACAAAAACTCGAAGATAGCAATGAGGGGACCATCCTGTGCCTCTTTCTGAAAACCTGATTGCACGGCCAGGTGGGGTACTGTGGAGAGTGCCTGTGTGACAGCAGAGGCCTGACCATGGGTCACAGAGCCAGTGAGGAACCAGGCTGTGGCCAGCTACTTCCCAGGGCATACCAGGACACTGGCAGGTGGCCCCCCACCCTGTGCCGCCCCACAAGAACAGCAAAGGTGGCTTTCACGGACCCTGAGCACTGAGTCAGGGGTTGTACCCACCCTCACCTAAGAGACAGGACAGCCATGCCTCTGGGCAGGGCTGCTGATGAAGTCCTCTGGAGGATGCAGCATGGTCCCCACTCACCATTGCTGCCTAAGAAACCATGGCTCCGGCTACTGTTGGTGAGGAGTCCTGGGGGTTCCTGGAGTCCTGGGCAATGAGCAGAGACCCTGACACTGTCCCTCCTGCCCTCACAGTCTCTCCAGTCCCACCAATCTGCCCCCTCCTCACCCACGTGCTGCTGGGGAGTTGGTGGGAGGTGTGACCAGCAGGGCTCAGCACAGCCAGGGTTTCCAGGGGGCCCAGGAAACAGGATGAGCTGCTTTGTGGCCACTCATGGTCAGCTTGGCTTAGGGATACACAGGCAGCAAGGCTCAGGCTCGCTGTCCCTCTCCCAGCATGACAGAGCCTGGGAGAGGCCCTCAGGAGTCCCTCCAGCTGTAGTGGTCCAAGACCACGTGACACCGGAGGGTTCCAGAGTTGGGTTACACATGGAGCCTAGAGGCACGTGGGGTCTGCATGGGCTCTGCTGCTGGCAGGAAGCAAGTGGTCTTGTCTGGGGTTATACATGGAAGCCTGGAGGCATGTGGGGTCTGCGTGGGCCCTGCCACGGGCAGAAGGCAGGGCTTGTCTGGAGCATGGTGGGGCCTTGTCATCTTCCCTTCTGTTTGTGGAGGAGCCACTGAGTACGCCCTCCTGAACTTTTCTTTATTAATGAGTCTTATCTCCGTTCATACAGCACTAGGCGGATGCAGGCCATGGGTGATAAACAGGGAATGAGCAGGTCCCGATGAGAAATTACCTGCTCGTAACAGACAGATTAGCTGACAGCTGGCCAGCAAGAGCTGTGGGAGTAGGTGTGCTCTGTGCGACAGTTCCCCTTTCCCATCCCCCAGCCCCGCAGGGGCCTCTGGAGGCAGGGTGCCCCCCCAACCAGGCTGGCCTGTGGAGACTGGGGGTTCTTCCTGGGCACCTGGGACAGACTGAGCCCAGAGCATGGCCCCACGCCTTCAGCTGGAATGGAAGCAAGATGTTTCTTTCCTTCATTTCTGCCCCAAGCTGACCTGCTGGCCCCATAGCCCCTGGCCTGCCATCTCCACAGGTACATACCTCCCTGGCCCAGCCATGTCCCAGTTCAGGGGTGCCTGTGGAGAGGTGTCAGAAGCAGGAGGGTATAGGACCTTGCCACAGGCTGAAGGTCTGTGTCCCCCCAAAATTCATACATTAAAATTCTAACACCCAAGATGAGGGATTGGGAAGTGTAGCCCTTGCACTGAGATTAACACTTTCTAGATAAGCTGAGAGCTACGTCACGCCCACACCACGTGAGCTCACAGCAAGGAGGTGCCAGCTGCACACAGGAAGCCCTCACCAGACTCCACTTCTGCTGGCACCTTGAGCTCAGTCTCTGCTCTAGAGCCGTGAGCTGTGTCTGCTCTTCATAAGCCACCCCGTCAGTGGGGTTCCAGAAGCCAGATGCAAGGAGACAGGGCCTTGGTACCAGGAGTGGGTTGCAGCTGTAACAGACCTCAAAGACGCAAAACTGCTCTGGAACTGGGGAGTGGGAAAGGCTGGAAGGGTTGGGGTGGAGCCTGCAAAAAGCACACGTTACTGTGAATAGGCCTTGAAAGGTGATGCTGGTGAAGGCTCAGGAGGAAGGGAGGAGCACTGTGGAGGGAGCCCCCATCTTCCTGTGCTCCCAGAGTCAGTAGGAAGAGGCATGGGCACAGCCGCTCTGAGGAGGCTGTAGGCAGAAATGAGGCCTGTGTGTGTGGAGGTGAGGGAAGGCCCACCTCGTGTGGAGCTGAGGCTGGCTGGACTTGGGGCCGTGTTTTCTGGGAAGTGCAGCGTGTGAGGGATGAGACTGGAGATTTGGCCGAAGCACTTTCCAGGCCAGATGTTGAGGCGCAGCCTTTCCTCCTGGCTATTATCGTCAGATGCGGGCACAGAGGACTGGCCTAGGTTGGCATCAAGCAGAAGTAAGTGGCACTGAAGGACCGACTGAGGCCTACGTGCCTCCCACAGGCCAGGAGCTCTGCCAGGCAGTGGGCGCAGGGCCTCCCCAGCAGGCCCGGGAGGCAGAACGTGGAGCCACAGCAGCAGCTCTCAGGCCTCTGGGCCTCACAGGACTTACCTTTTGGGGTTTGGCCTTCCCGAGGCCTAGCACCCTCCCTCTTGCCTTTCCCCCTTTTGGAAGTGGAGTGCCCATCCTCTCCTGTCCTGCCTTCATTTCCCCCGTATGTGACGCCGCAAGGTTGAGATGAGACTTTGGAGTTGAGGGTTGGTGAGAATTTGGGGTTGTGGGGTGGAGTGGGCGTGTTTTGCAGAGAAGGATGTGGGTTCTGTGGGGCCAGGGACAAGATGCTGGGGACTGAGGTTCGTGTCCCGTGGTTCCCACATGGAAACCGAATCCCCACTGTGAGAGCTTGAGGAGGCGGAGTCTTCGGGAGGTGCTGAGGGGGTGGGGTAGGGTCCTCATGAATGAGAAACCCAGAGTCCCCCCACCCCTTCCCCCATGTGAGGGACAATGAGAAAGCACTGTCACCAAACACCCAGGCTGCCTGTGCCTTATCCTGCACTCCCGGCCTCCCAGCCTTTGAGAAGTGAACTCTGCTTATAAGCCACCCAGTCTGTGGTGGGCAGTTGGACCAACACAGGCCTCCACAGGGCAGGTGCCACCACAACAGTGGTCAGGGATGAGCTGCCTGGAGCCCAGGGCCGTCCTCACTGCTGGGGCCAGAGCAGTCCAGGCTGCTCTCAGCCCCAGCAGGCTCCGTACCCAACGCCAAGGTGCCGGGGCCATGGTGGGTGCTGCCTGTCCTGGGGTGCTCAGTGTTGGGGCTCAGTTCCCTTGGTCGGAGAATGTAAAGAGCCAGGGTAGGGGTGGAGGCACCCCCGGGGCAGAGGCTGGGCAGCTGCTTGAGTGATGTGGCCTCCGCCGAGCGTGGATGGGGTGGATAAATGTGCCTGGCGCCCATGATCGAGCTGGTAATTACCCTTCACAATGAGTGATATTAATCGTGATGCACCCAGTGCACGGCATGAGAATGGCGCCAGGAGCTGGTGGCCACAGGAGAAGCCGTTTATTAGCCTGATAAATGACCAGAAGATGGCTTTTCTGGCCAGCTCCTGGGAGGGCTTTCTGATAACAAGGCTGAGGCAGGTCCACCTGTCAGGCGGCAGGGTGGGGCCTGCCTGGTCCTCATCTGCTCTGCAACCCAGGCTGCTCAGAGTGAAGTCGCAGGTTGGGAGGGGGTGCAGAGGGGGTGCAGAAGCAGGGCCCCTTACAGGTGAGTCCCAGCTGCCTCCTGTTGCTGGGTGGGGGTGGAAGGGTGGGCCAGGAAAGAGACAGCATCCCTCTGAGCTCAGCCTGGAAGGGGCAGGGAGCCTCCTGGCAGAGGGAGGCGTGCAGGTGTGCAGGGCGGGGAGGATATGGTGTTTCTGGGCTGGTGGTTGATCTGCTGTGGTCAGGCAGCAGGGTGGGGGCTGGGGTGGGGTCAGGCACTGCAGTGGCCAAGAGGCATGGCATAAGGTCTTGTGTGCCCGGGGAGGAGGCTGGCGCTAAGCATCTGCCATCACCTACTTCTCGCTTCCCATTGTCATCCCTGTGCCCAGCCGGGCTGAGCATGTGTTTGTTGAATGAAGGTCGGGCTGCTATGTGTGTCCTCCCAGCCAGGCCCCTCCATCTCCACTCCTTCCGGAGGGACCAGGCTATCTGCCATTGCTGTGCCACCCACAGGGAGGCAGGTATCAGCTCCGCATGCATGAGGCCTTCTCGCCAGGCCTGCCCCAACTCAGAGGGCAGCCCCGCAAGGCAGCAAGTCCCTGTCAACAGTGCCGCCACTATTAGAAGGTGGTGGTAGTCTGAAACGACTTCCATGGTCCTTTCTGCCTCAGGGCCCCCAGTTCCTACACTTCCTTGGGGTCTGAGCCCAGATATACTTCCTCGGGGCTCTCCCTGGCCCTCCAGTCTCCTGGTGCCTGTCCTTGGTGGCTCCCACTCCTCACTGGGACAGGGCCGTGTGACGTGAGTCCTGCAGGTGCCTCAGCCACCTTGAGCTGTGGGCTGGCCCATGCTCAGTGCCTGGTACATGCTGAAGGAGCGAGTGAAGGCCAAGATGTACAATGCAGGATGGGCATCAGGGACAGCCAGCCTGTCCTCAGAGATGCCCCTTCCAGACTCAGCATGTGCCGCTCTCAGAGTCTCATGTGTTGGCTCTCCCGGCCTTAGAGGGCAGCCTGAGGGTCCCAGAAAGACATCTTGGCTCAGTGGGCTCAGGGGCCGGGGGAGCAACAAATCCCGAGACATTACGAGGCCTGTGCCGACACCGGGTGATTTAGTGGTGTGATTACTTCCTAATGCAGTATCTCATAAAGCTTTTTATTAGATTTCTCCCCTTTTCCTTCCAAAGTCTCTTTGGAAATAAACACCTGCGGCTGTTATACTTTATACCACTCAGTTTAATTAACTTTTAAATCACATCATGTCACCCAGACCTCTCAAATGGCAGTGGTTGGGCCAGGGTGGGAAGCCTTGCTGTCCCAGCCTCTCCACTCAGGGAGCAGGGCATTGCCGATCTCAGCCTTGGGGGGCCTGAGCATGGATCCCCCGCATCCAGTGCAAGGTCCAGTGAGGGGGACTCTTGGAGAAACAGCAGTAGCTCCTGGGGCTCTGAGTCTAAGGGTGGCTGAGACACCAGCCCCAAGCCAGGTCCTCCCAGTCCAGAGAACCTAGTGAGCTCCACCACCCAGTCCTACACTGCAGGTACAGGGACCTGAACCAAGCTGCCGTCATCTCTGAGAAACCACCCAAAAGATACCCCTCGCCAGGTCAGCAGGAGCCTGGGCCAGCGCCAGGTCACATCCAACCCTTGTCCCTGCAGGAGGCACTTTCTTCCCTGGAGCTTCTGCCCGGCCCTGCTCTGCCTCAAATCTGGGTCCTTCCCTGAGCCTTGGGCCTCAGGAGGGCTCCTCCCCAAGCTGACAGATTTCTTAAAACAAATCTTGTGACAGCTGCCCCCCATATGGGCATCCGTGAAAGTTCCCAGCCCCTCTGGTTGCCACTGACCCTGTCCACCCACCCATGCCGGGCCCTGCCTCTGGGGCTCTTCCCACCGTTGGCCCCAGCCCCGTTGTTCCTGCCACTCCAGCTCCCGTCAACAGTGCCGCTGCTGTTGGCAGGCAGGCAACTCCAGCCACCGGGCAGCAGCTGGGAGCCCTGGCCTTTTGGCAGGCAGACATCACAGATCATTTAGGCCCTTCTACACCTGCGTGCGATGCAAAGCAGCTTTTGTGATGGCAGAAGTGCCTGTTCCTGAGAAGACAGGTGTTACCAGCACTGAAGGGTGTGTCCTGGCACCTTCCCCATGTGCCCTCTCCTGCCTTCCTTGCTGTGCCTTCACGGTTCCATTCTAGTCGTCGTCTTCTTGGGGATGCTTTGGTTGATTTGCGACTTTCCAGGAATCATGCATTTCCTCCGAGTTTTCAGACTAACTTTGCTGTCCCGTGGGTCCGAGCAGATTCCTCTGGCGCTGGTCACTGGGGTGACATGCAGTTTATCGAGGGCTTCCTGGGGCCAGGCACTGCTGGGGGTGCCTCTCATCTACAAGGCTGGCACGTTCGAGTTTGAGCTGCCCTAGCACCACCTCCCTGTTAGGGTTTCCTGTGACCGCACGTCCCATCTCCACAATGAACGTGTAGACGCCCTCCCCCACCTTCTTCACAGGCTCGGCCACCAGCCCTGTGCCAGCTGAGGCCGGGCTCCTGTCACCTACTGTGGTCTGGGGGTAGATTATCCCCACCCCCAACCCTGTGCCAGCCGAGGCTGGGCTCTTGCCACCTGTTCTAGTCTGGGCGTGGGTCATCCCTGCCCTCTTCCCTGTGCCGGCTGAGCCGGGCTCTTGCTGCCCACTCTGTTCTGGGCATGGGTCACCCCACAGGGTTGCCATCATCAGTCAGCATTTGGATTGGGAGGGCCACATGTATGCCTGTGGATGCAGGCACAGATGCTTGTGGCCTGTGGGCTCACTTCCTGCCCTCTCTTTTACCTCATTGGCTCCAGCCGGGCTGCCACGGTGGACATAGGGTTGCAGAAGCTCAGAGCCAAAACGTTTGTAGTCTTCTACCCATGGGTGTGATGCCAGGCCTTCTCAGCTTTCTTCCTGATCTCCGATGCCTGGAGGCCACTTCCTGTGGGGGTCCCACTCAGGGATAGGGTGTTGGTGTGGAGGTTCCATGCTAGGTTGGGCGCATTTTGGTGTGGGGGTCCCACCCCCGGCCAGGTGGGTTTTAGTGGTGGAGGTCCCATGCCAGGCCAGGTGAGTTTTAGTGTGTGGAGGTCCCACGCCAGGCCAGGTGGGTTTTGGTATGGAGGTCCCACGCTAGGTTGGGCACATTTTGGTATGGGAGTCCCACGCTAGGTTGGGCGCATTTTGGTGTGGGAGTCCCACACCGGGCCGGGTAGGTTTTGGTGTGGAGGTCCCACACCGGGCCAGGTGGGTTTTGGTGTGGAGGTCCCACGCCGGGCCAGGTGGGTTTTGGTGTGGAGGTCCCACACCGGGCCAGGTGGGTTTTGGTGTGGAGGTCCCATGCTAGGTTGGGCGCATTTTGGTGTGGGGGTCCCACGCCGGACCTGGTGGGATTTAGTGTGGAGTTCCCACGCTGGGCCAGGTGGGTTTTAGTGTGGAGGTCCCATGCCGGGCTGGGTGGGTTTTGGTGTGTCCTCCCCACTCCCCACCACAGGAGAGGAGCAGCTCCTAGTTCTGAGGCCACTCTGTGCAGGACCTGGCATGCAGTGAGTATTTGCCATTGTCATGATCGCTTCCATCACCAGCAGCTGGGCAGGGGCAGTGTGAAGGGTGGACAGTGCAATTGCCTGATTGCAGGGCTGGTCCTGTGCCCTAGGGTGCCTGTTGCCCTCTGCGAATTTAGACAACCTTGGCTTTGGTGGTCCTGGGACCTGGGCCTGGCCCCATGTCTTCTCTGGCCCAGGCAGGCTCTCCTGAGTCACCTGTGCAGCTCCCCAGAGGATGGCAACCTTGAGCACAGGCTGAGGGACCAAGAGACCATCTGCCCAGGCCTAGACCCACCGTCTGGAGCTCTGCAGGAACTTGGGGTACCCCCACCTAGAGCCACTAGAGGAAGCCTGGGTACCACAGGCAGTGTAGAGCAGTGAACTTCTGCCAGTCACGGTAATGGGGCTGAGCCAGGCCTGGGTAGCTGTTGGCTCCAGAGATGGCAGGGGCCAAGTTCCCAGGAAACAGGGTGGGCGCCTGTAAGAGAACTCTTTCCGGGCAGCACTTCCTGGCAGTGGGAGCTGTCCAGAGATATGGGTCCAGAGGGTCCCTCGGGACCTGTCTGGGTACCTCTTGGTTCTGTCCTGCTCCCCTAGAAGGGGAGGCCTGCCCAGGGGTTTCTGACTGAACACCAGGCCCAGGGGAAGCCACTGCCTCAGCCACCACTCATCCACAACCACTCAGGTTAAGGCAAACGATAGTAGTGAGAATAAACGCCTCGCAGAGCTGTTCCGGAAATTAGATTTTTCCCCTTAAGGTCACTCACTGCACTGGAAAATTAACCAATATTTTCCTAATCGAAGCGGGGCTGTTTCTTCCTTGGAGGAAGGTGGCCACCCTTCCGGCACTCGTCATTCATCTTAGAGGGAGCTGCTCCCACGTGGGCTCTCATTTTATTAAATAAACTCTTGTTTTTTACGGCCACCTCACAGTGCGACCCACCCCGTGTCCAGGGAGAATGGCCTCGGGTATCGGGCACAGCGCTTTCCTGCTGCTGCTGCTGTGGCCACTGTGGAGTTACCTTCCCTCTGCAGCCCCTCAGGGCCCTCCCGGAGCCGGCATCTGCTGATTCGTTCTCACCTGTACCCCAGGGCCTCTTTATACCCAGGTCCCACCTCTAGCCCAGATGGGAGCAGGGAGCCTTCTCGAAGTCTCGCCTAGCACCTCCTGCTCTTGGGTGTGGGCCACTCTGAGCACAACTTCTTGGGGCCTGTCCAGCAGTGTGGGCTGAGGATGGCGTGGACTCTGCCACCTCAGCGAGGTCCTGTCTGCCCACCCACCTGCCTGCCACTGTCTCCATGGCAGAGCCGACCATCGGGGCTCTGGACAGCACTTCGTAAAGCAAAGCTTCACCCGGATAAGGCGTCCAGGCTGCTTAGTGGTCTCTGTGTCCGCAAAACAGTACTTGTGAAAATAAGGACCTGTAGGAGTCGTGGGCTGGAAGGATGGCTGGTAAACGTGGCCCCTCCTCACTTGGACACCCGTGCTGCCAGTAACGAGGACGTGGATGAGCTTCACACAGAGCAGTGCTTCCCAAGTGCCGCTAAGTGAAGACGCCCTCGATGGCCTCATACAGCATCAGCTCCCTGATACCACGTGCACGTGTGCGCGTGTGTATATACACACGCGCACCCGTGCTCACGAGCAGGCCAAAGGGCCATGTGCCATCGCTTCTGTGTCCCTGCCAGTGTGATCTGAGTGACTTGGTGACAGGTGATGAAGAGTGTTATATTTCAAAATAGTGTGAGCAGGTGGGTGTCCTATGGAGGCACAAACCAGTGGGCAGGGATCTCAGTTGGGGGCGCACAGTCCTGTGGGGAACCCAGGCTCCTCCTCTGGGGACAAGGCATCCCCTGAGGTGCTATGGGCAGCAAGGTCACCTCTGAGGTCTCTGGCTTGTCCTCAGCAGCCCAGAATTAAGTGACATCTTCCTCCTTCTCTGGACCAGCTGTTTTGCAGAGCAGAGCTCAGCTCCCCCTTCTGCCGGGGTTCAGCCAGGGGCTCTCAGGACCAGAAGCACAAATCCCCAGTGGGGAGGGCCAGCGGTGCCCCTGCTGCCTCCACAGCCTTCCCGTGACCCTCGTCTTCTGCTTCTGGTAGGGCCTCGAATCCCAGGAGCTCTTGCTTTCCCGTAAGAAAAGCAGCTGTGAAGCATTGCCAGGGCTGGTGACTGGCCCCAGCCTCAGGGGAGACAGCGAGGAGTGCCATGGACTGTGGCGAGCTCAGATGGTGTGTTCTGTTCAGCACGTGGGCCTGGCACGTCCAATGTTTAAACAGAGCTGGAAACTTCCCGTTTCTAACAACACTCTAGATCCAAGAACACACCTGGAGGGAGGCTCGGCCCGCGGGCTGTCCGTCTGCCCTGCCACGCATGCAGCGTACCCACACCTCTGTCTACCCGAGTGGCTTACACTCAGCCACACGCACCAGGGAGCCTCTGCCGGGGCCGGTAGTGTTGATGCGTCTGGCGTGGGCCACTTGGTGGTCAGCGTCTGTGAGTGCTGACCCTTCCTGGGGCTGCAGCAGGCATGAGTGTTGCTGAGGGAGGGAGAGTGGCTGCGGACCCAGCCCTGACGGTGACACTAGGCCTGTGTGCCCTGAGGTCTGTGTGCCCCGAGGAGCACCTCCACCATCAGTCCCTCTGCACAGACCCCAGCCGTCCCACCACATCCCACACTGGGACTCATAGCCACTTCTCTGTCATGAGAGCCCACAGTTTATTTGAAAACCAGTGTGGTCAGGGGCAAAGACCAGCTGGCATCTGGATAGTCTGTTAACCCTGGTGATGCCGGCTGTGCACCGAGCAGCTGCGTGGGTGAGAAGGGGAGCATCACAGGTCACAGGGACTGCCTTCCCCTCAGCACATGGGGGCCTAACTTGATACACACAGTGAGGGGTGGACTGGAGCCGGCCAAGGGGAGCCATGTAGCAAGCATGTTTCGTGCTCTGGGCCCAGGGATGCTGAAGTGATGGGGACCAAGGCCTGCCCAGGTCCCAGGGCTGAGGCCTCCCCACTGTGTGTGTGCAGGCTTTGGGAGGTAGGCCAACAGCAGCTGTTGGAGGGGGCAAGGCCTGCCCAGGGCTAGGGTCTCCATGCTGTGTTCCTCTGGGTTTCAGGAGGTGGGCCAAGAGCAGCTGCCGGACAGTGCCAGAACTGGCCTGGTCACTCCAGGAACCTTCCAGCTGAGCTTCCCTGCAGTGGCTGGTTGGTGGGGACAGGGTTGTATAGGTCAGAGGACAGCTAGAGGGTAGAGGTCTCCATCCTCTGCTGGAACATACGTCAGGCCCTCCACTTCTTCCTGAGCCGCCTAACACTGCACGCCCCAGTCCACCCCCTAGCGTCCGTGAACACTGCCTGCCATGCCTGGTTTGCTGC
Organism: Saimiri boliviensis; assembly: GCF_048565385.1. Lineage (NCBI taxonomy): Eukaryota > Metazoa > Chordata > Mammalia > Primates > Cebidae > Saimiri > Saimiri boliviensis. The sequence continues at coordinate 151,891,157 of NC_133449.1, read as the reverse complement.
TCGGTAGTCCAGCAGCTCCTGCAGTTCCAGCACGTTTGATGTGTCCCAAAAGAAAACTGGTGCTTACTAAACAGAAAAGGACAAACAGTTGGAAAAGATGCGTGACCTTCAAACACCCAGGATCAGGGAGGAACTCCCTGTTCCCAGGACAGATGGGAAAGTCAGAGGCCTTTAAAACATCATTTCCGAAATTAAATCACAGAAAGATACCTGGTGGACCAGAGGAGATTATCTGTATTCCATTCTTGGGGCTAAGGAGCAAATCAGCTGCAGAACATGTTTGAAACGTCTCTTTGTAATGAATGTGGCCAATGAAAATGTGGCACTATCAGCAGGCCGTGACCCTCCCACTGCAAGATGAAGAACCTCCTGTGATACTATTCAAGCCCCACCAGCCAGCTGAGAGCAAACAGCAGATTCATACAGGCTTCGGGTGCTGATGGAATGGAAAAGGCACTTCACACATCTTGCACACGCAAATTGCATCAAGCTAGTATTTTTTGCAAAGAATGAAGCACTTCCTCCGCCTTGGCTCCTGCAGGTCGGGGGGGGTGGTCTGGAGCAGGGACACCAACCTAGGGCTCCTCATCCCCTGGCTCTGGGAACAACACAAATGCAAGCACAGCATGTCTTCCTGAGCTGCGGGCAGGCACTCGGTCACCCTTGCCTTCCACTCATTCCTGGTGCAGAGCTCCTGGTCCCTGTAACCTCCCAGGCCCGGGCAGTAACTTGTGGCTGGACACACTCGGCCCCAAGCAGCCCCTGGCATCTGTAGTCTCCAGTAGCAGAGGGCACCTCAGGCACGAGTGACCCTTGGCATCTCATGGGGTCCCTTAGGCACTGGCTCCCATGGTGGCTATGGCATTGTCCATCCTGCTGGTGTTTAAAAGCCTCCTGAGCCCCTTACGGAAACCCTGTCCACAAGGGCTGACCCCCTTTTTGTTCACTGTCCTGACTGGAACCTCAAGTGTCTCTGCAGAGCTGGAAGAAGGGGCAGTGTTCAAGGACCCGGTGCTGTCAGCTGTGGACATCCAGGGCTGCAGTGCTGGTGGTGGCTTGTGTTGCCAACCAGCCCCTAGCTCAATGGGCAGGGCAGTCAGGGAGTCCCAGCCCTGGAAGGTTCCCCACTCTGGTCTAGGGCAGTTCTGGATGCTGGTGCTTTAGGGAAAGGCCTGGGGTTTCAGCTACAGCCTGAGACTGCCCATGTGGCCCCTTCTACAATTATGCTGAGCACATGTGTACATATTCTTAGTCATGGGCACCATCGTGTCGACAACTGAGTCTCCCGGTCTGTTCCTGGGCACCTCCAGGGAGCGTGGAGAGAAGAGCCTGGCACACCTTTGCCCCCAAAGCAGCAGGAGGCCTTTCCTAAATCCTGGAGGGATCTCAGCCTCCCTAGAAGCAGCTCCTGGCTCTGAATGCCCAAGAGCCCGAGGACAGAGAGGATGTCCTGCCCTAGGCAGTGTGGAGCATCTCCAGATCACGGGAGGAGCGTCTCCTAAACAGTGTGCTCCTCCCCGTGATCCGGAGCCCCATGTGTGTCTGCGTGGAGCATGTTAATCCCCTAAACAGCGCCTCCTCCCCGTGATCCAGAGCCCCATGCGTGTCTGCGTGGAGCGTATCCGTCTCCTAAACGCATTTCTCCCTGTGATCCGGAGCCCCATGCGTGTCTGGAGTGTGTCCGTCTCCTAAATAGTGTGTTCCTCCCTGTGCATGTCTGGAGCATGTGCATTTCCTAAACAGCACCTCCTCCCCGTGATCCGGAGCCCCGTGCGTGTCTGGAGTGTGTCCGTCTCCTAAACAGCGCCTCCTCCCCGTGATCCACAGCCCCGTGTGTGTCTGCGTGGAGCATGCCCATCCTCTAAACATCACATTTCTCCCTGTGATCCGGAGCCCAATGCATGTGTTTGTGGTTGGGATCTGCTGTTGTGGTCTGAGCCCCTGTGTCAGGGCAGCTGAGGGAGGTGGCGAGGGCTGTGTAACAGACCAAGGTCAGAGCCACCAGCCTCTCCCACATTGACATTCTGTGCACTGCCTGTGTGTGATCAAGTCTCCCTCTAGAGTGCTAGGCCCTACGTTAGCATCAGAAAAGCTACCGAAGAGCTGGGAATCATGCGTCTCCCAACCCCGAGCCCAGCGGCTGCCAGGCATTAAGTGGCTGGGGCAGGGTGGGGCTGGCCCCTTCTGGTCCTTCTGGTCAGTGTGTCAGGCACACGGGGTTGCTTACTCAAGCATGAGATTTTGGCGGGGTGGCGTGTGGGGCCACCACACTTCTCCCCAGGGGCCACACAGAGGATGGCAGAGGGACCCTGGGAAAGGGCTGATGCTTGCCAGGTTCCCACAGAGTCCCTGGCAGGCCGCTCCGTGGCCAGATGTGAGTTGAGCAGTTCAGCCATGTGTGAGGCTCCATAACGCTGGCCAGGACACACTGGGAGTTGCGGGCTTTTAGTTGCCTTCTAGTGGTGGTGAAACCGCACTGGCTTGCACAAGTGTTCCAGCGCAGGCTCCACTCAGCACCTTCCCCAGATCCACCTGCATCCCAAGCGTGTGCCCACGCCCCTTGGAGGAAACCAGACTTCCAAGTGTCCGCTCCCTGCCCTAGCCATGGAGTGGCCACAGCCTAAATGGAAAAGACTCAGAGGCTGAAGGCGGAGGGGAGGTTTGAACCTCACTGAAATCAGCGGAAGCTGAGATCATTTCAGCATCACCCGTACTGTCTGGGTAGGAAGTGACTTTGCCTCCACATGGCCTGCCAAGGGGCTTCCTCCTGCAGCGGGCTCTCCTGGGCACTCTCCCCAGGCAGGTAGAGATGGGACAAGGCTCACTGCTCCAGAAGTGAGTCTTAAGCCCAGGTCTCCTCCTGGCCTTGGTTTCTGACTGCTTCGTGTAAGGAAGGAAGCCCCAGGAGGAAGCACACACTTTGGCAATGAGACATTTTAATTGCATCTTAAAATAGCATTGTGGTAAAGAACAGTAAACCGTGACTAACCAATTACACTTCAGGAAGCCCTCAGCATAGTCGGACAGGGGGAAGCATGGACAAGCTGCCCACTCATGGATGCCCATCAAGCACCGTCAGGAGGGGCTGGATGACAGAGGAGGTCCAGACCCCACCCCGGCCCCTTCCCGAGGTTCAGCCTTCATTGCGGCCTCCCTGGCTGTGAGCGACTACTCTGCAGGAGCTCCCCAGGGCCAGCTTTGCCTGAATGTGGGAAACGGAAGGAAGAGGATTGCTGTTTAGTTGATGTACTGCCGAAGAACCCATAAGGCCCAGGAAGACAGAGAAAGAGGCAGAAAAAGCATCATCCTTCAGGGTGCAAGGTGAACCCACCTTGCTTTCAGAGGAGCAGGGCAGTGGGGGCACCCAGGCTCTGATTGCACAGGATTCCAGAACTGTGCCATCGGGGCCTCATGTGTGGTCTTGGTGGAGAATGAACAGGGCTGTTCTCTAGCCCCCGCCATCCAGATGGTCCCCAGAGGGACTCACGCCCTCAAGGAACACACTACTGGGAAGCCAAGATGCCATTTCGGTACCAGCTGCCCCACTGCGGGCTTAGCTTTAAGGCTGTGCTGGAGCCCAGCCTTGGACTCACCCCAGACAATCCCTGAGCCCCGAGGCAGTCTGTGTGCTAAGCCACAGGGAGGGAGAGCGTGGGCGAGGGGCTGACGCGTGGGGACCCAGCTGTGCAGCACTCAGAGGCGCTGTCCACCCTCCCCTCTAGGACACAGCCTGCAGTGCCCCAGGTCTTGGCTGCCTTATGGGGGCCCAGGTGAGGAGTAGGAGGTGGAAGCCTGCAGCTGCAGGCAGTAGCTGCTCAGTAAATGATGAATCCAGCAACAGACGAAGGCCTCCCTCAGAGACCTGAGGAAGCACAGTGGTCTGTCCCTTGCAGGGCCTTGGGTGGCTCATTACTCAGCTCGCTAGGGGCAGGCCTGGGGGACACTTGAGCACGTGGCATTGTGGCAGCTCAGGCTGGAATGTGCTGGAAGGGATTCTGGTGGCCTGAGGACTGGAAGAACCCTTCCCAGCTGACCCTCTGGATCCTGAATGCAGAGCCAAGCCTGGCTGTGATGGCCGAGACCAGGTTCCTGGTGCAAAGCCACTTCAGGCCTCCAGGACTGGAGCCACAAGAGCTGCTGGGTTTCCACAGGGCCACGGGGTACGGCCAAACGGAGTAGGAGCACCAGTGGGAGGGGTATATGTGAAAAGTGAAATCTGTTGCTGCTTCCTCTAGCTTAATTACCGGCATGGCAGTTGCAGAGTTGAAATGCAGCTTTGAAAGCCTTTGTGAGTAATTAGTGTCAAACACACAAGATCTACAAAGCTATAAACTCACAGCTTGGTGATATTACCAAGTACTAATTAAGAAAGAAAAAAGAAAATTCACTTTCATGATCAGATTTTCAGCCCTGCCAAAGATGAAAAGCAAGGCAATTTGCAGCCGATGGCAACGCCGGAGGGTAAGTTGCGTCCACAGGAAGATGGCAGCCACTTACCCTCCGGTGGGGACTAGAAGTGCAGCGAGCACACGGGGCCCAGTGAGGGCTGGGGTGGTGACGGCGTGGTTGCGCCTGGCTACTGGGTTCTTGGCCAGGGAGCGCCGGACCCAGCAGGGATGGAATCCCGTCTCAGGAAGGGGAGACTTGTGCGAGGGCAGAGGTGAGGCGCCTGCCCAGAGGATCAGGGGTCTGCCCATTTCACAGTCAGGGACACTGGGGTTGAGCGCACAGCCAGGAGAGGGATGGCAGAGTCACGGCCGAGACCATCTGCCCAACAAGGGAAGTGGTGCCCGCCTTCCTTGGTGGTTGGGGAAGGCTGAACCAGACCCCTGGGTCCCCACTGGCCTCAGGCACTGTGGGCTCATGCAGCTTTAGGCAGGCGTCAGGCCAGTGGCCTGGGAGACTCCGAGAACAATGGCTTCTGTGTCATGAGTAGCATGGCACCTGCTTCTGTCTTGGGGCCCACAGCTGCCAGGAGAGGCCTGGCTGAGGCCAGGATGCTCAGCAGCTGGTTCCATGACTTCCTCTTTACTGGGGAGGTCAGGACAGAAACTTCTAGATGTGTCTCAGCTTGGTATAAAACAGAAAATTTCTGTGCCTGTGCCACCGGCCTGTGAATGACTTCTCATCTGTTTCATGAGACACATTTTCTTCCCTGTGGGCATCAAACGCAGCCAGGTGAGACTCGGAACCAGGAGCCACCCTCGACCCCTTGTGAGCGACTGTAGATACGAAATTCTCAAAAGTCATGTCACTTTCAGGGATATTTTTAACAGGACTAGGAAGCACAGCTCTCGTTGGCAGCAGCGGGCAGCAGCCAGGCTATTGGGACGTACTCAGGCCCAACAGGACCCCCAGAGCCGCACCTGCCCCCCCACAGAGTGCAGCCGGTCCGGGAGCGGCCTTAAGTGTGTCAGCTACCACCAGCCGTGGGCAGTGGAGAGCTGTGCGTGGCCCAGAGAGGTGGGCATCCACATCCAGCCTGCAAACGCACAGGGACCACCTGGGCCTGCCGGGGTTTGCTCTATCCTGGCTTGCCCTGCACGGCTCCTCACTGGTGGTTCCGTCTGCATGGTCCACTCCTCCAGGTCAGGGCTGGGTCTGGCCCCAGCCCTGGCATGCAGGGGGTGTGCAGTGACGTTGGGCAGAGGGAGGCTGCTCAGGTCCAAGTAGGCAGAGAAACTGCATGCCCAGGCAGCTAAGACCTTAAAGTGCAGGAGCCCGAAGCTGCTGTGGCTGTTTTATTGTTTTGTTTTGAGACAGAGTCTTGCTCTGTCACCCAGGCTGGAGTACAGTGGCATGACCTCAGCTCACTGCAACCTTTGCCTCCTGGGCTCAAGTGATTCTCCTGCCTCAGCCTCACCAGTAGCTGGGATTACAGGCACCTGCTACCACACCCGGCTTTTTTTTTTTTTTTTTTTTTTGTATTTTTAATAGAGATGGGGTTTTGCCGTGTTGGCCAGGCTGGTCTCAAACTCCTGAGCTAAGGTGAACCACCCGGGGTTGGCCTCCCAAAAGTGCTGGGATTACAGGTGTAAGCCACCACACCTGGCTTGTTTTACTGTTTATAGTGCGGTTCTGTTACTGCTAGGACAGATACTTACACAACCCGATTCGAAGACTGTGCAGAGAGGATATCTCAGGGCACACTGCAGTCAAGGAAGGCTCCTTGGAGGAGGTGGCCTGGAGCTTGGGCTCATGAGTGAATTCGAGTTTGTCCAGCTGGGTCAGGGAGACATCTCTGGCCACAGGACCTCATGTTCTCATGCTGAGTGTCTCCAGGGCACCCAGTGTGCAGGGAGAGCTGAGGGGTAGGCCTCAGGCTCCAGGCCAAAATTGGGGGAAGAGAGTGTCAGACCTGGGCCTGGGGGATGGCTCTGATGTCATCATCATGGGGGATGGTTGAGGAAATGTTGGATTGTGGCTCACCTATCTGGCCCTCACCCATGTGGAGTGCCCACCATGATGGGTCCCACTGCAGGTGCTGGGCACACAACAGTAATGTGGAGGTCCTGCTCAGCCTGGGCACGTCTTCCAGCAGAACTGGAGGATCAATGCTTTGGCATGATCTGTGCTCCATGCCGGGGTAGTTCTCGGGGAGGGAGGGAGCCCAGGCCCTGGCCGTGGGTAGACCTGTGGCTTGTTGACGTGGTGCCCAGCTACCCCACCTCCCAAGCTGTGAGAAGCCTAGGACCAGCCAGGTCCTCCATCTAGATGGTCTCTGACATTGCCCTGGGTGTTAGGGAGGGGAGTGAGGGATGTTCTTCTAACTGAAGGGCCTGGGCCACCTGGAGCCCTTCTGTACCTTCTGTTTTATCTGGTCCACTGCCTCCCAAGCCTGCACATCCCATCAGTTGCACACTTAAAACTGTTAGAAAATTACTCCTTGGTCTGCGTCGGAAATGCTCTCTGTGGTCTTTTGGATCTGCTTCCAGTTCCCCAGGACATTTAGTTTTTGGAGGCTTTGTGAAGAGGCTAGAGGTTTGTCAGCCCCACTTGGAAGCGAACATGATGGTTCCCCATCCTGGTCCCAGCTTCTCCTGTGGGCAGCTGGCCTGAGAGTCAAGCCACTCCCCAGGCCATGGCACGGGGCGGGCAGGACACGTTCCTGCCTGGCAGGAGGCAGAGCCTTCCCCAGGACCCTGAGTATCTGTCCTGGGTGGGGACTAGAAGTTGACCCCTCGACCCCAGGCAAGCCTACTCAGCCCCTCCCCTCACACGCTGCCCCACCTGTACTGAGCCCTTTTGCCTCCAACCTAAATGACTGGAAGAGTCTATTGGGAGGGCCTCTCTGGCACTCTAAAGAACAGGAACAGGACGTTCCTGCCCCAGGCCACGGAGGTCTGCAAGTAGGACCCTGCAGTGGTTGGCCAAGCTCAGGCCACATGAGCTGGAACTGGCAGGCAGCTCCTGGCTGCCTCAGATCTGGGGTCCTGAACCTTTGTTGGCCTCCTGGAGCCTGGCGTGTCTTTGCACACTCTGTTCTTGTCCCCTCCCTCCAGGGTGTGGCCCCCCAAGGGTGTGCCTGGGACCTTAGGTGGTCTTACCTGTGAGTCATACCTTCTAGGCCAGAGGCTGTGGACAGCAGGATGTTCACCCTGTGGTGAGTGGCTGGGCCTTTCTCTTGAAGCAGCTTAATTGAGATGTCATCTGCGTAGCCGTGCAGCCATCTCCACAGTCCATCTAGGAACGCTTTTATCACCCCCGAGGAGATCGTGCCCTGTAGCCATCCCCTCCCAGTCCCAACCTTCGGCAGCTGCTGCCTGCATTCTGTCTCTAGAACTGCGGCATTGCAGGGAGATGGGATCAGTGGCGAGTGGTCTCTAGTGCCTGGTGTCTTTCGCTGAGCATGAGGTTTTCAAGGTTCGTTCACATTGGACCATGAGCTGACACTCCATTTGTTACTGATGAATCATATGGTCTACTGTGCAGATAGACCACATTGTTTATCTGTTCATCAGCTGATAGAATATTTGAGCTGCTTCCATTTGGGGCCATTACACATGGTGCTCCTGTGAGCCTTCATGTACGAGCTCATGTGCGGAAATGCATTTTTGTTTCTCTCGGGTGTGCACCCGTAAGAGGAAGTGCCGGGTCACATGGTAATTTAATGTTGAGCTTCATGAGGAGCTGCCTGTTCTCCCAGTTTCTCCCTACCCTCCCCAACACGTGCCACTGTCTGCGTTTCCATCATGACCATCGCAGGGGCTGCAGGCGCCACTGGGTTAGAGGGTCCGTGCACCTCCTGAGATTCACATGCAAGCTGTGAAGTGGGTGTTGCATGGGTTTCGGGTAGAGAGACTGCAGCCCCTGCATGAGGTTAGGAACATATTTCCCAGTCTAGGCACAGCTATTTGGGATTCACCTCTAGACACCCAAGAGGGAGCAGTTGTGTCTAGAGGAGCAGCACGCTGCCACATTTCACCGGGTCTGCCTGTGCCAGCCGGACCTGCCCCGAAGCCACCGTCTCCTCCTGCCAGAGCCTCCCTGTTTGTTGAGCCTGCATTATTGATGAGCCGCCATTCTTGTATATACACACCCAAGAGGCTGTCACCACAGTCAAGGCAGTGAACAGATCCTTTGCCCCCAGATCCCAGGCCCCTGTACAGCCCACCTCACCCCTCCCACTGCAAACCCGATCCCAGGCAGCCACTGATCCTTCTGTGTTTCCTGTCATGTGGATTCATGCACATTTTTAGAATTTCTCTAAGTGGAATCACACAGTATCTAACCTTTCTTGTCTGGCTTGTCATAATTATTTTGAGATATCCATGTTGCCGAGATATCAACGGTTCATTCCTTTAAAATCATATTTCTTTATCCATCCAGATGTTGATGGGCATTTGGGTGGTTTCCAACTTGGGGTTATTGCAAATAAAGTCTACAGTGAATGTTCACATGCAAACTTTGCATGGACATTTATGTCCTTTTCTCTTAGCTGAATCGCAGTGGAACTGCTTGATTATATGGTCAGTGTATGTTTAACTCTTCAAGTTGTCAAGCTGTTTTCCAAAGTGGTTGCACCATTTTTCATTCCTATCAGCAGTGTAGGAGACTTCTACTTTCTCCACACTGTCACCAGTACTTGACATGATGAGTCTTTTTAATTTCAGTCATTCTAAGAGGAGACTAATGGCATCTCATTGCAGTTTTAATTTGCACTTTCCTAATGGTTAGGGACATCGAGCACATGTTCCCGTGCCTGCCTGCTGCACTTCGGTGAAGTGCCTGTTCATATCTTTTGCTAATTATTTATCGGGTTATATGTTTTCTTAATGAGTTTTGAGATTTCTTTGTCTACTCCAGATGCAAATTATTTATTAAATATATACATTGCCAGTGTTCTTTCCTCATGTATGACATATCTTTTCATTCTCTTAACAATGTGTTTTGAAGAGCAGACATTTTTAATTCTGATTAAGTCTAACTACCAGTCTTTTCTTTTATTGAGTATGCTTTTGGTGTTGTATCTAAAAAGTCTTTACCTAACCCAAGGTCACAAAGACTGCCTTTGTTTTTTCTGCTAGTAGTTTTCTAGTTTTAAATTTACATTTATGTTCACGATCCATTTTGAGTTGTTTTTTTGTATATGGCACAAGGTCTGGATTGACTCTTATTATTATTATTGCATATGAAAGTCCAGTTACTACAGCATCAAGATTACCCTTCTTCACTGAATGGCCGCCTGCATCTTTGTCAAAAGTTCATTGTCCACATATGCGTGAGCCTATGACAATTGCCTTTTACCTTCTGTATTAGTACCATGTTGTTTTCATTACTGTTTTGAAGTCGAATTGTGTTAGCCTTCCAACTTTGTTCTTTTTCAAAGTTGTTTTGAGTATTCTAGGTTCTTTGCATTTCCATATGCATCATGGACTCAGCTTTTTTATTTCCACCAAGAACAACAACAACAAAAACACACACACAAAAAAAAGCCTGCTAGGGTTTTGATTGGAATTACAATGACTCTATAGATCATTTTGGGAAGAATTGACATCTCAACCATATGGAAACTTCTGTCTATGAACAATTTCTCTCAGCAGTGTGTTCTCGTTTTCAGCGTGCAGGTGTCAGAAGCATTTGAACCAGAGTGACTCCATCTTGAGTAGGGACTGGGTAAAATAAGGCTAAGACCTACTGGGCTGCATTCCCAGGAGGTTAGGTGTTCTTAGTCACAAGGTGAGATAGAAGGTCAGTAAAAGATGCAAATCACAAAGACTTTGCTGATGAAACAGGTTGCAGTAAAGAAGCTGGCCCAAAACCCACCAAAACCAAGACAGCCATGAAGGTGACCACTTATCGTCCTCACTGCTCATTATACTGTAATTGTAATGCACTGGCATATGAAAAGACACTCCCACCAGTGCCATGACATTTTACAAATGCCATGGCAGTGTCAGGAAGTTACCCTATATGATCACAATGGGGAAGAACCCTCAATTCTGGGAATTGCCTACCCCTTTCCTGGAAAACTCATCAATAATCTACCCCTTGATTAGCATTTAATCAAGAAATAACTGTAAGTCTTAGTTGAGCAGCCCGCATCCCTGCTCTGCCTAGGGAGTAGCCATTCTTCTGTTTCTTTACTTTCCTAATAAACTTGCTTTCACTTCACTGTATGGACTTGCCTCGAATTCTTCTTGTGCGAGATCCAAGAACCCTCTCTTGGGGTCTTGGTTGAGACCCTTCCCGATAACATAGGTATTTCACATCTTTTTCAGATTTATCCTAAGCATTTTAGATTTTGACATTACTGTAAAAGGGTTTTTTTATGTTTAATTTCTATTGCTACTATATAAAAACAATTCATTTGTATATTGATCTTTTTATTTTGCAACTTCGCTAAACTCATGTTAGTGCTAGTAGCTGAGTACACTTGCACTTCCACTTAGTCACACTGGATGCTTGTGAAGTTTCCTGTTCTTGTGTTATTTCACTACCTAGAACCTCTAGGATGATGATGAATACAAGCTGTGAGAGTGAACATTCTCTTCCTATTTCAGATCCGAGGGAGAAGCATCCAATCTTTAGCCATTAAGTGTGGTATTCTCTTTACGTTGTTCATAGATACCCTTTCTCAGACTGAGGAAGTTCTCTTCTAATCCTAGTTTGCTGAGAATTTTTTTTTTTTTTTTTTTTTTTTTTTTTAGGAATGCCAGTTGGGTTTGATCGGATGTTTTTCCGCATTTGTTGAGTTGATCATATGGTTTTCCTTTTGTACTTTGTTAATATGTGGAATTACTTTGATTTTCTAGGGTTAAACCAACCTTGTACTCTTAGGATAAACCCCACTAAGTCCTAATACATTATCTTTTTTTGTATGTTATTGGATGTGAATTGCTAACCATTTTGTTTTGAATTTTTGCATAAATATTCCTTAGTGTTGTTCCATAATTTTGAGGGGTATATTATCATGTCTTCTGATTTGTGTATCATAGTAATGCTAGTCTCATAGAGTAAGTTGGAAAGCATTCCTCCTCTTCAGTTTTCTTAAACAGTTCATGTAGAATTCTTGATTAAAATAAACTGGAAAAAAAGAGTTAATGTAGAATTGATGTATTTTTTTAAATGGTTGATCCAATTCATCAGTAAACCCATTGAACCTTAAGATTTTTTTCATGAGAAGGTTTTAACTACACATCAGTGTCTTCTGATAGACATAGCATTATTCACATTATCCTTTTCTTTGCTGGTAAGCTTTCATAGTTTGTGTCTTCAGAAATTTGTCCATTGTATCTGTTTTCAAAGGTCTTGGCATCAAGTTGTTCATCATTTCTCTTACTGTCCTTTTAACATCTGTAGGATCTGTAGTGCTATCACCCCTCTTGTTCTTGATGTTAGTAATTTGTCTCTTATCTTTTATTCCAGGTCAGTCTGGCTAGAAACAGCTTTTGGTTTTATTTCTACTGCCCTTTTGTTTTCTTTCACCAATTGTTGCTTTCATCTTTATTTTCTTTCTTCTGCTTATTTTAATCTGCCCTTCTAATTTTAGTTCCTTAAGGTCGGAGCTAAAGTCTCTGATTTGAGACCTTTATTCTTTTCTAATGTGGACATTCAATGCTAGTTTCCGCTCTAGTGACATCTCACAAATTCTGATGTTTTGTTTTTATCTTCATTCAGTTCAGATTATTAATCTCCCTTTTGATTTCTTCTTTGACCTATGGGTTATTTAAAAGTGTGTTAGTTTCCACATATTTTGAAAATCTCCAGATGCCATTCTGTTATTAATTTCTTATTTAATTTCATTGTAATCAGAGAACATTCTCACTCCTTTTACTTTTTTTTTATTTTTTTTTATTTTTATTTTTTTTTTTTTTGAGACAGAGCCTTGTTCTGTCACCCAGGCTGAAGTGTAGTGGCATGATCTTGGCTTACTACAACCTCTGCCTTCTGGGTTCAAGCAATTCTCCTGCCTCCTGCATCACCCTCCCAAGTAGCTGGGATTACAGGTGCGTGCCATCACACCTGGCTAATTTTTGTATTTTTAATAGAAATGGGGTTTCACCAGGCCAGGCTGGTCTCAAACTCCTGACCAGGTGATTCACCTACCTCAGCCTCTTAAATTGCTGGGATTACAGGTGCGAGCTACTGAGTCTGGCCACATTTCTTGAAATTTGTTTTAAGGTTCATCCAGAATGCTGTCTGTCTTGGTAAATGTTGTATGTGTACTTGAAATCTATGTGTATGCTGTATCCTGCTGGAATGTGCTGTTGATGTCAAGTAGGTGACATTTTTAATAATGTTTTCAAAGCTTCTATGTCCTTGCCAATTTTCTGTCTTTCTGTTTTATCAAGTATCGATAGAAGAATATTGACATCTCTGTCTGTAATTAGATTTCTCTATTCCTTCTTGCATTCCAATCAGTTTTTGTTTTATATATAGATGGACCCTTTTTATCATTATGAAATGACCTGTATTGCTAGTAATATTCTTCTTTGCTCTGAAATCTACTTTGTCTGATACAGAGTTTCACTGTCAATGAGCAACCTGGGAGATATCACAGCTTGGTGGAGACCACTGTGAATAAGCCGATATCACTTTACAGTGAGTCCCATGAATTTGGTTTCCCAGTGCATATGAAAGTTATGTTTATCCTGTACTGTAATCTATCAAGTGTATAATAGCATTATGTCTTTTAAAAATGTACGTGTCCTGATTTAAAAATACTTTATTGCTAAAAAATGCTCATGATCACCTGAGCCTTTAGCCAGTCATAATCTCTACTGGTGGAGGGTCTTGCTTTCATGGTGATGGCTGCCAACTGATCAGAGTGGTGGTTGCTGAAGGTGGGGTGGCTGCAACAGTTTCTTAAAAATAGCAACAGGCTAGGCATAGTAGCTCACATCTATAATCTCAGCACTTTGGGAGGCCAAGGCAAGTGGATCACTTGAGGCCAGGAGTTGGAGATGAGCCTGGCCAACATGGTGAAACCCTGTCTCTACTAAAAATGCAGAAGTTAGCCAGGCATAGTGGCACGTACCTATAATCCCAGCTACTTGGGAGGCTGATGCACAAGAATCGCTTGAACTTGGGAGGTGAAGGTTGCAGTAAACCGAGATTGTGCCACTGTACTCCAGCCTGGGCAACAGACCAAGACTCCATCTTGGAAAAAAAAAAAAAAAACACAGCAATGAAGTTGGCCACATTGAGTGATTGTTCTTTTCATGAAAGATTTCTCTGTAGCATGCAATGCTAATACCATTTTACCTACAGTATAGAACTTCTTTCAGTCTTTGAGCCAATTCTCTCAAACCCTCAAGCTGCTTTATCAACCAAGTTTATGTGCTTTGCTGTCATTTTTCAACAATGTTCACAGCATTTTTACTAGGAGCAGATTCCATCTCAAGAAACCACTTTGTTCATTTATAAGAAGCAGCTCCTCCTCCATTCAAGTTTGATCATGAGATTGCAGCAAGGATAGTCACACCTTCAGGCTCTGTTTCCAATTCTAGTTGTCTTGCTATTTTCACCACATCTATATATCTTTATCCACTGACATTTTCTTGAACTCCACCGGGTCGTCTGTGAGGGTTGGAACCAACTTCTGCAAACTCCTGTTGATGTTGATACTTTGACCTCCTCCCAGAAATCACTAATGTTCTTAATGGGATTTAGAATGACAACTCCTTTCCAGAAGGTTTGCAGTTGACTTTGCCTAAATTCATTAGAGTAATCACTACCTATGACAACTATAGCCTTACAAAATGTATTTTTTAAAGAGTAACACTTGAAAGTCAACTGCTCCTTGATCCAGGGGCTGCAGAATAGATGCTGTGTTAGCAATCATAGAAACAAAGTTCATCTCAAACATTTCCATCAGAGCCCAGAAACTAGTTACAATGTCAATGAGCAATAATATTTTGAGAGGAATTTTGTTTTCTGAGCAGGAGGTCTCAACAGTGGGCTTAAAATATTCAGGGAACCATTCTGCATTTGAACAGATGTGCTGTTATCCAGACTTTGTTGTTCCACTGATAGAGCACAGAGAGAAGACTTAGCATGATTCTTAAGGGCCCTAAGGGCCCATCTAGCATTCTGAAAATCTCCATCTGAGCAGTAAGGCCATTCTTATCATTCATGTGTTCATTGGAATAATCCTTGTAATTTACTTTATGAACTTCTCCTTTGCAGGCTAGCTGTTTGGTGCAAGAGACCTAGCTTCTGGCTTGTCTCAGTTTTCAACATGCCTTCCTCACTAAACTTAATGATTCCTAGCTTTTGATTTAAAATGAGAGACGAGTGACTCTTCACTTGAACACCCAGAGGCCATTGTAGGGTTATAAACAGGCCTAGTTTCAATATTATTGTGATTGTTGTGTCTCAGGGAATGAGGAGGCCCAAGGACAAGGAGAGAGATGGGAAATGGCTGGTCAGTGGAGTAGTCAGAACACACACACATTTATCAGTTAAGTTTGCTACCTTATGAGCACTGTTTATGGAGCTCCAAAACAATGAGAGTGGTGACATTAAAGATCACTGACCACAGACTACCATAACAGATACATTAATAATGAAAAAGTTGGAAATATTATGAGAATTACCAAACGGACAGAGACATGAAGTGAATTCATGCTTTTGGAAAAACAGTGCCGATAGACTTGCCACACACAGACCTTAAACTTGTAAAAATGCACTATCTATGAAGCACAGTAAGGCAGTGTGTGATGGTGTGAGGTATGCTCACGTGAACCCAGTGCAGCCTTGGCTTCTGTTGGTGGGCTGAATCCACTTCACATTACTTTTAATCTGCCGTGTCTTCATATTTAAAATGTGTTTTTTATAAGCAGGATATAGTTGAATCTTAAATTTGTGTAAAATCTGACAATCTCTGCCCTTTTACTGGGGTGTTTAGGCCATCTACATTTAAATTGATTACTACTTTGATTAGATAAGTCAATCATCTTGTTACTTGTTTTCTGTTTGTCCTGTCTGTTCTTTGTTCCTTTTTTCCCTCTTTTTCTGCCTTTCTTGGATTGACTGAATTTTTTACAATCTATGTGTCTTCTTTTTTGATTTGTTAACTATATTTTCTATCTTGTTATTTCACAGGTTTTGTTAAGATTTAGCATATAGATCTTTAACTCATCATAGTCATCTTCAAATGACTGTGTGTAGTATGAAAATCTGACAGTCACGTACTTCCAGTTTCCAATTTTGTATGTATTTTATATATACACACGATAAACCCCACAATATTTTGTTTTTATTTCTTAGTCACTTACCTTTTAAAGCGATGTAAATAATAATTTTAAATTTTTTATATGTCTGCACATGTAGCTCCCACCTCCTTTCATGGAAGGAATAGGGGTGTTCTTCTTTCCTCTTGTGTAGGCCCATGATTGTTTTCATTTTTATTTGTTTGTTTGTTTATTTTTGAGGCAGAGTCTTGTTCTGTCGCCCAGGCTGGAGTGCAATGGCACAATCTCGGCTCACTACAACCTCCACCTCCCAGGTTCAAGTGCTTCTCCTGCCTTAGCCTCCCAAGGAGCTGGAATTATAGGGATGTGCCACCATGCTCAGCTAATTTTTATATTTTTAGTAAAAACAAAGGTTTCACCATGTTGGCCAGGCTGGTCTCAAACTCCTGACCTCAGGTGATGCATCCACCTCAGCCTCCTAAAGTGTTGGGATTACAGGCGGGAGCCACCGTGCCTGGCCTGTTGGATAAGCCTGTGTTTGCATCCTCATTTTCCTTCCATCTGAAGGGCTTCCTTTAACATTCTTGCAGTGTGAGTCAGCTGCTTTGGGACATTTTAAGCCAGGCGTCCCCAAACTTTTTACACAGGGGGCCAGTTCACTGTCCCTCAGACCGTTGGAGGGCCGCCACATACTGTGCTCCTCTCACTGACCACCAATGAAATAGGTGCCCTTCCTGAAGTGCGGCCGGGGGCCAGATAAATGGCCTCAGGGGGCCGCATGCGACCCGTGGGCCGTAGTTTAGGTACACCTGTTTTAAGCTCTTACACACCTGAAGAAGCTTTATTTGTGGGGAGATGTTTCCACTGGCTGGACAATTCTGACTGACTGCTTTTTGTCTTTCTCTACTTCATAGAGGTGATCTCACTGTCTTCTTAATTCCAGTATTTCCTCCAGGAAGTCTGCTGTCATCCCAATCTTCGTTCCTCTGTAGGTAAATTGTCTTTTCTTCCTCTGACTGCTTTTAAGATTTCATCTGTACTATTGGTTTTGAGCAGTTTGATTATGATGTACTTTGATGTCGTTTTCCCCTTTTTTTGGCGGTTGGGGTTCTTTGAACTTCTCAGATCTCTCAGTTTACACTTTTCCACACATTTCAGAAAATTGGGGCCAGTATTTTTTCAAGACTCTTTCCTGTCCCCGCCATGTCAGTGATCTGTCCTTGAATAACATTGCTGCAGAACTCAATGGCTTGTGGCTTCCAAGGTCAGCAATCCAAGTGTGGCCAAGCTGGCTCTCCGCTTAGGGACCTCACCAGCCTCAGTCCTCTTGGCTCTGCTGGGGAAGGACCTACGTCCAGGCACACCGACATAGCTGTGAGAAGGATTCTGTTCCTCATCGGTGGCTGGGCCACCAGGCTTGATTCCTGTGGCAGCTCCTCACCACATGGGCAACTCACGCACAGCGGCCCGCACATCCGAGCTCTGAGAACCAGGGTGGGAGCCGCAGAAGTCATGGCTGTTGTGACGCAATCACAGAGGGAACAGCCAGCATTTGCACCACACTGTCTGTCAGCTGGAAGTCATGCTGAGGGCCGGCGCTTATGTGGGTGACACCTGCAGGTAGGGACCGTCAGGAGCCATTTCAGAAGTGCCTCTGGGACTCCCATGCCATGTGCCAGGCCACGTGATATTGTCCCACAGCCCACGCCCAGTGTGCTGCCTTCTGTCTATTTATCTTTTTGTTTTATGTGCTTTTCTTTTCCTCCTCTGTTTCGTCTTGGACGGTCTCTGTGGCTGCATCGGCAGGTTCACTGAGCTTGTTTCCACGATGTCCAGTCTGCTGTGGATCCGCACCCGCACTTCTCGTCTCCCACCCTGTTGTCTTCATCCTTAGAAGGTCAATTTGGCTCTTTCTTGTACCTTTTATATCTCTCCTCAACTTTTTGTGCAGATGGAGCAAAGTTACAGTGACTTAGTGTGATCTGCCGCTTCTGACATCAGCTCATCTCTGGGTTGGTTTCGCTCGGCCGATTTTCTTTGTTGGGTGCTGCGTGGGTGCGTGCGTGCATGCCTGTGGGTGCACGTGTGCTCCTGTAAACTCCCTGGGCTTGCCCCGTCTCTCAGGGCCCGCCACTCTGCATGACTGAACACTGTTGTTTCACATTTGATGCTTCACATTCTGGCTGCTTCTGTCCTTATGGCTCCATCTCGGCTGGAAGCTGCCGGCAGCCCTTTGAGGTGGGAAAATAGGCAGTTTGTCTCCATTTTACATTCGGGAAACTTCAGCTCAGAGAAACAAACTGATGGGCCTAGGGGCCCGCAACAGATGAGAGGGGCAGCCTCCCAGGTAAGCCACAACAGTTAAGAGGGGCGAGCCCGAGCCCTTCCCCTCCCCCTCCCCACTTTGCATCCCCAGCATCTCATTGCCCTGAAATGTCAGCCCCAGCAGCATGGGCCTCATCTGGGCAGGAGGTGAGAAGGTGCAGAGGCCACTGCCCTCCCCTCCCCTCCTCATTGGGCTCCAATGAGGAAGCGGTGGTGCTGTCCAGCCCCAGAGGGGAGGACTCCACACCCAGGTGGGGCTCAGGAGAGAATCAGCCTCACCCGCAGGGCTCAGGGAGCCACTGGGCAGTGGTTGGGCAGCAGCTCTTCCCTCCTCGCCCTGCGTGCCTGAACTGAGCGCCCGTCCTGCCTGCCTCCGGTGTCCGTCTTCTCCCTTAATGTTCGCTGTGCTCTGCACTCTTGCTGACCTCAGGGCCTCCCTGTCTTTCAACCCATACTCAGCGTCCTCTCCCTCCTCCTCCATCCCTGCCACCTCCTCTAACTCACCCCTGTGGCCTCCACACCCTTCCACGGCCCTTGGAGCGCCCCCCTCTCCACCGTGGTGGATGCCACTCGCCAGCAGGGGCTTTGCAGGCCGCCCCACCCCGAGCCCGTGCCCCCACTCCCTCCGCTCCCCTCCGGCTGGGGCTGCCGGAGCAGCTGCGTGTGGTTCTAAAGTAGAGCGCCTGTGTGCGAGGGGAGCTGTATAAATAGAATAATAATAATAATAATTGTTGGTTTGGGATTTTTCTACGACTGCTGGGGTGCCTGGCCTTGCCCCCCCTCCACCAGTCACTCTTGAGGGAAAGGTCACCCTCTCTGGGAAGATAAACCCCAATAACGCTGGTATAATTAGCACAGGCAGTATTTAGATGCTTTCCTCGGTACAATTAGGCAGGGATAATTGGCTGAGCTATTTTTCCCGTGCCGGACACACTTTTTGCCAGC
The DNA here is from genome assembly GCF_048565385.1 of Saimiri boliviensis. Lineage (NCBI taxonomy): Eukaryota > Metazoa > Chordata > Mammalia > Primates > Cebidae > Saimiri > Saimiri boliviensis. The sequence continues at coordinate 151,872,249 of NC_133449.1, read as the reverse complement.
TTCCGTTCTTTGGAACTTCATGCCGGGACATTTGTTCTCGGCATTCTGTCCAAGCTGTCCTGACCCAGTTGCCGCCAGGCCCTCAGCACGGTGCTCGTGCAGCAGCATCTGCGAGGCTTCCTTTGGGCCTGGCTGCGTCACCTCCCCCGAGGGACACTGGAAAGAGATGGGAGCTGAGGGCCACAAACACAGCAGGGTGTCCTGGGGTCGAACCTAGACCTCCGGACCAAGAGCTCTTAGGAGCTGAGCTGGGCTGGGCAGGGGACTGGGGGCCTGCACGGGGTGGGGCTGGGCCAGCCAGCCATGGGCATCCAGAGGCCCTGGAGCCCGAGGTAAGGGAAGGAGTCAGGCATGGGTCAGGGATGAGTCCTATGGCCAACCTGGAGGAGGAATCCCTTGGCCAGGGTAACAAACCAGAGGCAGAAAGCTTGCTCTCTCCCCATCAGAGTACAGGCAGGCCAGGCAGTGACTGTCAGGACGCCAGGTGGCTGCTGCTCCCGGGCTGCCCTCGGGCTGTGGGTCTGCAGCAGGTATGCTGGCCTAACAGCACCTGAGACTCCCGCGCAGAGCCTGGCTGGGAACTGTGACACTCCCAGGAGTCCTCAGCATCCCAGGCTGGTGGCACCAGCCACTTTCACACTGTACCTGACAGTTCCAACACGATATTGCCATCATCACACCTGACCTCGGGGATAAAGATCTCGGCTGCAGACGTTGTGAACCAGGCTGGGGCCGCGCTGGCCTCCAGCCCCCAGCAGCACCTGCTTGGATGAGGGCACACATTAACCAGGTTTATCACCTCTAGACACCGTGGGCCAAGGCCTTCAGCTCCTGGCACTTCTTATGGGAGGTAAGGCAGTCCTGGGACGGGACAGCCCGAGGGCCTGGCTGTGGAGGCTCAGGCAGAGCTGTGTGCACTATGAGACAGCCCAGCACTGTTCACAGGTGCTATCATGGGCACCGCAAAGACCCGTGGACAGAGAAAGCTGTGCCCCACCTGGAATTCGTCCAAGCCCAACCTGCCATGCCCTGGCTGCTGGATGCCGAGGGGTGTGGGACCATGTCTCTGATATCCCAGCAGCCCTGTGACAGGTGGCCTCCAGTGGGCTCTGCTGTGCTACCCTGCCAGCGCCACCCACCCCTGCCAGTTAAGTGGGTTTGTGCTGTGACCCACGCCCAGCATCTGTGGCACCACCAGCCAAGATGCCAGCCATGACGCCAGCATGGCACCCCAGGCGCAGGACATCTGGGGCAGGTGGGCAGGCAGCACCGGCCTCAGCAGCCCACAGAGGGGCCCTCCCACAGAGTGTCTGGGAGATGCTGCAGGCAGACGGGTAGACAGGGGTCCGGGCAAGATGTCCGAGGGTTGCAGGCCAGGCGGTAAGGATTGGTGCTTGCGTGTGTCCGTAGTGGGGAACCCGTGTGCTCACTGGCCTGTCTCAAAGCTGTTCCATTCTTGGAGCTATTATTTAGATATACTTTTTTTCCAAATTACAAATATGCAGCATGTAAAAAAAAAATCTCGAAAATGCAGAGAACCGTGAGTCACTTTCTATCCCAGCTCTTTGAGCTAACCGCCGTTAACATTTCGATGGTCTTCTGAGGGTCTTTTTGCACTGTGTGAGTGTGGGTGTGTGAGAGTGTGTGTGGTGCCGCGTGAACTTGCAGGGTTTTCTCACCACAGAAGTTCAAGGCTGATTCTCAGCAGGAGCAGCTGAGCCTTCTCCCCAGCTTGTCCTGCGTGTTCATGAAAGTGCCTGGCATGCGTCAGATTCCCAACTTGAGAAGCCCAGATAAGTCTTTTGAAGTTGAAAATACTTTGATTTCCCTACAGCCTCGAGACAAAAAATCTCCCCTTCGCTGGCTTTCAGCGCGGGTGTCTTCTACAACCAAGGTTCATAGGGGCCTGTGGCTGCCCTGGCAGAGGCCGGCCCAGCCAGCCCAGCCTGGTCCATCTCCTGTCCTGCGGGTCCTGGTCAGGGAGCCTCTAGGGGAAACCAGGGGGGCTCCGGGGCCTGGCAGACAACCAGTCCCCCTGCAGCAAGGTGGGGACAAGGGCGGCAGCAGCTCACTCCCCAATGGCGCCAGGGCATGGGGCAGCTGCCATCCTCGTGGCCTGGGCTAATGTGGGCACAGGGTTTCCCTATCCCACTGTGCTTGGCATCTCCCCTGAGCCCGCTGATTTTATGTACCTGACTTTGCCACGCCCAGTTTGCATACTGGGCTCAGAGAGGCGTGTCAGTGTGCCCAGGGTCCCACAGCTTCCCGGTGGCCAAACCTAGGTTAGAAGCTAGGTCTGGCAGGCGTCAAAGTCCCCGATGCTGGCAGTCGCCACCAGGCCTGCACAAGCAGGTAGAGGAAGAGGGGAGGCATTGAGGCTGGCAGTGCTCGCAGGATGGAGCTGTTTATCTGGAAGGTCTGTTGTGGGCAGGAGGTGGCAACAGGCTGACTGCCTACAGCTTTCCTGCAGTGTCTAGGGCCAGAAGAGGGAGCAGCCCTGGCTCAGGACCCAGCTGCAAGACGCTCCATCCTCATGTACCTTGCTTCCCTCTCCCTCCCCTGACAAATAGGCCCCACCATAACTTCCTCCGAGGGCTCCTGTACTCTCCCTGCACACGGCCCAGCTCGGGAGCAGGGCCTGCAGCACGCCGAAGGAGGGAGGATTGGGCTTCAGTGGAGCAGGCACTGGAGCTGTGTCCAGTTAGGCATGCGGCCCTTGCAAATCAGAGCAGGGAATGTTCATGCCTCCTCCCAGGCCAGCAGCTGCGGCTTCTCATCTGAAACAAGGGGGTGCTTCTTCCAGGAAGGCCTGTGGGAACAGCGAGCAGGGGTATGTCTGAGAACTTCTGGGTGCTCTGTCCTCACGGTGGCCCCTGATAACACAGCCCCAGCCCCTGTGCCCAGGCCACTCTCCAGCCCACTGAGGTCTGTCCTGGGAAAAGAGAGAAACAAGACAGATGTGGGCCTTGCCCTATGGACCAGGGCATGGGCCAGAATCTCACTTGGGATAAAGATGCTGCAGTCTCCCCTCCAGGTTCTGTGCACTGGCCTCTCCACGTGCCAGGGTCCCTGGGGGCCGTGGCATTCTAGGAGAGATGGACAGGGAGATGCTGGTGCTCGGTGGGGTAGCTTGTCCTTTTATCTGCTCCACAGGCTCTTACTGTGCAATTTCCTAAAATGTTGGTGAGGCCCGTTTATCCATCTTAATTTTATTCTATGGCTTGTGCTTTGGTGTTGAGTCTGACAGCTCTGCTTCATCCAGATCCTGAAGATTTCTTTTTTAAAATAATTCTAAGTTTTATATGTAAGTTCATGATACAGTTTGAGTTAAATTCTATGAGTTTGGGTCAAAAAATAATTCTTTTAACTAAGCATGTCCAGCTGCTCCAGCACCAGCTGTAGCAAAGACAGGCCTGTCCTTCCACTGAAGCACCTTTGTGACTTCTCTGTATCAATTGATAGGATCATATCATGTTTACTCTTTAGCCTGTTGATACAGCTGATTACATCGATTGATTTTCAGATACCATAACTAGCCTCACAAACCTAAACTGAGTCTCTCCTTGTCATGGTATAATATGCTTTGTTAGAAAGTGGCCTGGGCATGTCTGTGTGGGTCTCTTTCGAGTTCCTCTGTTCTGTTCCCGTTCTCCACATCTCCCCGCCACCACTGCCCCAGGTCGGTGTGACGTAGGAGCCGCATAACCCTGTGCTACAGCTGCTCAGTTCTCAACATCAGGACAGGCAGTTCTGCTATTCTCTTCTTTTTCAAAATTGCTTTTCATATACATTTTAGTGTATCTCTACCAAAAAAAAAATCATGCTGGCCAGCCATGGTGGCTTATGCCTGTAATCCCAGCACTGTGGGAAACCAAGACAGGAGGGTCGCTTGAGCTCAGGAGTTTGAGACCAGCCTTGGCCACATAGGGAGACCCCATCTCTACAAAAAAATGTAGCCATGAGTGTGCCCCTGTAGTTCTAACTACTTGAGACGTTGAGGCAGGAGGATTGCTTGAGCCTGGAAGATTGAGGCTGCAGTGAGCCAAGACCACGCCACTGCACTCCAGCCTGGGTGACAGAATAAGACCCTGTTTAAAAAAAAAAAAAAAAAAAAATTTTATATATATATATATACACACACACACACACACACACTGAAGTTTAAACAGCAATTACATTAAAACCAAAGATCAATTGTAGAAAAATCGATACATTTACTATAAGACCCTGTTTCAAATATGTATAACTGTGCCTGAGGTTTAGATAGCAACAGTAAAACCTAAGATCAGTTGTAGAAAAATGAATACATTTACTATGTTGAGTCTTCTAATCCATAAACATTGTATCTATTTATACAAACATTCGTTTGATTCCTTTCCTCAGTATTTGGTAACTTTCTGCAGACACTGTACAAGTTTTTGTTAAGATTTATACCCAAGTATTTCAGATGTCCTGTAAATTGTATTCTAATTTGCTTTTCACTTGTTTGCAGTTGTTTTATAGAAATGTAGTTGATTTTTTTAATGTTAATCTTATTTCCTGCACCCTTCCTGAAGTCACTCACTGTTCCAGGAGTTTTCCGCAGATTGCTGAGGATTTTCTATGTGGGCCATCACGTCATTTGCAAGTAGGGACAGTTTGTTCTTTTCCAATCCTTATGCTCTTTCTTCCCTTTTCTTCCCTTCATGTGCTGGTGTGAGGAGTGCTTGTGCCGGGTTGAGGATGAATAGGGAAAGGCAGCTCCCCGCTGACTGTATGAGGGAAGGCAGTCAAAGTCTTCCATGAAGGAGCATAAGCCAAGGTTTCTTCGTGGTGCTTTTTCCCCCAAGTTGGAGGACTTCCCTTGACTCCTGCTTTGTAAGAGTTCCTGTCATGAGTGGAGATTAAATTTTGTCAAATACTTTTTCTGTATCAGTAGGAACATGTCATTGTTATTCTTTAGCCTGTTGACAGGGTGGACAACACTGATTGATTTTCAAATCTTGAACTAGCCTTGTACACCTAAACTGAATCCCACTGGGTCAGGGTATAATACTCTTTGGGTTATTGTCAGATTCCATTTGCCAGTATTTGAGTATTTTTGCATCTAAGTTCATGAGAGAGACTGATATTTATTTTTCTGCGTGTGTACGCACCATCCCTGTTGGTTTCAGTACAAGGTTAATAGTGGAAAAGTGTTTCGCTGTCCTTTGTTAGCTGAAAGGGATTATGTAAAGTTGGTATTAATTCATATTTAATGTTCAGTAAAACTTTCTAGTGAAACTATCTGAGACTGGAGATTTTGAGCAGCATTTTAATTACAACAAACTTGATTTATTTAATTGTTATAGGACTACTGAGGCTGTCTATTTTATCTTGGCGCGTTTTGTAGTTGTGTGGTTTTCGAGGAATTTGTCCAGATCTTTATGATCATAAAGTTTTGGGGGGTTCTTTGTTGTTGTTATTTTAATAGCTTTGGGATCTATTATGTTGTTTCCATTTCAATTCTGATTTTGTTCATTTCACTGTTTTTAATCTTTCTCAGTTTTGCTAGATTTATCCATTTTATTGTTATTGGTCTTTAAAAAAACAAATTTGTGACAGGGTCTCACTCCATTGCCCAGACTGGAGTGCAGTGGTGTGATCATAGCTCACTGCAGCCTTAAACTCCTAGGCCCAAGTGATCTCGAATAGCTGGGGCTACAGGTGCATGCCACCACACCTGGCTGATTATAGAGATGGGGTCTCACTATGTCGACCAGGCTGCTCTCAAACACCAGGGCTCAAGCGTTCCTCCCACCTTAGCCTCCCAAAGTGCTAAGATTACAGGCATGAGCCCCTGCTCCTGCCCAGCCTGTTGCTATGTTGTAAAGAACCAGTTTTGGGTTTTAATAACTGTCTTGTGTTTTCTGCTTCATTTCTACTTTTCTCTTTAATGTCTCCCACTTTGGGCTTGCTTTGCTCTTCTGTTTCTTGAAGTAGGAATTTAGAGAATTACTGTGACATCTTTTTCCTTTTCTGATACAGGCACTGAATGCTGTCCATTTCCCTCTAAACACTGCCTCCAGTGCATCCATAATTTTATTATGTTATATTCTCGTTTCCATTCTGTTCTATTTCCTTCAAGGCATCCCATTTGACTCGTGGATTATTTACAAGTGTGCTGTTTCATTTCCAGGCACTTACAGTTTTCCTGTGTCTTTCTCTGACTGACCTCTGCTTTTTATGTCCACTGGTGTGACCTTCTCCTGTTTTGAGCATGTCTACATTCTGCGGGCTCAGCTGTCATTTCCCTGCTCCAGCCCTGTAGGTGGCCACCTCCTCGCGTCACCCCAGCGCCATCGTCACAGATGAGCAATATTCATATAACTTCTCAGTCTTTCGAAGCAGCATCGTTTCATCATTTTACTGCATTTCAGCTTTGCTTATTTGAGCCAGGCTTCAGGGCTCCCTTCATTGCACAGGGTTCCATCTCTAGATTCCTCCTCTTGAATTTCCCTGTTCATGGAGTTTCTCTTGGACCCTTAGGAATCCCTCACACTTCCTTCTTTGCCTCTGAGCCCCGCCACATCCTATAGTTAGTGGTTATGTGGAGTGAGGTGCTGTCTCTGCTCTCCCAGGGTCTCGTCAGCCCCGACCAACCCCTCCCTCCCTCCCTCCATGCCTGTTGTCCGTACCTGCCGGGACACCCTGGGGCTCGGGGGTGGTGGGACCAGTGCTTAGTAAGCCCCTCAGCCGCAGGCACTGAGTGAGCACAATACAGATTTGCTCACTTGGTAGAGCTGGGATAGGAGCCAGGCACACAGCCCCCAGCACACCTGCTCTGCTTCCAGAGGGTCAGGTGAGCCTGAGGCCAGGCCAGCCAGAGTCTGGCTGGAGTGTGGTGGCCACAACAGACGCCACGAGTGTCTTCATTAAGGGTGAGTGTCTGAGTCTTCCCCAGGGCATCCGCCAGCCACGCGGCCGCTGTGTGTGTAGACAAGACAGGTGGCAGCTCAGGCGGGCCAGACAGAAGGGAGAGGAAGCCAGTGCGCAGGCAGCCCCATAAATATTTCCAGCCACAGCCAACATGTCTTACTGGCAATTTGCTTTTTAAAAAATTGCGCTCTAATTTTAAGTGAACAGCCCCTAATTACAGTGATTTACGAGGTACCTGGGGACTGTGTGATATTTGAACAGAGCAGAGCGCTGAGCAGAGATGGATGGGCCCGGCGTCACTCATTTAGCAGGGCCTGATAATGCCGGAGCGTTGCCAGACAGAGGAGGCCCCCTGCCAGTGTGGACTGGGTACACTGGGGGAAAGAGAGGCAAAGGTAGGCTGCAGGGCAGGGGGACTTGTCCGCTGAGGCTGCCCTCATGTGGGGTTTGAGCTGAGAGTAGCACTGGTCACTGCTGCCTTCCCCGTCCACCCCCACCCCAACCAGGAGGGCAGCGCTGTATCCTAGAGCTTCATTCTTCCAGAACTGGCTGAGGCCAGCAGAGAGGAGGTGCTGTAGGAGCCATGGGTGGGCACCCAGCCTGCCATTGAGAGCAGGCATCTTGCTGGCGGGGTGTACCTGTTTCAGATAAAGGATGATCAGCACTCACACCTATAATCCTAACCTTGTGGGAAGCTGAGGGGAGAGGTTCGCATCAGGCCAGGAGTTTGAGACCAGCCTGGGCCACATCGCTAGACACTCTCTCTAGAAAAATTTACAAATAAGCCAGGTGTGATGGCGCATGCACTGCTCAGGAGGCTGAGGCAGGAGAATTGCCTGAACCCAGGAGGCGGAGGTTGCAGTGAGCCGAGATCGCACCATTGCACTCCAGCCTGGGTAACAAGAGCGAAATTCCGTCTCAAAAAATTTTTTTTTAGAAAAGCAAGCCCAGGCTCCCAAAGACCTGCCAGCATCTGAGGGCTGGGGGCTGTGGCGGGTGGGGGGTGTGAGTGCCTGGACAACAGCTGTCCTTCCATCCAGCACCACAGTGCCCCTGACCCAGCCGGGTTGCCAGCCCTGGGTTGTGAGGAGGGGTGGAGGGCTGGCCAAGGAGTCTTCTTCCCACACTGCCTCCCAGCCCTGCCTAGCAGCTGCAGGAGAATCACCTGCTCTGACATTTAGGGGGAGAAATTCAGAATCAAGCGCAGAAGGCAGAAATGAAAGGATTTTCTTAGTAAAAGGTCAGAGTGGTTTCTCTTGTTTTTGTTTAAAAATGCTTTGTGTTGAACTATGACAAGGCCAAATGTATTAAGGCAGCGTGGGGTGGGGGGAGGGCGGGGGGGGGGTGGGGTTGGCTTCCCGAGAAACGGAGGTGGTGCAGGAACAGGCCGGGCAGCACACGATCCACAGGTGCAGGGGACACAGCAGGTGCGACACCATCAGGGCCGGGCCCAGCTCAGGCACACTCCAGCAGACAGGGCAGCTGCCGGGACCAAGCTGGGTGCAGCCGGGCTGCCCTGGGGCTGCTGGGGAGGGTTCCCACTGGGTTGCCGGGTGGAGGGAGCACTTTACTAAACAGTTTCCCGAGCTCTGATGCACACACCATGTGGCCCACCCTCAAGCTTGCGTACAGGTGGGTCTGTTCCTCCCGGCACTTTCAGTGGACAGCCATCACCCCACTCTACCTGTAGGGCCTGCCTCCCAGGACATCCCCTAGGCAGAGTTGTACTGACAGGTCTGTGTGTCTGGCTGGGCATGCTTTCAGGGTTCTCCTGTGTGGCAGCGTGTCTCAGGGTTCCTGCCCCCTCCCTCCTTGGCTGCACGAGGCAGGATTGGTGGGTAAACCCTGTTTTGTCCCTCTCTCCAGCCCTTGTTAGGGATGGGATGATGTTGCCGTGGCTGTCCGTGTCTATGTCTATGTGTGGACATTGCTCAGACCCCCTGACCGGGCACACGGACTCTGCGTTCAGCTCTGAGGAGCCGCCAGCGTTTGGCACGGAGGGTCTGGCCCCCTCATCCCAGCAGCTCACGTTGCCTGTTTGTTCTCAATGGCTGTCAGTGCAAGGCCATCCACGTCTCACTTGGGTGTGGTTCACATTTCCCCCGCTGCCTGGCGTCTTGGCACGAGCTCGTTGGCCGTGTGCAGGTGTTCTCTGGAGAGATGTTCATTCCAGCCCCTTAATTGGGCCCTTCTCTGTTGATGGTTGAATTGTGGACATATTCTGGGTACAGGACTTCCCAGGTACATGGTTTGAGAGGGAGCTTTGTGATGGAGCTGAATTTGTGTCCTGCCTGATCTGGGGCTGTGTAGGACACCTTCCAGCCTTGTGGACAGTTGGGGCCTGGGTGCCCTCCCGGGGCAACTCCCTGACTAGCCAGGTGGGAACAGGTGTGGCAGGTGCCTGGGCAGATTTGGGCATTAGTGAGAAGTCAGTCAGCGCTATCTGGAGACGGGGTGCCCTGGACTGGGAAGTAGGGGGCTCCCATATTTGGGAATGTGTGTGTCCCCTCCCACCTGCAGCCTCCCTGCTGTGGTCCCCAGGTCAGGGGGTTTGGGGGCTGCTGGGGAGGGAGAGAGATGGCCGAGCCCCTGCTGGCTCCGGGCCTCTGTCCCCTGCCCATAGCCCAGGGCCGTGGCGCAGCAGCTTGCTCCAACCTGCCGTGTGACCTGAAGCCTGTGGGCCCTGCCCTGCTGGAACTTGCAGCACTGTCAGGGAGCTCCTGGTCACCAGGCCAGCTCTCCCCTCCTTGCCCATTCTCCAGTTTCAGGAGGAGGCCACAAAGGGACTCCTGTGCTGCAGAATCCACAGACCCATGAGGAGTTGGGAGCCCTAGGCAGTCTGGAAGACACTGCAGGACTTGCCTGGGCATGGGGTCCTCCAGCCCCAGTGTGGCTAGCACTGGGGCCAGCCACAGGCATGGGTGCAGGTGCTGGAAACCCCCAGGCATAGGAGGAAGGGGCAAGGTGGCAGCAGTGCCTGGGAGTCCCAGCTGCCTGTGTAGATGACAGAGACCCTGCCCTGGGTTAATTCAGTCCCTTTAGGTGACCTGGAATAAGGCCTGGCAGGACTGGGGACACATCTATCCCTGTCAGGTCCTCCTGAGCCCCCGTGGCTGGAGGGGCTTTGTAGGGAGGGAGGGGAGAGACCTGCCAGGCTGACTGCTGTCCTGTCTCTTGCCCACCCTGCAGGCCACCGGCCCCTCGGGCTCCAAGATGCAGCTGCTGGAGACGGAGTTCTCTCACACAGTGGGCGAGCTCATCGAGGCGCACCTGCGGCGCCAGGACAGCATCCCCGCCTTTCTCAGCTCCCTCACCCTCGAGCTCTTCAGCCGCCAGACCGTGGCCTAGCCCGGCCTCAGGGGCACAGCCAGAGCCTCTCTGCTCGGCCTGACCTGCAGGTCCCCTGCCCTGCAGCCACAGATGGGTGCAGTCCTGCCTCTCCAGCCCAGCAGGCCAGCAGCAAGACTGACAGACACACTGGGACTTGTCGGACATCCTGCCGGGCGGCCACACCCTCCCCACATGCAAACCCCAACATCCCAGAGCCTGGTAGGCGGGTGTCCACTGCAGCCCTGGCTCCTCGCTTTGTGAAATAAAGTCTTCTCCCCACACACCCCCACTTGCCCTGTGTATCTTTGGCCCAGCCCAGCAAAGTGGGAGGGAGGAGTGCAAGGAGCTCCACCAGCGGCCGCTCGGGCGGGTCAGGCGTCTCTGCTCAGGAGTGCACAGCCAGAACGCAGGTGGCGGCCGGGACCCAGAGTGGCTGGGGTGACCCCACCCCACGGGCTGAGGCCCCTTCGCATGGCAGCTTCCAGCTCTGTCTTGAGGCCAGCCCCGGCTCTGGCCTTTCCTTGGCTGATGGAACCGGGATAGAGGCTCTGGGGCAGCCCTCACAGATAAGGATGTGTTGAGGGGGGACTCTACCCTCTGTGCCCATGGCTCCATGGCCAATGGAGGGCCTGGACCTGGCTGGCAGCACTGAAGCCAGGGGCTTGGGGCTCGGAGGGAGCAGCCAGCGAGTGTGGGGTGGCCCCATCCCACCGGGCAGATGGAGCACCCGGCCCTTGAGGATGGAGATCGAGTCCCTTCCCCAACCACCCCGCCCTGGCTCGGCGGCCCCAGCCTTCTCCAGCCATGGAGAAAATGAGCTGAAAATGCCAGTGCAGGTGGCACTATCTGAACCCAGCAGAGGCGAGCCAAGCAGCCAGGGGAACAGCCTTGCCCCAGAGTCATGCTCCAGATGGAGGGAGACCCATGCTGGGGGCGGGGGCAAGGGAGATAGGACCAGGGACGTGAACCCTAACTCCTGCCTCCACCCAGACTCCTCAAGGGCAGGGCAGCTCCGGCCCTACCACCCTGCCTTGCCCCACTTTCCACTCCCAGCACCCCCACCAGCATTAAACACCCTACCAGGCTCCACAAACCCTTCTTCAGGAAACCCCTTTTCCTCCAGGGCTCAAAGTTGAGGGGCCTATCCTAACTCATGGGGAGAGGCAGGTGTACCCCCAACCTGAAACAAGAAGCCCCTGATTCCTCCTGCGTGTCCTCCCTGAACCCCTTATGTCAGCTTTCAGCGTTGGCTTCCATTCTTGGGCTCTAGGGGTTTGACGGAGGGGTCCTCGGAGGCCTGTGGGGTTCAGCTCCATGAGGCTTTGTACAGGACACAGCCTGGGCAGACGAGAAGTGAGACACCCCCATGTCAGGCGAAGGCTGTTCCGCATACTCAGCCCCTGGACACACGTGTGCCTCAGACACATGGCCCTGCCAGAAGCTGGGCAGCCACTGGCTCTCACACTAAACCCAAGTCCCAGACCGCTCAGCCCCAACACAGCCCTGAGGCTGCCACTGCCCCACGTGTCTGCCGAGCACACCAGGACCCACACAGGAAGCGGCTCCCATGGCCACAGATAATCAGAACGGAGACGCTGGTCTAGCCTTGGGACCATCCTCTGCCAACACCCCCGATGCCAATCCCAGGGTCCTAGAGCCCCAGCCCCCACCACCCCACTTTCCCCATCACCATTCCTGCCAAGCCACAGCCTGAGAGCTGAGGTTGTTCCCATCACCCTTTCACTGCCAGCAGCCCCTGTGACAGCCCCACACGCACTCAGGGCTCCAGCTTCCAGGACCAAGCCCTGCTAAACTGGCCCTTCAGGACCAGGGAGCCAACACCACCCTGGCTGTGAATGCATAGGGGCAGGGGTCGGTTCTTGCTGAGGCAATTTAGGAGACACGGTCCAACTGGGCCCTGAAGGTGGATGGGACCCCAACAGGTGGGAAGTGGGCATGGAGCAGGCCCAGAGGCCAGAGGTCAGGGACTGTTCCAGAGGGCAGAGGGCCCCGAAACCAGAGGGCCCAGCACTCAGGCAGGACAGACACCCGAGGCCTCTGCCCCAGCAGCAAGGGGACCAGTCCCCAGTAGGCAATAGCCAGGTCCAGGGCCAGGCAGGAGCCCGCCCCCCCCGATAAGTGCTGATCTTGATTGCAATGTCAGAGCTAAACTCCAGCCAGCCAAAGTGGGAATGGGATTTATCAGGAGGATTTGGGGCAGAGGCTGAGGAAACAGGATGGTGTGGGGGGAGGCACAGCCTCAGCAGGCACTGGCACTGACTCCCCAGGTGGACACGCACCCCACAGCTCCGGGACCCCTTGACCACTGGCTCTGCCATCACTGATGCATAACCTGGTGGCTAGGGAGCTACAGTCACAGCCTGCACCCACGCCAGAAAATCCGAACCGGGGGTCTCAGCCACAGACCCCCAAGGGCCACGGGACTCCAAGCCCCTGTCCCCAAGCCCTTGTGTCACATTCCCAAGACCTGGGGCTGCTGAACCTTCAGGATGCTGCAGCCTGGACCACTGCCCACGCCCACCTTCCACCCCCAGCCTCTGGCATCGTGATGGGCTTCGAAACTAAAGGGTCACAAGCCCCGCCCCTGCCCTGTTCCCAGGTGCAACCTCACGTCCACATCTGGACCTGGGGCTCCTTCCTGCCTTGGTCTCCCCTTCCCCCTCCACAGCCAGGACTCTCCAAAGCACCTTCCTTTGGGGGAGCCTGGAGCTGGCCCCTCCCCTGCCGGCTCTCCAGGAGGGTCTCCACCAGGCTGGGCCCCCCAGCCAGCCCTGAGATACACCAGCTCTGGGCGGCTCCACTGATCGTGGCATTTTTCCTTTTCCAGGAAGATGCAGAGGCGGGGCCAGAGCAGCCCTCCCACCCTCAAGGGACATGTCTGGGTGAGCCAGGGAGAGCAGAGGTCCCTGATAACATGTCTCCCTTGCGGGCTGATTTAATAACCCTTCCCCTCGAGTTTCTCAAATCCTCTTCACGCGTCTGCCAGGTGGAATGGGAAAGAAACAGCAACTGAGGATCCCAGGAGGCGCCGCCAGGCCTCGGTCCCTGTCTAGCTCTGGCCACTGGGCCAGAGAAAGTTCTGGTTCTGGCAGATTTCCCGCTTCCCCCAGCTCCTTAGTGGGCACCGACGCTAAATGGTTCTTAAGCTGCTAATGACTAATTTTAAGGGATTAGTGCCGCAGCAATAAACTGTAATTGCCAGGATGTAACAGGATTTGGTGGGCCCCAGGGCTTTTTCCAGCTTCCTGGCAGGCCGGGGAGGACAGTGCCACCTGCCGGGGCCTCCAAGGGACCGACCTCCCTCCCTCCCTCCCAGCTCGGCCACCTCCCACCTCGTCCAGCACAGGGTCCAGCACAGGGCAGACAGCACAGGGCGGCGAGAACAGGGCAGACAGCACAGGGCGGCCAGCACAGGGCAGACAGCACAGGGCGGCCAGCACAGGGCAGACAGCACAGGGCCCAGCACAGGGCCCAGCACAGGGCGGCCAGCACAGGGGGGCCAGCACAGGGCCCAGCACAGGGCGGCCAGCACAGGGGGGCCAGCACAGGGCCCAGCACAGGGCAGACAGCTCAGGGCAGACAGCACAGGGCAGACAGCACAGGGCAGGCAGCACAGGGCCCAGCACAGGGCAGACAGCACAGGGCCCAGCACAGGGCAGACAGCACAGGGCCCAGCACAGGGCAGACAGCACAGGGCCCAGCACAAGGCAGACAGGACAAGGCCCAGCACAGGGCCCAGCACAGGGCAGACAGCACAGGGCCCAGCACAGGGCAGCCAGCACAGGGCGGCCAGCACAGAGCAGATAGCACAGGGCCCAGCACAGGGCAGACAGCACAGGGCCCAGCGCAGGGCAGATAGGACCAGGCCCAGCACAGTGCGGCCAGCACAGGGCCCAGCACAGGGCAGACAGGACAGGGCCCAGCACAGGGCAGACAGCACAGGGCCCAGCACAGGGCAGACAGCACAGGGCCCAGCACAGGGCAGACAGGACAGGGCCCAGCACAGGGCAGACAGGACAGGTCCCAGCACAGGGCAGACAGCACAGGGCCCAGCACAGGGCCCAGCACAGGGCCCAGCACAGGGCAGACAGGACCGGGCCCAGCACAGGGCGGCCAGCACAGAGCGGCCAGCACAGGGCAGACAGCACAGGGCCCAGCACAGGGCGGACAGCACAGGGCCCAGCGCAGAGCAGACAGCACAGGGCCCAGCACAGGGCAGAAAGCACAGGGCCCAGCACAGGGAGGCCAGCACAGAGCAGACAGCACAGGGCAGACAGCACAGGGCCCAGCACAAACCTGTGCAGGGTTAGTCCGGCTCTCCTTCCTGTACAAGTTCTGGAGGTGAGAAGTCCCTGGGTTTTCTGCAGCTTCTGAAGCCGCTGCAGCCCCTCACTCCTCAGAGTGGGGTCCCTGGAAGCACCTGAGAAAGGCAGGTCCTCAGGTCCCACCTGGAGCGACTGTCAGAATCCACCTTTAACAAGTCTCGGGCAGCTCAAACACGCACACAGGCTCTCATCAGCTTGAAACTTGCCCGTTGACAATGCTCATCCCCATCCCATAATGATCCTGCAAGTCCGGTCTTGTCAGGAGAGGAAACCTTGGTGCAGACAGAGGCCAGCCCACCAACGCTCCATGCCAGTCGTGTTGGGCACAGACTCAAAGGCTGCCCTCTGACTGCAGGTTCAGCTGCCCCTCCAAGCCCCAGCCTGTGAGTCGGACTTGTCCCATTTCCCTCCTGTTAAATAAAACATCTCCAGGGCACAGTGGCGGGCGCCTATAATCCCAGCCACTTGGGAGGCTGAGACAGGAGATTTGCTTGAACTCAGGAGGCAGAGGATGCAGTGAGCCAAGATCATGCCACTGCACTCCAGCCTGGGTGACAGAGTGAGACTCCGTCCAGAAAAAAAAAAGTCTCCAGGACTCGGGGGCAGGCGAGGACTGGAACCTTCATCCAGAGACAGCACTGGAGAGAGACTGAGAGGTCCAGAGCTCAGAACCTAGGGCCATACATACAGGAGTATGTGTGCAGGTGTGTACATGCAGAGGTGTGGGCATACACCACTGCCACACCTACACACACCACCTGTGTGCCCGTGTACATACATGGATGTGCACGTGCATACATCCATGTATGGTTTGTGTGTGCGTATGCACATGTGTGTACATGCAGGACTGGATGCGTTTGGTGTGTTCCATGTGTGCACATGGATGTGTGTGTACCTGTGTGCGTGTATGACTGTCCACATGTGTGTACTGGTGGGTAGGCCATGTGTGCACTGTGTGGGCACACATGACTGAGTGTTGGTGCATAGCCATGTGTGCACATGGTTGCATGTGTGCGAGCATGCTTGCTCCCCGAGGACAGGCAGCTTCACCAGAATGCTTCCATTCCTGCTTCAGACCCAGAGAGGGGGAGTTCCCTGTCCAAAGTCACACAGTGAGAGAGGGCCAGTAGGGACGTTCTAGGAGCCCAGTCCAGGCATCAGCTGGCCCAGCCTGCCAGTCTTGTGTTTTACGTTTTCTTTAACTGCACAGTTCAAACACATTTTTAAAATTAAAACAAAACAAAGATCCCTCCAACAATACAGGAGGAACAAGAAGGAGAAGTCCCCGTCTGGCCCCCGTCCCAGACTCTCCCGCCTTTGGGTGGATGTGCACACCTACAGATGGACACAAGAAAACACACAGTGTTGTCTCCCGGGTGGTCTGTGGTTTTAAAATCCCTCCGCATTGTTCCACAGCTTGGTTTCTCTCCCTTGACAATATGTCTTGGAACTTTTCCGTAAAAGCGTCTACTGATCTATTTCACTGGATTTTTGCTGTTGTTGCCAACACTCTCAAGAGGTTTTATTGAAAACCGTGACATCCAAAAACACCAGATTCATTTTAAAGTAAAATTGACAGCATGTTTCGGAACTTGCATAGTTCGGAACCATTTGTGTCACTATATTTTAAAGCAAAACAAAACGCTAAGTCCAGATCCCAACTAGCAGAGAAGGTGGCCCTCGGCCAGCCATGGGGAGAGGCTCTGGGAAAACAGCCCTGCCGATTGGCGCCCTGACCTTGGACCTCAGCCCCCAGAACTGAGAGAAGGAACTGCTGCCACGGAAGTTCTTTAGAGGAAGCCGCCCCAGCACGTTGTCGGCCGAGGTTTGGTTACGGCGGCCGGAGCTGCCTAACTCATCCTCGCCCACCAGAGAGCCCTCCCTCCCGCTCCATCTCCAGAGCCAGCTCTGCCCTTTCTTCTGGCATTCCTGACCACCTGGCTTTTGTTCAATGCGTAGTCTAACACACGTACTGCACATACGTGCCAGTAGGTACAGCCACGTTTTAGTTGTGTGTTCTCACGCATGGAACAGTGCTGTCTAATAGACGCCATGTGAACTGCATAACTTGACATTTTTTAGTAGCCACATTAAATAGCAAGCAAAAGCCAGTGAAATTAACGTTAATAAATACACTTTTTTTTTTTTTTAAGACAGAGGCTCAGTGGTTAGAGACTCTCAGGTTAGAGTGCAGCGGCGTGATCTTGGCTCCCTGCAACCTCTGCTGCCTGGGTCCAAGCGATTCTCCTGCCTCAGCCTCCCGAGTAGCTGGGATTATAGGTGCTGGGATTAGCCAATGTGCCTGGCTAATTTTTGTATTCTTTTAGTAGAGACGAGGTTTCACCATCTTGGCCAGACTGGTTTTGAACTCCTAACCTTGTGGGCCACCCACCTCAGGCTCTCAAAATGCTGGGATTAGTCGTGAGCCACCGAGCTGGCCAATAAATACAACTTCTTTAGCCCAATACATCCAAAAAGGCATCATTTCAATGCATAATCAATATGAACGGTGAATGAGACCATCCATGTCACTTTTGGTTTTGGGGATCCTGCTGGATTTCCCACTTGTCCATCTCGGTTGGGCAGCTACCCCAGGTGTCCCTGACTCTGGTGTGTCACTCCCGTGGGGAAAGAGGGCCTTGTTACATTCATTGCAGGAGCTGGTGCCTGACAGTCCTGGCTCACACCAGTGTGCAGGTGTTCGTGGGCGAATCCATGCTGCGTGGTGACAGGTGATGGCGTGCTGGGTTCCTATTTGATGGATGAGAAAACTGAACCAGAGACAAGGGGAAACGGCTGTCCCCGCTCTCATGTCCCAGGACATGGGGGGAGGCAGAGGCAGAGGCAGGCCTGGCTCCCTCGTGGGCAGAGGGACCAGAGGTGAGCAGTGCCCACTGTGGACGGGGACCTGAGCTCACAGCCCCTCAGCTTTCTCCAAGCACCCACTCTTCCCCAACAGAGCCGGGGTCTGGGCATCCAGGCACATCCTGGCCAAGGCTTCAGGAGACCTTAGTTCAATGCTGGCTCAGCCCAGCCTGCGGGATGCTCTTGGGCAAGTGTCCTCCCCTCCTCGGGGCTCAGTCTTTGCATCTGGAGAATGGACAGACATGTTGTGGGTGTCCACCCAGCCCAACACCGAGTTGGGGTAGGGGACACCCCAGGGCACAGTATGTGGCCTCTTCAGCATAACACTATAATTAGCCCAATTACCCACCGCCTTCATGCTTTTTTTTTTAATTTAAAATGGAAATTAAATTTTGCACCAGGTTTACAGGCTGTTAACGGAATTCACTAATCAAACTCAACACTAAGTCCCTGAAAATGAGAATTCAAAAAGGTCTATATTTGCATATTCATGTTTTTAATAGGGTTCAGAAGGTATATTTGCAGCTGATGAAAGGATTAATTAAATCTATTTGCATTGGTGAAGCATTTTAACCCCTTCTGAGCTGGCTGGAGAGGGGAAGGCCCTGAGGCCCAGTGGTAAATGTAGTCTCGGGAGGATGTCTACAGGCGCTGCTCCTGCCGCCCCTTCCTGGGCCACGTGTCCCGGCAGTGAGCCTCCCCGCAGCCCAGCACAGCAGGGCAGACCTGGGGCCTTCACAGCAGACCTGCCTACGACAGGAGGTGGCTTCAGCGGTTTTTACTTCAAAAACAAACATGCTAGGATTTTGGGTTTTTACAACATTCATACTTTGTCATTGTAACATTTAGAAAATATGGGAAACTCCCAAGGAAAAAAATGAGTCTCTTAAAGGTGCCCACTCAGCAATGCCCCTGGAGGCTGGAGTCCTGCCTCCCGCCCCTCCTCCTCGGGAGTGTGAGCACGTTGTGTTGAACACGCATGTGCACGTGTTTGAGTTGCACGTGTGTGTCCATGTGTGCTCACACGTGTGTTGGTGTGCATGTGCACCTGTGTCACTAGACACAGCGTAGGTGCAGAGTGTAATAGGGACCACGTTACACACAGGCACACAACACATATGCCTAGAGTTGAACATCCGAGACGTTTACACGTGTGGTTATAGGTGCAGTATGTACACGTGGTGTGATGGTTGACAGTCACCCTGACAGGATTGAAGGTGCAAAGTCTGGATCCTGGGTGCGTCTGTAAGGGTGTTGCCAAAGGAGATGAACATTTGAGTCAGTGAGCTGTGGAAGGCAGACCCACCCACAATCTGGGGCGGGGCACCATCTAATCAGCTGCCAGTGCGGCTAGAATATAAGGCAGGCAGGAAAATGTGGAGACAGGCCTCGCCTTCCAGCTTCCATCTTTCTCCTGTGCTGGGTCCTTCCTGCCCTCAAACATCGGGCTCCAACTTCTTCGGTTTTGGGACTCAGATGGGCTATCCTTGCTCCTCAGCCTGCAGACAGCCTATTGTAGGACCTTGTGATTGTGTGAGTTAACACTTAATAAACTCCCCTTTGTGTATATGTACTTACTCCATTACTTCTCCACACAGAACCTAACACCCACAAACTCACACATACGACTTGCATGCCGTTAAGTGACATTTACCGAGGTCACTGTTCTGGACTGATGTCCTGCACTGGGCCCCAGCAGAGTGGAGCAGAGTGGAGGCACGGGTCCTGGGGCCACATCAACGAGCCGAATTTAGAAGCGGGCCAGTTTTCCAAAAAACAGGAAATCAGAACGACCAGTTGTGAGGGGCCCATTCACCTGAGCCAGCAGATGTGGAAGTCCCTCTGCTTCAGCCCACTAAGGAAAGGGTCTCGGAAATGGCCCATCGGGTTTCTGTTCCTTGTTTGGGATGCCAGCTCATTTCTGATTGTAAAGCCTGTGTGTGCCCTCGGCTCAGGGAAGCGCCTCTGATTCCACAGATGGAGGCTGCTGCGTTCATGAATCGCTAAGATGAGCCACTTCTATCGTTAAACCTAAATCACTGAAATACTGTTTTTTGGCCAGGTATGCTGGCTCATGTCTGTAATCCCAGCACTTTGGGAGGCCAAAGCGGGCAGATCACCTGATGTTGGGAGTTCGAGACCAGCCTGACCAATATGGAGAAACCCCATCTCTACTAAAAATACAAACAAAAAAAATTAGCTGGGCGTGACGGCGCATGCCTTTAATCCCAGCTACTCTGGAGGCTGAGGCAGGAGAATTGCTTGAACCTGAAAGGCGGAGGCTGCGGTGAGCCGAGATCGCACCACCACACTCCGGCCTGGGCAACAAGAGCGAAATTCTGTCTTAAAAAACATACTTTTTTTTTTTATAATACACATATAAGAATAAATATATATATGCACACACACACACACACACACACATACGTATACAGAGAAATACGTACTATATATTTAAATATATAAACACAGAAGTATCTATACACAGTTTTTTTTTTTGAGACAGGGTCTCTATCGCCCAGGCTACAGTGCAGTGGCGCGGTCTCAGCTCACTGAAACGTCCACCTTCCAGGCTCAAGCTGTCCTCTCGCCTCAGTCTCCCTAGTAGTTGGGAACGCAGGCACCACCCACCACCACATCTGGCTAATTTTTTGTATTTTTGGGAGAGACAGGGTTTCGCCATGTTGCCCAGGCTCCTGACCTCAGCTGGTCCTCCTGTCTCAGCCTCCCAAAGTGCTAAAATTACAGAAGTGAGCCGCCACTGCTGGCCTCTACACACACATTTATACACATATTTAATCTACACAGAGAAGTACCTTGAGATATACACATTCCCATAGATAATACATGCCGTATTTATGAAGACATAATTTTTTCAGGGAATTTGGACCATACTGTATATGCTGTTTTGTGTTATTTCTGTTTTCCCTAAAAATTAGGATATGAGGCTGAGCACGGTGGCTTATGCCTGTAATTCCAGCACTTTGGGAGCCCGAGGTGGGCGGATCACCTGACACCAGGAGCTCGAGACCAGCTTAGTCCAACATGGCAAAACCTGGCTCTACTAAAATACAAAAAATTAGCCGGGCGTGGTGGTGTGTCCCTGTAGTCCCAGCTCTTTGGGAGGCTGAGGCAGGAGAATCACTTGAACCCGGGAGATAGAGGTAGCACTGAGCCAAGATCTCACTACCGCACTCCAGCCTGGATGACAAAGTGAGACTCCGTCTCAAAAAAGAAATGTATTAGAATATGAGGTTCTTTCCACGCCATTACATCCCTCTAGAAGTGTGGTTTCAACGACCACCAGGAGCTCCACTGAGTGCCTTAAATACCTGATTCCCCTTTTTGTCAGGAAATTCAGTTTTTTCTTTTGTTAACGTTATTTCTCAGCAGTCACCTATAAACCACAAGCCCCCCTACCTCCGGCCCATGCCTTACAGGAGCCTCCCGGGAGGCTGCCAGGGAGCAAGAGGCGGCCTGGAGGCTTCAGCCAAGCTGCTTTTTCCCAGTTTACTCCTGAAGCGGGCCCCCAGGTTACAGATGAGAAACTGAGGCTATTGAGGCCAGCAACACAGTCACACACAGTCACACACGGTCAGTTACACAGGGTCACACACAGTCACACAGGGTCACACACGTCACACAGGGTCACACATGGTCACAGTTACACAGGGTCACACATGGTCACACAG
This sequence comes from Saimiri boliviensis, assembly GCF_048565385.1. Taxonomy (NCBI): domain Eukaryota; kingdom Metazoa; phylum Chordata; class Mammalia; order Primates; family Cebidae; genus Saimiri; species Saimiri boliviensis. The sequence goes on along the minus strand of NC_133449.1, from coordinate 151,851,119 downwards.
GGTCACACAGTCACACAGGGTCACACACGGTCACAGTTACACAGGGTCATACGGTCACACAGGGTCACAGTTACACAGGGTCACACACGGTCACACAGGGTCACAGTTACACAGGGTCACACACAGTTACGTCACACTGTCACACGGTCACAGTCACAATCACACGGTCACAGTCACACATGGTCACACACGGTCACACAGTTACACAGTTACGGTTACAGTCACACAGGGTCACATACAGTTACGGTCACAGTTACACAGGGTAACACGGTCACACAGGATCACATGGTCACAGTTACACACACAGGGTAACACGGTCACACAGGGTCACATGGTCACAGTTACACACAGTCACACACGGTCACAGGGTCACACACGGTCACACACAGTTACATCACACACGGTCACATATCATTACACATGTCACAGTCACAGGGTCACACACGGTCACACATGGTTACACCGGGTCACACACGGGCACAGTTACACAGTCATGCACGGTCATGCACGGTCACACAGAGTCATGCACGGTCATGCACAGTTACACACAGTTACACACGGTTACAGTGGCAGTCACTGAGAGCAGGGGAAATGTACACAGGAAGGAGACGGAGTTTGTAGCATAGAGAAAAAGCACTGGCTGGGCGATGTGGCTCACGCCTGTAATCCCAGCACTTCAGGAGGCTGAGGCAGGTGGATTATCTGAGGTCAGGAGTTGGAGACCAGCCTCCTTCTCTACTAAACAAAAAAATTAGCTGGTGTGGTGGCACCAGAGTAATCCCAGCTACTTGGGAGACTGAGGCAGGAGAACCACTTGACCCTGGCAGGCAGAAGTTGTAACGAGCTGAGATTGCGCCACTGTACACCAGCTTGGGCGACAGAGCAAGATTCCATCTCAAAAAACAAAATGTGCAGTTGTGAACCCACCCCTACATCGTCCCCTGAAACTCTCCCACCCTCTGACACTGTGTTTTTAAGTCCCAGGAATAACTCTGGGTGTGCACGTCCATCCAGGCTGCTGCAACATCTCACAGACCGAGCAGCTCATCAACAACAGAAATCCACTTCTCTCAGTCCTGGAGGCTGGAAGGCCAAGATCAAGGTGTGGGCTGGTTCAGTGCCTGGGGAGGCCTCTTTTGGGTGTGTGCAGGGTATCTTTTCCCATGGCTGGGAGGGAGGGAGAGGAAGAGAGGGGAAGTGGGGGGAGAGGGGAGCAGGGTGAGGTATAAAGAAGAGTTGGGGAGAAGGGCAGAGTGAGATAGAGGGAGAGAGAGGGAGAGAGGGGAGGGGGAAAGGGGAAGGGGGAAGGGGGGAAGGGGGAAGGGGGAAGGGGGAAGGGGGAAGGGGGAAGGGGGGAGAGGGAAAGGGGGGAAAGGGGGAGGGGGAAGGGGGGAGGGAGGGAGGGGGAGGGGGAAGGGGGGAAGGGGGCAAGGGAAGAGGGGGAAGGGGGAGGGGGGAGGTGGGGAGGGGGTGAAGGGGGAGGTGGGGAAGGGGGTAAGGGGGGAAGGGGGAGAGGAAGGGGGGAGGGGGTGGGGGAAGGGGAAAGGGGAAGGGGGAGGGGGGCGGAGGGAGGGGAAGGGGAGGGGGGAGGGGAGAAGGGGAGGAGGGGGGAAGGGGGAGGGGGGAGGGGAGAAGGGGAGGAGGGGGGAAGGGGGGAGGGGGGAGGGGGAGGGGAGGGGGGAGGAGAGATGGGGAAGGGGGAGGAGAGAGGGGAAGGGGGGGCCGGGGGAGGGGGGAGGGGCGGGGGGGCGGGGGGGTGGGGGGAAGAAAGGGGGAGGGGGGGGGAGGGGGAGGGGGAGGGGAAGGGAAGGGGGGAAGGGGGGAAGAAGGGGGGAAGGGGGAAGAAGGGGGAAGGGGGGAAGAAGGGGGAAGAAGGGGGAAGAAGGGGGAAGGGGGGAAGAAGGGGGAAGGGGGGAAGGGGGGAAGGGAGGAAGAAGAAAGAGCTCTCTTATCCCTGCGAGGCCACAGAACTATGAGATCAGGGCCCCATGCTTTTAGGGGGGGAAGGGGGAAGAAGGGGGGAAGGGGGGAAGAGGAAAGAGCTCTCTTATCCCTGCGAGGCCACAGAACTATGAGATCAGGGCCCCACGCTTATGATTTCACTTGACCATAATCACCTCCTTAAGGCCTTATCTCCAAGCCCAGGCTGCAACGGGAATTTGGAGAGTACACGATTCCGTCCATAGCACGTGGGTTTTACCTGATTGTCAGTATGTGAAGTAATTTAAACAAATGTGATATATTTAGCTTGTGATTTTAATTAACATATTTAGAAGTATTTGATTAAAGTCTGTAATCAATACCTAAATACCTGGGAAACATTAGTCGTTAATTTTTTAAATTGGGATTCATTAGTCGTGCAAACGTGTTTAAATATTGAGGGACATATGCTTAGCAGGTTTGTAAGGCGAGTGAACTGATGAGGAGAGGAAGCAGACCCCGGAGGGAGAGGGCGTCTGTGCATATGCAGGAGCTGGGGAGATGAAAGAGACGAGAGGAGGTGCTTTTGTCAGAGGCGGTCCAACCAGAGCAACTCCATCGTGAACACTTTGAAGAGGGGCTGGAAAATGAGGCTGAGACCCGCAGGATCCTAGGAGGCTGGGTGTTCTTAGTCACAGGATGGCATAGGAGGTCCCAAGACACAGGCCACAAAGCCCCCACTGATAAAACAGGACGTGGCAAGGAAGCCAGCCAAAACCCACCAAAACCAAGATGGGGATGAAAGCGACCTCTGGTCATCCTGGATGCTCATGATACGCTAATTATAATACAGTGGCATGCTAAGAGACACTCCCAGCAGCGCCAGGACAGTTTACAGATGCCATGGCAATACCTGGAAGTTCCTCTAAACGGTCTAAAGGAGAGGAACCCTCCATTCTGAGAATGCTCTGCCCCTTTCTAGAAAACTCATAAATAACCCACCCTTTGTTTAGCATATAATCAAGAAATTACCATGAAAATAGCCAGCCGGCTCTGCTTATGGAGGGGTTACCTGTTTGTTTCCTGACTTCTCTAATAGACTTGCTTTCACCTTGCTCTACACACTTGCCCTGAATTCTTGTGTGAGGCCCAAGAACCCTCTCTTGGGACCTCTCCCCCTCTCCCCCAGTCCCCCTTTCCCCCTCTCCCCCACTCCCTGGCTCGTTAACAGTTTGTGACAGAGCAGGAGCATTGCTATCTTAGATGAATTCCACCATTCCAAAGTTCACCTTGATCAAAACCCACCTAAATCCAACGGGTGTCAGCCTAATGACTAAGGTCAGCATAACCATGAATCACAAGTAACATCTCCAACCAGAAACATTCAAACCCCTCCCTAACCAGAGATATGCCAACCCTGAGATAACCCCCTCCCGCTGGAAAGAAGTCAGCCCAAAGATAACCTCCCCTCCAGCCAGAGACATTCCAACTCTGACAACAAACTTCTCCCCTACACAGAAACATCCAAGCTTATTATAAGCCCCCTCATCCTAAAACCAACATACACTCTTAGTCTGTAAGAGAGAGTACACCTGACCAAAATTGGTCAGAAGCCTCTCTCTGGTTTATTTCTCCAAAATAAACCTGTCTTTGACTGTTGAGCCACTTTTCATGTTTCTTTCCTCTAACTCTTAGAGTTTGTCCTATGTCAAGAGTGTCAAGAGTCTCTCCTACTGGCTGCTGGCCTGGGCATGACGTTGAGTCAGGAAGAAGCTGAATTTCTCTGCTAGTGTGAGCACCATCTCCACCCCCCAGCCAGGGACTCTGGAGAGGCCTCTCATGTCACAAAACAAATCGTCCTCCTTGGCTATCCCCCGATGGACTCCCACCAGCCACTGGCCATTGCCTCTTGGTTCAAGCCACCAAGGGAATCCTGGAACCCCATTTCTAGTTTAGGGATGAGTGATCCAGAAAAACTTTAAGTCACTGAAAACTGCTGTTGAAAGATGTTGTCTGTGCAAGGAAAACATGGCGAGGTGAGAGATGGGGGATGAGGCAGAGATTTGAGGAATGCAGGCAGGACAGACGTGCCCCTTGGAGTCAGGAAATGGACGCAGAAGCTTAAACAGTTTACACAGAAACAAGCCGGAATGATGTTGTGAGCCTGTTTATGATGGTGAATAAAACATGATTAATAATAATTATTTTTTGAGACAGAGTCTTGCTCTGTTGCCCAGGCTGGAGTGCAGTGATGCAAACTTGGCTAACTGCAACCTCCGCCTCCCGGGTTCAAGTGATTCTCCTGCCTCCACCTCCTAAGTAGCAGGGATTACAGGTGTGCACCACCACGCCCAGCTAATTGTTGTAGTTTTAGTAGAGGTGGGGTTTCACCATGTTGGCCAGGCTGGTCTTGAACTCCTGACCTCAGGTGATCTGTCCACCTTGGCCATCCAAAGTGCTGGGATTACAGGCATGAGCCACCGCACCTGGCCTGCAACTGAACTTTTTCTCACTCAATGTTCTGTTTCTAAGATTTATCCATATTATTCTCAGCCTGTTGATTCATTTCACCATGGTATAAAATTCCATTGTATCACTATACCATAAAAGTATTTATCCATCAAGTGGACTTTTGACCTCTTTCCAGTTTTTTGCTACTAAGAATAGTGTGGTGTGAAGATCCCAGTACCTTTCTCCTTGGGCCCATGTAGAAAAGTATCTTTAGGATTTAACTCAGAATAGAACTTCTGGGGCATTGCAACTGTAAATGTTTGGCTTTACGAGCTAAAGCCAAATTACTTTCCAAAGTGCTGAGACAGATTTACCTTTCCACCAATATGATGCAAGATCTGTCTTTTTTAAATTTTAGAGACAGGGTCTTGCTCTGTCACCCAGGCTGGAGTACAGTGGCACCATCATAGCTCACTAGAGCCTCAAACTCCTGGGCTCAAGCGATTCTACTGCCTCAGTAGCTGGCATTACAGGGTTCTGCCATCACACCTGGCTAAGTTTTGTATTTTTATTAGAGACAGAGTTTCACCATGTTGGTCAGACTGGTCTCGAACTCCTGATCTCAGGTGATCTGCCTGCCTTGGCCTCCCAAAGTGCTGGGATTACAGGCATGAGCCACTGCAGTTAGCCAAGGGGCAAGATCTTGCCACATCTTGTCACCAACACTTTGTACTACCAGACTTTCCAAATTTTCCCAGTCTACTAGGTACAAAATGGCAACTTGAACATGCATTTTCTTGAATACCAAGGAAGCCTTTTCATAGGAGTAGTTGCCATTCATGTTTCTTCTGTTGTGAAGTGTTTGTTCCTGTCTGCTACTCATTTTTCTATGGGGGTGGGTCTCTTTCTTACTGATCTTGTGGAATTCTTTTTATACTTGGATACCCGCCCTTTGATGCTGTATCCATGGAAGAGATCTCTTTGCACCCTGTGACTTTCTTTTTATCCTCTTTGTGTCATTTCTTGATAAATTTAACTATGTGAACATCAAGAACTTTATCAATCTTTTCTGTTATGGTTGGCACTCTTGCATCTTAAGAAACCCTTCTCAACACAGTGAGGACATAAACATAATCTCCCACACTGTCTTCTGCAAGTGACTTTTATTTACGACATGAGACAGAAACTCAATTTCATTTTTTCCACATGAATAACAAGTTGTCTCAGCAGCATTTATTAAACATTCTCCTGTTTCCCAAGCAGGCTCCACCACCCGCACTGTCATAAATCAGGCCTCCACGCACGCGTGGATCAGTGTCTGCACCTTTGTTATTTTTCCTCAGTCACGGCGTCTATCCCAGCCTTCCTGCCAAACTCTCTTAATTACTGAGCTCCAAACACAGAGAGATTGGGGTCACCTTTGGGTGGTGGGCAGTGACTCAGAGAGGCCTCGAGGGAGCTGCTAGCTTCTTACAATTTTTTTTTTAGGAGAATACATCAAATGTCTATTATAAATTATACTTTGATCCCTTCTTCCAGATAAGAAATCTGAAAGAAATCCAATCTATTTCTCTTTTCCTAAGGTTTTTTTGTTGTTGTTGTTTGAGATGGAATTTCACTCTTGTTGCCCAAGCTGGAGTGCAATAGTGTGATCTTGGCTCACTGCAACCTCCACCTCCCAGGTTCAAGCAATTCTCCTGCCTCTCAAGTAGCTGGGATTACAGGTGCATGCCACCACACTCGACTAATTTTGTGTATTTTTAGTAGAAACGGGGTTTCACCATGTTGGCCAGGCTGGTCTTGATCTCCTGACCTCAAGTGATCCACTCCCCTCAGCCTTCCAACGTGTTGGGATTACATGGGTGAGCCACTGTGCCTGGCCTCCTAAGGGTTAACATATAAATTTTTATGGGAGTATAACAAATAAGAATATAGATGCATATTCATGAGGGTGCAGCTCAGTGAATCTTCATTTTTCAGCTTTAAAAGAAAACTTTATCAGATCCCCCAAAACCACCTGTGCCCAATAGGGCAGCCTCTCCCACCAAGAGATGTTTTGCCTGCTGTGAACTTCATGGAAATAAGCCATGACAGTGTGTCTTCATCATTTGTGTCTGGCTTCTGCCCAAAAGCTGTTTGTGTTACAGTCAACCCGTGTTGCTGTGAGTGGTTATTTTCACTCATCGCCAGTATGCATAGGATTCCGCTGCACGAATATTTCATAGTTTATCCATTTGCTGCTGATGGGTAGATTTCCACTTTGGCCATCAAGAATGGGTCATGGTGAGCATTCTTGTTCATGTCTTTTGGGGAAGACAGGTGTGCACTTCCGTGGGATATATACCTAGGAATGGAACCACTGGGTCAAAGGGCATCCACATCGGCTTGCTTTAGTTGAGACAGAGTCTCACTCTGTTGCCCAGGCTGGAGTACAGTGGCATGATCTCAGTTCACTGCAACCTCCAACTCCTGGGTTCAAGCGATTCTCTTGCCTCAGCCTCCCAAGTAGCTGGGATTACAGGCGTGCACCACCACACCCAGCTAATATTTGTATTTTTAGTAGAGACAGGGTTTCACCACGTTGGTCAGGCTGGTCTCGAACTCCTGACCTCTGCTGATCCAGCCACCTCAGCCTCCCAAAGTGCTGGGATTACAGGCACCATGCCCGGCCATCACATTGGCTTTAGCAGACACTGACAAGCAGATTTCTAGTGACTGGCATCACTCCCATAAGCAGTGTTTGGGAGCTCCAGTCCTCCATATCCTCACAACCCTTGGTATGTTTCACCCTTTTCATTTTAGCCATTCTGATGGGCATGCAGTAGTATCTTGTTGTGGGTTATTTTATTTGAGACAGGGTCTCACTGTCACCCAGGCTGATGTGCACTGGCACCGTCATAGCTCACTGCAGCCTTGAATTCCTGGGCTCAAGTAATCCTCCCCCTTCAGTTTCCTGAGCAGCTGGGACTACAGGTATGTGCCACCACCACACCCAGCTGATTTTTGCATTTGTCATAGAGAGAGGGTCTCTGTGTGTTCTTGTTTTGTTCCATTTTCCCCTTTTTTCTACTTTTTCTGCTTAGTTTTGGATAAAATTGGTTTTTCCATTTTGTCTTCACTTTTGTAACTCTTTATCAAAAATTTTTAATGGCTGCTCAAAAGTATACTTCCAATTCTTTCTCATGTTTGTGCTATTGCTTTAATAAATGTTACTTTGACATATACTAGAAACCTGTAGTACATTGTTATATATTTGCTTTAGAAAGTCAATTTCTGGGAGAGAGATCCATGATGGCCGATTAGACACAACTCCAGTGCACAACACCCAGCGAGAGAGACGCAGAAATCCAGAGATCTAGCTCCAACTGAGGTACCAGGTGCATTTCAATGGGTCTGGTCCCAAAGTGAGCAAAGCCCACTCAGGGCAGACCGAGGCAGGGAGAGGTGCTGCTTCACCCAGAAAATGCATCTGACCAGCAAGTCGAAGGCTCCCCCTCTGGCACTCCGGTCCAGACACAGTGCTTCCCCCAAAGCCTCAGTCATACACAGAACAGGGGACCCTTGCCAGTCAAGCGCCGGGAATTACAAGTGTGGAGTTGAATAAGAGCCTGTGGACTGAGCACCTGGAGAGAGAGGGAGCTATAAGCGGGAGCAGCTGGGCGGGCCCCTAGCCCAAGACTGGAGAGAGAGGAAGCTGAAAGGGGAAGACGGCCAGGTACAGCTGGGTGGGTCCCTATTGTCCCCCACAAACCCCAGAGGGCTGAAGCTCTGACTCTACTGGGTTGTGTAGCCAGCGCCACAGTCTGAGATGAACCCTGAATGATCCAGCCCAGTGGAGGAAGGGCACAACCCACCACTAGCGGGGTGGGACTGGGCTACATGTTTTAACAAAAAACACAGGAGGGCATTCTTGACAACCCAGCAGCACCTACAGGTCAGCCAAAGAGGCGGGCCTAATCTCCCAGTATAAACAAAAAAGACACAGGAAAGCTTCCCTAGTAACCTGAAGAAGTCCCTAGAAACCCAGTAGGGCCTCGACAGGCAGACAAGTGACCTCATGAAGCAGCTCCCTGACACCACAGCCAGGTAAACCCACAAAGAGGGGGAAAAAAACAGCACAAAAAAGATGAAACCATCGAAGACCAGAACACCTCTTCTCCTTCAAGGGATCACAACTCCTCAACAACACAGGATCACAACTTGACCGAGGAGAGTGACGAATTGACAGAAACAGGCTTCAGAAGGTGGATAATAACAAACATTTCTGAGCTAAAGGAACACGTTCTAACTCAATGTAAAGGAACCAAAAACCTTGAAAAATGGTTAGACGAAATGCTAACTAGAATAACCAGCTTAGAGAAGAACATAAACGACTTGATGGAATTGAAAAACACAGCACAAGAACTACGTGAAGCAAACGCAAGTTTTAATAACCGAATAGATCAAGTAGAGGAAAGGATATCAGAGATTGAAGAACAACTCAATGAAATAAAAAGAGAAGGCAAGACAAGAGAAAAAAGAATGAAAAGAAACGAACAAAGCCTCCAAGAAATATGGGATTACGTGAAAAGACCTAATCTATGCTAGATTGGTGTACCTGAATATGATGGGGAGAATGAATTCAAGATGGGAAACATGCTCCAGGATATTATCCAGAAGACGTTCCCAAGTCTAGCAAGGCAGTCCAACATTCAAATCCAAGAAATACAGAGAACTCCACAAAGATATTCCTCAAGAAGAGCAACCCCAAGGCACATAATCGTCAGATTCACCAGGGTTGAAATGAAGGAAAAAATGCTAAGGGCAGCCAGAGAGAAAGGTCAGGTCACCCACAGAGGCAAGCCAATCAGACTCACAGTAGATCTCTCAGAAGAAACCCTATAAGCCAAAAGAGAGTGGGGGCCAATATTCGACATCCTTAAAGAACTTTCAACCCAGAATCTCATATCCAGCCAAACTAAGCTTCATAAGTGAGGGAGAAATAACATTCTTTATGGACAAGCAATTACTGAGAGACTTTGTCACCACCAGATCTGCCCTACAAGAGCTCCTGAAAGAAACACTAAGCACAGAAAGGAACAAGTACGAGTCACTGCAAAAGCAAACCAGTTGGCAAAGACCAAAAATGCAATGAAGAAAATGAGTCAACTTATAGGAAAGAAAACCAGCCAGTAACAAAATGGCAGGATCAAATTCACACATAACAATATTAACTTTGAATGTAAATGGCCTAAATGCCCCAATCAAAAGACACAGACTGGCAAACTGGATAAAAAGTCAGAACCCATTGGTGTGCTGTATTCAGAAAACCCATCTCACATACAGACACATATAGACTCAAAATAAAGGGATGGAAGAAGATTCACCAAGCAAATGGAGAACAAAAAAAAAGCAGGGGTTGCAATCCTAGTCTCTGATAAAATGAACTTCAAACCAACAAAGATCAAAAGAGACAAAGAAGGGCACTACATAATGGTAAAAGGATCAATCCAACAGAAAGAGCTAACTATCCTATATATGCCCCAACACAGGAGCACCCAGATACATAAAGCAAGTTCTTAACAACCTAAAATGAGATTTAGACTCCCATGCAATAATAGTGGGAGACTTCAACACTCCACTGTCAATACTAGACAGATCAATGAGACAGATAATTAACAAGGATATCTAGGACTTGAATGCAGAGCTAAACAAAGTGGACCTAATAGGCATATACAAAACGCTCCACCCCAAATCCACAGAATATACATTTTTCTCAGCACCACATTGCACTTACTCTAAAATTGACCACATCATTGGAAGCAAATCACTCCTCAGCAAATGCAAAAGAGCAGAAATCATAATAGTCTATCAGACCACAGCGCAATCAGACTAGAACTCAGGATCAAGAAACACACTCAAACCCGCACAACCACTTGGAAACTGAACAACTTGTTTCTGAGTGTCGACTGAATAAACAATGAAATGAAGGCAGAAATAAAGATGTTCTTTGAAACCAACCGGAATGAAGACACAACTTACCAGAATTTCTGGGACACCTTTAAAGCAGTGTCAAGAGGGAAATTTACAGCAGTTAATGCCCACCAGAGAAGAGAAGAAAGATCTAAAATCGACACCCTATCATCAAAATTGAAAGAGCTAGAGGAGCAAGATCAAAAAAACGCAAAAGCTAGCAGAAGACAAGAAATAACTAAGATCAGAGCCGAACCGAAGGAGATAGAGACCAAAAAACACTCTTCAAAAAAAAAAAATCAATAAATTAGGAGCTGATTTTTTGAAAAGATCAACAAAATAGACCACTAGCCAGATTAATAAAAAAGAAAAGGGAAAAGAATCAGATAGATGCAATAAAAAATGATAAAGGGATATCGCCACTGACTCCACAGAAATACAAACTACCATCAGAGATTACTACAAACAGCTCTACTCACATAAACCAGTAAACTAGGAAGAAATGGATAAATTCCTAGACACTTGCACTCTACCAAGACTAAACCAGGAGGAAGTTGAAACCCCGAATAGACCAATAACAAGGGCTGAAGTAGAGGCAGCAATCAAGAGCCTACCAACCAAAAAAAAGTCCAGGTCCAGATGGGTTCACAGCCAAATTCTACCAGACGTACAAAGAGGAGATGGTACCATTCCTTCTGAAACTGTATCAAACAATACAAGAGGGAATACTCCCTACCTTAATTTATGAGACCAACATCATCCTGATACCAAAACTAGGCAGAGACTCAACTGAAAAAAAAAAAACTTCAGGCCAATATCCATGATGAACATCGACGCAAAAATCTTCAATAAAATACTGGCAAACAGAATGCAACAGCACATCAAGAAGCTTATCCATCACAACCAAGTAGGCTTTATCCCGGGGATGCAAGGCTGGTTCAACATATGCAAATCCATAAATGTAATCCATCACATAAATGGAACCAAAGACAAAGACCATGTGATTATCTCAATAGATGCAGAGAAGATCTTTGATAAAATTTAACAGCCCTTCTTGCTAAAAACTCTCAATAAACTAGGTATTGATGGAATGTATCACAAAATGATAAAAGCTATATATGACAAACCTACAGCCAATATCATACTGAATGGGCAAAAGCTGGAAGCATTCCCTTTGAAATCAGGCACTAGACAAGGATGTCCTCTCTCACCACTCCTATTCAACATAGTATTGGAAGTTCTAGCCAGAGCAATCAGGCAAGAAAAAGAAATAAAGGGTATTCAATTAGGAAAGGAGGAAGTCAAACTGTCTCCATTTGCAGATAACATGATTGTATACCTAGAAGACCCCATTGTCTCAGCCCAAAATCTTCTCAAACTGATAAGCAACTTCAGCAAAGTCTCAGGATATAAAATCCATGTGCAGAAATCACAAGCATTCCTATATACCAATAACAGACAAACAGAGAGCCAAATCAAGAGTGAACTCCCATTCACAATTACTAAAAAGAGAATAAAATACCTAGGAATACAACTAACAAAGGACGTAAAGGACTTCTTCAAGGAGAACTACAAACCACTGCTCAAGGAAATAAGAGAGGACACAAACAGATGGAGAAACATTCCATGTTCATGGTTAGGAAGAATCAATATCGTGAAAATGGCCATACTGCCCAAAGTAATCTATAGATTCAACACTATTTCCATCAAGCTACCAATGACCTTCTTCACAGAACTGGAAAAAACCACTTTAAACTTCATATGGAATCACAAAAGACCCCGCATAGCCAAGACAATCCTAAGCAAAAAGAACAAAGCCGGAGTCATCACACTGCCAGACTTCAAACTATACTACAAGGATACAGTAATCAAAACAGCATGGCACTGGTACCAAAACAGAGACATAGACCAATGGAACAGAACAGAGACCCCAGAAGAAACACCACACATCTACAACTATCTGATCTTTGACAAACTGGCAAAAACAAGCAATGGGGAAAGGACTCTCTGTTTAATAAATGATGTTGGGAAAACTGGCTAGCAAAGTGCAAAAAGCAGAAACTGGACCCCTACCTGTCACCTTACACTAAAATTAACTCCAGATGGATCAAAGATTTAAACATAAAACCTAACACCACAAAAACACTAGAAGAAAATGTAGGCAAAACCATCCAGGACATAGGCATAGGCAAGGACTTCATGACTAAAACACCAAAAGCAATGGCAATAAAAGCCAGGATGGACAAATGGGATCTAATTAAACTCCAGAGCTTCTGTACAGCAAAAGAAATCATCATTAGAGCGAATTAGCAACCAATAGAATGGGAAAAAATTTTTGCAATCTACCCATCTGACAAAGGGCTAATATCCAGAATCTACAAGGAACTAAAACAGATATACAAGAAAAAAACAAACAACCCCATTCAAAAGTGGGTGAAGGATATGAACAGACACTTTTCAAAAGAAGACATATATGAGGCCAAGAAACATATGAAAAAATGTTCATCATCACTAGTCATTAGAGAAATGCAAATCAAAACTACACTGAGATATCATCTCACACCAGTTAGAATGGCACTCATTAAAAAATCTGAAGACAACAGATGCTGGAGAAGATGTGGAGAAATAGGAACACTCTTACACAGTTGGTGGGAGTGTAAATTAGTTCAACCATTGAGGAAGACAGTGTGGCAATTTCTCCAGGATCTAGAAATAGAAATTCCATTTGACCCAGCAATCCCATTACTGGGTATATTCCCAAAGGACTACACATCATTCTACTATAAAGACACAAGCACACATATGTTCATTGCAGCCCTGTGTACAATAGCAACGACCTGGAACCAACCCAAATTCCCATCAATAATAGACTGGACAAAGAAAATGTGGTATATATACACCATGGAACGTGGTTTTTACGCAGCCATAAAAAAACGATGAGTTTGTGTCCTTTGTAGGGACTTGGATGAATCTGGAAACCATCATTCTCAGCAAACTGACACAAGAACAGAAGGCCAAACACTGCATGTTCTCACTCATAGGTGGGTGTTGAACAACGAGAACACATGGACTCAGGGAGAGGAACATCACACACTGGGGGCAGTTGTTGGGGAGTAGGGGACAGACAGCGGGCAGTGGAGAGGATGGGGAGGGTGGGGAGGGATAACGGGGAGAAATGCCAGATGCACCTAAAGTAAAAAAAAAAAAAAAAAAAAGAAAAAAGAAGCATAGCCCTCGTTGTACATATTTAGTTATTTGTTCATTCCTAGCATACAAATAAAGTAGTTTGAGAATTGGTAACATGTACCCCTAATAAAAAAACAAATGTACAACTAAAAAAATAAAAATAAATAAAACTGCCTGACTTTAAAAAGTCAATTTCCTTTTACAGTGATTAAGTGTAAGAAAATAAGTCTTAACAATAATCATTTCCAAAGATTATTTGTATAGATCCAAACTTACGTCTGATGCCATATTCCTTTTCACCAAAGAACTTTAACTTTTCTTGTAATGCAGATCTGCTATTAATGAATTCCCTCAGCTTTTGTTTATCTGAAAAAGTCATTTTGTCTTGATTTCTAAAATATATTTTTTGAGTATAGAATTCTGATTTGAGTTTTCTCCAGCTTACATAAAGACATCATTCCATTATCTTGTTTATCTATTTTCTAACCACAAATCTGTTGTAATGTTTATCTTTGATCCTCTACGTAATATACTTTCTATTCTTTGGTTGACATCAAGATTTTCTCTTTACCTTTGGTTTTGGATAAATTTGGTATTTCTTTTTCCATTTTGTCTATACTTTTGTCTGTAATTTTTTCAAAAAATTTTAGTGGTTTCTCAAAAGAATACTTCCAATTCTTCTTTCTCATATCATTATCTTCAGCAATTTCCATATGACATGTTCAGGTGTCCTTTTTCATATCTATCTTTTAGGGGGGTTCTCAGACCTTTTGAATTTATTAATATCTCTTATTATCTTTGAAAAATTCTTAGCCTTTATTTCTTCAGCTTTTCTTCTGCCCTCTTCTCTTTTGTTTTAGGTTTTCAACTGCGTGTAGCATGTGGCTTTATAGTCTCACAGCTCTTAGATACTATGTTTTTGTTTTATTTTCGCTCTTTTTCTCTGTATGCTTTAACTTGGGTATCTGTTATTGATCTATCTTCAAGTTCAATCATTCTTTCCTTAGTAGTGTCTAATCTGCTGAGGAACATTTTGAATATATTCCTCATCCGTGTTATTGTTTTTATTTTGCTTTTGGCATTACCATTTGACCTATACGTTCCATTGTTCTGCTGAAATTAGTTCACATATTTCCACCTTCTCTATTATAGCTAATAGTGTACTAATTATAGTTATGATTTTAACTGTTTCGATTTTCCTATCTGGTACTTTAAACATCTGTGTCATCTGTAAACCTGATTTCAATGATTGTTTTCTCTCTTGATAGATTATTTCCTTGCTTTCTTATGTATCTTGTAATTTTTGGTTGAATGCTGTGTATTTAGTGCAGGACAGCAGAGACTTGGGTAAATGGTAGTAATGACTGAAAATGGGCATACCTATTTTGCTGCCAGACCATTACTATAGAGGATTGAGTTATTCTAGTCAGAAATTCATCTGGGCATGGGTTTTGTTATTATTAACACTGGCTTAAATTCCTTTAATGTTACCTTTTGATCTAGTATGGGGATGTATGTTGGAGGTTTTCCCATGTTCCTGCCCTACCATCAGCTTTCAGACTTCCCTGTGTGTCTGTTCCTTATAACTGGTCTCTATACAATTGTCCCTCTCTCAGTGACTGTTGATGGCTACTTGGTCCTTGCTAACCTAGAAAAGGGGGCAGACCTAGCATTCGGGGGTGAGGCTTTCCCAGTGATCCTGCTCCTCCGCCAACTTCAAGAATCCTCTTGGGAGGATCACTTGTTCCCAGGAGTTTGAGGCTGCAGTGAGTCATGATCATGCCACTGCATTCCAGCCTGGGTGATGAAGAAAGACACCATCTCTATTAAAGATAACAATTTAAAAAAGAATCCTGTAATGATCTCAGCCCACAGTTTCCTGTTCCTCCCCTAGAAGAAGAGTGTGTTTATATTTTCCCTCCCATCTACTTGTGCCCTGGGGCACAGCAATTCCCTAAGTGGCTTAAGTCTTTTGTTCTTATATTTGCTTGTTTTGAATCAGAACCTCACTTTGTCACCCAGGCTGGAGTGCCATGGTACCATCTTGGCTCACTGCAACCTCCACCTCCTGGGTTCAAGCGATTCTTGTGTCTCAGCCTCACAAGTAGGGGGGATTACAGGCATGCACCACTATGCCTGGCTAATCTTTGTATTTTGAGTAGAGACAGGTTTTCACCCTGTTGGCCAGGCTGGTCTTGAACTCCCAGCCTCAAGTGATCCAGCTGCCTGGGCCTCCCAAAGTGCTAGGATTACAGGTGTGAGCCACTGTGCCCAGCCGGCTTTTGTTCTTATGAAAGTAGTTTTGTATGGGGCTTCTTGTCTTTTCTGAAGCAGCAGATGCCAACCTCCTCCAGGTCTCAACACACCCCTCAATCAGGGAGGCTTTTCCTAGTCTCCACCTGCTCCCAACCTTTCTGGTATGCTCCTGTTGGAGGTCTATGGAGAAGAGCCTGTACATGTGTACACACCACCCTTACTGTCTGTGGCTCCGATTCTGCATGTTCACACTAGCCCTAGTTTGGCCTTAGCAACTTGTTAAAAATTTTAGCCAAATTATTCTTACCTACCTGTATAGCACTCATTGTGCTCTGCCACAGGGCAGTCGGTGCTCATGTCCCATTTCTCCTGGGAAGAGCCTTCCCCTTCTTAGATTTCTGGCTACTTGGTCACTCTGCGTCCTTGGTGCCTTACTGTGATTTAATAGATTATTTACTTTTTCTCATCAGGATAAGAGCAATGATCCTTCCAGGGTTCTACCACCTTAGAAAACCTGACCCTATTCCTGATTGATTTTTAGATGATAAACAACCTTGCATTCCTGCAATAAATCCCTCTCAGTTCTAATGTTTCATATATTGTATGTATCACCAGCCTCAACTTAAGTTTTTAACTTTTTGTTTTGAAACAATTATAGAGCCAAGTTCTGAAAATGTACACCAAGATCCCATATACCCTTTGCTTACTTAATTAAATTTTATGGTAACAGGTTATGTAATCATATATTATCAAAAGCAGGAAATTGACATGGATACAAGCAACTAAGTTTTTTCAGATTTGACTAGGTTTACATGTGCTCATTTGTGTGTGAATCTATGTCGTTCTATGTAATTTCATCACACTTAGATGTAACTCCAGCACCACAACCAAGACACAGAATGTATATATATTTTAAAAGTAGAAAGGGTTGAACTCAAAGAGTTAGAAAAGAAATGGCAAATTTCATTAACTTTTGAAATCATTTTTCTCCTATCTAAAAATGATTGTAAAAATCAATGAAATAAAAAGAACATATACAAGAGAGAAATTTATCCTTGTATCACCCACCACAGGGATCCCTTGTTCTACCAATTTGTTAATATTTAAATGTTTGCATTTATAGTTGTGAGAAATTTGCATATAATTTTCTTAGAATGCCTTTGCCATGTTTTACTATCAAATGTATGTTAGCCTTATAACATGAGCTAGGAAGTATTTCCACATTTTCTAATCCCTAGAAGAATTCACATGACATTGGTACTTGTTTAAGTGGAAAAATTAAAGGCCATCTGAGATTGGTGTTCTCTTATGAGGGAGATTTTAAATTTATATTCAGCTTCTCTAACAAATTTGTCTATTCAGATTTTCTATTTCTTTTTATGTCAGTTTCAATAAGCTGTGTTTTTCAAGTAAATTTTTGTTTTCTCTAAATTGTCTGCTGCAATGGCATAAGGTTTTTTTCGTTTTTTTTTTTTGTTTGTTTGTTTTTTTTTGTTTTGTTTTTGAGACAGGGTCTTACTCTGTCTCCCAGGCTGGAGCACAGTGACATGGTGTGATCATAGCTCACTGCTTCACTGTAGCCTTGACCTGCTGGGCTCAAGCAAGCCTCTGCCTGAGCCTCCCAAGTAGCTGAGACTACAGGCACATGACATCATACTCAGGCAATTTTCAATTCTGTAAAGACAAGGTCTCACTATGTTGCCCAGGTTGGTCTCAAACTCTTGGGTTCAAGTGATCCTCCTGCCTTGGCCTCCCAAAGTGCTAGATTACAGGTGGGAGCCACCACCATGCCTGGCCCATAATAATTGCTTATTATCCTTTTACTGACTAAGATCTGATGTGTTTTGTTTTTCATTTCTGATGTCAGCACATTGTTTTTCTCTTCTCCTTGATCAGTTTTTCCGGAGATTAATTTTAATATTTTTACATCTTTTGGTTTTAAATTTCTTTTATATGTTCCTTTTATTTCATTGATTTTTGCAATCATTTTTAGATTGGAGAAAAATAATGATTTCAAAAATCAATGAAATTTGCTATTCCTTTTCTAACTTCTTCAGTTCAGCTTTCTACAATTAACACATTCAAAACTCAAAATTTTTAAGCCTGTGCTAGTAGGTGTGTTTAAATGTAGGATTTTATATCTTTGTTGAATTGGTCTTTTATCACTATAAACAGTCTCCATCTATCTCTCATAAAAACATCTTTCCTTAAAGTCCATGGATAGTAATATAGCTAATCCAGCTTTATTTTGCAAGGTATATCTTTTTTATTTTTTCTACATTGTATTTGTATGTTTATGTTTAAATTTTTTTTTTTTTTTTTTTTTTTTTGAGATGGAGTTTCGCTCTTGTTACCCAGGCTAGAGTGCAATGGCGCGATCTCGGCTCACCGCAACCTCTGCCTCCTGGGTTCAGGCAATTCTCCTGCCTCAGCCTCCTGAGTAGCTGGGATTACAGGCACACGCCACCATGCCCAGCTAATTTTTTGTATTTTTCGTAGAGGCGGGGTTTCACCTTGTTGACCAGGATGGTCTCGATCTCTTGACCTCGTGATCCCCCACCCGCCTCGGCCTCCCAAAGTGCTGGGATTACAGGCTTGAGCCACCGCGCCCGGCCAAATGTTTCTTTTAAATAGCTAATACTTGGGTCTTTTCCATCCAATCAGACCATAATCTTCTATTTGAAATGTTTAGTCAGTTTACATTTAATGTAATTACTATAGATAAGTTTAAATACATCATCTTATTATATATTTTTTATTTGTTGGATTTTTTTTTTTTTCAGATGGATTCTCACTCTGTCACCCAGGCTGGAGTGCAGTGGCTTGATCTTGGCTCACTGCAACCTCCCCATCCCGGGTTCAAGTGATTCTCCTGTCTCGGCCTCCTGAGTAGCTGGAATTACAAGCACATGTCACCACGACTGGCTAATTTTTGTATTTTCAGGGGAGACAGGGTTACACCATGTTGGCTAAGCTAGTCTCAAACTCCTAACCTCAAGTGATCTGCCCACCTCAGCCTCCCAAAATGCTGTACTGACAGGTGTGAACCGCCGCACCCGGCCTCGTCTGATATGCTCTATATTGCATTTTTACTTCTTTCCTTTTCTACATTCATCATTTATATTAATTTGCTCATTCTATCTCATTAGCATTTTTTTTTTTTGAGACAGGTTCTCACTGTCACCCAGGCTGGACTGCAGGGGCGAAATCACGGCTCGCTGCAGCTTTGACCTCTCCAGGCTCAGGTGGTCCTCCCACGTCAGCATTGTGAGTAGCTTGGACTACAAGCATGCATTACCATGCCCAGCTCATTTTTGTTTTGTTTGTTTTTGTAGAAACAGGGCCTTACTATATTGCCCAGGCTGGTCTCGAACTCCTGGCCTCAAGTGATCCCCCAGCCTCCCAAAGGGCTGGGAGTAGAGGTGTGAGCCACCACATCCAGCCAGTATTTTGTGTTCTGTGTACCACTCTGGCAGCATCTCAAAAATTCTGGTAGGTTGTGTTTCTATCATCATTCACTCCTAATTCCTTACTGACTTACCTTTTTGATTTCTTCTTTGACCTATGGATGACTTAGAAGTATTTATTTTTGTCTCCAAATATTTGGGTATTCTCTAGAAATCTTTGTTACTGGTTATTTTGTTTGTTTTTGAGATAGAGTCTCACTCTTGTTGCCCAGGCTGGAGTGCAATGGTGCTATCTCATCTCACTGCAACCTCCCTCTCCTGAGTTCAAGTGATTCTCCTGCCTCAGCCTCCTGAGTAGTGAGAATTATATGTGCCCACCACTACATCCAGCTAATTTTTATATTAGCTGTTCTCGAACTCCTGACCTCAGGTGATCCACCCACCTCAGCATCCCAAAGTGCTGGGATGACAGACCTGAGCTACCGTGCCTGGCCGGCTTAGTGTATTTTGAAACTCTGCTATTAGATGCAGTAACATTCATGAATTGCTTTCAGGAGTAGCTGATGGGGACCCTCTGCAAAGCTCCAGCTCTCTCTGCGGCTCCCTCCTCCTCAGAGCTCTGCTTTGTGCTCTCCACCCGTCTTTATCTCCCTGGTCCCTTAGCTCCATTTCCTTGGCTCTGTGACTCCAGCAGCTCAGCTGAGGTTTCCCCTCCCTGTGTCATGGTTTGGAAATTCTCAAGACAGCACTCTGGAGAATCATAAGGCCCACTCAAGGAGGGAAAATTGGAGAAAATCTAAACATTGTAAAAGAGATATATTTAAGAAATAAATATATGTTCAAATTATTTTTATTCCAGCAGAGAATATACCTTTCAAGTGTCTGTGTGACATTTAGCAAGATTGAGAATATATTGAGATGCACAAAAAAAAAAAAAAAAAAAAAACTTAATGGAACATTTTCTCAAACTGCAATGCATTATAACTTGAAATTAACAAGCATTTTATGATTCAGTTGGACTTGTAAAGGATTCTCCTAAATGAGCCTTGGGTCAAAGAGGAAATGAATAACTGCACTTAAACTGTGATGATGGAGAGAATGATTGCTGTTTAAACTTAGATCCAGCTAAGACTATGAAAATACAGAGGATTACATGTTTTCATTATTTAACAAGTAGAAATAAAGCCAGTGTGTTAGAAAGAATCAAGACACACCTAAAGAAAGAGGAAGCATCAAATAAAAATAGAATTTATGTTAATAACAGCTTATTGGTGACATGTAGAAATTCTAAGTTGATTATTTGCAATCAATATTAACAAGTATGTCGTGTGTGTGTGTGTGTGTGTGTGTGTGTGTGTGTGTTTTAAAATATTTCGAGACAGAGTCTCCCAGGCTGGAGGCTGGAGTGCAGTGTGACAATCTCTGTTTACTGCAAACTCCATCTCCCGGGTTCAAGCGATTCTCCTGCCTCAGCCTCCTAAGTAGCTGGGATTACAGGTGTGTGCCACCTCATCCAGCTAATTTTTGTATTTTTAGTAGAGATGGGGTTTCACCATTTTGGCCAGGCTGGTCTCGAACTCCCGACCTCTGATGATATGCCCACCTCGGCCTCCCAAAGTGCTGGGATTATAGAGTGAGTCACTGCACCTGGCCTCTGTGTGTTTTATGAAGCCATCCAGGTGACGCTCACACATACTAGAATCTGTAAGTCATTGTGAAGGGGGCTTTCCAGGCAGATACAACAGATTAGTTGAATACCCCTGATATGGTGATCCTCTGTGCCTGATGAGAGCTCCTGTGCCCACCAGGTATGGTAGAGGAAAATGGGGCAGATGCCCCCACATGTGGCCGAGGCACCTGCAGTGCCAGCATCCTCCAAGAGCTCCTGAGACATGCATATTCTCAGGCCTGCCCCAGCCTGTCTGGGTCCAGAACTCTGGAGGGGGTGCTGGGCGCCTCTGCTAACAAGCTCTCCAGTGGACTCGGATGTAAGCTAAGGTTGAGAGCTCTGGACTAGAGATCCTGCGATGACTTCCTGCAAAGCACCTAAATTACACTGCCAGAATCAACCTGCAAGCAACTAAAAGAAATCCAGCGAGTCCATGGACGAAATGACAGCAGGAGTCCAGGAGGCAGGAGAGGTGCTGAAGCCGGCAGATACACGGGGGTGAACGTGGCTCTGACACAGCAACCCTGTCCTAAGAGAGAAGGGGCACTGCACCTGGGGACCAAGGTGGGAGGGGGTCAGACCACCCAGCCTGAAGCCAGCATCCCAGAACGGTTGCCCACTTCATGAAAGGGCGAACTAGGAAACACTGACCCTTACTTGGCAGAGAAAGGGTCTCAACCTTAGTACCAGGAAAGTTTACTACCTTTTTTTTTTTTTTTTTTTGAGATGGAGTCTCATTCTGTCACCCAGGTTGGAGTGCAGTGGTGTGATCTCAGCTCGTTGCAACCTCCGCCTCCCAGGGTCAAGCAATTCTCCTGCCTCAGCCTCCCAAGTAGCTGGGACTACAGGCACCCACTACCACGCCTGGCTAATTTTTTCATTTTTAGTACAGACAGGGTTTCACCGTATTGGCCAGGCTGGTCTCGAACTCCTGACCTTGTGATCCAGCAGCCTCGCCTCCCAAAGTGTTGGGATTACAGGCGTGAGCCACCACGCCGGCCAAAAGTTTATTTCTTAAATCCCAAGAGAATGCGCAGCACTGACCGGCCCTGCCACGGGTTTGGGCCCTGAACATTCTTCTCTTTGCATGACCCCAAAATGACCAAGCAAGAGTTGTATTTCTTTTTTGGAGCCAGAACCTTGCTTTATTGACCAGGCTGGAGTGCAATGGCACGACCTTGGCTTACTGCAACCTCTGCCTCCTGGGCTCAAGTGATTCCCCTGCCTCGGCCGGCCTCCCGCTTCCCCTGCCTCGGCCGGCCTCCCGCTTCCCCTGCCTCGGCCGGCCTCCCGCTTCCCCTGCCTCGGCCGGCCTCCCGCTTCCCCTGCCTCGGCCGGCCTCCCGCTTCCCCTGCCTCGGCCGGCCTCCCGCTTCCCCTGCCTCGGCCGGCCTCCCGCTTCCCCTGCCTCGGCCGGCCTCCCGCTTCCCCTGCCTCGGCCGGCCTCCCGCTTCCCCTGCCTCGGCCGGCCTCCCGAGTAGCTGGGATTATAGGTGCCTGTCATCATGCCCAGCTAATTTTTGTATTTTAGGAGAGATGGAGTTTCACCATGTTGGCCACGCTGGTCTCAAACTCCTGACCTAAGGTGATCTGCCCACCTCCCGTCCTGCAGTGCCAGGAACATAGGTGTGAGCCACCACACCCAGCCAAGAATTTTAATTTAATGGGGATTTGTAGTGCCCCAGGAACCTGCCCAAAACAAACACATTTTCCTCTGGAGGAATAAGCCTCAACCCACATCTCAGAGAATTTCCAGTGTCAATTTCAAATATATATTTACATATAATATGTACAATAATATGATTTTTAATAAAAATATCTACCAGAAAGCCAAGGCACCATCTAAAAGATCAGCCCAAATAACAAACTAGGTCCAGAAAGACTTGGGATATTGGTTTTAACAAAAGCAGCATATAAAACACAATGTTGTTTTAAAGACCTGAAATAGGGAAATGAAAACATAGTAAGATAATTTTAAAACTAGGAAAGAAATTAAGTAAAGCAAATAGAGTCATGAATAAATCTTAAATCACTGGAAAAATTAGATAGCAGATAAACACAGCTAAACAGAATTTAAAAATTGAGGCCAGATGTGGTGGCTCATACCTATATTCCCAGCACTCTGGGAGGCCGAGGCAGGCGGATCACCTGAGATCAGGAGTTCCAGACCATCCTGGCCAACATGGCAAAACCTTGTCACTACTAAAAATATAAAAATTAGCTGGGCATGGTGGCACATGCCTGTAATGCCAGCTACTTGGAAGGTTGAGGCAGGAGAATCGCTAGAACCTGGGAGGCAGAGGTTGCAGTGAGCCAAGATCACACCACTGCATTCTAGCCTGGATGACAGACTGAGACTCCAACTCAAAAAAAAAAAAAAGACTCAGCCCAAAATCTCCCGAAACTGATAAGCAACTTCAACAAAGTCTCAGGATACAAAATCAATGTTCAAAAATCACAAGCATTTCTATACGCCAATAGCAGACTTAAAGAGAGCCAAATTAAGAACGAACTGTCATTCACAATTGCTCCAAAGAGAATAAAATACCTAGGAATACAACTAACAAAGGATGTAAAGGACCTCTTCAAGGAGAACTACAAACCACTGCTCAAGGAAATAAGAGAGGACACAAACAGATGGAAAAACATCTCATGCTAATGATGAGGAAGAATCAATATCATGAAAACGGCCCTAGTGCCCAAAGTAATTTACAGATTCAACACTATCCCCGTCAAGCTACCAATGACATTCTTCACAGAACTGGAAAAAACACCTTAAACTTCATATGGAACCAAAAGAGAGCCCACATAGCCAAGACAATCCTAAGAAAAAGAATAAAGGAGGAGGCATCACACTACCTGACTTCAAACTATACTACAAGGTTACAGTAATCAAAACAGTATGGTACTGGTACCAAAACAGAGATATAGACCAATGGAAAAGAACAGAGGCTACAGAAGCAACGCCACACATCTACAACCATCTGATCTATGACAAACCTGACACAAACAAGCAATGGGGAAAGGATTCCCTGTTTAATAAATGGTGTTGGGAAAACTGGCTAGCCATGTGCAGAAAGCAGAAACTGGACCCCTTCCTGACACCTTACACTAAAATTAACTCCCAATGGATTAAAGACTTAAACATAAGACCTAACACCATGAAAACCCTAGAAGAAAATCTAGGCAAAACCATTTAGGACATAGGCGTAGGCAAGGACTTCATGACTAAAACACCAAAAGCAGGCATCCCCAAACTATGGCCCCCGGGCCACATGCGGCCCCCTGAGGCCATTTATCCAGCCCTCCCCCCCACCCCACTGCTGCACTTCAGGAAGGGGCACCTCTTTCATTGGTGGTCAGTGAGAGGAGCACAGTCTGTGGCGGCCCTCCAATGGTCTGAGGGACAGTGAACTGGCCCCCTGTGTAAAAAGTTTGGGGACACCTGACCAAAAGCATCAGCAACAAAAGCCAAAATAGACAAATGGGACCTAAGCAAACTCCAGAGCTTCTGCACAGCAAAAGAAACAGTCATTAGAGTGAATCCGCAACCAACAGAATGGGAAAAAAATTTTGCAATCTACCCATCTGACAAAGGGCTAATATCCAGAATCTACAAAGAACTAAAACAGATTTACAAGAAAAAAACAAACCCATTCAAAAGTGGGTGAAGGATATGAACAGACACTTTTCAAAAGAAGACATATGAGGCCAACAAACATATGAAAAAATGCTCATCATCACTGGTCATTAGAGAAATGCAAATCAAAACTACATTGAGATACCATTTAAAGCCAGTTAGAATGGCAATCATTAAAAAATCTGGAGAAAACAGATGCTGGAGAGGATGTGGAGAAATAGGAACACTTTTACACTGTTGGCGGGAGTGTAAATTACTGTCAACCATTGTGGAAGACAGTGTGGTGATTCCTCAAGGATCTAGAAATAGAAATTCCATCTGACCCAGCAATCCCATTACTGGGTATATATCCAAAGGATTATAAATCCTTCTATTATAAGGACACATGCACAAGAATGTTCATTGCAGCACTGTTTACAATAGCAAAGACTTGGAACCAACCCAAATGCCCATCGATGATAGACTGGAGAGGGAAAATGTGGTACATATACAGCATGGAATATTACGCAGCCATCAAAAATGAAGAGTTCATGTCCTTTGCAGGGACATGGATGAACCAGGAAACCATCATTCTCAGCAAACTGACACAAGAGCAGAAAATCAAACACCGTGTGTTCTCACTCATAGGTGGGTGCTGAACAATGAGAACACACGGACACAGGGAGGGGAGCATCACACACTGGGGTCTGTAGGGGGGAACTAGAGGAGGGACAGTGGGGGGCGGGGAGTTGGGGAGGGATAGCGTTGGGAGAAATGCCAGATACAGGTGATGGGGAGGAAGGCAGCAAACCACATGGCCATGTGTGTACCTATGCAACAATCCTATGCAACATGTTCTTCACATGTACCTCAGAACCTAAAATGCAATAAAATAAATTATATATATAAAGGAAAAGAAAAAGAAGGCAGACATGGTGGCTCATGCCTGTAATCCCAGCACTGTGGAAGGCTGAGGAAGGTGGAACACCTGAGGTCAGGAGTTCAAGACCAGCCTGGCCAACCTGGCGAAACCCCGTGTCTACTAAATACAAAAATTAGTGGGTGTGGTGGCGGGCACATATAATTCCAGCTACTTGGGAGTCTGAGGCAGGAGAATCACTTGAACTTGGAAGGTGGAGTTTCCAGTGATCTGAGATTGCACCACTGCACTCCAGCCTGGACGACAGAGTGAGACTCTGTCAAAAATGAATAAATTAATAAATAATAAAGAAAAAAGAAAAGAAAAAGCGGCAAGGTACTGTGGCTCATGCCTGCAATCCCAGCATTTTGGGAGGCTGAAGTGGGCAGATCACCGGAGGTAAGGAATTTAAGACCAGCCAGGCTAAAACGGTGCAACTCTGTCTCTACTAAAAATGCAAAAATTAGCCAGGGGTCGTGGCGCATGCCTGTGATCCAAGCTACTTGAGAGGCTGAGGCAAGAGAATTGCTTGAACCCAGGAGGCAGAGGTTGTAGTGAGCTGAGATCACACCATTGCACTCTAGCCTGGGCAACAGAGTGAGACTGTCTCAAAAAAAGAAAAAGAAAGTTGTCAGACTAGAAGGTAGACCTGAAGAAAATTCACAAACTACAGCACAATGTAAGGCCTGAACACAGACTGACACAGCTGAAGAGAGAATTAGTGGACTAGAAGTTATTACAAAGGTAATAACTTCTAATTACAAAGATATTACATGGAATGTAGCACCAAGAAAATCAGAGGTGAAAAGACAGGTTCTGAGATACAGAAGGTCAGGGGAGAAGGTCCTGCCCAGGTCTAATTGGTGCTGCAGGAAGAAATTCTGCAGAACGGGAGAGAGGTACTGTTGGGAGGGATAATAGCAGAGGATTTCCTAGAATGAAAGAAAGACACAGTCTTTCAGATAAGGAAGCCCAGGTGAATCCAAGGAAGGTGAGTAGAAATCCATTCACAGTTTCCTCATAGTGGAACTGCAGAACACGACACCCAGGTTTCGAAAAATGCACCAGAGAAAATACATGTAAGCCATATACTACAACAAACAGATCACCGCCCACTTCCCATCAGAGACAGACCGAGCACCTCCCACTTCCCATCAGAGACAGACCGAGCACCTCCCACTTCCCATCAGAGACAGACCGAGCACCTCCCACTTCCCATCAGAGACAGACCGAGCACCTCCCACTTCCCATCAGAGACAGACCGAGCACCTCCCACTTCCCATCAGAGACAGACCGAGCACCTCCCACTTCCCATCAGAGACAGACCGAGCACCTCCCACTTCCCATCAGAGACAGACCGAGCACCTCCCACTTCCCATCAGAGACAGACCGAGCACCTCCCACTTCCCATCAGAGACAGACCGAGCACCTCCCACTTCCCATCAGAGACAGACCGAGCACCTCCCACTTCCCATCAGAGACAGACCGAGCACCTCCCACTTCCCATCAGAGACAGACCGAGCACCTCCCACTTCCCATCAGAGACAGACCGAGCACCTCCCACTTCCCATCAGAGACAGACCGAGCACCTCCCACTTCCCATCAGAGACAGACCGAGCACCTCCCACTTCCCATCAGAGACAGACCGAGCACCTCCCACTTCCTATCAGAGACAGACAGACCACCTCCCACTTCCTATCAGAGACAGACAGACCACCTCCTACTTCCTATCAGAAACAGACCACCTCCCACTTCCTATCGGAGACAGACAGACCACCTCCCACTTCCTATCGGAGACAGACAGACCACCTCCCACTTCCTATGGGAGACAGACAGACCACCTCCCACTTCTTATCAGAAAAGAAGCAAAAAAAGGAACAGGAACAACTATCTTCCAAGTTTAGACCAAAAATGACTATTAAAGAAAAGCTCTAAAATTTTATGCCCATGGCTGGGTGCAGAGGCTCACGCTTGTAATCCCAGCACTTTGGGAGGCCAAGGCAGGTGGATCACCTGAAGTCAGGAGTTTAAGACCATCCTGGCCAACATAGTGAAACCCCATCTCTACTAAAAATAGAAAAAAATGGCCGGGCGCGGTGGCTCAAGCCTGTAATCCCAGCACTTTGGGAGGCCGAGGCAGGTGGATCACGAGGTCAAGAGATCGAGACCATCCTGGTCAACATGGTGAAACCCCGTCTCTACTAAAAATACAAAAAATTTAGCTGGGCATGGTGGTGCGTGCCTGTAATCCCAGCTACTCAGGAGGCTGAGGCATGAGAATTGCCTGAACCCAGGATGTGGAGGTTGCGGTGAGCCGAGATCGCGCCATTGCACTCCAGCCTGGGTAACAAGAGCGAAACTCCGCCTCAAAAAAAAAAAAAACAAAAAAATTAGTCAAGTGTGGTGGCCCATGCCTGTAATCCCAGCTACTCATGAGGCTGAGGCAAGAGAGTCTCTTGAACCCAGGAGGTATAGGTTGCAGTGACCTGAGATCATGCGACTGCACTCCAGGTTGGGTGACAGAGTGAGATTCCATCTAAAAAAAGTAAGAATAAATTTAAAAATAATAACCAAGAAAGACATTCCTAAAATGCTAGTACAAGGATAGGTTGAATGTAAAAAGAAGGAAAAAATATTCTAATCAAAATACAAAAAGGATTGTTAGGGATAAAGAGGTCACAATATGATGATTCAGACTCAAATAGAAGAATTCTGAACTTGTATGTACCTATTCAGATAACTTTAAATTTTATAAAGCAAACAAATTACAGAAGAAATGGCTATAAGAAGAAACTGATCAATCAGCCAACACATGTGAGATTTTAACACACTTCCTTCAGTAATTGATAGAACAAGCAAATAACAATCAGTAAGAATTTGGAAAATCTAAGCAATAAAATAACAAGTGTGATCTACAGGATATTAAAGAATTCTGCCACAGTAACCGTAGAATATGCTTTCTTCTCCAGCACACAAGAAACGTTATAAAATTGACTACATGTTCAGCCGTAAATCAAATCTAAATAGACCTGGAAGAATTGGTATCATAGTAACAACATTCTCTGATTGCAACACAAGCAGTTTAGAAGTCAATAACAATTAAAGAAACCTAAAACCTAAAAATCTTAATAAATCTACAAATTTAAAAACATATTTCTAATTACCCACGGGTAAAAAATGTGGAAATTCAGAAATACTTAGGACTAAATAATGAAAATACCAAAAATGACAATGAATTATAATGCCACATGGTGATGAGTATTTTGTAATAAATGCATATTTTTTAAACCCTAAAAATTAATGAGTACCCAACTTAAAAAGTTCACAGAACAAGAAAATAATTGCAAAGAAAATGAAAGGAAGATAATAAAGGCAACCAGAAATTAATAAAAGAAAATTAAAATACAATGGAGAGGAATTAGAGTCGATTTTTTGAAAGAACTAATATAGTTGAATTAAACCTCTAGCAAGACTGATCAATTTAAAGAAAATAGAAGACACAAAAACTAGTGGGATAGAGAAAAGAAACATTACTACACAGGAGAGTAAGAGACTGAAACGTTAATAAGGGGATATTATGGGCTGGGCACAGTGGCTCACACCTGTAATCCTAGCACTTTGCAAGGCAGAGGTAGGTGGATCACCAGAGGTCAGGACTTCAAGACCAGCCTGACCCATATGGTAAAATCCCGTTTCTACTAAAAATATAAAGAATTAGCTGGGTGTGGTAGTGTGCGCCTACAATTCCAGCTACTCAGGACATTGAGACAGGAGAATCATTTGAATTCAGGAGGTGGAGGTTGCAGTGAGCCAAGATCGTGCTACTGCACTCCAGCCTGGCCAGAGTGAGACTCCATTTCAAAAAAAAAAAAAAAAAAAAAAGTATGAACATTTCTTTTTTGCATATAAATGTGATCATTAGATGAAATGGACACATTCCCAGAAAATAAAAATTCCCAAAACAGACTCAAAAGGGGCATCCTGAATTGTACTATAACAACAATAAAGATTTAATCAGTATTTTAGAAATCTTCTCACAATACAAAGATGAGGCTCAGCTTGTTTTCTGAGCAAGTTCTAGCAAAGCATTCCAGGCACAGATGATTTCCATCTTATTCAAAGTCTTCCAGGAAAGACAGCCAAAAGAGTGCTTTCCTGTGGATTCTCTGATGATTAGAAAAATCCTTGTGCCCAACAGACAGGGGTGGTAAGAGAAGGGAAATTAATGGGACTCTCTAATAAACATACACAAAATCCCTAGAAAAAAAGAAAAGGCCGGATGCAGTAGCTCATACCCATAATCCCAGCACTTTGGGAGGCTGAGGTAGGCAGATCATGAGGTCAAGAGATCGAGACCAGCCTGGCCAACATGGTGAAACACTATCTCTACTAAAAATACAAAAATTAGCCAGGTGTGGTGGCATGCACCTGTAGCCCTAGAGGCAGGAAAATCACTTGAACCTGGGAGGCGAAGGTTGCAGTGAGCCGAGATCATGCCACTGCACTCCAGCCTGGGTGACAGAGCCAGACTCTGTCTCAAAAAAAAGTCAAACCATCTAGCGGTGATACAGGACAGGCGAGCCCCGTAGTAGGGCTCAGCTGGCGAGGGTTCTTAGCTTCACCTGGGATAGAATTCAAGGGCAAGCCAGCAGTATGGTAGAAGATGACAGCTCTGTTGAGGCGGCGTTGAGCAGGGCAACCCCACAGGCCATGTGTTGACAGTAACAGCTCAGGGGCAGCTCTGCAATCATGCCTATGCCCACTTTTTTTTTTTTAAGACAGAGTCTCACTGTGTTGCCCAGGCTGGAGTGTAATGGTGCTATCTCGGCTCACTGCAACCTCTGCTTCCCTGGTTCAAGCAAGCAATTCTCCTGCCTCAGCCTCACCCTCCCAAGTAGCTGGGATTACAGGTGCCCACCACCACATCTGGCTAATTTCTGCATTTTTAGTGGAGACAGGTTTTTGCCATGTTGGCCAGACTGGCCTCGAACGCCTGACCTCAGGTAATCCTCCTGCCTCAGCCTCCCAAAGTGCTGGGATCACAGATGTGAGCCACTATGCCCAAGCTCCACTAATGATCACATTTATATGCAAAAAAGAAATGTTCATACTTTTTTTTTTTTTTTTGAAATGGAGTCTCACTCTGGCCAGGCTGGAGTGCAGTAGCACGATCTTGGCTCACTGCAACCTCCACCTCCTGAATTCAAGTGATTCTCCTGTCTCAATGTCCTGAGTAGCTGGAATTGTAGGCACACACCACCACACACAGTTAATTTTTTATATTTTTAGTAGAAACGG
This sequence comes from Saimiri boliviensis, assembly GCF_048565385.1. NCBI lineage: Eukaryota > Metazoa > Chordata > Mammalia > Primates > Cebidae > Saimiri > Saimiri boliviensis. The sequence continues at coordinate 151,820,443 of NC_133449.1, read as the reverse complement.
GATTTTACCATATGGGTCAGGCTGGTCTCGAAGTCCTGACCTCTGGTGATCGCAGAGGCCTGCAGTGCAACAGGCTGTGGAGGGGAAGTCAGTGATATTGGTGACCCCGGCCCTGTGTATGCCTAGGCTGATACTGGGCTAATCTGAGTGCTTGTGTCTTAGTTTGTAACAAAAAAAGTTCTAAGATAGAAAAAAGGGCTAGGCGTGGTGGCTCACGCTTGTAATTCCAGCACTTTGAGAGGCCTAGGCAGGAGGATCACCTGAGGTCAGGAGTTGGAGACCGGCCTGGCCAACATGGCAAAACCCCATCTCTACTAAAAATACAAAAATTAGCCGGACGTGGTGGCATACACTTGTAATCCCAGCTACTCGGGAGACTGAGGCAGGAGAATCGCTTGAACCCGGGAGGCGGAGGTTGCAGTGAGCCGAGATCATGCCATTGTACTGCAGCCTAGGCGACAGAGCGAGACCCCATCTCAAAAAAACAAAGCCTCCACTGGTACATTGTAATGTCCCAGGCCTTCAGACCCATTCGCCCTCTCACCAGCTTACCCAGAGCAACGTCCACTCCCGCGAGCTCCATCCGTGGGAGGTGCCGCATCAGACACACGACAAAATGCCTCGGCCTTGAAAAGTGCTAGGATTACAGGTGTGAGCCACTGTGCCCAGCCCATAATATCCCCTTATTAAGGATCAAGTTATGTAGAAATTTCTAGAAAAGGGGTGGTAATTCCAGGTCACTGGCATGGAAAAGGGTGGTCACATTTGGGTGTTGCCATGGTAGTGCTAAACTGTCATGGCCCTGGTGGGCCTGTCTTATGGAGAGGGGCTTTCAGGGCCTCTTCCCTGTTTTAACCAGTCTTCAATCTGGTCTGGAGTTGACTCTCACCTCCTACCCCAATAGTGTTATATATAAAGTCAAGCAACGCTCAACACTGGTGATACATTCAGAGAAATGCGTTGCATGTTATTTGCATATTGCTGTAATGTTATAGCACAATATCTGTGTGTGTGCGTGCATGCTGAATCGTTTTGTCATGCGTAAGTGAACTTACACAGATCCAGCAGTATAAGGTGGCAGAGCCCACCCCACATCCAGGCTGTACAGTGTCGCCTGTGGCTCCAGGGCTGCAATCGTGCACAGCAGGTGACAGCACTGAACGCTGTAGACAACCACAATGCAATACTGTGCGTCTGTGATATCTACACACAGAGAAGCTACGGTGAAAATACACAATGACTGCAAAGTGGTGCGTCTGATGCCATGTTGGCCAGGCTGGTCTCCAACTCCTGACCTCAGGTGATCCTCCTGCCTTGGCCTCTCAAAGTGCTGGAATTACAAGCGTGAGCCACCGCGCCTAGCCCTTTTTTCTATCTTAGAACTTTTTTTGTTACAAACTAAGACACAAGCACTCAGATTAGCCCAGTATCAGTCTAGGCATACACAGGGCCGGGGTCACCACTATCACTGACTTCCCCTCCACAGCCTGTCGCACTGCAGGCCTCTGCGATCCCTGCTGAAGCAGCTGCCTGAGGCTGTTTTACAGTGACCTTTGTTTTTCATCAGTAGTAGCAGTAGTATACTCAAAGATAATGATTAAAAAGTATAGGATCGCATATACATGAACTAGTAACATAGTGGTTTCTCATCATTAGCAAGTACTGTGCACTGGCCATATGTATGTGCTAGACTTTTCTATGATTGGCAGTGCAGGGGCTGTTTACCCCAGCATCTCTCTCTCTCTCTCACACACACATACACGAGTAATGCATTGCACTGTGACGTCATGATGACCACCACATCACCAGGTGGCGGGGAATCTTCAGGTCCATTACAATCTCTGACGAGACCACTGACCCAAATGTCTGCACGTGGTGCATGACTCTATATACATGTGGTCATAATGCTTTTTTAAAAAAATTGCATCTCACTCTGTTGCCCAGGCCAGAGCACAGTGGCATGATCACCACTCACTGCAGCCTTGAACTGCTGGGCTCAAGTGATCCTCCAACCTCAGCCCCCCAAGTAGCTGGGACTACAGGCATGTGCCACCACATCTGGCTAATTAAAAAAAAAATTTTTTTATAGAGATGGGGTCTTGCTATGTTGCTCCCAGGCTGGTTTCAAACTCTTGGCCTCAAGCAATCCTCCCACCTCAGCCTCCCAAAGTGCTGGGATTACAGGTGTGAGCCACCATGATTGACCCATAGTGTGCTTTATGTATTTAATTTGGCTATAATGTGATAGCATGATCTCTTTCTCTCATTGTGTGTGTGTGTGTGTTTGTGTGTGTGTGTGTGTCTCTAACTCCTTATGATGAAATCGAGTTTATCCCTGGATTGAAAGGGTTCCTTAACATTAGGAAATACATTTACACATTCACCACGGTAACTGAATAAGGAAGGAACATCTTTGGTCATCTTGCTAGTATAGGAAAAGCATTTTAAACATTTTTATTTTTTGAGACAAGTACAGTGGTGCCATCACAGCTCACTGCAGGCTCCACGTCCCAAGCTCAAGCAATCCTCCTGCCTCAGCCTCCCCTCCCCGAGTAGCTGGGACCACAGGTGTGCACCACCATGCTTGGCTGATATTTTTAAAAGTTTTATTGGAGACAGGGTCTTGCTGTGTTGCCCAGGCTCATCTCAAACTCCTGAGCTAAAGTGATCCTCCTGCCTTGGCTTCCCAAAGTGCTAGAATTACAGGCGTGAGCCACCACACCTGGTCAGGGAAAAAAAAAAAAACTTTAATTCTATTATAAAGACACATGCACACGTATGGTCACGGTGGCACTGTTTACAGTGTGCATATGTTCATTGCAGCAAAGACCCGGAGCCAACCCAAATGCCCATCAATGATAGACTGGACAAAGAAAATGTGGCACATATACACCACGGAATACTATGCAGCCATTAAAAACGATGAGTTCGTGTCCTTTGTAGGGACATGGATGAATCTGGAAACCATCATTGTCAGCAAACTGACACAAGAACAGAAAATCAAACACCACATGTTCTCACTCATAGGTGGGTGTTGAACAATGAGAACACGTGGACACAGGGAGGGGAGCATCACACACTGGGGTCTGTTGTTGGGGGTGGCCAGGGGAGGGACAGCAGCAGATGAGAAGGTTGGGGAGGGATAACATGGGGAGAAATGCCAGATATAGGTGATGCAGGGGGTGGGGACGGAGGCAGCAAACCACATTGCCATGTATGTACCTATGCAACAATCCTGCATGATCCTCACATGTACCCCAGAAACTAAAGCACAATAATAAAAAAGGAACAAAAAGTAACATCTATCTATCCATAATAAAAATGCTTAGCCAAGTGAAAAAAATTCCTTAAACTCATATCTCAGCCACAGGGTACAGTGATGACTCCTGGAAGCACACACAGGATTGTCATGAAGCTGGACAGACTGGTTCTAGAATTAAGAGCAGAGTCAAGAACAGCCGAAATGTTCTTGAAGAAGGTGGGAAGGACTCTGCCTCCCAGGCCAGGGCATATTGTAAATCCATAGTAACTATGGGGGTTAGTATCATTCTATTCAAAGGGACAGGATAGACCGTGAGCTCGGAGAGCCACAAACGCCTGTATAAACTTGATGCATGGGAAAGGTGGTGCCATCAGTCAGTGGGAGGAAATGGACATTCAGTGAATGGTGCTCTGGTGACTGGTTATCCCTATGCAGTGGGGGGCAGGAATGGCATTCAACAGCCACTTCATACCAGAAACAGAAATCAAGGTACAAACATGAGATACAGAAAGCACAAGTTGCAGAAAGCACAGCGCGACCCTAAAGAGACACACCACGGGGGGAGAGAGAGAGAGAGAGAGTACTATCTGCAACTCTAACAACAATAAGCATGTCTGTTCATCAAAAGCCAACACAAAGAGGCGAACACAGAGGCCACACGCTTGGCGATGATGATTTCGGCACACGTAACTGACAAAGGGTGTCTAGAATGGAGACTTTCTAAAATCCAAAAGAGAAAAAATGACAACCTGATGGAAAGACAGATAAAGGCATGAATAGGCTTTCACTGAAAAGAAAGCACACGTGGCCAACAAGGGTCCATCTCAAAGTATTCCAAGAAATGGAAATGAAAACTTTAATGGGGCACCATTTTATACAGACAAGACTGACAGCAATGATCACATCTTACGATATCAGGCGTTAGCAGGGATACCCCTTGGCAGAGACGCTTGTGTACTGATGGAGGGATACGTTGGTATGGCTGTTCTGAAAATGAATTTCAAATGATCTAGCCATGCTGATGATGTGATGGCCTTTGGCCCAGCAATTCTGCTCCTAGGTACAGGCCCGAGAGAAACTTTTGTACAAGGGCCCCAGGACAGGAAGGGCCGCTACATCATTGTTTGCAAGATCAAAACACCAGAAAAAACTCAATTTCCATTTAACAGATGAATGAATAAATATATGGATATATATTCATCTAGTGATTTACAACGCAGAACTGGAGATTCAAGAACTACAGCCATGCCCATCAGTAGATGAATCTTAAAATAATTTTCAGTAAAAAAGCAAGTTGCAGGGGCCAGGTACAGTGGCTCATGTCTGTAATCCCAGTGCTTTGGGAGGCTGAAGTGGAAAGATGGCTGGAGGACATGGGTTCAAGTTCAGCCTGGGCAACATAACAAGACCACATCTCAACAAAAATAAAAAGAATCAGCTGAGCACGGTGGTGCGTACATCTGTAATCTCAGCTATTTGGATGGCTGAGGCAGGATGATCACTGGAGTTTGAGGTTGCAGTAAGCCATGACTGCACCACTGCACTCCAGCCTGTACAACAAAGTAAGACTCTGTTTCTTAAAAAAGAAAAAAAGCAAGTTGCAAAAGAACAGAATGCATGCACTGACACCATTTTTATGTCTAATTAAAATAATTAATACTATTTAGGGATGCACATAAAAGTAGTTTAATTATAAGGAAAAACAATGTCATGATAATAAAAATTAATTCAGACTAGTGGTTACCTCTGGGGTCCAGGGGATGGAATAAACCAACTGCACAAGGAGCATAACGGGTTCCCAGGTATTTGTTCTGTTCCTAAATTCCCCGATTTTTATATCTATTTTTATATGTTATTGTATATCATAGTTTTCATTTTTAAAAAACGTCTTGGAATTCATAAGAGCCCAATAAAGCAGTCAGATTAAAAATGTGGATTCTGATGATGAGCATTTTTTCATATGTTTGTTGGCCTCCTGTATGTCTTCTATTACTGGGTATATATCCAAAGGATTATAAATCATTCTACTATAAGGACACATGCACACAAATGTTCATTGCAGCACTGTTTACAATAGCAAAGACCTGGAACCAACCCAAATGCCCATCGATGATAGACTGGAGAGGGAAAATGTGGTACATATACAGCATGGAATATTACGCAGCCATCAAAAACGAAGAGTTCATGTCCTTTGTAGGGACATGGATGAACCAGGAAACCATCATTCTCAGCAAACTGACACAAGAGCAGAAAATCAAACACCGTGTGTTCTCACTCATAGGCGGGTGCTGAACAATGAGAACACATGGACACAGGGAGGGGAGCACTACACACTGGGGTCCATTGGGGGGAAATGGGGGAGGGACGGGGAGTGGGGAGGTGGGAAGAGATAGCATGGGGAGAAATGACAGATACAGGTGAGGGGACGGAAGGCAGCAAACCACACTGCCTTGTGTGTACCTATGCAACAATCTTGCATGTTCTTCACATGTACCCCAAAACCTAAAATGCAATTAAAATAAAAAATAAATAAAATGTGGATTCTGAATTCTGGTGCCAGCCAAGATGGAGTGAACTGTAGCTGAGGAAAGAGAACAGGGTCTGGAGGCAGGGAACCTAAGACCAATTCATCCTGACTTCCTAGAACTAAATCAAAAGGAAAGCACCAATTTCTATGCCCAAGTAACAAAAGGACCAGAGACTACTCGCTTAGCACTGCCCCTGCTTTTCTGTGAGGCAGATGAAAAACTGAAAGTGTCTCTGATTTGTCCCCTCCTGCAACCAATCAGGCTGGTCCTGGGCCAAGTCTTCATTTGCAATAGGAGTTTAACTTTATAACTTCATTTCAGCCTCTGATTGGTTGCAGAAAGTGACCAATCAGACATTTCCGTAATTTCACTTCAGCCTCTGATTAGCCACTCTCTGCAACCAATCAGACTAACTGCAGAGCACTACTTCGTTTACCTAGGTGTACACTGAGTAACCAATGGGAAACCTCTAGAGGGTATTTAAAGCCCAGAAAACTCTGTAACCAGGCTCTTGAGCCCCTAGGCTCAGGCCTGCTCCCACCCTGTGGAGTATATTTGTGTTTTCAATAAATCTCTGGTTTTGTTGCTTCATTCTTTCCTTGCTTTGTTTGTGCAGTTTTGTTTTTGTTGTTCTGAGATGGAGTCTTGCTCTATCACCCAGGCTGGAGTGCAGTGGTACAATCTCAGCTCACTGCAACCTCCACCTCCCAGGTTCAAGTGATTCTCCTGCCTCCCAAGTAGCTGGGATTACAGGTGCCCACCACTACACACAGCTAATTTTTGTATTTTTAGTAGAGACAGGGTTTCACCTTAGCTGGCCAGGTTGGACTTCTAACCTCAGGTGATCTGCCCACCTCAGTCTCCAAAAGTGCTAGGGTTACAGGCGTGAGCCGCTACCATCTCCAGCCTGTTAGTGTGTTTTGTCCAATTCTTTAAGATGCCAAGAACTTGGATACCCCCCACCACCGGTAACATAGCCTCTGTCCCCCATTGATTACAACACAAACTTTGGAACGGAATATAAAAATCAACCGCCTGAGGCCTGTGAATAGCCAGTAATAGAGGTAGACTGGGGACTGAAGCCAAAGGTTCAATAACAACTGGAAGCAAGGGTGAGTTTTGCACCGTTCTTCCTTCTGTTGACCCCCAGCATTGGCCCACGTGTGAGCCAAACCCCAGCAATAGGTACTAGCAGTAGAAACCCAGGGGAAAAATACGTCTAGCCAGAAGACAGAAAGGGGGCCCCTGGGAGACTGAGGGTGTGGAAGAAATTGAAGACAAGAATGAGCTAGAGAAAGGCATTGCCCCCCCTCCCCAAAGTGTATGAACCCATGGAAGTCCCAGGCTCAGGCCTGAGTTACTCTTGCAACATTCCCAAGGAGTATGTCAGGCTTCAAGACCTGAACCACCATGGACTCCATCCAAACCCCAGACCAGTCCTCTGGGGCCCATACACCAGGTAGACCCAACCAACGTTAGGAGGACTTTGGAAACAGCTGATATTGGAACTACCACCTATGAAGAGAATGGTAGAATGTATGCCCTGCACCTGGCCAGCGGAACCACTGCCTACTAAGGCAACAACAGCAAGGCAGGCTTCTCCAGAGTGCTAAGTGGGACCCAGAGCCTCACAACACAGAATTCAAAATGTTCAGCTAATATCCAAAATTACTCGACTCACAAAAGATAAAGGAAAAGTTGACCAAGGTGGGTACAGTGGCTCACACCTGTAATCCCAGCACTTTGGGAGGCCAAGGCAGGCAGACTGCCTGAGGTGAGGAGTCCAAGACCAGCCTGGCCAACACGGTGAAACCCAGTCTCTACTAAAAATACAAAAATTTGTTGGGTATGGTGGTGTGCACCTATAATCCCAGCTACTTGGGAGGCTGAGGCAGGAGAATCACTTGAACCCAGAAGGCAGAGGCTGCAGTGAGCCGAGATTTCACCACTGCATTCTAGCCTGGGAAACAGAGTGCGATCCTGTGAAGGAAAAGAAAAGAAAAGGAGAAAGAGAAAGAAAAAGAAAGAAGAAAGAGAAGGGAAGGAAGGAAGGGGAAAGGAAAGAAAAGAAAGAGAAAAGAGCTGAGCAATATTCAAGAAAAAAAAAATCAACAGACACCAGTCCAAGAATAACCCAGAAGGTAACTTTTTTTTAAAAATTCACGAGGTTAAGATGAGCAATCTGGAAGTGAATGGAAGGATAACCAGCACCTGTAATCCCAGCTACTCAGGAGGCTGAGGCAGGAGAATCACCTGAACCTGGGAGGTAGAGGTTTCAGTGAGCAGAGATCGTGGAATTATACTCCAGCCTGGGCAATAAGAGTAAAACTCCATCTCAAAATAAATAATTTTTAAAAATAATGAAATCTTGAGGGAAGGTGGAGGAACATGATAACCATGGGGAAAACAATGGCTCATGTAACTGTGGGTTTATCCTCAGAAAACACAAAATGCTTAAAGAAAAGAACTGTTGGCTGGGTGCGGTGGCTCACACCTGTAATCCCAGCACTTTGGGAGGCTGAGGTGGGTAGATCATGAGATCAAGAGATAGAGACCACCATTGCCAACATGATGAAACCCCATCTCTACTAAAAAAATAAAAATTAGCCAGGCATGGTGGCACATGCCTGTAATCCCAGCTACTTGGGAGGCTGAGGCAGGAGAATCACTTGAACCAACCTGGAAGGTGGAGGTTGTAGTGAGCCGAGATCACACCACACACTCCAACCTGGCAACAGAGGAAGACTGTCTCAAAAAAAAAAAAAAAAAAAAAAAGAAAAGAAACAAAGAAAAGAAAAAAACTGTCAATCTACAATTCTATGTCCAGCAAAAATATCCTTCAGGAATGAAGATAAATGAAGATATTTTCAGAGGAAAAAAAATTAAGAGAATTTGTTATCAGTGGACCTTCTTTTAATGAAATGCTAAAGGAAATTCTTCAGACTGAAAGGAAATGTTGCTAGAGGGAAACCGGAACTTAGGGATAAATGAAAAGCAGTAGAAACACAAATATTAGCTAAATATAATAGACTTTCTTCTTAAGTTCTTTAGAATGCATATAACCGTTGAAAGCAAACATTCTAACATTTATCTGGGTGGTTTTCAATGCATGTGGAAATAATATGCATGGCAATCTTAAAGGTAGAATTCTACATTTCTGATATGTACTTGAAGTGGTAAAATATTTACGTAGACTGAAAAGTTGCACTATATACACTATAATCTCTAATGCAATCACTAATACAAAAAAATATAGCCAAAAAAGCCAATAGATATATAAAGTGGAATACCAAAAAAAAAAAAAAAAAAACCGAACAAAAAACCCCACTCAATCCAACAGATGAATTTAAAACAGATATCACAAACCAAAAGCAAACAACAAAATGGAGGCTCTAAATTCAGCCAATTTAATAATCACATTAAATATAAATGTTTTTTAAGAAACCTTTTATAACTAATAAATGAATATGGTAAAATTACAGAACATAAAATCAACACACAGAAGTCAGTAGCATTCCTATACACTAACAACAGACTATCTGAAAAAGAAACCAAGAAAACTGTCCCACATTTACAATAGCCACAAAACAAGAAAATACTTAGGAATAAATTTAACCAGGCAGGAGAGATCTGTATACGGAAAACTATAAAACATTGATAAAAGAAATTAAAGAAAACACGAATAAATGCAGATATTTCATGTTCATGGACTGGAAGAATGTTGTTAAAATGTTCATACTACCCAAAGCTATCTACAGATACAGTACAATCTGTGTCAAAATTCCAATGTCCCATTCCACAGAAATAGAAAAAAAATTCTAATTCATATGAAAACACACATACACACACACACACACACACACACACACACACACACACACACACACAGAGCTCAATCTTGAGCTAAAATAACAAAGCTGGAGGCATCACACTACCTGACTTCAAACTATATTACAAAAGGTAAAGTAATTAAAACAGCATACTGGACCAGGCACAGTGGCTCATGCCTGTAATCTCAGCACTTTGGGAGGCCAAGTGGGTGGATTCCCTGAGGTTAGGAGTTTGAGACCAGCCTGGCCAAAATGGTGAAACCCCGTCTCTACCAAAAATACAAAAATTAGCTTGTCATGGTGGTGCATGTCTGTAATCCCAAATACTTGTGAGACTTGAAGCAAGAGAATTGCTTGAACCCAGGAGGTGGAGGTTGCAGTGAGCCGAGATCACACCACTGCACTCCAGCCTGGGTGATAGAGCAAGATTCCATCTCCAGATAGGTAGGTAGGTAGGTAGGTAGGTAGATAGATAAAATCGCATGTTACCATCATAAAAACAGATGCATCAGCCAGTGAAACAGAGTACAGAGCACAGAAATGAATCCATGCATTGATCAATCAATTTGCAGCAGAGTTACCAAGAACACACAATGGGAAAAAGGAGAGTCTCTAATCAAGAGTTTAGGAAAACTGGTATTCACAGGCTGAAGAATGTAATCAGACCCTTATCTCATACCACATTTAAAAAAAAAAAAACCAAACTGGATTAGAGACTTAATGTAAGACCCGAAACTGTAAATCTCCTAGAAGAAAACATGGGGGAAACGACAGGAGATTGTCCTGGGCAACGAGACTTTGGATCTGACTCCAAAAGCTCAGCCATCAAAAGCAAAAATAGGCAAGAGGGATTACGTCAAACCGAAAAGCTTCTGCACAGCACAGAAAATAATTAAGAGTGAAGAGACATCTTACAGGCTGAGAAAAAATATTTGCAAGCCACACATCTAATAAGGGCTTAATATCCAAAATAGAGAAGAAACTCACACAACTCAACAGCAAGGAAACAATTTTGGCAAAGGGCCTGAACAGACGTTTCTCCAAAGACGACTTGTAAATGACCAACAAGTAATGAAAACGTGCTCATCATCACTAACCATTAGGGAAATGTGCAAATCAAACCTACAGTGAGATTCACCTCATGTCTGTTAGGTTGACTAATATCAAAAAGATGAAAGAGGCCAGGTGTGGCGACTCATGCCTATAGTCCCGGCACTTTGGGAGGCTGAGGTGGGCAGGTCACTTGAGGCCAGGAGATCAAGACCAGCCTGACCAACATGGTGAAACCCCATCTCTTCTAAAAATACAAAAAATTAGCCAGGTGTAGTGGCACGTGCCTGCAGTCCCAGCTACTCAGGAGGCTGAGGCAGAAGAATCACTTGAACCTGGGAGGCAGAGGTTGCCATAAGTCAAGATTGCACCACTGCACTCCAGCTTGGGGGCACAGAGTAAGGCTCTATCTCAAAAAAAAAAAAAGAAAAAGAAAAAGAAAGGAAAGAAAGAAAAAAGAAAGAAAAGGAAAGAAAGAAAGAGCAAGGGTTGGTGAGAACGTGGAACAAAAGAAACCTTTGTATACTGTGGGTGGGGATGTAAATTACTACAGCCATTATAGAAAACACGATGGAGGCTCCTCAAAAAACTAACAACAGGATGGATGACCATGTGATCCAGCAATCCCACTTCTTGATGTCTACCCTAAGGATCTGAAATCAGCATGTTGAAGAGAGATCTGTCCTCTCCTGTTCACTGGAACATTATAACAATAGCCAAGTTATGAGATCAAACTGAGTGTGCATTCATGGGTGAATGAATAAAGAAAATGTTTTATACTACAATGGGATAGTATTCGGCCCTGAAAAAGCAGGAGATTTATCCTTTGCAACACCGTGGAAAACCCGGAGGACATTATGCCAAGTGAAATAAGCAGCGCAAAGAAAGAAATACCACAAGCTCTCCCTCCTACGTGGAATCTAAAAACTCAGAAGCAGAGAGTTGAATGGTGGTTGTCAGAAGCTGGGCAGTAGGGAGAATGGGGAGATGCTGGTCAAACAGGACAAAGTTTCAGTTAAGACAAATTACACATGGTAAGTGTTTCACAGGATGGATATATTGATTAGTGTTTGATAGGATGGATATATTGATTAGCTTGATATAGTCATTCCACAGTGTATATGTATATCATGATGTCGCTTTGCACCCCATAGTTATAATTTGTCAATATGAATTTTTTTTGAGATGGAATCTTGCTCTATCACCCAGGCTGGAGGGCAGTGGCTTGATCTCAGCTCACTACAACCTCTGCCTCCCAGGTTCGAGTGATTCTCCTGCCTCAGCCTCCAGGGTAGCTGGGATTACAGGTGCCTGCCACCACACCTGGCTAATTTTTGCATTTTAGTGGAGATGGGATTTTGCTACATTGGCCAGGCAGGTCTTGAACTCCTGACCTCAAGTGATCCACCTACCTTGGCTTCCCGAAGTGCTGGGATTACAGGTGTGAGCCACTGTGCTTGGCCTAAAATTTGTTTAATTATTTTTAAATTTTAAAACTAAAAAAAAAAGCAAAGGTAAATGGTTTAAGCACACCACTTGAAAGAGAGTGATGGTCAGATTGAAATAAAACAAACGAATCCCCTGGAATCTCCAAAAATGCTTCTGCAGCTAGTAAATGAGTTAAGCAAGGTCACAGGAAATAAGGTCAATATATGTAAATTGGCCAGGCGCCGTGGCTCACACCTGTAATCCCAGCACCATGGGAGCCCGAGGCTGGTAGGTCACTTGAGGTCAGGAGTTGGAGACCAGCCTGATCCATGCAGTAAAACTCCATCTTTAGTAAAAACACAAAAATTATTCTGGCGTGGTGGTGGGCGCTGGTAGTCCCAGCTACCTGGAAGGCTGAGGCACGAGAATCACTTGAACCTGGGAGGTGGAGATTGCGCCACTGCACTCCAGCTTGAGCAACAGAGTGAGACTCCATCTTAATAAATGGATAGTTTAAAAACAAACAAAAAAAAACCACCCAAATGTCTATAGACTGGTGACAAACAGGTGTTCAAGGCTGCAGTGAGCCGGGGCTGCACTGCCACACTCCGGCCTGGGCCATGGAGCACCCCGTTTCTAAAAATAATAACGAAGAATGGTTAAATAAATTGGGCAATATGAAATGCTGGTGAGTAGTCAGAACCACCAGAATTATTTTCTGTGGCTGGAGGAAATGTCCAACGGCACAGCCACCCTGCAAGACAGTTTCACGGTTTCTTAGACATACAGTGACCTCATGAGCTAGCAATCCCATTGTTACTGGCTGGAGGGTCTTCACTGCAAACCAAGGCTTGGAACCCATCCTCAGACCTCCCCCCCAGAACCCTTGGAGTACCTTCCCCATGTTCCCTGACATTGTTGAATGTCAGTTATGGAAAATGAGACTTGCACTGGACTGGCCCCCACTCCTCCCCTGAGAGGCGACGGTGCTGTGGGAGCTGCCGAACAGGGCAGTCCGCAATGGGATGTGGGCTGAGCAGGATTAGCTCCTCCTCCGGCTGCCTCACACGGTTGGTGCATTTGGCAAGGGGTTTTATGGCGGCAGCCATAGTTCCCCTGGAGAGACAAGAGGCCTTTGTAAGAGGGGGTCATCCACAACGTCTGGCTCAGTCTTAGGACTTTTTTTTTTCCTCCGAGACTGAGTCTCATTCTGTTACCCAGGCTAGAATACAGTGGCACGATCTCAGCTCACTGCAACCTCCGCCTCCCAGGTTCAACCCATTTTCCTGCCTCAGCCTCCTGAGTAGCTGGGATTACTGGCACCTGCCACCATGCCCGACTAATTTTTGTATTTTTTTTTTTTTTTTTTTTTTTTTGAGACGGAGTTTCGCTCTTGTTACCCAGGCTGGAGTGCAATGGCGTGATCTCGGCTCATCGCAACCTCCGCCTTCTGGGCTCAGGCAATTCTCCTGCCTCAGCCTCCTGAGTAGCTGGGATTACAGGCACGCGCCACCACGCCCAGCTAGTTTTTTTGTATTTTTTTTAGTAGAGACGGGGTTTCACATGTTGACCAGGATGGTCTCGATCTCTTGACCTCATGATCCACCCGCCTCGGCCTCCCAAAGTGCTGGGATTACAGGCTTGAGCCACCGCGCCCGGCAATTTTTGTATTTTTAATAGAGACAGGGTTTCACCATGTTGGCCAGGCTGACCTCGAACTCCTGACATCAGGTGATCCACCCGCCTGAGCCTCCCACAGTACTGGGATTACAGGCGTGAGGCACCATGCCCGGCCTTAGGACTTTCTTTTTGAAGGCCAGTCTTAGAAGCTTTACAGATGGAAGGATTCTGGAAGGTGTATCCCATAGTGGTTTGGCCTAAGGAGGGCCTACATATTGTGACATCTCTGACCTGAGGGTGTTAGGCCATGTCCCCAGCCTTAGGGTGTCGGACACCCTGAACCTGAGCGGGGACACCGGCGCTGTTTTGGAGACTTCCCCCCACAGGTGATGGAATGATTTCCCGTGATTCCCTTAGTCCTGGGATGCAATGCTGGGCTTTTTGCATCCCATCAAGTAAAATACGCTTCAGCCTGTAACCGTCTTGAGACACGGGACCTTACAGCAAACCTTAAAACTGTTAAGAAACAAGTTAGGGCCGGGCGCGGTGGCTCAAGCCTGTAATCCCAGCACTTTGGGAGGCCGAGGCGGGTGGATCACGAGGTCGAGAGATCGAGACCATCCTGGTCAACATGGTGAAACCCCGTCTCTACCAAAAATACAAAAAATTAGCTGGGCATGGTGGTGCGTGCCTGTAATCCCAGCTACTCAGGAGGCCGAGGCAGGAGAATTGCCTGACCCCAGGAGGCGGAGGTTGCGGTGAGCCGAGATCGCGCCATGGCACTCCAGCCTGGGTAACAAGGGCGAAACTCCGTCTCAAAAAAAAAAAAAAAAAAAAAAAAAAGAAACAAGTTAGGGATCTGTCCCGAGGAACAATGAAGAATTCTGGGTTCTCATTAAAAAAAAAAAAAAAAAAAAAAAAAATAGATAAAATGAGAGTCTCCTGCCCCGCTCTAAGAGGAAATCTGCAAATTTAACTCCGCACCACCCCTCCCTACAAAGCACAGGGACACAGACATCGGAACACCAGCACTCTCACCCCCTCAAAGACATTCTGCCGTACAAACAACGTCCTGCGTTGTACGGACGTGTCTTGCGCTCGGCAGGACCTGAATGTCCTGTTCTGCTACCGCGTTATCCTGTCACCGGAGACATCAAGCAGTGGGTTCCCTGGTGGCCTTTCACAGCCCAACCCGCGCCCGCAGACGACAGCTTTGACAGAGAAGAAAAGCTAACCCCCAGATTCGGGCTTACCTCCTGGCCTTCTGGCCAACACGTGCCACCAGATGGAAGGTCTTGGCTGGGGGTTGTCCAGGGTCTTGGCGTGTTGAAGAAAAAACGGAACAAAACGCACACACAAAGCAGCAAGAGAATGAAGCAACGAGAGACAAACAAGAAGACAAAAGGACGGAGGAGGAACGAAGGCTCAATTCACGGAGCGGAACAAGCTCGAGCACGGGGATCAAACACCTCCAGCTGGCAATGGCCCTACGCTTTTATAGGGCCAAGAAAACTTGGCGCCACCCCTAGGTGTCCCTCAGAGGCCTCCAATTGGTTACTCCCTATGAAGGCTTGGCCCGTGGCCAATCAGAGGCTGAAGTGGAGACTCCTCTCTTATCCCAGGTTCAACGTAGCCTCACCTTGCCTAGGACTGGCTGCACCTGTGGGTCTTTTGCTCCTCCTTTACCCCCTGCGTACCCTCATTCTCTACTCTCCTGCCTCAATGTGATGGATATCTATGCCAGAAAACTGAAAAATTATGCTCACACAAACACCAATGCCTGCAAGTTTATAGCAGCTTTGTTCATGTTTACCAAAGACGGAACTCAACCTTGAACTGCTGCATAAGGAAACCGTAGTGCCTTCATACCGAGAAATACTATTCAGCAATAAAAAGGACACATGGACCTACCCGGATCAATCAGATGCCTGACGCCAACTGAAGGAAGCCAGGCTCTGAAGGCTCCCGCTGGAGGAGCTTTGGGTCTGGATGATGCTGCAGGGTGCCTGGCTGGGGCAGTCCACAACACTGAGAGGGGCACAGGGCGAGGCTCAGGTGTTCAAGGAAGGCTGGTTGCAGAGGCTCAGCACCTGAGCACTATCTTTAAGGAGCTGCACCTTGATTTTGGTGGTGGTTACGTGACTCTGCGCGCTTGTTGAATTCTTAGAATTGCACGCCAGAAAAGCTGACTTTTACTCTATGTAAATTCAAAAAACTCTAAAAAGAAAGGTGTATTTCAAGATAATTTTTTTTTTTTTTTTTTTTTTTTTTTTTTTGAGAAGGAGTCTTGCTCTGCCTCCCAGGCTGGAGTGCTGTGGCACAATCTCAGCTCACTGCAACCTCTGCCTCCCAGGTTCAAGTGAGTCTCCTGCTTCAGCCTTCTGAGTAGCTGGGATTACAGGTGCCTGCCACCATGCCCAGCTAATTTTTGTATTTTTAGTGGAGAGAGGATTTCACTATGTTGGCCAGGCTAGTTTGGAATTCCTGACTTCAAGTGATCCGCCCACCTCCCAAAGTGCTGGGATTACAGGCATGAGCCACTGTGCTCAGCTAAATACTTTTTTCCCTGCATATTAGCAATAGCCATCAAAATAATGTGGGGGAAAGAGCCCATTCAAAACAACAACATGAAATTAAAAATGCATTAGGTCTCGGAAAAAAAAGCCATGACCTTAGAGTGAACATCAACGTAGTGTTTTCTTGTTGGAAGTGACAGAGCCCACCTGAAACTGCATGAGCAGAGACAGAGACAGGTGGTCTCACTCGTCCCCCAGGCCAGCTGGTTGCAGGATCTCAAACGAGGCGTGTGTGGGCGCCATGGTGTCTCTGCTCTAAACACCTGCTGCTCTCCCTGGTGAATTTTAACTCTGTGTGTGTGTGTGTGTGTGTGTGTGTGTGTGTGTGTGTGTGTGGTGTTGGAAATAGAGGCTCAGTGCTACAAAGAAAAATCAGCATTGAGACAAAGGATCTTACAGCAACGCAACTTTTACTTCCTGGACTGCAGGAAGGGTACCCTCACTAGCCATTGTGCCACGAGAGTACAATGAACAAAGGAAAACACACAAATTTATCCCTTATGCCAGGCGTCCCCAAACTTTTTACACAGGGGGTCGGTTCCCTGTCCCTCAGACCATTGGAGGGCCGCCACATACTGTGCTCCTCTCACTGACCACCAATGAAAGAGGTGCCCCTTCCTGAAGTGCGGTGGGGGGCCGGATAAATGGCCTCAGGGGGCCGCATGCGGCCCACCGGCCATAGTTGGGGGACGCCTGCCTTATGCATTTGGGGTTGTCCTTGCTGCTTCGTGTGATCTCCATTGGCTGGAGCCAGACTTCGCAATCTAAACTGAAACCCAATTGGCTAATAACTTAAAACTTTTCTAAACAGGTAAAAGCAATGGAAAGCTGGGACATGCCTGTGAACACGTCTGGCAGATACCTTGGTTAAAGTACAAGGACATAGAATGTACTAGGTGCCTGTAAGCATGGTATGTTTTAACAGCTACATAGCATAGGGCTTAGTAAAGTTATTAGCACACTTATTCTTTAGCAAGAAAGGAAACTTTAAAAAGGAACTTTTCTGCGTCTTACAGGTGTATGCACACAGGCACGTGTACACACATATACACACACACACACAGAGTTAAAATGGCGTGGCGGTGGTTATATCACATGGTTTGTGCGTGTGCGTGCGGGTCACGGGTTGAATGTTAAAGTCCTAACTGCCAGTGCCTGTGGATGGGGCCTTGTTTGGAAACAGGGTTTTTGCAGATGATCAAGGTAAGATGAAGTCAGTTGGGTGACCCCATTAAAAGGGGAAATTCGCTCTGAAAAGGGGCAGCAGCACATCAGGAACCTATGAAAAAAAGTGGGGGGGACATTTGGACGCAGAGACAGAGATGCACGTGTGAAGATGAAGGCAGAGATCGGATGACTCTTCTACAAGCCCAGGGATCCCCAAAGGCTGCCCTCCAACAACCGTAGGCTAAATGAGAGAGCTGGGGACAGACTCTCCCTGACCGTTCTGGGAAGGAGCCAGCCTTGCCCGTGCCTTGCTTTTGGGCGTCCAGCCTCCAAAGCTTGGGACAATCTGTTTCTGTTGCTGGAGCGCCCTAGCATGTGGCACTTTGTAAACACAGCCTGTGCAAAGTGATGCAGTGTGTGCCCTGCTACTTAGTGGGTTTGCACTTCTTAGCCTTTAATAAACACCGTGGAAGACATGAAGTTAATTCAGAGAATTCCCAGTGACACGCCCGGCCACAGTGCACACACACACACACACACACACACACAGTGACACATGTTAATTCCAGGTGTAAGTTCACAAAGATTTGGAATCATTTGGGCTCACAGTTTTGGTTTTCAACTTGTGGTCTTATATTTTCCTAGCTTTGAGTAATAGGTTCAAAATTAATAATTGGTAGGCTGGGCGTGGTGGCTCACCCCTGTAATCCCAGCACTTTGGGAGGCCAGGGTGGGTGGATCATGAGGTCAGGATATCAAGACCATCCTGGCCAACAAGGTGAAACCCCGTCTTCACTAAAACTACAAAAATTAGGCAAGCATGGTGGCACATGCCTGCAATCCCTGCTACTTAGGAGGCTGAGACAGAAGAATCGCTTGAACCTGGGAGGTAGAGGCTGCAGTGAGCTGAGATCACACTACTGCATTATGGCCTGGGCAACAGTCTCAAAAAAAAAAAAAAGAAATAAAATAAACAATTGTCCAGGCACAGTGGCTCACGTCTGTAATCCCAGTACCTTACGAGGTCAAGGCAGGAGGATTGCTTGAGTCCAAGAGTTTATGACCAGCTGGGCAACATAATGAGACCCTTGTCCCTACAAAAAATTTAAAAAATTAGCCAGCATGGTGGCGCATGCCTGTAATCCCAGTTACTCAGGAGGCTGAGGTGGAAGGATCTCTTGAACCCAGGAGCTGGAGGCTGCAGTGAGCCGTGATCTTGCCACTGCACTGCAGCCTGGGTGACAGAGCCAAGACCCTGTCTTAAAAAAAAAAAAATGTAACCCAGGCTGGGCACGGTGGCTCACACCTATAATCCCAGCACTTTGGGAGGCTGAGGTGGGCTGATCACCTGAGGTCAGGCGTTCTAAACCAACCCTTATAAATGGGGTAATGATGACTCTGACCATCAGAGCTGAGATGCGGCTGGCACACACCAGTGTGGGGTCCATTTCAACCAAGCAGTGCTGGGGTCCTGCCAGTCATTATCATTATTATTATTATTTTGAGATGGGGTCTCACTCTGTGGCTCAGGCTGGAGTACAGTGGTACAATCCTAGTTCCTGCAGCCTTGACCTCCTGGGCTCAAACAATTCTCCTGCCTCAGCCTCCTGAGTAGCTGGAACTACAGGTGCACACCACCATGCTCAGCTAATTTATTAATTTTTTTTAGAGACAGGGTCTCACTATGTTGCCCAAGCTGTTCTTGAACTCCTGGCCTCAAGTGATCCTCCTGCTTCAGTCTCCCATAGTGCTGGGATTACAGGTGTGAGTCACCATGCTGAGCCCAGCTATTAAACATTTTGAACACCACTCCTATCTAAGAGCCCCCACATGGTTATTGTGAGGACATCACTCCATTCATGTAAACCTTGGAGAACAGGGCCTGGCACACAGCAAGGGCTCCGGGAATATCATTTTTATCATTGAGTTTCTCAGGCAGGCAGACGCCCCCCCCCCCAGACCCACCCTATCCTTACAGATGTTAATTCCAGAGAAAGGAAATTCCTTCATTTCCCAACTCCCATGTATCAAATCTCACGAAGGGGCTGAAAGATCTGACCTGGGCTGTGATCAATCACTGCGGTCAAGGAGATGGAGTTCTCTGATTGGCTCCTACTGGTTCATGGCTATACCCTGTTGGTGGGGACGGCACCCCTGGCACCCCTGGGAGTGGGAAGGAAAGAGGCTCCGAGGCCGGGGAAGTGGTTGCTGGGTAGATACTAACACATACACGCACACGAATGGGAAAAAAGAAAAGAAATGTCTTCTCCACCAGGGCATATAAAAAACCACTTTGCATAAAAGGAGAGAGTTATGATGTTGCTGCATTGAAGACAATATTATAAAGATGTAATTTCCCTCTGAGTTAGTCAATAAATTTAAAGCAATCCCATACAAAAGCCCAGCAAGTGTTCTGAAATGCGGTAACATGATTTTAAGGCTCATGCACGCATAAGAACAGCCAAGAAAAATGTGAAAATATAAAGGAATAATGAAGAGGGCTTACCCTATCAGACATTAAAATGCATCACTAGCTAGATCAACTAAAGCAACGTGAATCCGGGAGAAAGAAACGGATAGATCAATGAGTGAGAAGGCAAGCGCTGGGAAAAGACGGGGCCCGGATGAGGATTTAGTGAGAGGTGGGAGTGGCATCTCGCGTCAGTGGGTGTAGGATGGACTGCTCAATAACTGCAGGACATCTGGTCGATCATTTGGAAGAAGATTCAGACGCTCTCTACTTTGCATGCCAAACCAAAATAAATCCCAAAGTAGTAAATGTTTAAGATAAAAAGATATCAGGCCGGGCACAGTGACTCACACCTGTAATCTCAGCACTTTGGGAGGCCGAGCGGGGAGGATCACGTGAGGTCAGGAGTTCAAGACAAGCCTGGCCAACATGGTAAAACCCTGTCTCTACTAAAAATACCAAAATTAGCCGAGCACCGTGGCAGGCACCTGTAATCCCAGATACTCAGGAGGCTGAGGCAGGAGAATCTCTTGAACCCAGGAGGCAGTGATTGCAGTGAGCCGAGATCGCGCCACTGCACTCCAGCCTGAGTCACAAAGCAAGACTCCATCTCAAAAAAAAAAAAAAAAAAAAAAAAAAGATATCAGGCTCACTCGGTGGTGCACGTCTGTAATCCTTGTACTTTGGGAGGTAGAGGCGGGAGGATCACTTAAGGTCAGGAGTTTGAGACCAGCCTGGCCAACATGGTGAAGCTCCGTCTTTACTAAAAATACAAAAATTAGCCAGATGTGGTGGCGGACCCCTGTCATTCCAGCTACTCAGGAGGCTGAGGCAGAAGAATCTCTTGAACTCGGGAGGTGGAGGTTACAGCGAGCCAAGATCGCGCCACTGCACTCCAGCCTGGGTGACACCGCAAGGCTCTGTCTCAAAAAAAAAAAAAAAAGCAAATTATATACTATTTTCTATTAGGAGTGGGCTGGGTTTCTTAGTGGATTAAAAACAGAACCCATGGGAATCTTGCATCTCGAGGCCTTCAGCAGCGCGGCATGGCGGTTATGAACTTCACGCGTGCTATTCCGAATGCCAACGATCCGTCCCTCTTCACTGCTGCTAGCGTTTAGCTCTCTGGTAATATTATAATTTGGCCCTTTCTCTGCTGGTGAACATCTCGGCTGTTTCCATTTTTGCCTGTTGTGAATGGGACTATTATGAAATTCTGAAACAAAACAGAATCTGTAAAAACAAGAGATGGATATATTTTGTTAAATAAATGTTCAAAACATCTTTACATCAAAATAAACATGGGCACGTGGGCACATGCCTTGGGCGGCTTTTTGGTGGGCAGAGTCCTGCTGGTCTGGCCCCCAGTCCCGTAGCTGCAGGTGGTGGTGCGCAGCCCTCCCTGGAGTCTTGCCCTGGGCACCTGGAGCTGCCCACCCGGATGCGATGATGTGTCAGGGAGCTTGGTCCTCACCTCTGGTTGGTTTGCAGTGAGTTCCCGATGGACCCAGGGCAGGACAGATTCCATGATCCAATCTGCATTATGGAGTCCTCTGTGGGGTCTGGCAAAGGCTTTATATGGCATGGAGTCAAGCAATTGAACTTCTCCCCTCTCCTCCCATCAGAGGAAGGGCAGGTGAAGCGGGGAACTGGCAGAGTCCTGGCCATGCTGGCCTGCGAGGACCGCCATAACAAACACCCCAGACTGGCTGACTTAAACCAGTCATTGATTGCTCACAGCTCTGGAGGCCAGAAGTCCTTGGTCAGGGTGTGGCAAGGCTGGCTCCTCCTGAGGCTTCTGCTTGGCTTGTAGATGACTGTCTTCTCACTTGAGTCCTCACAGCACCAGCCCTCTATGGTCAGTGTTGGAATCTCCTCTTCCAGCTAGGCGAGGTAGATCATGCCTGCAATCTCAGCACTTTGGGAGGCTGAAGTGGTGACCTCATCTGAGGTCAGGAGTTCGAGACCAGCCTGGCCAACATGATGAAATCCCGTCTCTGCTAAAAATACCAAAGTTAGTCAGGCGTGGTGGCAGACACCTGTAATCTCAGCTACTCAGGAGGCTGAGGCGGGAGAATCACTTGAACTCTGGAGGCAGAGGTTGCAGCGAGCCGAGATTGTGCCGTTGCACTCCAGCCTAGGCAACAAGAGTGAAACTCCGTCTCAAAAACAAAAGCAAAAATAAACAAATCTCCTCTTCCTCCTGAAAGCACTCCCTAATTACTTGCAAAGAATTCCTGTTTTCAGACTCTGCCTCAAGAGAACTCAACGTAAAACAGTGAGTACCAGGCGTGGCTCTACAGGCCTGAAGAAGGAAGTCTTGACCCTGTCTCCACCCACTGGGCAGATGGCCAGGAGGCACCTGGTAACAGTCTTAGGCTGGCTGGGATGATCCCTGAAAGGTAAAAGACAAGTGAATGCCCCTAGCACTTTCTACCACTAAGGCAGAGTGCCACGCTAGGTAGGCTGCGTTAGGTGAGATGGCTTCCCCACGCTTATCAAGAGGCATGGATGATGCTAAGGTTAAGTGGCACGTTGATGCAAGGACTCTGCCACAGAGACTCAGGTACAAGGAATCCTCACACTTGGGCCATTTGGCCGGCGGCTCCTGTGGCGCTCAAGGCACCTGCAGTGTTCGGATGTCAGGCCAGCCATGTTCAGTACCATATATAGTACAGGGCAAGACCTCAGTCCCAGAGCCGGGCAACGCCGCAGTGGAGAACTGCTTCCTATTCCAAACTGCAGCTCCTGGTGCGCTGGGGGGCCTGGTCCTGGCTGGGCATCTAACCACAGGGCGTCCTGTGACTGTGCTGCCTGTGGGCTGCCCACCCTGAGCTGGGGGCTGAGAAACCCAACAAATCCTGAGCGCTCGCTAGCCATCAGCAGTCCCTCCATGACTGGGCCTGGACAGCTGCACAGAAGCGTGGCCTGGCCGCCCGTGTCTCCTGATTGTTGCAGCCATGAGTCTGTATCAGCTCACACCTGTGGGTTCAAAGATCGGCTTATGAGAGAGAGAAGGCTGGGCTCACGGGAGCTGAGAGCGGGCAGCCCGCCAGGCAGCGCTCCCGTGTGCAGAGAGAAGGAGCGAAAAGTCGGGATCCGTACGGATTCATGAGCGGCCAACGGCATGGCTGCTGGGCTGAGGAGGTGGGAGGAGCAAGAATGGGATTCTGGGGACAAATAATTGTGGAAGAGACGTGGGGGACCTGCAGGAGTGGGCTCAGAGCACAAGAACCTTTGCAGCTCCTGGTGGCAACCACCAGAGGGAGCCCACTGCAGAACAAGGCTCTGAGCAACCAGGTGGAAAGGAGGGTTCATCTCAGGACGCCAGTCAATCTCCATCCTCAGCCAGCCAGCCTCCACCCTCAGCCAGCTGGCCTCCATCCTCAGCCACCCTAGCCTCCATCCTCAGCCAGCCAGCCTCCACCCTCAGCCAGCCTAGCCTCCATCTCCAGCCAGCCTCCACCCTCAATAAGCCAGCCTCCATCCTCAGCCAGCCGGCCTCCACCCTCAGCCACCCCAGCCTCTACCCTCAGCAGCCAGCCTCCACCCTCAGCCAGCTTCCATCCTCAGCCACCCCAGCCGCCACCCTCAGCCACCCAAGCCTCCACCCTCAGCCAACCAGCCTCTACCGTCAGCCAGCCAGCCCCCACCCTCAGCCAGCCAGCCTCCACCCTCAGCCAGCAAGCCTCCACCCTCAGCCAGCCAGCTTCCATCCTCAGCCAGCCAGCCTCCACCCTCAGCCAGCCAGCCTGCACCCTCAGCCAGCTGGACTCCATCCTCAGCCAGCCAGCCTCCACCCTCAGCCAGCCAGCCTGCACCCTCAGCCAGCTGGACTCCATCCTCAGCCAGCCAGCCTCCAACCTCAGCCACCCGAGCCTCCATCTTCAGCCAGCCTCCACCCTCAGCCACCACAGCATCACCCTTGGTCATTCGATGCTGTGCACAGGCTCTTCTTTGGCATAGCCGTGATAGCAGGGAGGGCGCCTCTACAGGGCCCAATAGCAAGAACCTCCCTTCACCAGGGTGTGTCTAGCTTCTGCCATGGCTAGATATCTGGACCTCGCTATGTATGAGGCCATCTCTCGAGGTGGCAGCGGCAAGTGGGTGTCACTGGATCTCTTCTGGCCTGGATTCATGCTGGGTCAGCCAGGACCAGACCCGGGGCCCATGGAGTGTCTGATACGTTGGCTCTAGGACCCGCATGACGTCATTTTGGCTCAAGGGACCTGCTTTATGGAGAAGAGGGTTATTGGCGAGCACAGGACCATGGGATTCTCTGATCCCACCACATAGTACCTCACCCCAAAACTGCTAGTCAGATAGAGTGGTGGGTGGAATTGGAATGACAGCTAAGAGGGCCTGCTTGGAGATGACGCTGTGCGGACAAGGCCACGTCCCTCAGCGTGTGGCATACAGGTTAACACAGCAGTGCTGTTTTCCCAGTGAATAGAAGACAGTTTCCGAGAGCCAGAGGGGAGGAGGTAGGGGGGCCCCATTGTCCATCACCGCCGGTGACCCACGCGGGGAATGTCTGCTTTCCATCCCACGACTTTAGGCTTCGCGGCTCCAAGGATCCTGGTTCCGAGAGGCAAGAGGCTTCCACCAGGGGATACAATAGGGTCCCACTATGTTTAAAGCTATCGCAGCAGCAAAACAGCAAAAGAATGAGCACAACTCAGTCCACGCTTGCTTAAGGGGCCTTTTTCTACTCCTGCACATAGACTGGGAGAGTTTTAGAGCACTGAGGGAAAAACGCGAGAATAGCAACCACGTGACTTTCAAAACGAACTCTGGGATTTAAAGGGAGGTGTATAAACAGCTAACTCGGTTTTGTTAAAGATTTATAGGCGCACTGTGAGCTGGCCAAGCACTGAGAAGCCTCCGACCTCCTCTGACCCTCACTGGTGTCCAGATGTCTGTGGTCATCCGTCACCTCATGGTCCCAATCCCCTCTTCTTCCCCTACACTTACCATAAACGGAGCCTGAAACTTGTACTAAAGATGGTGTTTAGGGCGCTAGCCTGCCATCTTTCCGGTCTGCCGGGCCTCTGAATACACCTGCTTTTCCTCCCCCCAGCACTCACCTCTCAAGTTTTATCTTCTACAATCACAGCGAGCAGGTGAACCTGGGTTTCATTGCAAGATGGATGTCGCCTGTTTACTCTGGACTCCTTTACCAAGATAGAAACAAGCAAACAAAGCAGTCACCTGAGGCTAGGCACAATGGTTCACACCTGTAATCCCAGCACTTTGGGAGGCTGAGGCGGGCGGATCACAAGGTCAGGAGTTCAAGACCAGCCTGGCCAACATGGTGAAACCCCGTCTCTACTAAAAACACAAAAATTAGCCTGGTGTGGTGGCGGGCACCTGTAATTCCAGCTACTTTGGAGGCTGAGGCAGGAGAATTGCTTGAACCCGGGAGGCGGAGGTTGCAGTGAGCTGAGATTGCACCACTGGTCTCCAGCCTGGGTGACAGAGTAAGACTCTGTCTCAAAAATAAATAAATAATAATAATATTTATTTAAATAATAATTTTAAAAAGTAACTATCAGTATGTTAGGGCTGAAGGCTGATATTTTATTATTCATCCTCTGTTTGTTTCCTCTGTTATTTGTTCCTCTGTTTCCTTTTTTTGTGCTCCTATGAGTTACTTGAACGTTTTTAATAATTCAGTTTTTACTGAGTGATAGTGTTTTTTAGTATATCTTGCAGTATAGTTTTTTTAGTGGTAGCTCTAGATATTACGGTACACATACGTAGCTTATCATAGCCTACTGGTATCAATATTTTATCATTTCTTTTTTTCTTATTTTGAGATGGAGTCTTGCTCTGTCACCCAAGCTAGAGTACAGTGACATGATCTTGCCTCAGTGCAACCCGGCTAATTTTTGTATATTTGGTAGAAACGAGGTTTCACCATGTTGGTCAGGCTGGTCTTGAACTCCTGACCTTGCGATCCGCCCGCCTCAGTCTCTCAAGTGCTGGGATTACAGGCGTGAGCCACTGCGCCTGGCCAGTAATTACTTTAAATAGTTGTAACATACCAATTAAAAGACAGAGATGGACAGAGTGGATTTTTAAAATAAAACACATTAACCAACTATATACTGCCCACAAGAAGCTCACTTCAAATATAACTATCTTGGTTGGTTGAAAATAAAAGAATGATAAAAGAGACACCCTGCAACCATTAATTTTTTTTTTTGAGACAGGGTCTTGCTCTGCTGGCCAGGCTGGAGTGCAGTGGCACAATCATAGCTCACGGCAGCTTCAACCTCCTGGCTCAAGCCATCCTCCCACCTTAGCCTCCCAAGTAGCTGGGACCATAGGCACACACCACCGCACCCAGCTAATTTTTTGTTATTTTTGTAAAGACGGGGATCTCACCATGTTGCCCAGAGTTGTCTCCAACTCCTGGGCTCAAGCAATCCTCCTGCCTCAGCCGTCCAAAGTGCTGGGATGATAGGCGTGAGCCACTGTGTCTGGCTGACAGTGCTGTTTGCACTCAGTGAGGAGACCTTTCTGCGTGTATGAACACACAGCTGGTGGAAGCGTTGTGTGGTTTCCAGAACCCAGCATCTACTCTTGGCAACTGAACCACACCCGTCGCCTCTCTTCCAGGTCACATCGCCAAGAATGGAGATGTCAAGTGTGCGCTGAGTAAAGCATGTCAATCCATCGCAGACCATGCGAAAATGGTCGCCCAGTGATTGAATTTAAGGTAAACTTTCCTGTTAATGGATTTCTCTCTCCTGATCAACTCTCTTTGCTGGAAAAACTCCTACCTCAGAGGAAGGAAGAAGAGATGGATAAGATGGGTCAGGTAGAACTGGTGGACTTTGGTCTACATCAGGAAAGACGGCATTATTACAATAAAGAAGCATCTAAGGACAACGAGCATCATCCCAGAGCGGGAGTAAGGGTCAAACCTCTCCCTCCCCTCTCCTTCCCCTGTCCCCTCCTCTTCCCTCCCCTTCCCTCCCTTCCCTTCCCTTCATCTCTTTTTGAGACAGAGTCTTGCTTTGTCACCCAGGCTGGATGGAGTACAGTGACATGATCTCGGCTCACTGCAACCTCTGCCTCTCAAGTTCAAGCGATTCTCCTGCCTCAGCCTCCTGAGTAGCTGGGATTACAGGCATGGGCCAGCACGCCCAGCTAATTTTTGTATTTTTAGTAGAGATGGGGTTTCACTTCGTTAGTCAGGCTGGTCTCGAACTCCTGACCTCATGATGTGCCCGCCTTGGTCTCCCAAAGTGCTGGGATTACAGGCGTGAGCCACTGCACCTGGCCTCCTTTCTCTTTTTTAGAGAGACAGAGTCTTGCTCTGTCACCCAAGCTGGAGAGCAGTGGTGCAATCATAGCTCACTATAGCTTCACATAGCTTCAAACTCCCCGGCTCAAGACATCTTCCCACTTCAGCTGCCCAAGTAGCCAAGACTGTGGGTGCACATCACCATGACCAGCTACATTTTTATTTTTATTTTTGTAAAGACGAGGTCTTGCTATGTTGCCCAGGCTGGTCTCGAACTCCTGGACCCAAGCGATCCTCTCACTTTGGCATCCCAGAGTGTTGGGACTACAGGCGTGAGCCACTGCATCCAGCCTAACGTCAAAGCTCTTAATGGGACCTGTGAATAACACTCACTCCGGGAACTTCACGAACAGGAGGGAATGAGTGAGGGATTGCAGTCATCATATGTTCCCGACTTGCTGCTCTTTCTGTCTTAATATCCCACTATGGCTGTGTTTTAAAAGTTAGATGAAGAAAAAATGCAACTACCAAAGCCCTGAAAAAAATTATGCAAACATTCATCT
This sequence comes from Saimiri boliviensis, assembly GCF_048565385.1. NCBI lineage: Eukaryota > Metazoa > Chordata > Mammalia > Primates > Cebidae > Saimiri > Saimiri boliviensis. The sequence continues at coordinate 151,792,694 of NC_133449.1, read as the reverse complement.
GAAATAGGCCATGAATTTAAAAGTAAAAATTAAACTATAATCTTCTAAAATATCGCAGAAATAGTGGAACACCTTCAGGACCTCTGACTAGGCAATGTGGCACCAACAGCGTGATATATGAACTTAAAAAATGAATCAATTAGACTTCAAAAAGTTAGAAAAAAAAAAACTCTTGATTTAAAAGGATGCAAAGACAAGCCACAGGCAGGAGAGAGTATTTGCAAAGCACACGTCTGACAAAGGTCTTCTTTCTATAAAAATGTACCTAAAATGCAATTTAAAAAATGTAAAGAACACTTAAGACCCCACAGTACAAACAAACAAACAAAAAAAAAACGCAGAAAATGAGAGAAAAGGCTGGGCACGGGGGCTCACGCCTGCAATCCCAGCACTTTGGGAGGCTGAGGCTGGTGGATCACCTGAGGTCAGAAGTTTGAGACTAGCCTGACCAATATGGTGAAACCTCATCTCTACCAAAAATACAAAAATTGGCTGGGTGTGGTGGTGGGTGCCTGTAATCCCAGCTACTCAGGAGGCTGAGGCAGAAGAATCGCTTGAACCTGGGAGACGAAGTTTGCAGTGAGCCGAGAATGTGCCACTGCACTCCAGCCTGGGTGATAGAGCGAGACTCTGTCAAAAAAAAAAAAAAAAAAAAAGAAAGAAAACAGAGAAAGAAAGAGTGGGGTGGGGAGGAGAGAGAGAGAGAGACAAACAGAAAGAAAAAGAGAAAGAAAGAAAAGAGAGAAAGAAAATGGAGAAAAATATGGAAGGAGACATTTCATCAAAGTAGCGATACAGAGGGCCGACAAGCACGGGATAGGAGTTCACCATCAGTAAATACTAGAGAATAGAACTTAAAACCACGGTGAGGCATCACTGCAGACTGTTAGAATGGCCAAACCAGAAAACGGTGATACGACCCAATGCCAGTGAGGGTGTGGAGAAACTGCGTCTCGCAAACATTGGTGGTGGGACCAAAAACGGGGCAACCACCCTGAGAGACAGTGAAGAGCAGCAAACACGCGCTTCCTCTGCACCCCAGCAATGGCACGCCTGTGCATTCGTCCCAGAAAAATGAAAACTAAGTTCACACAAAAGCCTGGGCATGAATTCTCACAAAGTTTATTTGTAATGGCCCCAAAGTGCAGAACAACCCAAATGTTTTCCCACAGGTGAGTGGGCAGACAAACGGGTGTGTCATTATACAGTGGAGTATTACTCAGTGCTGAAAAGGACCAAACTGTTGATCCATGAAAGAACTTGGGTGGGCCGGGCACAGTGGCTCATTCCTGTAATCCCAGCATTTTGGGAGGCCGAGGTAGGTGGATCACCTGAGGTCAGGGGTTTGAGACCAGCCTGGCCAACATGGTGAAACCCCGTCTCTACTAAAAATACAAAAAATTAGCCGGGCGTGGTGGTGGGCGCCTATACTCCTAGCTACTTGGGAGGCTGAGGCAGGAGAGTCGCTTGAACCTGAAAGGCGGAGGTTGCAGTGAGCTGAGACTACACCATTGCACTCCATCCAGGGCAGCAAGAGCAAACTCCATCTCAAAACAAAACCAAAGAGAGAGAGAGAACTTCGGTGGAGCTCAAGAGCCTTAGGCTTAGTGGGGGAAAAAAAGACCTCAAAGGTTACACAGGGTGTGATTCCATTCATATAACGTCCTGAAAGTGACAGAAATGAAGAAGAGACCTGTGGCTGCCAGGCAGGGGTAGGGTTGGGCAGAGTGGGGGGTGGCAAGATCTCTGCAGTGAGGGAACAGTTCTGAATCTCAGCTGGGGAGACGGTTACTGAAATCTGTGTATGTGGGGTGAGTTTGCAAAGAACTACACACGTACAGGCAGATGAATGTGTGTGCAGGCTGGTAGGAACTGAATCAGCTCTTAGTCTAGTTAACAGAAAAACACCAAGGTGCAAGCTGACTTCCTGGTTTTGATACTGTACCCCAGTTACGTAAGGTGTCACCGCTGGGGGAAGCGGGGTGACTCTATTTTTACAACTTCCTGTGACTCTATAATTACTTCAAATTTGAAACCAAATTTTTAAAGACTCCTAGGAAGTAGAACAAAAGGGCAATGTAATGGAGTGAGAAGAGATGCTGAGAAAGTCACAGTCACAGAAAGAGGCTGTCCCCACGCCCCGCGTGTGCCCCCAGCTCCCGCGCCAGAGCCCACGTCCCTACCTTCTCTCCCGCTAAGGAAGAGGAACAGCGGCCAAGTCCAAGGTCAAGGCCAGCCCTTCCATGGAGCACAGCATCCCGTCCCGTCCTACTCAAACATTGCTTTGGCATTTCTTTCCCTCTTCCATTCACCATCACGTCTTCTTCACTGGATCCTAAAACACAGTGATTTCCCCATCTTCATGTACCATGCCCTACACCCCATCTGGGGGAACAGAGGCTCCAAACATCTGTTGTTACAGAAAATAAAGAGATGCCTCTGTGCACATCTGTTTGCAGGGTAGAGCTTTTGAGCCTGCTACATTTTTTAGAGAGAAAGGGCTGCAGGCCATGTGCGGTGGCTCACGCCTGTAATCCCAGCACTCTGGAGGCCGAGGTGCGCAGATCACAAGGTCAAGATATTGAGACCATCCCGGCCAACATGGTGAAACCCCATCCCTACTAAAATACAAAAATTAGCTGGGCATGGTGGCACGCGCCTGTAGTCCCAGCTACTCTGGAGGCTGAGGCAGGAGAATTGCCTGAACGTGGGAGGTGGAGGTTGCAGTGAGAGATGGTGCCACTGCACTCCAGCCTGGAGACAGAGCGATACTCTATCTAAAAAAAAAAAAAAAAAAAAGAGAGAGAGAGAGAGAAAAGGGCTAGAAAGGCAGATACCAACATATTCCCATGGTTTGCTCAGGGTGGGGAGAGCGAATGATTTCTAGTTCCTTCTTTAACTGTTTTCTAAAGTTTAGGTAGCAAAAGGATTATTTTTGAGATAAGAAAAAAAACAATAAAATTGTTTGTGTTTTAATAAAATTGTTATTCTTTAACATACTGGCTGGGCACGGCAGCTCATGCCTATAATCCCAGTACTTTGGGAGGTCGAGGCAGACAGATCACTTGAGTTCAGGTGTTCAAGACCAGCCTGGGCAACATAACAAAACAAGGCTCTACAGAAAAGAAAAAAAAAACATTAGCCAGGTGTGGTGGTGCACACCTGTGTTCCCAGCTACTTGAGAGGCTGAGGCAGGAGGATCACCTGAGGTCAGGAATTTCAGGCTGGGTGAGTCATGAGCGCACCACCGCACTCCAGCCTGGGCGACAGAGCAAGACCCTGTCTCAATAAAATGAAAACTGTTAATGGCTCCCTCTGCCCAGAACCCGGCTCTCATTTTTTCATGATTGCAAAGCAGACTGAAGAGCCTGGCTGCACCCCATCTCTGGTCTCAGGAGGCCAGGCCCCTCACTGCCCTGTGGTGGCCCCTCGGGGTGGGTCCAGGGGTCTGTGATCTCCACACCCCAGTTCCTGCCATCCTCTCTGGGTAGAGTCTGCTCCCTGTCCCCGAAACCGTCTCTGCCACACCAACTCCTGTTTGTCCTTCAGAATCTTTTTCTTTGCCTGTTTTTTGTTTTTGCCTTTTTTTTTTTTTTTTTTTTTTTTTTTTTTTTTTTTTTTTTTTTTTTTTTTGCCTCTCTTTTTGAGACGAGAGTCTCTGTTGCCAGGCTGGAGTGTAATGATGGCACAATCTTGGCTCACTGCAACCTCTGCCTCCTGGATTTACAGGCACACGCCACCATGCCAGTCAATTTTTGTGTTTTTAGTAGAGACGGGGTTTCACCATGTTGGCCAGGCTGGTCTCAAACTCCCACCCTCGGCCTCCCAAAGTGTTGAGATTACAGGCATGAGCCACAGTGCCCGATCACCTTCAGGGTCTTGAGCAATCACCTCCTCTAAAAGCCTCCCTGTCCCCAATGGAGATGACAGCCCCCTCCTCTGTGGCTGTCCCCAGGCCAGCCTCCCCCATCACCCACTCCAGGCCGGCTCTGAACCTTCTTGCCCCTGCTGTCTGTGAACTGAGTGCAATAGGCCCCATCTCAGGCCCTGGTGACCTGCTATGCAGTCAGCAGGGAGCCCAGTGGGAGGTGAGAGGGAGATCCTAAGAGTGGGGTAGGCGTGTGTCCCCAGCCCTCCCGAGAGGCTGCCCGGGCCCACTGAACCTCCCCTGAGGTCCCTCTCCAGGGCCCGGGGCGCCTCTCTGCACCTCTCTCTCTCTCTTTCCCTCCGGGTTCTGGGGCTCTCCTCCCCCTCTCCCGGGGGGGCCAAGGTGTGCCATCAGCTTGGTCTCTCTGCAAATGGCCCCTTCATAGGCAGCCCCTTGAAGGATTCTACTTTGAGGTGTCCGCTCTTTCGTGTTGGAACCATGACTGACATATTTTTGGCGGGGAGGGGCGGCATGTCTGGTACCCAGAGGCTCTCTGCATTTCTGCTGAGCGAAGGCGCGGGTGGCGGAGACTGGGCCTTGGGCTCCCTGTTCTTCTTGCTCTGCCCCCTGCCCCGTGGAGGGACCCCGGGACTCCGCCATGCCTTCAGCCTTGGTGCCCAGAGGACCCCACGTCTTTGCCCTCCATGTCTGTGGCCTTGGCCATGGGCCCCTGGGCCAGGGTGCCCTGTCCACCCTTTTCCTGTAAGCTCGGCCCTGTGGCTCACCCTTACCCGTGGGACACCAGCAGATGTGACTGTGGGGTTTGCTCCCTCAGCCATCGCCACCGGGACCAGAGCCCACTGGAGGGTGGGAGACTGTGGGGAAGAACCCAGCCCTCCCTGCATCCCTCGACACGAGAGTATGCCCCCTTGCCAGCTGCCCGCCGAGTGGGCCATTGGGAGTTAGGCAGCATTATCACGGCAATGCATGACCAGTGCAGTGTGGGAGGGGCAGACGGCGGCGGTCACCCCACTGGACAAATGAGGAGACTGAGGTGCGGAGGGTCAGTGGCTTGCTGTGGTCACACAGTTGTAGGGGCATGGCCTGGGCCTGAGCCTTCGCTGTGGCTTCCAAAGCACCTGTCTCGCAGATGAGAAAGAGCTGCCCTCCAGGGCCGTCCCTTGGAAACTGGGCACCCATCCCAGCTGCAGGGCAAGGCTGGCTTTGGGAGGTTGCTCCTGAGCCCAGCTCTTAGCCCACAGGGCACCGACCCCCTCAACTTCCCAGCCTCTACCTCCATCCTCGCCCTAACCGAATACCACCCCTTCCAGGAAACCTTCCTGGCTCTTCCCAGTCGGGAGTTCCCATTATTCCTGGGCCTGCAGAGTTTCCCCTGCTGCCCTGAGCCAGGTGACCCCTCCACACCGAGTGCGCTGTCAGCTTGGAGCTCCCTGGTGGCTGGGGCTGGGCTTGGCTGGGCTCCTCCCTATGCCCACACAGAGCTTGAAGCAGAGTCCTGCACACAGTAGGCGCTTCATAGGTGTGTCTTCTGCTTACGTGCTGTCACCTCCACCATGATACCTTCGAGCAAGGGCACAGGAACTCAGGGTTCTTTGTCCCAGGACTAGTTGGCCGGGCGTTCTCAGACACTGGGGCCAAGCCCTGCAGCTCCCGGGAGGCCTGAGCTACCAGGCTGGGCGTCCTGGCTACTGAGAATCCAGCACCTCCCCGCCTGCTGTTTCTCCTTGCTCTTCTTTGGGCTCTGGACTCTCCACAGGCACCTGCCCTCCTGCACACCCGCCCTTCCTGGCCAGCTGCCGGTGTCCCCAAGGCAGGCGCCTCTCTTCTGTGTCTGCCCTTCTCCCGCACTCCCTATAAATAGCCCATTTTCGCTCCTCAGTGAAAGGGAGCGGCGGGCTGAGAAGGCCTGGCCACCTTTCTGTCCCATGACCAGACTGTCATTGAGTTGCCGTGTGACCTTGGGCAGATTGGGGCCCTCCCTAGGCCTCCAGCCGCCAGCCCTGGATCCCGATCCTGGTCCCCGTCCCACTCCCCTGGGCCTGGCCTTGTGGTCTCCAGTGGTCTCTCATGCCCTCCAGGGACCCCTCACAAAGGACAGGGAGCTGCCCAGGGCTGGGAGTCCCGGCCTGGCCAGAAACCTTGGGTTAAACAGGGAAGAGCAGGTGGCGCAGCATCCTGGGCAATGGCCCCCTTTGGAGGGATGAGTCACAGGGCACCCATGGAACCCACCAGGGCATACACCCCCAGAGCAGGCCTCACACTCCCAGAACCCTTGACCTGGGTGCAGGCGGCAGGACAGGGCTGACTAACCTGGAGGGGACAGATGAGCCCTCAGTTCTGTGGCCCCAGGCTTCTCCTCCATCTAAGGAAGGTCCCAAAAGCTGGAGACAACTACAGAGGAGAGGGGTGAGCTTCCCGTCACCAAGGGCATGCAAGCAGAGGCTGCCTCTGCTCCCACCCCCCACTGGCCCTTCCTCCCTCCCTCTTTGTCCCCCACTGGGTCAGGCTGAGCCTGGGTCCTTTCTTGGGGACCTGTCAGAGCCTGGAGCCCGGCTTCCATCCCTCCGGTCCCTGTCCTGGAGTCTCCTGGGTTCCTCTTGCCTCTGGGACTTGGCTCCAGCCGCAGCCTCCTGCCTCCCTGGGTCTGTGCCAGAGTTCAGGTTAGGGGTGGGTCTACCCTTGATGGAGGAACGGGTTGGGGGCTCAGCAGCTGGGACTTTAGAGAGGGGAGGGGGTGTCTAGGTAGGCAGGGAGGGGTGACAGGCAGTGCCGGCATCAGGCAGGTGTCCCACCCCAGGGGTGCCGAGTGGGAGGGAGGGTGCCAGGGCGAGGCGTTTCCTTTCCCTGCAGGCCCTCTCCCTGATCAGAAAGGCAATTCTGGGATGTAGGGCTGGGGACCGTTTCCCTGGGGTGGGCACAGACCCCTGCTCAGCTGGCAGGTGGATTCGAGGGCCTGGGAGTGGAGTGTCTTCCTCAGCGTTTCACTCCGACTCCTGTAGGTGGGATGAGGGGCACCTCCTGCTCTCCGCAGCAGGAAGCCAGGGACTCGCTCCATCCTCCCTCAGGGATGCTGAACAAGCTGGTGGTGGTCCCACGTGGACTCCAGCCTCTCATTCACTCAGAACGGGGGCGCACACCAGGGCGGGCTGCCTGGAGAAGGGGTGGTGGATGAGATGCATGTGGAGGGGGCTGCAGTGCAGGGTCTAGCTCCGGGCTCAGCATCCCGAGAGACCCCTGCAGAACCAGGGATCTCTGGGCACTTCCTACACGTAGGGCTCTGGTCACAGCAGGGGAACCCACCCTCAGACAGATGCACCCTCCAACCACCCCACACTCACACTCACTCACATGCAAACACACCATCTGCTCACCCGGAACCTCACTCAAGAGCCTCTGGGTGTCCCAGCCCCACACACGACGTGAGCTCAGCTCCTGCCTGTCCTGTCCACACCGGCTCTCAGACATGCTCTAGTCCAGTGTGAGCTGCCCACCTCCCCAAGGGCTTCCACTCACACCCCCTGGTCCCACCACACTCTCACTGAGACCACAGTGTGCCCCCTCCCCAAGACCAAAATCAACAAAACCACCCCCTAAACGGGACATGAAAGAAACCTCAACTCTTCCCCTGAAACCCACAGTAAAAACCCAGGACAAACAAACGTTTTTTTCCTTTGCAGATTTTTTTTTTAAGTAGACATAGTCATTTTATCTTTCTCATTTTACAGCAAACATTGCAAATATAGAAATATTTTTTTTTCTGTACAATAGAACGACTACAGTGTACACAGGGGCTGGGCGGGGGGATGCGCCTCCTCGCCCTCGGCCCTCCCGGCCACCCCGGGCGTCCACAGGCACAGTCTCCACCCACCCTGAGTCCAGCAGGGCGCCAGGACCTGTCCCGGAGGCCGCTCGGCCGCCGGCATTCACTCCGCCCCTCTGTGGTGGACTCCGGAGGCGGCAACGAAGAGACAGACTGGACAGAGAATCCACAGAAAACCACGGACGGAGGAGATCACGCCAGGGGCCCCAGGTGGCCACACCCCCCACAGACCGTGTTCTACGTCTTTTTAAAAGAACTTGTCTTTTATTATATATATTTTTTTTAAAAAAGGAAGAAAAGAAAGAGAGGAAAAGGCAGAGAAGACTCAAAAGAGGAAAGATAATGAAAAAAAATCCCCACCCCCACCCCCATCCCTAAGACACAGTTTTCCGAAGTCCCTTGTGTGTGTGTGTGTGTGTGTGTGTGTGTGTGTGTGTGGACATGTGCTGCCCGGGGCGGCCACATGAGCTGGGGACGTGTCCCCCGGGTCTGTCCCTGCCCACGCCCCCACCTCGCCTCTGCAGGGCCCCCCACCCCCGGCGTTCACAGTTGCTGTCGTGTTGTGCGTGTGTTGAGTTTGGTGCTGAGTCTCTGGGTGGATCCTGCATCCTTTTTGGTCCAGTGGGCGTCGCGGGTCTGGGGGAGAGGGGTTGGGAGGCTCAGGACTTGTGCTGGGCCGACACGCCCTTCCAGTAGTCCAGGATGTCGTGCAGATCCTCATCTTTGGCGAACTGAACCTTCTTGCGCAGCGCGTGGCCGGCCGCCATGAACTCCTCTTCCTCCTTGTGCCGCCGGCGGCTCAGTCTGAAGCGCTCCCAGATGCTCTGGGAGGCGCGGCAGGTGTACTCGGGGCTGGAGGAGTAGCTCAGGCTGTGGTACTGCGGGGACAGCGGCGAGTAGGCCAGGTCGCGGGGCCGTGACCGGGTCAGGGGCTCCAGGATGGACGCCTTGCGCCCTAGACCCTCGTGGGCTGGCGGCGGTGGCCCCGGGGGCGCGGGCGGCTCCGCCGGGTGAGGGCCGGGGTATGAGTGCCGGTGCTCGCCGTACTGGCGGCCCTTCTCGGCCTCGGCCCGGAGCGCGGCGGCCGCGGGCGTCACGGTGAGGATGGCGTCGGCCGCGGCGGGGGAGCTCTTCTCGATGTACTTGGCCTCGGCGGCCGCGCCCTTGTGCACCCCGACGGCCTCGGCGCGGAAGGCGCGGGGACTGCGTGCGGAGCCGCCCGACGACAAGGTGCCGGCGCGCGGGGGCCCGGCCGCCTCCAGGCTGTGGTGCCGCTGCAGGCTGTGGCCGAAGGCGTCCTTGTAGGCGGGCGCCAGGAAGCCGTGCTTGGCGGCCAGCGGCTCGGACAGCAGCACCAGCGGTGGCGGCTCCGCGGCGGAAGCCGGCCCTGCCTTGACGCCCTGGAACGAGGTGGCCTCGGACTTGAGCGCATCGATGCAGTTGTTGATGATCTGGTTGACCTTGTCCACCTCCTTGGCGATGGTGGAGATCTCGGCCACCGAGCTCTGGCTGTCGGGGCCCGGCCGGCCCAGCTCGCCGTCCCTGCGGTCCGGAGGGTCCCCAGTGCGCACCTCCATGTAGCTGCCCTTGCTGGCCTTGGGCGTGTCCGCACTCTCCACCAGCTTGTACGGCTCCACCTCGCCAGCCGCCGGCAGGTAGGGAATGCGCGTCACGGCCTCGGGGCCCAGCAGCGGGCCCTGGGACAGCGGGGCCAGGCCGGGCGCCTCCAGCTCCGGCCCGTACTTGAGCTCAATGATGGTCTTCTTCAGGCTCCCGGCCGCAGCCGCCGAGGCGGCCTTCTTGTGCTTCTCCTCCTGGCGCCGCCGCCTGCGCAGACAGTAGTAGACGGCGCCCAGCACCAGCACCATGCCGAAGAGGCAGCCCAGGATGGTCATGATGTAGTGGGTGGCCGTGGAGGGGCTGGGCACCGGACCGGGTGGACTGGGCAGCCGGGGCAGGCAGATGGTGAGGCAGGTGTGGTTGTGACGCAGCCCGGCGCTGGTGGACACCACGCAGTAGGTATAGTTGGTGAGCGTGAACAGGTTGGTAAGGCGAATCTCCTCCTGGGCCTTGGTCAGCCTGGACACGGTGGAGGACTTGCTGTTGTTGAAATGCTCCAGGGTGTACATCCGGTGGAAAGGGCTGGGCAGCTGGACGGTGATGGTGGCCGAGTTCTGCGTGAGTTGCTTGACCTTGATGAGGGGACGGGCCTCAGCCTGCGTGGCCAGCGTGGGCAGGGCCACCAGTGGCGTGGTGCCGTCCCCGGAGAAGCACTCGTCGTCGCTGCAGGGCGCGTCACTGGGCTCCTGGGGAGGCGGGGGAGGCGGGGAGCGGCCCGGCTGTGAGCGCCCCGGCGCCGGGCGGGGGGGCCCGACCACCTCGGCCGCGTACGAGTCCTCGGTGCAGACTGACTGCAGTTTGCTGAGGATGCTACGGTGGCCGCGGCGGCCCTGGCCCAGGAGGTAGTAGCCGGAGTAGACGGGTGGCGATTCACACTGCATCCGGTCGTAGGCCTGCGTGGCGTTGGTGAAGGCGGCCAGCCAGCGCAGGAAGCCCAGCAGCTCGCAGGAGCAGTAGAAGGGGTTGCTGTAGAGCTCACACACCGACAGCTTGGCCAGGCCGGCGAAGGTGCCGCTGTTGAGCTGCTGGATGCGGTTCATGGACAGGTCGATGTTGACGATGTTGGGGCACTCCCAGAAGCTGCTGGCCATGACCACCTCGATGAGGTTGGCCTGCAGGTACAGGTACTCCAGCTTGCTCAGGCCGCGCAGCATGCCCTCCGTGAGGTTGCGGAGCCGGTTGTAGCCCAGCTGCAGCACCTGCAGGTTGAACTGGCCCGAGAAGGCGCCGTCCTCGATGTAGCCGATCTCGTTCTTGGTGAGGTTGAGGTACGTGAGGTTGCCGAAGCGGCTGAGCGAGGCGTACTGCACGCTGCGGATGCGATTCTCGTTGAGCCGCAGGTCCACGATGGTGTTGTTGATCTGCTGCGGGATGGCCTCGTAGGGCGGCTGGTTCTGGCTGCAGATGGCCAGCCACACGAAGCCCTTGTCGCCCTCGATCAGCCAGCAGTCCCCGCGGGCCAAGCCGCCTGCGTTGAGCAGGGTGGCGGCTGCCACACACACCCACAGCACGCCCCACCTGAGCCCGGCCATCGGGACCGCCCTGCAGGGAGCCCCCACTCAGCCTGCCCAGGGGGACCGGGTGGGGGGCCAGGAGGTGGCCCCTGAAGGGATAGAGGGGTAGGAGAGGGAGGTGCCTGCACTCTCAGGGGTGTCCTGTCCCAAACCGCATGGCCGCGAGGCGCGAGCGCGGGGAGGGAGGGTGCCTCCCTCACCGCTGGCCACCTCTTGTCTTCTGCCCCAATCCTGCAGTGACCAGGGCCTCCTGCCCCATGGGCCTGGGTATCCTGATGGCTCCACTTGCTCCTCCTGCTCTGACGTTCCCGCTGCAAGACAAAAGAGAAGGCAGTGGTCAGGGGACATCTGGCATCTCACAGCGGCGACTTCTGAACTCGGCCTGAGTCCCTGCTCCGCTGAGCCCCCTGAGCCTCTTCTGTAAAACATAGAAGAGGACAGAAGCCCCTTCCCCAGAAGCCCCTAGGAGTTCCTGAGATGGGCCAGGATAATGGAGGAAATGCTCCAACCTCCGGTGGAGGGGTCCCCTTGGTTCCCCGGCCTCAGCTTCCTCATCTGCAAACTGGATGAGGCACTACCTGCTCGGCTGGGCTCCAAGGTACTGATAGCCCAGAATTGAGAACCCTGCAGCCCATTTCACTCTCGGCGCAACCCTGGTTGGATGAGGAAACTGAGGCAGGGGACTGGAACCTAAAGTCACTTGGCTGAGGAGTGACAGGGCTTCTCCTGCTGGCTGGCCGGCTGCGGCCAAGGACAGGTCCCTGCTGGTCACTGTCCCTGTCGCCTGGCTCTTCTGCTCCTGGGAGGCCCAGCCACAATGCCCAAGGAGTTGCCTGCAGGAGCTGCCCTGCACACCCGCCTGGAGTCCCCAGAATCCTTCCAGGGTGCGGGCTCCTCTCCAGCCCTCCAGGGGGTAGACAATGGGAGATATTCTGGCCTGTCTGGGGACTTGCACCTGCCAGGTCTCAGTCTGAGCCTGCTTGCCCTGCGTCCCCGGCATGCCGTACCCCTTCTGGGCCTCAGTTTCCCCAAATGAGCTGGCTGGATGGTCTGTGAGGGTGTCTACCTGGCACTGGACTTGGCACTGTCCGAATCTCACCTTGGTGGAGCGTGGCTGCCTCCCTTCTGGAAGGAAGAGAGCCGGTTGCTCTGCTGAGCATTCCCGGGCTCCGCACATCCTCCCCAGGCTGGGAGAGGGACTGCTCCGAGGTCCCTTGGGGAGCTGGATGCCCCTCCCACCATCCTCCCCACCACCGTATGGAGTCTTTTGCTTTATCCCTCTGCTTCCACGAGACCCTGATTTTCTCCAGGCAGGATGGTGCCTCATCCGTCTCCCTAGTGTCTCCTGAGTCTGCACACAGACGATGTGGCAATCAAGTCATAGGGGAGGGAGCCCCAGGCAGGAAGGACCCTGCAGACAGGGCTGGAGGTGCTGGGCTCCTGCTCCCCAGCAGACACCCTCCCCACCATCCTCGAGGCAGGGGAGCCCCTGATGTGCAGCCTGTGTTTGCCCTGAAGGATAGAGAAATGGGTGTGTGTTTGCTTGTTAATATGTGGATTTACAGCCGGCCTCTGTCACCATGCCGTGGCCTGGCAGGCAGCCAGCTGGGTGTATTTCACTGATATTGACGTTTGCAACTAGTCTGCACTGAAGCGGTTTAAATTAGAGAAAAAAAATATAATGATGTGAAATGGGTTTTTTCCTCTCTTTGGAAACTTCATAAAGCACAATTTTGTTCCGGCTCCTGGAGAAGAGTCTATTTCTGATTTAAAGAGAGGGAGAGTCAGATGGCATGGGGCCTGCAGCGAGGTCCTAGTAGGCCCCAGGGAGCTAACCCAGGGCTTGGCCTGGAGAGGCCAGGGGACGCCCAGCCCAGCCCAGCTGGGCAGGATCTGACTAGGCCCACTCAGAAATGGCTCTGGGGGCAGCTTGGCTGGGGAAAATGGGGTCCCCATGTGGTCTGATTGGATGTGAAATCCACCATCATGGGAGTCAGCACTGTCTTGGTCACCTTCACGCAGTGTGCGGTGTGCACCTGCCTGCCCGCGCCCATGCCAGCCCCTCCACATCTCCCCACCATCCTTCCACTGTGCCCAACCTGTGCCAATGCTGGGATTTAGCTCTCCCAGGCCTCTTGGGGGCCCAGGTATCAGGCAGAGGTGCGTGCTGGTCGGGGGAGGGCCGAGGGCATGGGGCTGACGGTGTGGGGCTGATGGCGTCCGGCTGTGCCCAGCCTCCGGAAGGGCGGGCCTGACCAGCTGCCGCACAGGAAGCGTGTAGGAGGTGTGGTGCCTCAGCCCCAGTCGTAATCACCTTTAATCTCTTGCTCAAAATAACCCAAAGTCAAGGTAAGGAGGATTATGGGGCCTAAAAGCCCTTATCGCAGGCACAGAGAGGAGGCTCGGAGCCCGGGCTGCCCAGGCTCTCCTGGGCCCAGTAGCTGAGGGCTGGAGGGCTGCGTGCACATGGGGTTCATGTGTGTGTGTGCTTGTGTGCATGTGTGTTGTGGACGCATGTATGCCATGTCCATCTACACACGTGTTTGGTACCCGTGAGCCCTCGTGTGTGTGTGCCAGGCCATCTGCATGTGTGCGTGCACAAGTCAGGTATTTGTGTACATGAGTGCACAGACCATGCTCATTGGGGCACTTGGCAGAGCAGCTGTCACTGAGGACACCCTGTCTGGGCAGCCAGCCCTGGGGCCCTCGTACATCTGGGGCTGGGTGGAGGCAGGTGTGGGTGGCACGGGTGCAGCCCCGAGCCCCCCCGATTTCCTCCCCATGTTCACACATGCATGGGGGTCTGCATGTCTGGCATGCTGCATGTACACAGGAAACACGCTGTAAGTGGGCACTGGTGGCCAACACTGCCAGGGCTTGGCTGGGCGCCGGACCTTCTCCCCCTTCCTCACTCACCTGGTTCCTCCCCTGCCAGCCCTTTCTTTGCCACCATGTCCCAGTCCCCCCATTGTGAGTCCAGGAATCTATGCTTCAGGCTCCTTGGGAGGGGTGCTGGGAGCACAGCCTCACCTCTCCACCTGGCTCTGAGCCCTGCTCCACTGGGCTGGGCAGCCTGTGTGATGAGGGAGGCAGGCTGTCCCCGGCCCAGTGTCCAACCTGGGGGAGCCTGGGTCCTGCAGAGGCTTGGGGAGTCCTCCCCCTGCTCCCCCTCCCAGCCTGACCTTGCTGCCAAGTCTCCTGGGCAGGGAGATCTTTGGGGACGTGCGAGCAGGACTCCCCGGTGTGGCCAGCACCCTGCCAGCAAGAAAGGGTGGGCCCGCTGCCTGTTAGGAGGCATGGATTTTGCCTCCTCTGTGGCTCCAGCTTTGGAGGGTCCCCCAAATTTTCTTTTTCCGTTGTTTTTTGAAACATGTCTTGCTCTGTCACCCAGGCTGGAGTGCAATGGCGCAATCTTAGCTTACTGCAACCTCCGTCTCCTCGGTTCAAGTGATTCTCCTGTCTCAGCCTTCCGAGTAGCTGGGATTACAGGTGCCTGCCATCACGCCCAGCTAATTTTTGTACTTTTAGTAGAGATGGTGTTTCACCATATTGGTCAGGCTGGTTTTGAACTCCTGACCTCAGATGACCCACCTGTCTCAGCCTTCCACAGTGCTGGGATGACAGGTGTGAGCCACCACACCCGGCTGAGGGACCCCAAAGTTTTCATTCTGCAGCTCGCTTTATGGCAGGGAAACTGAGACCCAGAGAGAGAAGGACTTGTCCAAGGTCACACTGTGAGTCAGCCCTGTGCAGCCTCCTGTTGGGGGCTGGGGGGACAGGCTGAACTTGTCTGCACTAGGAGGGGTTGAGAGGCAGCCCTGGGTCAGGGAGCCCCGAGGGGCAGAGGCTGTGGCCCTGACACAGAAAACAGGGAACCACCTAGGAAGGTTCTGCGTAAAGCACATGCCTTCCCAAGGCCCTTTCCAGCTGGGCTCGCTCACTGTCATTCTCAATGCCCCCCAAGCCCATGCCCTCACTGATCCACATTCACACCTGCCCTGCACCTCGCGTCCAGTGATCCCCTCATTAAACAACGTTTCTAGAAAGGAGTGTTGGCCAGAAGGGAAAGCGGGTGCAGAGACCCTACACGGGCATCGCTCTCCTGTGCACACCTGGCTCCAGCCCTGCCCTCCGCAGCACACCTGCAGCCTCAGACCAAGGGCCTTGTGTGGATGTGCCTCCCCTCCTCGGCCTGAAAGGCGCTCCCCTTCTGCTCAGCCTGTCTGCACCTGCTCATGGGGCCTGGCCTCTTGCCTCAGGGAGACACAGAGGCCATGGCCCCCCTGGAATGGCACCCCCCCAGGTCTCTCTGATACCTCCAGCCCTCTGTAACACCAAGAAAGTCCACGTAGCTTTCTTGGATGGCACAGAGGTTCTGTACTTGCACCATCCAACAGGGTGGCCATGGGTCCCATGTGGCTCTGGAGCGCCAGAAACGGGGTTGTGGTTACTATATTGGAACTCATAGTTCCAGAACCTTCCATGAAACAAACAAACTTGACCTGCATACCCTCCGGCCTCTGCCTCATTGCGGCAGGTTTTCTTGGAAGGATCGCCAGCGGTTTCCATCCCCCCTCACCTCCTCTTCCATCCTCAGCCCTGCCCAGTCCAGCGTCCCCCCTTGGGCCCTCTGAGCCACTCTCAGCAAGGTCACCGGTGACCTCTAGCCGGCAGCGCCCACTTTTGTCATTCTCAGCCTCTCGGCAGCCCTTGGCACGGACAACTGCCGGCTCCTTCCTGCAGCCCTTTTGGCTCTGGCGTCCCAGCCGCCACCCTCTCCGTCCAGGCTCCTTCACCTTCCGCCTGACTCCACCTGTTCCAGGCCAGGCTGTGTCCTCACTGCCTCCTCCCCTAAGCACGCCCAGGGGGTCTTGTTCCCTGTGGTCTTGTCTCCATGCGGCTGACTCCCGATCTATCTCAACTTGAAGAGTCTTCCCTGTAGCGTCTAAGCGGCTGCTCCCAGCTCCTGCCCCAGCTGGCATCTCCGTGCCTCAGCATTCACCACATTCTTCCACTGAAAGTCAAGGCCACACCCTACACTCCTCTCTCATCTCCCCCCACACCTGGTCCAACCGTGGCACCATCCACTCCACCTGCAGCAGCATCGGAATCACTCCACTCCCACGATGACTGCCCTGGTCCCAAACACCCAAACCCACCTCCAGCAGCAACAACACTCACGGCTCCACCTCATTTTCTGGCACCCCCAATCCACTCTCCCTCCAGGGCTGGAAGGAGCCTCGATAATTACCAAGGTGGGCCCGCCACCCCATCCTCATGCAGCCCTAAGGACATCCAGTCCTCTGTGCGGAGAGGAGAATCTGGCCTCCAAACGCCATCTCCAGGGCCCACCAATCGGCCTCTGCCCCTTCTCACATCCCCTTCCTGGCTGAAGATCCTGCACCAGCTGCCCCTGTGCCTGGGACGCTCCAGCTCCCTCCTGTCATTCACTCCAAGACGCAGAAGCTCTCCCCGCTCTGCACTCTGAGCTCACTCTCAGCCCCCCACCTAGTTTAAATCCTGGCACTTCTCTCTTCCTGATGTTCTGCTTGGTTCTTTACTTTTAATTTATGGTGGAGCTCCTGCTGCTGCCGCAAAAGCAGGAGCTATGCATCCTGGTCACTGCTGTGGCATCCCAGGGCCGGCTCGGTGCCCGGCGGCCAGAACTGGACACTCAGGCCACATTGCACACAGGCTGGGATACGTCAGCTCTGTCTTCTCTTCTGTCCAATGGGAGTAAAAACTCCCCAAGGGGCTGGTGGTTTCTTACAAACGTTAGCTTCCTTTTTTTTTTTTTTTTAAAGGGATGGGTCTCGCTCTGTTGCCCAGGCTGGAGTGCAGTGGTGCAATTATAGCTCACCGCAGCCTTGACCTCCTGGACTCAAGCCATCCTCCTGCCTCAGCCTCCCAAAGCACTGGGATTACAGGTGTGTGCCACCACGCCCGGCCATCCTTTTCATGTTTGATCAAGCCTATAGGAGCTGTTACCTGCTTGGGAAGGAGATGAGGTGCCCACAGGGGGTTCTGCATCTCAGCTTTGGGTCATGCCCCGCTGGCTCTCATCTGGTCTGGCAGCCAAGGCTGGACATTCGGTCACATTCTACATATCCGGTAGGGTCAGGAGTGCACATCCCCACCAGCTTCAGTGTCTGACACCCCCCACCCAGATGGACAGAGGCCTCCAACCACGTGCCCGACCCTGGGCAGCCACAAGAGCAGCACAGACCATGCCATGGGACACAGAACCACATGCTCTCCGTGGTCCAGGTGGGAAGCCCCTCAAGTGAAAGGAGCTGCCAAGGTTCCCTGGGCTAGTTGGGGAGATGGGCTCCCAGAACCACTGTGTTCACTCATAGCCACTGCCGAGTCTGCTCAGCGCCCAGGATGCATTGCACTGAGACCTCAGCTGTCTTGGGGACATCTGCCCTGCCCAGGCCTCCTGGGCCTCCATCTTGGGACAGCTCTGCCTTGCATAGCCAGGGCCTGGGGGTAGCTGGAAGAGGCGGCTGGCACATCCTATCCACAGCAAGTGCTGTTTGGGGTATAGACACGAAAGCCAGGAGAACAGAGAAAGGGGTCAGACTTCAGGCCAGGTGGCCCTGGAAATGTGCTGAGCTCTGGACCCATCTGGAGGGTGAGAAAGGGCAGGAACCACCAGTGGCCTCTGGTAACAGAAGCACTCCTGGGACCCAGCTGTTAAAGAGTTGTCCAACAAGCTGTGATAGGTAGTGAGTACCCCGTCACCAGGGGTGTTCAAACAGGAGCTGGTACAGAAGGCAGAGCTGCGGGGAGGTGGTGTGAGCGGGAATGCCCCTGATGGAACGAGCTGGCCACTTCAGGGAGCGTTGAAGGTGGAGGGGACACTCAAAAGGATTGCGTATTAGGCACACTTGACCTTCCTGAAGCAGCACTCTCTCCTAGATGGGTGGAGGGAGTGGCTCAGCATCCGACGGTGGGATCCAGCCCCTCGGGCAGCAGAGAAGACCCAGACTCCAGCGGGAATCTGCTGGGATTCAGGGCTGGGGGCCAGCTGGTCTCCCGCCTGCAATGCCCCTGAGAACTGGAGCAGGAGAGCCCGTGTCTGCCTCCTGACCTTGCTCTGTCCATTCAAGATGGGTTGCCAGGCACTGGACACTTAGGAGCCATGGGGCCCCTGAAGGGCTTACAGACCAGAGTGGGGCCTGCAGGGAAAAAGGAGGCCTGGCCGGAGCTAGGGAGGTGTGCAGGCCGGCAGGTAACGAGGCAGGGCTTTGGCAGGACCTGCTGCTCAAAGGGCCCCTGCGGATGAGTAGGAGTTTGTTAGGGAAGGAGGGTAACAGGTATCCCAGTTTGAGGAATGAAGGCAGGAGGCCCCTCCAGGGAGTGTGGGGTGCCCAGGGTGAGGGTAGTGGTGGGCAATGCCGGGTGGGAGGTGGGGCTGCAGGGGTAGCAGGGCCAGGTGGAGCGGCCTGAGGGCTGGGACAGGAGCCTGTGCTTCCAGCAGGTCATCCCCGCTCCCTGGGCTTCTCTGCTCAGAAGGGGTGGGAGGGAGGAGAGAGTGTGGCATTGCTCCCTGAGAACCCAATCCTGGGAGATCCTCTCCCCTCTGAGTACTGGAGCTGCTGGGAGAACTGGCCAAAGCAGGAGAGGCCAGGCATCCGGCCAGAGCCAGAGTCCCAGGTCATCTCCAATTCCTGTCTCCAGGCTCAGTTTCCCCCATCCTAACATGAAATCGTCGAACCAGGCACCCCCAAGACTCTTGAGATTGTGTCTGGGGCCTGGTGTTTCCCTGGCTGGAGTCCTCGTGACGTCTCATAATCACACTCACACAGCCACACACACTGCCCCTGCAGAGAGCACCCCTGTCACCCAGGGGACGGTAGGGACTGTGTGTGTGAGGCGGGCACCGAGTTCCTTCCGCAGCCTGTGTCATCACTAATGAAATCAAGAAATATGGTGGTTCCAGGCTTTTAAACTTCTTACGACTGGATTTGCATAATCACAGCAGCCGTGCTGGGACGGGCGTGCATCTGTCTAAAAATATTGCTCCTCTCCTCGATCATGGAAACCAGACGAGAGGCCAGGGCTGGTCTGGGGCCAGGGCCAGATTGGACGGATTCTGCTGATGGAGCGAACTTTCCAGCTCCAGGGGGAAATGGCGGAGGGCCAGGCACGAGGGGCAGGCGGGGAGATGGGTGGAAAGCTATAGATCGATAACTTTTCATCGTTCCAATGTTTTGCCAACAGATCATGTTTACTGCGAGCGTCTGCCTGCCTCTGCAGCTTGGCTCTTGCCAGGACCTGTCTCCCTGGGCTCTGCCGCAGAGCCCATGGGGGACTGATGGGCATCTCAGGGCGGTCAGGCCTGGAACCACAAGGCCTGCCATGGTGACCTGGCCCAGCTAGGAGCAGGTGCAGGGCCCGCCAGTCCACCTGCTGCGTGAGGGGGCACAGAACCATGATGGGCCAGGAGAAGTGTCAGCTCTGCCCTGCACCTGCTGTGTGACCTTGGGCATGCCACTTAACCTCTCTTAGCCTCAGTCCCCTCATCTGTCAAACACAGACCATCATGGTGTCTGGCTCCCAGGGGTGTGTTGGGGATGCATCACCAGTTACTTAAGGCTCCTGGGGCATGACGCTGGGTACAGGAGGGTGCCCAGTAGACACTCACTTCCTCCTCGGTAGGGGAGAAGAGGTCAGTGCAAGGTAGTGTGGGAGACAGAGCCGCACGCTGGATGCATGTGGGTTTTCCTTCATGCATGCCCAGGCCTGCAATCCCAGCATTTTCCGGCCCTGGAACCTACACAGAGGGGCCCACTGAGGGCTATCGCCAGATCTGGGGGCTTCTTCATGGCCCCCATACCCGTCCCTCTCTTCCGTTCCCTGCTCCCATCCTATTATTCAGGGGGGCGCTGGCACAGGCTGCAGGTAAGGCCGGGGCTGGGAGGGCAGACTCAGTGGGGCTGGATCCCGGGGACATGGCCGCAGGGTTGGGTCCGGCAGGTCCCTGACCTCAGCTTTGCCCTCCAGGAGGCCAGGCTGGGGAGTAGGAGACCACAGCCTGCACCACGTCCCCGCCCCGCAAGGACTCAGTGAGCGCTGGGGAAGGTCGAGAGGCCGTGGGGACCCTGCCGAGTGCCTCACCACCTTGCTGTGTGACCTTTGGGCCATCCACAAGACTCATGGAAGCCTCAGGGCTCCTCCTTCCCCCCAGAACAGGAACACCCCGAGTCTGCAACAGAGGAAAACTGTTTCCTCCACAGTCCACCTGTGTGCCATGCCTCCTGCAGGCAAAGCCCCTCTCCCGGGTTCAGGGAGGCAAAGGTTACTATTACCTCAGTTGGACAGATGGGGAAACAGAGGCTCAATGTGGGAAAGTCCAGCCAGGAAGTTGAGACTCCCCCACAGTAAGGCCCAGGAAGGCAGCAGCACCCACTGTGCTGCTGCTTAAAAATGCAGATTCCCAGAGCAGGCTTGGTGGCTCACACCTGTCACCCCAGCAACTTGGGAGGCTGAGGCAGGAGGATGGCCTAAGCCCAGGAGTTCGAAACCAGCCTGGGCAACATGGTGAGACCCCATCTTGACAAAAAAATTTTAAAAAATTAGTTGGGTGTGGTAGTGTGCACCTGTGGTCCCAGCTATTTGGGAGGCTGAGGCAGAAGGATCCCTCGGGCTCAGGAAGTCGAGGCTGTGGTGAGCTGTGATTGTGCCACTGTGTTCCAGCTAGGGTGACAGAGTGAGATCCTGTCTCCAAAATAAAACACAGTAAAAATGCAGATTTCTGCCCCACCCCAGAATGTGCAGAGGCAGGCCCCGGAGTGGGAGCGCAGGGCTGGGTGAGGCAGCCCGTCCCCAAGGCCCTGGCCACGGTAGGTGGGGAAGGGGGGTGCCTGGTCCCCTCTGCCTCCCCCCAACCAGAGCGGGGAGGGCTCAGGGCTGCAGCTGGGGCCCTGAGTGCTACCCTCTGGGATGTGCCAGGCTTATTTTGCCGCCCTACCTCCGGCCCGCAGCCCCAGGCTGCTCTGGAGTTAATTAGCGACCCAAACATTTAATGGTCTGTTATGCTTCCACGGGGCATCTTTTAAATTAAAAAACATGATGTATGGCGCCGCTGGAGGGAGAAATCACTTTGCAATGGTTCCCCGCTCCGGCGCTGGCAGGGATGTGGGGTGTGGGTGGCTGGCTGGCCCCGGGAGAGGAAGGATGACGTGACCCGCTCCAGGAACACTGGGCCGCCTCCCGCCGCTCTCAGAAAGCGCATTGCTTACGCCAGGCAAGGGTCTAGGTGTCCAAGGATGCCTGGCACTTTCTCCATCACACCCTCATAACCCTGGCAGTGGGAAGTTCTATCTTTAGTCTGACCTGAATCTCTTCAGTTGCTTTCAGGGATGGCAGGTTTGAGACTAAAGGCAGAGAGGTGTTGGTTCTGCTCTACCTAGTAGTACCCTGACCTCCAGGGGCCCCTGAATTCTGGAAAAGCCTTTCTGGTGATCGCAAGCTTGCAGATTCTATCCCTGTTCTGAGCTTGGATCCCAGCCTGGTAGTAGAATAGGACTGCCTCCTAAGACTCTGGAAAGACCCTTTGGTGGGGGGCGGGGGTCGCTGAGGCCTGGTTCCCCTCTCCCAGGCACAGGTGCGTAGGCCTGTGGGCTGTCGGCAAGCCCATTCGCCAGGCCAGGCCTTCGCATGCACCGGTCCCGCCTCACAGCACCATTACCATGATGACTGAATCTGTGTGGATTTCCTGGTGGCTATCAATTGTGCTGGAGATTTGGGGTATGGTTTTGAAGGTTAGAAATGAGCAGTTAGCCCTCAAACGTTAAATTAATAAAGGAGATAAATGACCACGCAAAGTCTAGCCTATGAGGTATCATCCACGGAAGATGGGCTGGGGCAGATCTGGGTTGGGGCCGCCCTAGGCAGGAAGTGGCCCAGCACGGTGACCAGGATGTCTCCACAGTCGGAAGTGGTGCCATCTCCTGTCTGTTACTAGAAAGTTCTATCACAGCCCCAAGGATGCTGACACAACATCACGAGGCCATTACTATCCTACTGCCCAGGGCACCTCGTGCCTCAAGATGACAGGGAAGGCATTTGCTATTTCCCTGCCCATCAGTACCCCTGAGACCTGTCACTCCTCCCAGGAGGCTTCCCCGGCCACACGTTCACACCATTTCCACTCCTCCAGGCTACCTGTCGTCTGCTGTGTGTCCTGGGGACTGGTGTTCCGGCTGCCAAGTAGCCGCAGCTGAATCTGGCTGAGCTGTGAAAATAAAAATGTGGGCTGAGTGTGGTGGCTCACGCCTGCAGTCCCAGCATTTTGGGAGGCCGAGGCGGGCGGATCACTGGAGGCCAGGGGTTCGAGACCAGCCTGGCCAACATGGTGAAAACCCCCTCATCTCTACTAAAAGTACAAAAAAAAGTTAGCCGGGTGTGGTAGCAGGCACCTGTAATCCCAGTACTTGGGAGGCTGAGGCACAAGAATCGCTTGAACCCAGGAGCTAGAGGTTACAGTTAGCTGAGATGGCAACACTGCACTCCAGCCTGGTGACAAAGTAAGACTCTATCTCAAAAACAAAGAAAATAAAAATATGGCATTTCTCAACTTCATCACACGGCCTTTCTTCGAAGCTTCTGTTCAGCACTGTCCCCCCTGTGGCCTGAGCTCACCTCCCAGGAAAGAGGTTTCTGCAGACAAAGCCAGTGCCACAGCCTGGAGATGCTGGCTTTTGACTTGCTGACTTGCATGTCAGCAGCTCTGTGGGGGCAAATTTCTCCCCACTGACATGGCTTCCACCGCTCTGCGGCTCAGGGAACTCACGCCATCCTGAGCCGGGACATCCACCTCTGTCTGCCAACCTCTTTACTGTTTGGATTCTTACATTTAACTGTCAATTACCTGGAAACTATTTCTCTGGTGTAAAGAAGGTTCAGAATTGATTTTCTCCCTTCCCCCAAATAGCCAACAAATTGCCCTGACACTCTGTTGAGTAATCTGTTCACTCGGGTTGATTTCTGGTGCTCCATCTCCACCTGGGCTGGGGTATCTCCAGCCTCTCCTCCTACCCCCTGCAACCTTGTGTGGCTCCCCAGTGCCCTGGAGGGAGTCCGCACTTAAAGCTGATCAGGGCTGGGCACGGTGGCTCACGCCTATAATCCCAGCACTTTGGGAGGCTGAGGTGGGCAGATCACAAGGCCAGGAGATTGAGACCATCCTGGCCAACATGGTGAAACCCCGTCTCTACGAAAAATACAAACAAAATTAGCTGGGCATGGTGATGCGCACCTGTAGTCCCAGCTACTCGGGAGCTGAGGCAGGAGAACTGCTTGAACCAGGGAGGTTGAGGTTGCAGTGAGCAGAGACTGTACCACTGCATTCAAGCCTGGTGATAGAATGAGACCCTGTCTCAAGCAGGGACTGCTGACCAGTGAGGGTCCTTGCTGTCTGTCACCTCTTATTTTGTCCTATAAGGCTGTGATGGGCCTGGGCTTCTTGACTTTTTGCTGACACGCTGTTTCCTCTGTGTGGGACATGAGTCCCTCCCACCACCCAGTGTTCCCCAACTCACTGGGCTTCTGTTTTCAGAGCCCAGATGGGGGCTGGAACCTACCGTCTGTAATCATAGCTGCCTGCACTTGCTCCTTTGTGACCCTGTGCTGCCGGGATCTGATTCCCGTCTCTCTCCACCTAGAGTCCACATTCTGCACCGAAAGCTCAGGGCAGGTAGGGTAGGAGCTGGGTGGGGCGGGGGGGTGGGGTGGGGGCAGTAGTCCTTTCCAGGCAATGAGCAGGAAATGCATGCTGAATGAATCCAGGGAGATATTAACTCTATAGCTGCCTATAAAGGGAGGCAACCAGGCTGGGCGCCCCGGCTCACGCCAGCATTTTGGGAGGCCGAGGTGGGCCGATCACCTGAGCTCAGGAGTTTGAGACCAGCTCGGCCAACATGGCAAAACCCTGTCTCTACTAAAAATGCACAAATTAGGCTGGGTGTGGTGGCGGGGGACTGTAATTCCAGCTGCTGGGAGGCTGAGGCAGGAGAATCACTTGAACCCAAGAGGCAGAGGTTGCAGTGAGCTGATATCACACCACTGCACTCCAGCCTGGGCAACACAGCAAGACTCTGTCTCAAAAAAATATATAAACAAATAAAGGAAGACAACCATATGTTATGGTTTTCCTGGGATGGGCACTGCAAGTCTATTTCCTGGTAAAATGATGAATATATCCCCTTGTCACTCTAAAAGTATCCTATTTGGGGCAATAAATTGTCATACGGTCACCCTCTCATGAGGCCTCTGTGTGGGACCATTTCTCCTATTGATAACACCTCCCCTCTCCTTTTGCCAATTTCAGCACAATTTCAATCATCACAACTCTGTCATAAACTTCCATATCTGGCAGGAAAGACTTCCTTTATCATTCTCCCTTTTCTGCATTTCTTTACTCTTGTCATTTGAGTATTCATTCAGGTGAACTTTCAGAAAGATTTTTATCTCACTTTCTAAAACACACCACCAACCCGTTGACGGGATTGCGTTTAAGCCTATAAATTAATTCTGGAATAATTTTCGGGTAATATTGCAACATGGCACATCTCACCATTCTTGTCTACTTTGATATGTCTCAGGATAACTTTATAGGGTTTTTCATAATGATCCTTAATTTCTCTTGTCAATTAATTCCTGGGAATTGTGAGGGTTTTGTTGTTATTTTATTGGTGCCACTGTAAGTGGGGACCATTTATTTAATTATGTGTCTCGATTAGCTGTTGTTAGTACAGAGGAAAATTATTGATTTGTATATGTTTGTTTGATTTCCAGCCCAGCACTTTTGTATTAAATTTTTATATTAAGTCATTTTTTTTCAGTTGGTTCTCTTGGGTTTCTAAGGTCTTGAATCATATTGTCAGCAAATAATTACAATTCTTCCCTGTAGACATCCCATTTAATTCTGTTTCATGTCTTATTGCTATGTCCAGAATTTCTGCACAATGATGAAAGCATTGCTGTTTTTTAATAAAAGTTTCTGAACGGGAATCATTAAAAAATCTCATCACCTAGAATGACTCTGTCCGTTGAACTGAGACAGATTCTTGACTTCGATAAAGAAGTGTGTTTCTGGTTCTATTTCCAGCAGTTATTTTAAAATCCGAAACTGGTACTGGATGTTATCAAACACCTTTCATCATTATGAATGTGCATTACAGCTGACCTGTGACGTTGTGTAGTTTATTAATAGATTAATCTAATATTAAGCCAACTTTGAATTCTTTGTATAAATTCTACATTAATCATGGCAGATTCTTATCTCTGCAGTATTCTGTGGAACTGGATTTCCTTGAGTGTCTTTGAGGCTTTGATCTAGTATTCTTGAGTGAGATCAAGGTGGGGTTTCATTTCCTGCGGGGTCTTGGCTGGTTTGGGGTTTGAGGCTGTCCTGGCTTCCTTCTCTGGATCATCAAACGCTGCTCGAGCTGGAAGCCCCCCGGCTTTGTGGGCTTAGGCCCCCTCCCCAATGGATGTGTTCCAGGAAGTACTGAGGGCAAATGCCACGCACTGCTTTGTAAAGCAAATGATCATTTTCTCAAGGGAAATGTCACCCCTGACTTGTCTTCTGTGCTTTCCAGATTTTCATGATTCAGGGTCAGCTCAAAGTAGGGTAAACGACAGAGAGGCCTCCTCTGGGAGTGCTCACGACAGCCTGGAAGGTGTCTGATGTGGCAGATTCAGAGATGGCGCCTGGCAGGGGCTGGTGTCTGAGGCTGCCAAGGGCCTTGGAGGGAGGCCCCAGCTGCCTGCCCGGGAGGCTGGGCCTCTGAGACCACCCTGTCCACCTCCTGGGTCTATGTGCCAAGGCATCCAACTGACAGATGGATATCCCAGTAGGCATTAGGGAGGGGAGGGCACAGAGAATACAAAACAAGCAAACCGTAATCTCAGCCCCCTTGGGACAGCCATTCTAACGCAGGAGAAAAGGCACACAGGCAGGAAAGTAAAGGGGGTCAAGGCAGGGCAGACCCTGTCTGCAAAAGACGGCTGCGTCTCTACCTCCCACCTGCAGTCTGCAGAGACCTTGATATCCCCTGCTGAGACACAGGGTCTAGCTCAGCACCCCTGAACCTGGGCTGGCCTGAGATAGCCTTGACCAATGGCGCTGGTAGAAGCAAAGCTGTTTCTGTCCTGGGCACAGGTCCCAGCCAGACTGGCTGCTCCAGTTACTTTTGAGAAAAGCAACTTTCTCAACACCTGGGGCTGTGGTCCCACTGAGACAGAGAGATCAGGGCTGTGGCACTGGCTTGGGAGTGAAGGAGCCCAGGCTGAGCAGAGGTGAACCACCCCGCTGAGCCCTTCCCAGTGCCTGACCCAAGAAATCTGAGCAAAAGAAGGCTGCACTGAGCTCCTGGGGGCTGGGACTTGGTCAGGCAGCGCAGATCACGGACTCATGCCAAACCCAAGTCTTCAAGTAAGAAGGAGCGGGTGGGGAGCCCAGGCTCCCTCCACACTCACTTTCCCCATCCACCACAGGGGGCTGAGATCTGGCTCTAAGAATTCACTGGCAAATTGGAGGGCTCCTGCTGGGCACAGTGGCTCACGCCTGTAATCCCAGCACTTTGGGAGGCTGAGGCAGGCGGGTCACAAGGTCAGGAGATCGAGACCATCCTGGCAAATACAGTGAAACCTGTCTCTACTAAACAAACAAACAAACAAACAAAAACATTTAGCTGGTTATGGTGGCAGGCACCTGTAGTCCCAGCTACTCGGGAGGCTGAAGCAGGAGAATTGCTTGAACCCGGGATGTGGAGGTTGCAGTGAGTTGAGACTGTACTGTTGCACTCCAGCCTGGGTGACAGAGCAAGACTCTGTCAGAAAGAGAGAAAGGGAGAAAGGAAGAAAGAGAAGAACTGGAAGGGAGGGAGGGAGGGACAGAGGATGGGTAAGAAGAAAGGGAGGGAGGGACGGAGGGAGGGTGGGTAGGAAGGAAGGATTGGAGCACTCCTGGCGGTGAGTTGAGCAGAGGGGCTCTGTGTGGTATGAGGGCCAGGGGAGGTTGGCAGCACCAGTTCCACAGGGCAGGAGGAGCTGAACTTTTTTATTTTTTGAGACAGCATCTCACTCTTTCACCAGGTTCCAGGCTGGAGTGCAGTGGCGCAATCTCAGCTCACTGTACTCCGCCTCCTGGCTTCAAGCAATTCCCCTGCCTCAGCCTCCCGAGTAGCTGGGACTACATGTGTGTGCCACCATGGCCAGCTAATTTTTGTATTTTAGTAGAGATGGGGTTTCACTATGTTGGCCAGGATGGTCTTGATCTCTTGATCTCATGTTCCCCCTGCCCTGGCCTCCCAAAGTGTTGGGATTATAGGCGTGAGCCACCACGCCTAGCCAGAGCTGGATTTTTAGCTGAGTTTGCCTCCTGAGCAGCCAGCCCCTCCCCAGCTGGGTGATTTGCAGAATGTCCTTAACCTCTGAGCCTTGATTTACCTTTCTGACAAATGGGGCCATTGATAGCTGCTAACAGGACCGTCATGCGAGTGAGATGTGGTGGTGTTTGTGAACACGCTGGGCATACGGAGGAGCTGGTGTGAAAACCCCCTTCCTGACAGGAGCTGAACCCAGGTGGGGCTGGATCCTCACACTCTGTTTCCAATGCTCACAAAACACTGGATCTTTCCCAGCCTCTGTTTTCTCTCTTCTGAAAACTGAGAATACTGATTATCACCCTGTGGGTTCCCAGAGCGGGGACGTGAGAAAACGCACATGCTCCGTGCTGCCGGGGCTGTGAAGTGGTCTGCAAAGCCGTCGGTGGGATTTGTGGGGACAGAATGAAAGATGGGGGTGGTGAACAAAGCCCAGGAGCTGCCCCCAAACCAGGGCACCCTGAGCACTGGGGCAGTGGCTTTCTGGGAGGGAAGGTGGCCGGGACCCTGAGTGAGGAGGACTGAGTGCCTGTTGGCAGCTGGCTTCCGCTGGCCCAGCGAGCTCTGCAAACCCTCCGTGTCTCGGACCCTATCAAGAATCTCTCTAATAATACAGCAAACATTAATTACAGCTGAAAGGCTGAAGAATGGGGTTGGTCTGAAAGAGGCTGCCCGTGGTTAGTCAGTGAGCCTCTGGGAAGGGAGTGGGCAGTGGCTGGGCTCCCTCCACGGGGCTAGTGTGGTGGGAGGGGTTGAGGAGCAGAGGCCACTCCCGGGTCCTGGGGGAGACCTCCTGCTCTCACCTGTCCTCACAACCTAGAGCAGGAGAGGCAGAAAGAGAGGTCCCTGGGCGGAGCAGGAAGGCCTGGGACTCCAGTCCAGCCCAGCCTCTCAATGGCTCTGGACGGAATACGGCCCCTACAAAGGGCGGTGCTTGGACCTCTCGGCCTCTCTCAAACCCCTCCCCTGCACACAGGGTGGAGAGAAGGCCCATTCCCTGGGCGTTCACAAGTCCAACAGGCTGGAAATAAGGACTAGTGGAGGTGAGGCACAGCGGCTCACACCTATAATCCGAGGGCTTTGGGAAGGCAAGGTGGGAGGACTGCTTGAATCCAGGAGTTCAAGACCAGCCCCGGCAGCAAAGCAAGACCCCATCTCTGCAAAAAATAAATCCACTGGGCATGGTGACACATGCCTGTAGTCTCAGCTGCTCAGGAGGCTGAGGCGGGAGGATTCCTTGGGCCCAGGAGGCGGAAGCTGCAGTGAGCCATGATCGCACCACTGCACACCACCCTGGGTGACCAAAAAGACTACTGGAAAAGGCCAAAGCTTCCAGGCAGACAGATTCTGGGAGGGGAGTGGAGGCCTCAAGTTGAATGAGGAAACGAAAGGAAGCCCCTTGAGTGGGGCTGGGGAACAGCCTGGGGCCACTCCTCCGGGGCAGCCCAGGACTGACCATAGGGTCATCCCACTACTTAAAGTTCCAAGACTTAGCTCCCCTCCCTGCTCCTATGGAAGAGAGAAAAGGGGGGATTCCGCCCTAGTTTCCTAGCCCCTGGAAAAATCTAAGCTTCAGGAGATAACCCCACCAGGATAAAAGCCTCAGGACACACCCCCTCCAGAATAGAAGACTTTGTCTCATCATTTCTAGCTACCCCAGGGAGAAGAGCAAGGCTGCATGGTGGAGAGGCCTGGCTAAAGCTCGGGGATTCACACCTGCCATCTCCACCCTCTTCCCATTCCCATTCATCCTTCATTCCTGCAATCATTCATTCACTCAGTATTTATTGAGTGCTTGGGGGTGGGGAACCAGGATGGATGGAACAGGGTTGCTGTCTGCATAGATCACAGAGGCTCTGAAGAGACCAACAGTGATGGAATCCTACAGCCCAACCCCATGCTAGACAGCAATCTTGTGGCTTGTTGCTGTGTGCCCCTGGGCAAGTGACCCATCCACTCTGGGGTTCAATCTTTTCATCTGTAAAATGACTCTGGGAGGACTAAATACAAGGACCCATGGGAAGAACCCAGCCTGGCTCCTGTCTCAGCAGACATGGGTCCCCCGTGGAAGAACCTGGGGTATGCAGGGGAGAGTTCTGGCGGAGAGGGTATCCCAGCCTTTGGGCCCTACTAACAGCTGAGCTCATGTCCCACCTGAGGCTGGAATGATGACCCATCCCCTCTTCTTGGGGTGACACCCTCACCCTGCCTCTGGCTGTCACCTCCTATCTACCCACCTGCCTGTACCCAGGTGAGCAGGCGAGAGGGAAGGGACTCGGGGACCTTCCCTGGACAGAGCCTAGGCTGGAAGTGAGTGGCTGGCTAGCTCTCCCTGGAGGCCTGGGTCCCCTCTGCAGCTGCCACTTCACCCCAGGGGATCCAGGGACCCTGGAGAGCATGGGCAGGCAGGCCCAAGGCCTCGGGGAAGCTGGGCCAGCTGGGCCCTGGGGAGGGACTTGGCGCGGTGTCGGGTTGTGCGTGCCGCCAGCGTATGTCTGAGCGGGCACATTCGGCGGGGTCCATATGCTGACTGCTATAAATAGATCTTCTCATTTAGGCTTCAAAGGGCCAAGGTGAGGAAGAAGAGACAGTTTGGAGAGGCCCTGTGCAGGCAGGGCTGCGGCTCTCGGCCTGGGTGCCCAGTGACCCCGTCCCCATCCCAGCACAGTGGCCAGGACAGAGCTTGGGTGCGGTGGCCACGGCACAAGGAGGGGTCAGGCCCGTGGAGGGTGAGGACCTGGGAGTCCTGCATTCTCCAGCCGGAGACCTGCTAGGACCTGGGAGAGAACAGTGTGTGTGTGTCTGTGTGTGATTTTGTATGAGCGTGTATAGTGTGTGATTGCGTGGGAGTGTGTATTTGTGTGTGTGATTTTTGTGCGTGTGTATTGATTTTTGTGCATATTATGTGATTTTTGTGCATGTGTATTGTGTGTGTGATTGGGAGTGTGTATTTGTGTGTGATTTTTGTGCGAGTGTGTATCCATGTGTGTGTGATTTTTGTGTATGTATTTGTATGTGAGTGTAATTTCTGTGCAAGGGTGTATTTCCCTGAGTGTCAGTGTGATTTCCGTGAGGGAGTGTATTGTGTGTTTTTTGGGCAAGTGTGTATTGTGTGTATGATTTTTGTGTATTTGTGAGCGATTTTTGTGCAAGTATTTGTGTGATTTTTGTGTGTGTGTATGTGTGTGATTTCTGTGTGGATTGTGTGTGATTGTGTGGAATTGTGTGTGCGGTTTTCGTGGGAGTGTATTTGTGTGTGTGATTTTTGTGCAAGTGTGTATTGAGTTTTGTATGTGTGTATTTCTGTGTGTGCATTTTATGTGTGATTTTTGTGCGAGTGTGAATTGTGTGTGTCTGAGTGTGACTTTTGTGTGAACGTGTACTGTGTGTGTGCATGAGTGTGTGCGCATGTATGGGTGTGTTCTCAGCCTCTGACCCTCCAGTCACGGGTCTACCCTGGCCCCTCCCCGCCCTTTCCCGACACGCACACACAGACACGCACACATGTGTTGCACACACAAGCCTCTCACCGCTGCTTCATTGCAGGCAAGCGTCCAACAGCTGGGGCAGCCAGAGGACACTCCATTTTCGGTGAAGCTGACACCGCTGGAAAGCACCCAGCTGGGGCGCGAGCGTGCCCTTTCAGGAGTGACTTCGTCAATGAGACCGCAGCCTGGCCCGGGAGGGAGGCCTGCATTCTGCTCACGCCACGCTCCCCCGTGCCTGCCACCCTCCCTCTGTCTAGCTGCACCGACCTGCAGACACACGCCTGTCACTGGCCTCGCCGAGCCCCGTCCCGTCCCACCATCTCTTTTTCTCCTCCTCACGCACCAAGGCCCCCACCAGCTGCCAGGAGCCCCTGCGGGCCACAGCTGTGGGCGGATTCTGTCCGGGCAGCCTCCCTCTGGGAGTCATTAGCCTATTCCCTGGGTTCCTTCTTCCCTAAACACAGTGCCAGGCCCCTGCTGCCGGCCAAACTGCCTGCACCCACTCGGTTTTGGGGTGTCAAGGTCACTTGCTTCCACTCCCTAATCCCGGCCTCTGCCCTACTTCTGGGAGACCCCTCTGATCCTCAGCCCAGCCTTACTCAGGGACAGAACTGCCCTCTGGGGTACAGGGCTGGGCCCTCTAGGGTGCAGGGTGAGGTCCTCTGGGGTGCAGGGCTGGGATGTGACACCTTGTTCTGCCTCCTGAGCTGCGCCCCTCCCCACAGGGGCCTCGCCTGGCATGGTGGGGAGGGGGCTGGCACCTGTTGGGGCAGGCGCAGTGTCCACTGTGAGGTAAGGAGACGAAGGTGACGATGCCCTCGGAACTTGGTAAAGAGGCTGATGTAGACCAAAAGGGGTGCGGGAGGGGCCGGAGGGGAGGTGGGTGTGAGGCACAGGTGACCCTGATCTGGAGGAAGGAGCAGTGGTGGCTGTGAACCTGCGGGTCCACCAAGAAGAATCAAGTGAGACACACCCGGCCCCTGTGACAGGCCCTGGGGAAGTCATGTTCATGGGAGCCTGGCCTCCGGGAAGGCTGTGCTCTGTGATCACTTATGCTTGAGTCCCTCAAAGGGCCGGGGTTCCCCAAAGGGAGTCCGTTTGGGGGTCCCGAGCTCTGTCTTCACCCAGTTCTGCCTGTGAACAGCAGTTTGGATGAAATTTGAGAGTTTGCAGGAGGGCCAGGACCAAGACCCAAGCCTTCCCTCCTAAGGGTCAAATTCATCTCCACAAGTCACACCGGGCAAAACTCACACCCATGAAGCCAGCTAGCAAGGAGGCAGGGCCACATATCACCTCAGGGAACAGAAAGACCAAGAGCAAATTCCAGCATAAACGAGACCACCGGAGAAGGCAACACGGGCTGACTTAATAGAGGTATGTTAGGTAGAATAGAGGAGGTGATCTGGTTCTGTCCAGCACTGCTTAGCCATGACAAAGGGTTTGGTTCCAGACCTCTAGGGAGATCATAAAAGCTCATGCAGGCTGTGCACATGCACTTTGAGAGGCCAAGGAGGGCAGATCACCTGAGGTCTGGAGTTCAAGACCAGCCTGGCCAACATGGCGAAAACACGTCTCTACTAAAATTATAAAAATTAGCCAGGCGTGGTGGCGGGTGCCTGTGATCCCAGCTGCCTCGGGAGGCTGAGGCAGGAGAATCACTTGAATCTGGGAGGTGGAGGTTGCAATGAGCCGAGATTGCACCACTGCACTCCAGCCAGGACGATAAGAGCAAAACTCCGTCTCTAAAAAAACAAGCTCACGCTGACACCCCAAGCACCAGACACTATACTAGAAACTCTGCATATGTTAACATGTTGGATACTTATGGTAACACTTTGTCATCGGTGCTGTTATTTCCATTTTACAGATGAGGCACAGACATGTTAATGAACTCGCCTGAGTTCCCATGGCAACTACGTGGTGGGTCCGGGGCTCAAGCCAAGGCAGCCTGGCCCCAGAGCCCCTGCAACTAACCACATCCCATGTGGCTAACGGGTCCCCAGGTGAATAAGGGACCCCAATGGGAGGGGACACAACATCAGT
Organism: Saimiri boliviensis; assembly: GCF_048565385.1. NCBI lineage: Eukaryota > Metazoa > Chordata > Mammalia > Primates > Cebidae > Saimiri > Saimiri boliviensis. The sequence continues at coordinate 151,759,923 of NC_133449.1, read as the reverse complement.
TCATCCAAGAAAAGTGTGAGAAGACAGGGGTCTGGCTGAGGGAAGGGGCATCAGGTGCACTGTGGCTTACAGAGCTGCCTACGCCAGGAAGCTCCCCCACCAGGGCAGGCCCTGCACGTGGCCTCCGCTCATTCTCGCAGAGACTTCTCCACGCCTGACAATGAGAGTGGGACCCAGTATGCAGCGTGAGAAACAACGAGGCAGCCTCTGTTCAAGGCAAAGGTGCTCTCGGCCCAACAGCACATGCCCCAGGCGTGGGCATAGCCCTGGAGAAGCTGGGGGAGCCGCCCAAAGATGTTCATAACGCCATTGTTTATAATGGTGACAGGATGGACACCAGATGTCCACGAGAGAGTGGACTAGAACCTTGTGAGTCATGGGCCTGGTGGAGTACTATGCAGTAGTGAAAAAGGAACCACAAAGCCATGTGCACAGAGTGGATCCCACTCACAAATACGCTTCCCAGTCAATAAGCAAGCTGTCCAAGACACCTGCTGGATCACACCCCATATCTAAAGCTTCAGAGCTTGCCAAAGCATATTACATAGGCCTTCATACAAATATGGTCAAAGAGTAAAAAGTGTGTCACCATAAGGTTGTAGAGATCTGTCGCACAACGCTTCTGTGAATACACTGAACACCACTGAACTGAACTGCAGGCTAAAAATTCATAAGGTGGTGAACTTTATGTATATTTGACTACCAAGAAAACAAAAGTTTTTGAGATAAGAGGTTCACTCCTGTCTCCCAGGCTGGAGTGCAGGGGCATGATCTTGGCTCACTGCAACCTCCAACACCCAGGTTCAAGCAATCCTCCTGCCTCAGCCTCCTGAGTAGCTGGGATCACAGGCGCCCACCACCATACCTGGCTAATTTTGCATTTTTAGTAGAAATGGGGTTTCACCATGTTGGTCAGACTGGTCTTGAACTCCTGACCTCATGTGATCTGCCCACCTTGGCCTCCCAAAGTGCTGGGATTACAGGCGTGAGGCACCATGCCCACCCAAAATATTTTTTAAAAGCAAAGAGGGATATAGGATCTAAAAGGGGAAGCTTTCAGTGCACCAGGATTAAGCTGGGAAGGAAGTGGGCATTTAGGTATTTATTGTATTATTCCTTATATCATTGATTGTATTAAATATTTTATAACTAGTGAAATATTTATAAGGGATTTCTTAAATATTTGAGACATCTTAAATATTTTATAATCAATTTTAAAATGTTTTGGAAAGCAATGGGCTGCCATGTAAGACTGAGCTCCCCGTCAGTGGAGGTATACAAGGAAAGGCAGGACACAAGAGATGGCACCTAAGTAATGGGGTGGGAAGCAAACTAAAAAAGTGACTCCTGGCCCAGCACAGTGGCTCACACCTGTAATCCCAGCACTTTGGGAAGCCAAGGCAGGTGGACCATTTGAGGTCAGGAGTTCGAGGCTAGCCTGGTTAACATGGTGAAACTCCGTCTCTACTAAAAACACAAAACTTAGCTGGGTGTGGTGGCACCTGTAATCCCAGCTACTTGGGAGGCTGAGGCAAGAGAATCGCTTGAACCCAGGAGGTGGAGGTTGAGGTGAGTCAAGATTGCGCCACTGCACTCCAGCCTGGGTGACAGAGAGACTCCATTTCAAAAAAAAAAAAAAAAAAAAAAAAAAAAGGTTGGGTGTCACTTGGGGAAGCCGAGGTGGGCAGATCACCTGAGGTCAGGAGTTTGAGACCAGCCTGACCAACATGGAGAAGCCCTGTCCCTATTAAAAATACAAACTCCTAGCTACTTCAAAGGCTGAGGCAGAAGAATCGCTTGAACCTGGGAGGCGGAGGTCGCGGTGAGCTGAGCATACACTGCTGAACTCGAGCCTGGGCAACAAGAGCGAAACTCTGTCTCAAAAAAAAAAAAAAAAAGAAAAGAAAAAAAGAAAGAAAAGGGGCTCACAAATTGGGATAGCTCAGAATCACTCATGAGTTTTAAAAAAAGAGGTTTCCAAGACATAACTCTGGGGTCCTGATTTGGTAAGTCGAGGCAGGGCCAAGCACCTGTATTTGCTCGTGTGCCCCCTCCTCCAGCTGGAACAGTTTTCTGGTCTAAGCATTGTTTCTCCAGTCCCAAGGACCAGGCCTGGGCCAGCTGAACCCCTGACCAGCTCAGCCATTCTCAGGCCTGGGGCAAAAGTCTGTCCACTTCACACCTGCTGCAGTAAAGGAGGGGGTGTACCCACCCGACAACGCTCCTGGAGCTGTAAGTGGTGAGTCACATGCAAACTCAGATGGAATCACCGAAGACCAGAGAGGGAAAGGGAGTGCCCCAGAATCACAGTGGACAGAGGCGGACTTGAGCTTGGGCCTTCTCATTCCCTTCTAGGATCTGCCTGTGTCACGGGCAGAGGAACTGACGGGCTTCACAAACTCCGGAACAACAGATGGTGACCCCTGGTTTCGGGGCAGTCTCGCTCTCAGACACCCTCTTCGACCCTGACGGGCCTGGCTTCCCCTGGGCACCGAGGAAACACCTGACGGGCTGAGCTTGCTGGGCTTGGCAGGTGCATAACTCAATACTTTGCAGATGGCACCCATGAGAAACTGAACCTTCATCTGACAGGCCGATGGCTTTAAGGCCCCAGCTGTTCTTCATCCAGCCGACAAGGAGTTTAAAGCACCTACTACGTGCGAGGCACCACGCTAGGACATCGCACAGGGCAGATGTGCTGCGCTGTCCAGCAGGCTTGCTGTCTTGTGTGTGCCTTCCAGCGGGCCTGGAGTCACATCAAGAGAACCTCCCAGCTTTGGCCTCTGCCCCCTGAGAGCTTGCACTCACACACGCAGGCCCTGAGAGGGAAAGGGAGCTTCCCTGAGTCACACAGTGAGGGCGCGGCAGAGCCAGGACAAGGGCCTGGTTCTCCTGATCCTCTCCAAGGTGACACCCCCGTACCTCCCTGAAAACATCAGGCCTGGTTGGGCAGCCAGAAGGAGGGTGAGTGAGTGATCAGCCATCTAACTGCCTCCTCCAGCTCTCTCTCTCACCCCGTACAAGTTGCTAAACCTCTCTGTGCCTCTCAGCCACCTCACAGGGATGAGAGAATTCATTATAGTCATGCCAGACAGCTTTTATCCAATGTTTAATTTTGCAAGTGCTGGCACGTTTATTTAAACATGTTATTAAACACATAGAAGCACTATGAAGTGGAGAGTCCTCTGATCATTCTCATTTTCCAGAAGAGGAAACTGAGGCACAGAGAGACAGCAAGGAACATGGTGGTAAGGGACACAGCTGGGACCCGGACCCAGGCAGGATGGGCGTGGGGCTGCCTCTGTACCAGAGGCCACACAGTCATCAGAGCGTGCAAGGTCTGAGTTTGAGTTCATGGTCAGTATTTAGTAGTTGCTACCTCAGACAATAACACAGTGATGTTCTACGTTACATAATGAAAGTAGGGGCGTACTCTGTGGAAGAGAGATCTAAGTACTAGGTGGGGGAGTGAGGCTGGGGGAGGACTCGGAGAGGTGGTCTCCAGGGCCCGAGAGATGCTGGAATAGGAAGGCGCTTTGAAGAGCTCAGAAAGGCATCACAACCTGCTAAGGTTCTTGGCACACAAGCTGGCGCAAAGAGCCATCTGGTCTACCACCTGCCTGGTGAGATGGGGCCGGGTTATTGAAGGTGGCTTTCCATTCATTCATGCCACAAACCTGCATGCCGGTTTCCTGGCTCATGGCCTCGGTGTTCTCTGCTGTGCCTGGGTGGAGGCTGGGGTGTGGGGGGTGCCATTCCTGAGGCTTGCTGGGGCATGGCTGGCTGCCCCTTTCCAGCGGCTGTATGGGCCTCCCAGTGGGCATGAGCCAGCAGGCCTCTGGGAAACTCAAGTGCAGGCAGAGGAAGCCTGGGGCCCACGGTGGAGACTTCCAACCCCCCGCCCCAGCTTCGTCTTCCCACAGGAGTAAGGGCAGAGGCCCTGGACTCCACCCAGGCTGGGCCTGAGTGTAAGGATACTGGCTTCCTTGGGGCAGGGAAAATGGGCAGAGGGTGGAGTTTAAAAGGAGAGGTGTCTGGCTGGGACACCTCCAGGCAGCATCAGGCTCACGAGGGACACTGTGCCAGGATGCTGTCAGCTGAGTCTTATTTCTGGGCTGACAAAGGGAAGCCCAGGACATGGAGTGCGGGTGGCTGGGGCTGGGGTTTGCAGAGGTGATGTGGCCTCGTAGCCATTTGCTCCTGGCCTGATCGCAGTGCTTCGAGCCCCGCCATTTGGGGAGATTCCTCTGGGCCCTGTTGTGTCTTTGGTTTTCAAGAAGGTGCCAGAGTTCTGCCAACAGATCTGGAAAGGGCGGCGTCCTCACAGAAGCAGAGTCTGTGGACCCATCCAAACTCGGCTTCTCCTCCTGTTGGCTGAGGGCGGGACAGCACTGCGTGGCTGGGAGGCTTGGGGAACAATGGGGCCATCTCTAAGACACAGGAGTCTCCAGGGGTGGGTGTGTCCAGAAGGCCCTGGCTGCAGAAGCGGGAATTATAGGGTGCTGCCTAGCCTAGGGCCGGTCCTGTTGGTGGGTGGGCCTCTGTTGGTAACCCCGGGGGTGGAGATGGAAGCACTCATTCAACCCCAGACCTTACGCAGGCGGTCAGGACCCTGGACAGCTCTGGGCTGGTTCCCAGACTCTCTGACGGGGGCGGGGGGGGAGGGACGGGGAGGTACGTGGTGGGGCAGGGGGCAGGAAAAAAAAAAGAGGGGCGGGGAAGCTGCCAGCATCTTGTGCATCCCATCCTGAGAAGCCCTGAAGTGCAGCTCAGAGGAGGTGAGATTCTCAGGAAGAGAAATGAGGGCAGAGGTCTAAGACCCTTCGGCCCGGGGGTGGATGCCAGAGGTCAGAGCTGAGGTCCATAAGCCAATCAACGGGCGAGAGGAAATCTGAACCGATATGACCGGGGGGTAGGGAACCTTTCTGGAGTCCTAGGGTGGCTCCATCATTAACTCTAGTATGACCCAGAACCTCAGCTTCCCCAGCCAGAACACAGATGGAGTGGTCTCCGGGTGAGGTGACTGCACACACATCCTGGTCCGCCCTACTGTCCCCATGTCACTACAAACACCGCCTCTTTGTACTCTCAGAAGTGCTCTGGTGTGGACACAAAATCACACGGCCACTGTCTCTCTGGGCACCCTTTCCATTCAAAGCGTGCTAATGACCTCCTCCTGTTTCAACTTTTTAGCAAGGAAGGCTTTCGGCCAGGACGAAGGAGAGGCCCTATGGATGGGTCCGTCATCCCCAGCGCTACTTCCCATTCTCCAGCCAGGCCCGCTGAGGGCAGCCCACTCTCCCTGCTTCCCACAAGGCACTGTGGGATGTCTAGACGATGAGTGGCCAAGACCTCTCGCTGATCCCTATCCTCCTCTTCCTCCTTACTAATTAAACTGCTAATTTGAGCTGGACTCGCCTAAATAGTACATTTCCAGCTGCCCTTACAGTTAGGACCACATTCTAGTCAGGGGAACGTGAGTGGAGTCGAAGTGTTCCATGGTGAACCACTCCTTATAAGGAATGGGCATGCATGCTCCTTGCCAGCTGGGATGCAGATGTGATGGTGGGAGCAGGAGCAGCCACTTTGGTCCCAGAAATGAAACTACAGGTGATGGTGACAGAGCCATCCTACCAGCCCTGGACCACTGAATTCTTGCTGTTTGTGAAAGATAAATGAACTTCTACCTTATTTAAACTGCCATTCTTCAACTGCTTGTCCTCCCTAATACAGATGAGAGGCTTCTCACTCAGAGGAGCAGACTACACTCAGGGGAGGGAGGAGCCTGGCACAATCTGGAGGTACTCTGGGCAGATGGGGAAGGGAGGAGGAGCAGGAATACAACTTCCTCCTCCCCTGCAATCTGCCCCTGACATGCCCAATTTTCTTTTTCCCACCCTGGCACCACAACCCCACCCCAGCCATCCCCACACTCTGCACATGCCACACGCGGTGGGGACACCATGTTTCTGCCATCTCTCACACCTGAGAGCCGCTGTGGCCTAAGTTCCACACGCCCTTCCTTCCTAGAAGGCCACTCTGACTGTCCGATTCTCTGAGTCCTGCATGCGTGCGTTGTTCCTCTCTGGGAGTGTCAGGACCACGGTGAACCACACCGCCAGCCAGCCCTGCACTTCCAAAGGCACAGCTCGGGCTCCAGCTACCCCGCACCCTCCTCTGAGTGGAGCACACAGTAGGACCGCAGCATGTGCTTACAGACAGGGCACACCGCCTGCCTCCACCTGCCCCTTCCTGGGTGTCCCAGAGTCTCAGTGTGTCAGCTGAGCGAGTCTGGAACTGCAGTCCACTCAGGTGCTCATGGCATTTCGGGGCCATGATGCAAGCAGCCAGGCCAGGATGCTCCAATGTCCGGAGCAGCGTAAGCCACGGCAAGCAGAGAGCGCCACGGGCTGCTCCAGGTGCCTGTGATCTCCACGCAGAGAGCAGCAAGGCTCTGATACTGGAGCGTAGGTGGCTCTCCCGCACTCCGGCTCTGGGCAGATGCGTGGCCCCTGTCTGCCTCTATTTCCTGAGTGCAGCAGCACCATGGATGCCCATCGCTCAGGGCTGAGGTGTTATGGAGAGGCTGCATCTAGAAGGTGCTCAGTAAACACGTCCTTCTCCTCCCATGCCTTCCCCCACTCCTCCCTCCTGCACGCTCTGGCAGAGAAGCAGCTCCTTGAGCTCTGGGCCACGTCTCACCAGATCAAATCACTGCTATGAAACCGCAAAGGCCCTGTCTGCTCATTCCCCTCTGGCTCCCATGCCCCATGCCGGCTGCCTGTACCCCAGCCCCCGCAGATCCAACTCTCCTTCCTGCCCCTCCCCCTCCATGGCTGCCGTCAAGCCAGGCCTTGGCGCCGGCCTCCTCCCCAGGCCCTCCAGTTCCCCCGTACGCTCTCTGACCCACTTTGGCTGCTGGCTTCACAGTTTCCCCGGGTGGGGCTGGGGGAGCACGGCTGCAGCCCTGGCTGTGAGTCACTGGGGCTGCGTCTGCAGGGGGAGGGGATGGCTCCAACAGGCATGCAGCCCCCAGGGCCCATCCCTCAACATGTATGCACAGTGGTGCCTACGCCTGTGTGTGCAGAATGTGGGCATCCTTGCACATGCGGGGGTCCTGGGGATCACACATGTGCAGGCACGCAGCTGGGCCAGCCTGGGGCATGCAAACACGCATGCACAGACAGACACACTCTCACATCCAGCAGCAGCAAGGAAGGCAGCTGAGGCTCTGGAGGGAGGATGGGGGAGAAAGACTTGGTGGCAACTGCCCAGAGGGCTCGCCAGGCACATGTCAGGGTCCCAAGATGGCTTCTGATCTTACCCAGGCCATCATCTCACTAGATGCTTCGTGAGCCCCTGGGGTCTGGGCCTCCACGGCACACAGCATGATGACCCTGGAGGGAAACCTGGAGGTAGCTCAAGCCAAGGCTGGATTGCAGGGTACGTAGGACCTCTGGGTAGGCAGGACCTCGGGGTGGGCAGGGGACTGGAACAGGGGCAGCTGAGAGGGCTCCTGGCTTCCCATTCACTTACTCAGAGACCCTCGCCCCCGACTCACTGAGGAGGAGCACAGAGAGCTTACAGGACTTGCCTCTGTGCGCACAACTGGGGAGCAATGGCGCCCACAGTTAAACCTGGGCCTGGGAAAGTTCCCTCCCGCGAGGATCCAAAGAGCGGGTCAGAGACCAGGGATCAGAGGCCAGAGTTCAAAGGCAGGTGGAGAGGCAGCATTCAGGAGCTCTGGCCAGGGGGAGGAGGGATCTCTGGGACCTGCCAGTGGGAGAGGCCAGAGGCTGGGGGCCGGGCATCTGCAGCCACACCCTCTGTCTGCTAATTAAGTTACGGGAATATCAGGATATAAATTACAGGAGGAAATTAAAAGACAAATGGAGACCTAGGAGCACAAGCCTGATCCCTGCAGCCTGGCCTGCCTCTAAGGGGAGGTGGATTGCTGGGGGGGAAAGGGCAGGAGACCCAGGTGCTGGGGAGGGGAACGGATTAGCTCTCTTCTCATCCAGGGCGGCCCACGGGGTGACTCGGTCCAGGCTGGGCTTGGGCAGTCCCGGGTGTGTGTGGAGGGAGACAGGATGGAGGCAGGGGCCACCCTCGTGCTGGGCTCCTGTGAGGTGTAGGGTGGAAAAGGAAGAACTCTGGCTGACGGAAGGGACGCCTCTGCTGGATGCCCCAGAATGGGCTGTGGCTCATCTCATAAATGCCAGCATGCAACCCCGTGAATACCACCAGGACAAGGTCTATGGCCTGGCAACTAGCAGGCACCAACCAACTACTTGGCAAATGAATAAAACATGTAGTGAGCACCAACCCAGAGGCAGCAGTGACCACCATGGGCAAGAGATGGCTCAGGTGTTGGCTGCTACCTTCCTAATGACAAGGAACAGACTTAGCTGGTGCAGTCCCCTTCTCCTTCGCCTCTACCATACTTCCTGGTTTCCTGCCTGAGATGCAAATGCAATGGCCGGAGGTGCAGCAGCCATTCTGAGGCCATGAGGACAAACACCCAAAGAAGCAGAGCAGGAAGCTACAAGGAACCTGGGCCATTGACAACCCCCTCAGGCTGTGTACCAGCCCCACTGCCACCCTCTTTGCATGAGAAAAATGACCCCCAGGGGGGTTCAACCACACAGTGCTCAGGTTTATCCTGCGCAGCCAAATTCAGTCCCTAGCTGACACAGCATAAACTAATACTGAATCATTTTATTAGAAAGTTACTGTCACTTTAATACTCTTGATTACAACAAGAAGAAAGTCTCAGATCGGGGTGGTGACTCTGGTATATCTCTGCACACTTACTGCTCTTCCTTTTTAATAAAGCAATAGCCGGCCTTGGGCTCCGAGCCTCCCCCCTCCGGCTATCACATCCAACTAGAATTTAATAACATTGTTTTGTTTCCACTGAATTTACTTTTATGATTATGAATTCTATTTATGGCAAGAGAGGCTTGTTTTCCATTTGTAGCGGTGCTATAAAGCTTCTCTTTTAAATAAACGTATTTAAGTTTTTAAAAAGTGAATGGATTTAGAGGAAGGCGGTAGTCTTGAAGTTGGAGAGGGTGGGGGGGGCAAACAGATGGCTCTGCTGGGGATGCTGCCCAGTCCTGCACTGCAGCTCTGAGGGACAGTCTGTCCCGGGCAGGAGGAGTGGGCAGGGCCAGGGTAGTTAAGCCTGGCCCCTCCGAATGCTAGGGGCTGAGTCTGCTGTGAGAGTTTGTTCAGCCCGGAGGCAGGGGATGGGTTTCCCTTGGAGCTGGGCAATCTCTAGAAGTTGCAGGCTCAGAAGAGCAGGCTGGTCAACTGGGCAATGAGCTGTGGGCAGTGATTTGAAGCTGTCCTGGTCACCGAGCCACTAACGCAATGTCCCAGGTTCCTTCCAGCCTGCCCGTGTGAGGCAAGACTTCAAATGCGGGGCTCCGGGAGCCGGCATGACCTTTTGCTGATTAGCTCAGGCTGTTTGCTCGGCAGCCGCCAGCTGATCTCTGGACGGCGGCTCAACACGCCAGCCACAGCTGCCTGTCACCCTCTGGCAGATAAATAACTGCTCCTGGAGAGGTGGGGGAGGGGAGTCCAGCGTGCAGCAGATCGAGGGGAGCTGCTGCATGCAAGGTGCATGGATTGGCGGGGTGGCCTTGGGTGAGTCACTGGGATGTCCGCTCTGCAGTTCAGCAGCACCTCTGCGGGCAAGAGCATCACCCCCACTCCCCAGGGTGGGAAACCAAGACCAACAGCGGGGAAGGGGCTTGCAGAGAGGGTCTGTGCTCACCTCCCTCAGCTCCCAGGCTCTGCTGTCTTGAACAGGCCGGCCCACATCTGGCCTCTGTCCCTGGTGCTGAAAGAGTCCCACCAAGGTCACCCAGGGTCCCAGGACACCAGAGAGCCCCTTTCTAGACTCTCAACCATTGCTTGGATAAAGGCAACTTCTAGGGACCAGGCTTCGAAAGTGGGAAGTGGAGGAACAGAGGGGCAGGGGCCTGGGAAGCTGGGAAACTTGAATTCACTGAGTGACAAAAGGACGTCCCTAGAAGGGATCTCGAGAACAATGAGTTCCGCCCCCAGGTTCCTGAGGAAGATTCAGTCGAGCAGCTGCCTCCACCATCAGACCGCCCAGGAGCCAGGCCCATCTGTCTTGCCACCTGCCTTCTGAGGTGGGGCCGGGCTGGGAAGCATCCCATCTACTCATTCAACAAACATTTATGCACTGTCTCCCACCTGCCGGGCTCTGAGGCTCGCCGCCGCGCAGAGCCAGCAGCCTGGGGCTGAGCACGCAAGAGAAGACGGAGATTTCACGCCTGGAGAGGACTCCAGAGGCTACGGGGCTGGGGCGATCCCACTCAGGCTACGCTGAGCCTGGAGGAGGCTGAACTTGGGCTGGGATGGAAGGACAGGTATCTCTGGGAGCAAGGAAAGACTAACACGGGTGGAGCATCCATGTTCCAGAGATTGCCGAGTTCCCATTCCATGCTCAGGGCAATATCCAGCACTGCTGAATGAGCACCTACTTGATGCCAGGCTGTCTACATACCCCACTGAACACTTCCCTCCCAGGAAGGGCCTTATTGTCCTCATTTTATAGCAAAAGAGGGAGGTGAGAGGTAGAAAATGACTTCCAGCATTTCACACTCAAAACCCAGCAGGGCAGAGGTGGACTGACTTTTTAAAAGGAAAGAAAGGCTGGCCTTGGTGACTCACGCCTGTAATCCCAGCACTTTGGGAGGCCCAGGCAGGCGGATCACTTGAGGTCAGGAGTTTGAGATCAGCCTGGCCAACATTGCGAAAACTCGTCTCTACTGAAAATATAAAAATTAGCCAGGCCCAGCTACTTGGGAGGCTGAGGCAGGAGAACTGCTTAACAATTGGAAGCAGAGGTTGCAGTGAGGCAAGATCACGCCACTGCACTCCAGTCTGGGTGACAGGGCGAGACTCCATTTCAAAAAAAGAAAAGCAACAGATAAACTTGGGGGACAGGGTATTGCAGGCAAAGGGACTCCCACATGCAAAGACAGCAAGGGAAAGTCTGTGGCTACCGCCGGGCATATCGGGCAAAGCCCAGCCCAAGCCTCCCGATCACTGTCCCATCCCCAGAGGCTGTGCGATGGGCTGGGGTGGGCACAGCCTAGTCCGCCAGCCTCACCCTAACAGTATGCAGTCTGCCGCAGCCGTGGGCCTCTGTGGTGCTCTGCCTGCTGCCATGTGGGTCTCAGTCTAGAGGCCGTGGGGCTCTTGGCTCCTGGCATGGTCTGAGCTGCTGTCCCCTCCCCCAGACTTCCCTGTCTTCCCAAGAGCTCCCAGCCCAGGGAAGCCCCCATCAAGAGAGGGTCTGTGGGGACACAGTCACATTTCAGGTGGGGACAGTGTCGCCCACAGAGGGGCAGGGGCAGGCCACTGTCGCAGGGCTTTGCTCTGGTAGGGGATCAGCACAGATTGGTTGAATACATGGAGAACTAAAAACTGGAATTTCTGGTTCTGAGTGTTCTCTCTCTCTCTCTCTCTCTCTCTCTCTCTCTCTCTCTCTCTCTCTCTTTCTTTTTCTCCCTCTCTCGCTCTCACTCTCTCTTCAAGGTTTTTTTCTGTGTCTCTCTGAGCCTCTGCCTGTCTCCTCCTCTTTCTGGAACTCTCTATATTTTCTGGGTCTCTCTGTTCCTCTCCCTTCTCCTCCTCCCCCTCCCACCCTCCCTGCCCTCCCCTCCCCTTCTCTGGCCTCGGGATGTTCAGGACACAGGCTGAGTCGTGGTCCCACAGGCTGGCCTCAGTGGCACCTGCCCCCACCCACCCCCAGGCAGCAGACCCACCCCAGGTTCATTCCCACATTTCCCCTATCTAGGTCAAACGACCAGACCCACATGGAGCACAGTGTCTGCACACAGGGAGGACTTCACTCCACTCAGGAGGCGCAGCCGGACCCAGGCCTGTCACTGTGTAGCCCCCCAGGAGCCTGGTCCACAGATTCCCAGGGGCAGGGGGATCTTTTCTGAAATACAGAGATGGTATCAAGGTCAGCAGGGCTTGGAGGGACCCTGTTGAGAATGAGGAGAATAGCCCGTTGGGGAGGAGGAAGACCACAGATGGGGCCAGGCAGGGCTGGCATCTGAGGCCTTGCTGATCCTGGCTCAGGCGGGGCAGCCCACTGTGCCACAGGGAACGCGGGGCTGGGGCTCGGAACATCTAGGGCCTCGCCCCTGCAAGATTTTGTCTTGGGAGTGAGTCCCTTCCCTTCTCTGGGCTTCGAGTTTCTCATCTATACAACGAGAAAGGTGGGTTCATGAGGCCGAAGGTTCCTTCGAGCCCTAGCATTCTAGAAGCCCAAGGCAGCAGACCAGGACAGAGCTAACAGCAGCAGTGGAGCAGCCTGACCTGGGGACCCCACTGCCTGCCAGCCTTTGCGGGAAGGAAGGAGAAAGACATGGAGAAATGAACACTGGACTGTGAGTTAGAGGACACCTATTCCCCCAATCTGACTCTGAATCACTATGTGGTCCCCTGGGCCTCAGTTTCCCCACCTGTAACATGAGGCAGCTCCAGTGGATGAGACTTGAGGGCCTCCCAAATTGGAGATGCTACCAGGTGTTGGCAGGGCCAGTGCTGTGCATGGAACTCCTCCTTACCAAGTCCTGGTGAGGCTTTTGAATGATGCCATAGTGGTAGGGGTGAGGGGGCAGGGCAGAGCCCGGGAAACAAGGTCCTCTGGGATCCCTCCCCAGAGCCCAGTCCAACTTGTCTTCTTGAGAAGCCTCCCTCTAAAGTTGCAGAGAGGTCTGGGGAACCATCTGACCATCAGCAGAAAAAGGCATGCCTTGGGAGGTTCTAGATGGAGTCTCTGTCCCCCCATGTAATGAAAAAGAGAACCCAAAAATTCCAAGATGCCTTCCTCTTGTGGTCCACTGGAATTGGCAGAACATAAGCATTACAACCACTTTAAATAAACTCAATATATAGAATGCTTTCATACGAAAGACAATCTATTTATTGAGAAAACCCACAGCCTAAAATCCAGACTTTTCAGTGTACTGTGTCACTTAACAATAGTGCCTCCTTCTGGTCAAGTGAGATATTACAACCCAGCTCTATTAGGCCAAGAAACTACATAAGAGGACCTGCTAAGTTTGAAAACGACTGAGTCAGAGTCCCAGAACTGGGTAAAGTACAGTTGCCCAAATTCAAAGTATAGCTGCCCAAAAAGGGCATATCTGCTATTTCTGAAAAAAGCTGCAGAAAAAACACTTGTCCAGCTACCTTCCCACAGCAGGATGAAACTCAGAAAAGACACAGCACAACCAGATCACTAGAAGACCTGGCAAGCCATTAGGATGGAGACCTCCACCCCCAATCACCCAGGCCTTCAATTCAACAATTTGTATGTACTTTTCTAGACAGAGAACCTGTGTCAAATATACAGTATAAGTGAATATTAACCTATGTGACCTATGCCACGTTATTCATATAGTGGTTGTATACCCAAATGCTGGACCGTATCTGTTCACAAAAGTGGTGAAAGATAAAGCCTCCTTTAATCCTCCGAGCTGCTCCTGGCTTGTCAGGGAAGGATAATGGGTATACCCTGAGTATGGCCACCACCTACTTAGACCATTTCAGGGCAGCCCCAGGCTCCTCTTGTCCAATTCCGAGGCAGCCCCTGCAGCCTCTGTCCACTCTCTTCATCTCAGGGAGGCACTGTCGAACAAGAGTCAATCCTTGAGGAGCGTTTATTTCTGCAGGACACCTGGCTCTGCCTCCATCTCCTTCCAGGCACACCTACTCACAGGTCATTAAGAATTATCCCCGTCCCGCTTCCCCGCAACCCTCTGCAGACAGCATGACGAACAAGAGCATACCTTACTTGTATGTCAGGGCCCGCCAACAACCTGGTGCACCAGAGAAGAAGAGGCTGGAGGATTCCTCCCTGCCAGGCTCATGGACATGTTCACCTCATTCCAGCACACAGAAGGACAGCCTGGGTCCGGACAAACTGCAGGACAAATGGTCACCAAGGCAGCCGCACCTGCACAGAGATGGAGCAGAGGAGGGTGAGGAGGGAGGAGCACTGCCTCCTGCAGCCGTCTCAGCTGCTGGAAGACCCCATCTGCCGAAGTCACCAGCTGTTGGTCACATGTGCATTGGACTGCCGGTATGTCACACACCTCAAGAACCAATCTGAGAGGCTGGGGACTTCCTGAAACACAGAGCAAGCTGATACATGAACCATGTGCCAGCCGGGACAGAGGGGAGAGGAGCCAACAGCAGATGCAAGATGTGAGCTGAACTGCAGGAGTGAGGGAGTAGCCAGACCTGGGGTCACTGCAACCAATTCCAACTCCAGTCACCCAGCGGTGGCCTGGGTGTTTGGGGTGAAGGCCCACTGTGGTGCTGCAGCCCTGGAGGCTCTGGGGCCATTGAGTCTGTGGGACCCTTCCAGGCACATCACATCCAACATCCCTCCACGAGGTGAAGGCAGAAGGCTGGACTGATGAGGAAAAGACCCTGGGCGTGCTCACCGGAACTGCTGCATCCCCAGCAGGGCCCTCTCCCCAGCACCTTCCACCCCAGCTGCGAAGTGCTAGGCTAGGCCAAGCACTGAGAAGGAAACTAAGTCAGGAGGCAGAAGCCTCAGGCCAAACCCCAGCTCTGTGTCGGTCTGCTGAGCGAGAGACCTTGGGCTGGTCAGTGAACTATGCTGCCTACAGGTTAGGTCATCCGTCCAGCCACTGTATCAATCCAGGAAGCTCTGCACGCCCAGCACTGGTGCAGAGGACTCTCCAGGCATCATCTCATCTCACCAGCACGCCTGCTTCCTTCACCACAATGCAGCACCTTATCCCCATTTTACAGACAGGGAAACTGAGGCTGAGAAGGGAGGCTGTCCTGCCAGGGTTGCACAGCCGGGGTGTGGTGCAGAGCCCAGCTCCATGAAGGACGCCTTTGAACCTGGAGGGCAGGAGGGGAAGGGCTGTGGGGTGCAGGGACCAGAGCAGGTGGCATCTGCAGGACAAACGGGGTTCTGGGTGCAAAGGGCTTGGTGTGGAGGTTGCAGAGGCCGTGCTGGGCTCTGCCACACCTGTGCCCCTGGAGGCTGAGGGAGCCTCAGAAGACCCTGGTGGGGACCAGGAGGGGTCCCCTAGTCTGTCTGCCCATACCCTGCCCCGACAGCTCCAGGACCAGAGCAAGTGCTAGAAGGCAAGAAGGAACCTGTCGCTGGCAGAAGTGTGTGTGTGTGTGTGCGCGCGCGCGCACAGATGAGTGAGTGGCATGTAATTACCTAAAATTGTGGGTTAGAAGCGGATGTAAATAACCAAAAAGTACATGGGGAAGTGGGGGGATGCTCGTCACTTAGAGATAATTACTTAACCACTAATTGAAATAATAATGGTGTGTATTTGAATATGCTAATGAGGCTGAACCTGTGCTCAAAAAGGTAACTGAAATAAAATAGGAGGAGGATTCCAGGTCCACATCCTCTCTGCCCCAGGCCTTTGCCCTGTGGGTCCCCCTGCTCTCTACCCAGCCCATGCCCACTTCCTTTGCTTGGTCCTGCCCGAGGCCCCTCCAAGGGTACCCATCAGCCCTAGGGTTACCCCACTTCCTGTGCTGGGAGGGCAGATGCGGTGGTACAGGGCGTTTGTCCAGCAGCCTCTGGCGAAGCCCCAGGGGAGAGGCAGGAATGCATGCTTGTGGAGTGCCTACTGTATACCCGGCCCAGCTCTGCAAAGCGTTCCATGTTACAGACTAGGAGACAGGCGAGTGCGGCCAGCCGGCAGTCACGTGGAGGGGGTCGGGCCAGGACGCGGATTTCCAGCTACTCTTGGACCTTCCAGCAAAGCCATCCAAAGGAGGAACAGCCAGGCCTTGTGGAACCACCTTGTTCTTATGAGCAGAGGTCCAGAGCGGGAGCTTGTAAGGACACAGAGAGGGCTCTGCGTGTTCTCACACGTGTGTGCTGGGCACGGTGTGCAGGTCAGGGTACCTGCCCTGGGCTTTCACTCTCCCTTAGCATCACCAGCAGACTGTGTACACACACACACACATACGCACATATATATACGTACATGCATGTTGCACATGTGCACACATACACATGAACTCATACGTGCATTGCACATACAGAGGCACACACACTCATCACTCTCCACAAAGGCCCACTCAGCCACATCCAGGCCCAGGCATCCAATGCACCCCCTCTGACACAGCCTGAGCTTTAACCCAACACCCTCCCTGACGTCTGCCAATGCAAGGCGCCTGAGGGGCTGAACACAAGGCAGGATACAGGGGTCCACTCATCCACCCGACAGAAGCCAGCCAGGCCTGGAGGGGGGTCTCTCTGGGGCTGTGTGCTTTACAGGAGTGAAGGTGATTAGACGAATTCACGGAGGCCTTTGTATTGCTGCTAGAAATCCATGCTTCTGAGCAGCCAGCATCGATCAGGGATTTGTGGGGTCGCTGGTGATCTGAGACGCAGCAGCTGCTGGCCCAGGGGCTGCGCTGGGAAGGTGGGGTGTGGGGGGCACGCCCAGATCTGCGTGTCATGGAGATTCAGGGTGGTGTGGGTGGCAGCAGTGCACAGTGGGACTTGGAGGATGTGGAGCTGCTGGGTTTTGAGGAGGTGACGGCTCCCGCCCATGCATGTGGTCCGCGCTGGCCCCGAGGAGCCCAGAGGTAGGCTGTGCTGGCGGCTGAGCAGCATCGCCAAGGTCAAGGCTGCCATGACATTTACAAGCCCCTGAAATGCTGTGCCTCACTTTCCCCCACTGCAGAATGAGGACGATAGTGACCCTCCCTTTGTCAGGGTGTAGGCTCACAGCTCAATCTTGTCAGGAACCACAGGCCAGGGAGCCTCAGAAACCACTGGGCTGGAGGGGTCAGAGCTAGGAATCTGCCCTGGAAAATACACAGGCAGTTTTGTCTGTGATATTCAGGGCTTCGTCAGCCCGCCCTGAAGACTATCCCAGGACACCAAGGCTCTCCTTTACACAACTGTGCAGGATGTTGTGCACAGGAAACTGAGGCCCAAAGCCATCCACTGAATTGCCATGAGGCAGAAAAGGCAGGGGCCCAGACAGACAGCAGTCCTCAGAGGCTAGGGTAAACTGAGGCTCCGAGGGGCCGATCACACAGGTGCACGGTGAGGCTGTGAGGCCTCCCTTCTCAGGTGTCCACTGTGTGCCAGCGGGAAGGGGTGCCCAGCGGTGCCCTCAGGCAGGCGGTGGCAGCTGCCCCCCACGCCCCGCCTTCCCAGTGCAGCCCCTGGGCCAGCCGGACTCACTCCCCTGGCACCCTGGCAGTTGGGGGGAGCTCCTCCCCCTCCTTCCAGGACAAGGAACAACTCATCAACTTGCAAATGTCCGGGTGAGAGGGTTGGAAAAATGAAGGCGCCCAAACTTGACATTTGCATTTCAAACACTTATATCAGCAAAACAAATAACAGTAATTATACCATTTGCATATTTTGTGCGATGATTGTTTAGCAAGGTGGGGAGGAGGGGCGCCTGCTGATGCCAGCAGCCCAGCCTCCCGCACAGCTGTGCCGCCCCTCCCAGGGTCCCCGCCGCCCCGCACCTCCTTGCTGCCCACCCCTGGGACCTGTGGGTGCCTCCTGTGATGTGCAGCCTTTGGGCTGGGCTGCACCCCCCTGTGAGCTCTGCCCTCTGGCCACTGGGTGCCCCTCTGTTCTCCAACACGCCCTCCCCTCCCAGCAGGCCCCCACCTCAGCCTCCACACTTGCATGTCCCCCACCCTAGGAGCCTCTTGCAGACCCACCCAGGGTCTGGCTTCTCTGTTCAGAGCCCATCCTCAGTGTCCCCACCTCCACATTCTGATGGGGACACTCAGGGCTGACCTCTCCACCAGCCAGGAGCTCTGCATGAGGGTCCAAGCTGACCTTGAGCCTCGGTGGACAGGGCTGACAGTTGGTGTGGGACATGCCCAGCCTACAGCCCAGCATAGAGCAGGCCCTCAGTGGGCAGGGGACTTTCCCACTCAAGTGCCTGCTGCTCACTGGGTGCCAGGCACCTGGCTGGGGAGGGATACCCAGGCCTGGCACTGACCTCGCAGGGGTGACGTGATGTGGGGTCTCAGAGTGAGGGGGACGAGACTCGCAAGCAAGGGCAGTGGGTGAGCTGACTGCACACCCAGGCCACACTCAGGACCCCAAGCCATCCCCTTCCCAGTATTGCTGTGGGTGGAGCCTCCTGGAGTGGGGAGGAGCCCAGACCCATGTGTGTATAACCATGTATTTACGGAAGGTCTGGCTGTGTGTGAGCACGCATGTGTGTGCATGTGTGGGTGTGCATGTGTAAATCATGTGTGCATGTATGTGCAAGTGTGTGCGTGTGTATGTGTGGCATGGGTGCATGCATGTGTGCATACATGTGCATTGAGTGTGCGTGCGTATGTGCATGCGCATGTGTGTGCGTGCACAGGTAGGGGTATGGTATACGTGTGTGCTTGTGTGTGTGCATGCATGTGAGTGTGTGAATGCATGTGTGCCTGTGTGTACTGTAGGTTCTCCAGACAACTCTGGTCCTTTCATCTGGGTCGGGAAATAAGAAACCAGGTCTGCAGATGCCCACTCCCCACAGCCCAGTTTTGGGGTGAGGAGGGGAAGAGTCCAGGCCCCCATCGGCGCTGGGAAAAGGGAGTAGTCCCACCCAGCAGCCCACTCTCAGCTGGCAGGGTCCCCTACCAAGCTGCAGGCTCTGCTCTCCTGAATGGCAGTCCTAACAAGAATAACAGGGCTTTGCACCTGCTGCAAACACCAGGCCCTCCCGCGGGCTGTCTTGCAGAATCCTCCCCTAGCTCCACGAGGAGGTGGAAGCGCCAGCTTTATTATCCCTGTTTACAGATGGGGAAACCGAGGCACGCAGCATTGACGCCTCTTGCCCAAGGTCACACAGAAGAGCTGGGATTTGTACTGAGCCCGCCCAACCCCTTGCTTTTTGCAGGACAAACCCCCCAGCGCACACAGTCCCAGGAACGGCTCTTACAGGACAGGTGTCATCAGGACCCTCATTTCACAGACTGGGAAACCGAGTCTCAAACACATGACAAGACCTCCCCAAGGATACACTGGATGTGGCCAAACTGGCCGAGAGTTCTTCACTTTGGACTGAAACTCAGGCAGAGCCTGCAAGCAGGACTGTCCCTGTGGTAATTGGGGCTCTACAATCAGTCCCAGCTCCGGCTGCACAAGATGCCACCTCCCTGCTTCCTTTAATCTCCCCCGCTCAGCACCGAAGGAGGAAGCTGAGCCCAGGGACTTGGAAGTGCAAATGAGGCCCCATCCCCTGGTAAACTGCAAGCAGCAATTAACTCCTCACTTCACACCCCACAGCCCCACAAATTCCAGATGGGGTAAACAGTTAAATATGAAATATTAAGCCATAAAATAGCTGGATGAAAACAGAATTCAATACTTATCAGTTCTCAGGAGGGAGACAGGCTACCTAAGCTCAGAAGGAAGAGAATACATTTTAATAGAAAAAGGAGGCAGATTTGATCAAATAAAAAGAAGAAGAAGGAACAATAAAAAGTAACCCCAAGCCATACAGCAGAGAGGGGAAAATATTTGTGGTGAATGTGACAGACAAACGGTAACTATCTTCATTATGTAAAGAACTCATTCAAAATGATTAGAGAAACATCAACAGCGTATAAACAAATGGATAAAGGAACAAACACAGAACAGAAAAGACAGGTGGTTAGGAGACATATGGCCCAATGCTCAACCTCCCATATAATCAGGGAAATGCGAATTTTTAGAAAATACAATGGGACACCAAGGGCTTATCAAAATAGACATGATCTAAAAATACAAAAACACTAAACTAAAAATAAATCCCCGTGCACTGCAGTGCTGGCATGGTTATGGTGAAACTGGCACAATTCTTTTGGAAAGTCACTTGGCAACACATATCAAACAGTCTTACCATGTGTGTAACTTACAGCACATCAGACCATGGAGCAATTAAAACTTTCCTTTGCAATCAAGAGTAACACAAGGATACCTGCTGCCACCACTTTGATTCAGCATGGTGCTAGTAATTGCAGCTATTGCAATAAGGTAAGAAAAAGAATAATTATAAGATTCAGAAAGAAAGAAATGAAGCATTAGCTGCTTACTGATGACGTGATTATGTACATAAAAAGTCCAAAAAAAGTGTATATTACCAAAATTAATAAACATTAGCAAAAAATTCATGTACAAATATAAATTGAATTTCTGTACATCTGTAATGAATAGAAAATGAACATTTATGAAAAGTCAACACTTTCCGAATTGATTTATACATTCAAGGGAATCTCAATCAAAATCACAGTCCATATTTTTTTCTTTTTGTGGAACTTGACAAGCTAATTCTAAAATGTATATGGAAAAAAGAAAACCCCAAGAATGTCCCTAAATAAAAAGAACAAGGTGGAGTGAGGGAGGGTCTTCTTCTGTCAGATAATGATAGTTAATCATAAAGCTGTGGTGACTGAGATATTATTATTAGCATAAGACACATAAGCCCACGGAACAAACAGAAAAATGCAGAAACTGACCCATGAAACACCCCTGAATATGAGAGAGGAGGCATAACCTTTCAATAAATTGAATGTATACTGGAAAAAAATAAAATTGAACGCCTGCCTCACCTCACATATAAAGTCAACTCCAGGCTGATTACAGACCTAAATGGGAAAGAAGAACTCATGCAAGAATATACTGCTAAATATTACTACAAAAAAATAAAGAATTTCTGCTCTTAAAAATATACTAAGAAAAGCTAGGCTGGGCAACATAATAAGACACAGTGTCTACAAAAAAATTGTTTAAAAAATTAATCAGGCATGATGGAGTGCACCTGTAGTCCCAGCTACCCTGGAGGCTGAGGTGGGAGGATCACTTGAGCCAAGGAGGTCAAGGGTACAGTGAGTCATGATTCAACCACTGCACTCCAGCCTGGGCAACAGATCAAGATTCTGTCTCTAAGACCGGGCGCGGTGGCTCACACCTGTAATCCCAACACTTTGGGAGGCTGAGGCGGGTGGATCACGAGGTCAAGAGATCGAGACCATCCTGGTCAATATGGTGAAACCCCATCTCTACTAAAAATACAAAAAATTAGCTGGGCATGGTGGCACGTGCCTGTAATCCCAGCTACTCGGGAGGCTGAGGCAGAAGAATTGCCTGAACCCAGGAGGCGGAGGTTGCAGTGAGCCGAGATCGCGCCATTGCACTCCAGCCTGGGTAACAAGAGCGAAACTCCGTCTCAAAAAAAAAAAAAAAAAAAGATTGTCTCTAAAATACACACACACACACACACACACCATACAAAGTATTAAAAAGTATTAAAACACAAACCACAAGACAGTTATCTGCTGAGAGAATGTGATCTCATTCAGAATCTATAAACACCTCTTATGAATTAATAAGGAAAACTGACACCCCAGTCATAAAATGAGTAGAGATCTTAAAAAGGCATTTCACAAACGAGGACATCCACACGGCCTTACTCGGCAGGGAAATTCAAATGAAAGCGTGGTAAGATACCAGGACACACCCGCCACAGGCTTCAAGAGTCTCATAGGACCTCGCGCTGTGGAGGGAGGATGTGGGGTAAAGGGAGCTCTTGTCTGCTGTTCTGAGGTCGCAAACTCTCACCACTTTGGGAAAGAGCTGGCATGAAGCTGTGCATATCTGAGACCCTTAACTGAACAGCTGGGGTGTAAACCTCAGAAAGGGTCCCACATATACGAAGCAGGAGATATGCAAGGGAGCACATCACTGCCCCAAACTGGAAAAGACCCTTGATTCCCTCTTATGATGGAACACTCTTCAGCGAAGAGAATAAGCCAGCGTCAGGCACGATGAATGGGTATGTCTCCCCTTGTGGTGTTGAACAGAAGAACAAGGTCAGAAGAGAATGTGGGAAGTAGAAAAGTTTCCTTTCTGGTTAAAGAATAATAATAATAATAATAAATGTTAGAAATCATAGTCTCTTTAAAAGACTAACTTTCTTCAAAGCCTTCTTGCTTTTTGCTAGTAGCTCTTTGTTAAGCCCTATCCTATGCAGCTGTTAGACATGCTCACAGGCACGTAGTACATTCTATGTCCTTGTGCCTCAACCAAGGTACCTATTTTGGATGTGCTCACAGGCATGTCCCAGCTCGCAGCCTATGCCCCTTCCTTATTTAGACTTCCTTTTTATTCTCCATTGCTCTTACCTATTCAGGAAAGTCTTATGTTATCAGCCAGTCGTGTTTAGTTTTAGATTGTGAGGTCTGGCTCCAACCAATGGGAGATCAGACACAGCAGTAAGGACAAACTCAAATGTGGAAGGAATAAATATGTCTGCTTTTCCTTAGTTTGTTACTCATGTGGCGAGACTGCTGGTGAGGGTACCCTTTCTGCAGGAAGTAGAGATTGCCTTGCTGAGAGATCCTCTGTCTCAGTGCTGATTTTCTGTGCGGCACCAAGCATCTGATTCCAACAGAGAAGTGCGCAATGATTTCATTTACAGAAGTTCAGAAACGGGCAAACCCAGAATCAATTGTCCTGGAATGTCCGTTGCTACAATCAGGAATGACAGAGCACTGGGATCATGAAAGAATGTGCCAGAAGTCTCTGAGGGCTGCCAGTGTTCTAGGTCCTCACCTCAACTGTGGTTACACGGATGCATTCACGAGGTTCACACAGCGTTTATGCTTTCCCTGGCTCAGACACGATGGGTTGCACCCTGCTGTATAGAGGGTTTGTTCCAAATCATGGTCTACACCATGGCATGCCTTTCACCCAGCAGCCCCACTCCTGAGAACCTACCAGAAGGAGAGAATCCCAGAGAGAAAACCATGTACAGCCAAAGATTTCTATTGCTGCTTGATAGAGAAGGAAAATACAAGGACATCACCAAAGTTTTCAATAAGAGGAGAATGACTAGGCCAGGTAGCTCACGCCTGTAATCCCAGCACTTTGGGAGGCCGGGGTGGGCAGATCACCTGAGGTTAGAGTTCAAGACCAGCCTGGCCAACATAGTGAAACCGTCTCTACCAAAAATACAAAAATTAGCCGGGCGTGGTGGCACATGCCTGTAATCCCAGCTACTAAGGAGGCTGAGGCAGGAGAATTGCTTGAACCTGGGAGGCAGAGGTTGCAATGAGCCAAGATAGCATCACTGCACTCCAGCCTGGTCAACAGAGCAAGACTCCATCTCAAAAAATAAACAACAAAAACAAAACAAAACAAACCCTGAATGTCAATCATAGCTCACTGCAGCCTGGACCTCCCAGGGCTCGGGTGATCCTCCCATCTCAGCCTCCTTGAGTAGCTGGGCCCACAGGTATGTGCCACTACACCTGGCTAATTAAAAAAAAAATTTAGAGACAGGGTCTCACTATGTTGTCCAGGCTTTGTTTCAAACTCCTGGGCTCAAGCAGTCTGCCCACCTTGGCCTCCCAAAGTGATGGGATTACGGGTGTGAGCCACTGCACCCAGCTGCAACTTGGAGACTACTGAAAGTCAGTGAATGATCAGACCCAACAAGTCCATTCCCAAAATGGACAGACATATCGACATGTCTCCACAAAACACAGGTATTGGGAAAAGCATCCTACTCATGGTACCCACAGTAGCCCAAACTAGAAACAACCTGAATGCCCATCAGCAGAGAAGGAATCCATTAAATGAGGTACAGCCTTACATGGAATATCATACAGCAATAAAGAGGAAGGAACCGCCTTACATGTAACAAGGATGAATGGATTTTGCAGGTGAAATGTGCAGAAGCAGTTGGGCACGGTGGCTTACGCCTATAATCCCAGCACTTTGGGAGGCCAAGGTGGGCGGATCGCCTGAGGTTGGGAGTTCGAGATCCTGGCCAACATGGTGAAACCCCATCACTACTAACAATACAAAAATTAGCCTGGCATGGTGGCAGGCACCTGTAATCCCAGCTACTTCGGAGGCTAAGGCAGGAGAATCACTTGAACCCTGGAGGCGGAGGTTGCAGTGAGGCGAGATGGGGCCATTGCACTCTAGCCTGGGTGACAGAGTGAGACTTGGTCTCAAAAAAAAAAAAGAAAAAAGAAAAAAGAAAAGAAATGTGCAGAAGCAGCCAGACACGAAGTTCCATAGGAAATGGTTCCATTTATACAACATCCAAAAAACAGGTGAAATTCAGCTCTGCTGGAAGGAGCCCGGGTAGCATTTACCCTGAGGTGGGAAGAGACGGCCTGGAGAGACCTGAGGAGCCTTCTGGGGTGGGTGGGGGGCTGGTTTCGTTCTGTTTCTGGCCTGGGGCGCTTGTGAAAATTCATTACTCTGTGCACAATGAGGATTTGTGAACTTTTCCGTATGTAACTTACATTTCAGATTTTTAAGTTTCTTTTAAGGGTGATACAACCCCTGAAACAAACACCGGTCCTCAAAAGAAGAAAAAAGACCAGAAGGAGAAGCTGGAAAATGCTGACGAGCTTCTCTTGCATGGTGGAGCCAGAGCTTACATCTCCTGTTTTAGCATTTTCCTAGTTTTCTTTAGTGTATACACATGTACATTGCTTTTGAAATTAAAAAGAGAAATAATATGCTATTACGTACATTTAAATGCCAGCCCTCCAGAAAAGGATTCGTGTTTAATTAGGACTTTGTGATTCAGGATGGCACAATGTTTTCTATGTTGTAAAAAAATCTCATTGCGGCTGCTAAGGGTGGCTGGGCCCCCCTCACCCCATCCTCTTCCTCTCATTGCTGTGGTCCAGCCATTCCTCACCCGACAGGAAGCTGATGTGCTAATTTGCTTAGCAAAGTCAGAGAGCGCGCCGAGGGTGCAAAGCAGAAGAAAATTGCCACGAAAGGGAGGCAGGAATATTCCGAAGGCATTAACCTGACGAATTGTATATAAGAGCTGTAAATTTGATAAGTGCTTATTAGAAATAGAAAATGAGGCTTGAAATTTGCTTGTTTGCCTGAAATGAAGGCCGAGGTTCCCTTGGAATCTAATTGGCTAAAAATTTGGCGAGATGTTCAAATGTAGGCATCATATTAAAAAAAGACATCTAGAGGGACGCAGAAAGTCTAGGAGAGACCGTAGCTGCTATGTCAGGCACATTTGGAAATACTTATTAGAAACAGGAAAGAAAGTCCAGGGTCTTCTCCAAGCCCGCTGCCTTAGTCAGCACCTGCCCTCCACCAGCCGGCTCTGCAGGAAGCCCAGGCCCGGCCCCAGCCCCACTGCCCTACCTGTCTCTCCTTTCTTCCCACACCTGGATGCTGAGGTGGGAGAATCGCTTGATGCCAGGAGTTCAAGGCTGCAGTGAGCTGTGATGGTACCACTGCACTCTGGCCTGGGTGACAGAGAGAGACCCTATCTTTAAAATAAATTACAATTTTTTTTTTTTTTTTTTTGAGACAGAGTCTCACTCTGTCATCCATGCTGGAGTGCAATGGCATGATCTCGGCTCACTGCAACCTCCGCCTCGCAGGTTCAAGTGATTCTCCTGCCTCAACCTCCCAAGTAGCTGGGATTACACCACCACACCCAGCTCATTTTTTGTACTTTTAGTAGAGATGGGTTTCACCACGTTGGCCGCGATGGTCTCGATCTCTTGACCTCGTGATCCACCCACCTTGGCCTCCCAAAGTGCTGGGATTACAGGTGTGAGCCACCGTGCCTGGCCAATGAAATATTTTTAAGAATCTGTTCAGGTGAACTTGCTGAAAGATGACACGTGCCTTAATGTGTTCACGGGCAGGCAGCCCTGAGCCGAGTGAAACCAGAGACAAAATCCCAGAAGGAGGGGTGGGGGCAGGAAGTGGAGGCCTCCCTAGAGAAGGGCCTGAGATCACACAGGAGTTGTTGCAAATTTGGCAAACACTGATTTTCCCAATGGTACCCTTGGGTGCGTGGATGAGAAAACAGCCTCAGGGGTCCCAAGGCCGGTGGGAAGCTGGAAACCCCGGCCCTAACACGTGCTGCATACCAGGCTGGCCTCGGCTGTGTGGGAACCGGTGGGCAGGGTCAACCCAGTCCAAGGTCTCAAAGCCAGTGAGGGGTGCTGGGCCTTGGACCCCAGCCTGAGCAAGCCATCTCCACCTCACCTCCTCTGAGAAGCCTCCCAGCCTGCCCCACTGAAAGGGGAAGCCCAGTCCCTGCTAGTGCATTGCCCATGGCCATTTCCTGTCACCCCATCGTTTTCCTAACGCCCTCCTTTGCTCAACTCACCCCACTGGACCCTCAGTTCCTTAAGGGCAGTGCCGTGGGCTGCAATGTGTCCAGCATCTCTGGCTTGAAGCCCTGACTGGAGGCGGATGAGAGCAGGAGGCGGGGTCTCTGGGAGGTTATCAGGGTTAGTTGAGATCAGAAGGGTGGGCCCATGATGTGATTAGCACCTTTACAAGGAAGGATGCCAGGCGGGGCACCATGGCTCACACCTGTAATCTCAACACTTTGGGAGACTGAGGCAGGAAGACTGATTGAGTCTGGAGTTCAAGACCAGCCTGGGCAACACAGGAAACCATTTCCACACAAAAAATGTTGTAAACAATAATTAGCATGTATGTGTGGTGGCATGCGCCTGGGATCCCAGCTAGTCCAGAACCTGAGGTGGGAGGATCATTTGAGCCCAGGAGGTCAAGGCTGCAGTGAGCTGTGATTGTGACACCGCACTCCAGCCCGGGTGACAGAGAGATCCTCTCTGGAAAAAAAAAAAAGAGAGACACCAGAGCATTTGCACACGCTCTCTCTGCTTCTCTGTCTCTCTCCTCCCCATCCCTGTCTCTCTTTCTCTCCTTGTCTCTCTCTCCCTGGCCCTCTGTTTCTCTTTCTCTCCATCTCTCTTTCCGTCCATCTCTTTCTTTTTCTCTCCCTCTGTCTCTTTTACTCCATCTCCCCTGTCTCTCTCTCTCTTTCTCTCCCTCTGTCTCTGTCTCTTTCTCTCTCTGCCTTGGAAGGACACAGTGAGAAGGTGGCAGTCTAGAAACCAGGATACTGGCCCTCCTAGAGCCAAGCTCGCTGGCACCTGCTCTGGGACTTCCAGAGTTGGGGGCGGGGAGACTGCATGCTCCCGTCCAGGCCCCAGTGTCCGTGTTTTGTTATGAGCCCGGGTGGACGACAGCAGGCAGGAGTCACGTCTGCCCTGCTCACTGCTGTGTCCCACATCTAAACCAGCCTGGTTTGCTCGGTATACAGTAGGCATTTAATAAATGCACACTCCAGGAGGAAACAGACTTTGTTTGGTAACTCCAGGGCTTGGTGGGCCCAACAAGATTTGCTGAGTGAATGGTTGTGAATGAATAAATGGGAGTCAGTGAAACCAAACCAGTACACTTCCCTTTTTTTTTTTTTTTTTTCTTTTTTGAGACAGTGTCTCACTCTCTTTCCCAGGCTGGAGTGCAGTGGTGCAATGTCAGCTCACTGCAACCTCTGCCTCCCAGGTTCAAGCAATTCTCCCTGCCTCAGCCTCCCAAGTAGCTGGGATTACAGGCACCCACCACAACACCTGGATCATTTTTGTATTTTTTAGTAGAGACGGGGTTTTGCCATGTTGGCCAGGCTGGTCTTGAACTCCTGAGCTCAAGCAATCTGCCCGCCTCAGCCTCCCAAGTGCTGGCATTACAGGCATGAGCCACCACATCTGGCTGCACAGTTTTCAAAGTGGGGTTCGTGGGCTCGAGAAGCTGAGTTTGCTCCAGCCTCCCAGCGAGACTTGCCCAGGCCTGTCCCAATGGCCCTGCTTCTGCCCTTCAGGGAGTGCCCTTGACGCAGACACCTGAGCCCTGAAGTACAGCCCTGGGGGAGGAGGACGCAGCTGGCGCTGGGAAGGGCTGGGAGGCCAGCCACATGCCTGGCCCACTAGGGTTCTCAGGCGGGAGCAGGGTCCTGGTGGCTTTCATGGCAGAGAGACAGAATCCTCACAGCCCCAGCAGACGGCGCATGAGCTCTGGAGCCACAGAGAGAGTCCTACTGTGTGTCTGTCGCCCACATCTGCTGCCTAGCACGGCCGTGGGCAACCGGAGCCATCTGCAGCCTGACTCGAAGTGAGGGGGACAGGCACTGTGCATAACGCCCCTCTGCGGCACTCAACAGGGAGGGCAGGGAACTGGAAGTTGTCCCAGCTGGGCACAGGGCTGCTGTCGGCAGCCAGGGTCAGGGAGACTCTCAGAGTCCCCGCTTGTGTCTAACGGACAGTTTCTTTAATAGTACAGTGGAGATTTAAAAAAAAAAAAAAAAGTCGAGTGCAGGGGCAGCTGACAGGTGGTCTCGAATGCATCCTGGGAGATGCATGGCCAGCAACCCTCAGAGCCAGTCTAAGTTTGGCAAGCAACAGCCGCATGGGCCAGGCATGGTGAAGGTGACATCTTGGTGTCAGGGCCTCCCGTCTCACACCCTCGCTCCTGCAAGGGCCTCCACATCTGGGCAGGTGGGTGTCTGGGTGCTGGGGGAGCCGACTCATTGAAGGAGGTGGTTTCCTGTCTTGGGGAGGCAGAGGGTACCCCTGGGATCTGCTTCTAGGGGCACAAGCCCCAGCCTATTGGGCGACTGACGGAGCAGAGCTCTATCTTTCTAGAAGGCCTGTGAGGAGCCAGGAATCCCCTCCCGGAGCCTCACCCCACCTCCCTCCAGCCAGCCTCCTCTAGCGCTTTGTGACGTCACTGCCGTTGCCATGGGAGCCCTGCCAACCAAGCGGATGACTTCACAGGAGGATGAAGAGGCACTGGGCTGGGCTGGCCTGGGTCTCACAGCAAAGGGAGGCAGGAGAACAGCCAGCAGGGAGACTGGCATGGGTTTAAGGCGATGGCATTCCCCAGCCCTGCCTGTCACCGGCCCCCCAAGCCTGGGACCTGGGGGCTCCCTGCCTCCTTCCAGGTCGAGGTGGGCATGCTAGAGTGTGAGGGGCCTGGGTCTCCCTGGGCTGGGTAGGGACCCCTGGCTGGAGCTGCTTCAAGCCTCCGTTTCTCTTTCTAGGAAGTGAGACCAGTAGCTCAGACTGGGGGCTCCCTGCTGAGTCTGTGGCCCTGAGGGCCGTTCAGCTCTAAGCGTGGGCACACGGCCAGGCCAGGCAGGGCTGCACTGCTCCAGTCGCCCTGCAGGAATCGCAGCCAGACAGGGGCTTTCTGAGTGCTGTCCCCATGGCCGGCACACAGGAGGGGGTGGCACAGGCTGGGTAGGAGGAAGTACTCTCACTCCTGCTGGGGCCTCTGCCCAGGAACCCCTATGGGCCCAGTCGTCCCTGGGGAGCCCCATCCCACATGCCCCGCACCTCGTGTCCGTCAGCACTGATTAGGGTCTCCCAGACACCTGCTCTGGGGTTGCCATGGGGACGAGCGGGTGGGGTGAGTGTGGCGCGCACAGCTGTCGGGGACACACAGAGGACATGCACACTTGTTTCAGTGCTCACCTCCCTGTCACACATGGGCTGGGCGCCGCCAGAGGTGTCCACACAACGGGGCACACGGACCCCCGTGCAGCTGTGCACACACCCAGCAAGGCTACGTCCACATGGGTGTATATGTTCTCACACTAGGAAACAGTCACCCCCCAACACCACACACTGTACACTCTGTCCCTGGAGCATGCACCTGCCCGGGCGCACTGGCTAGTCGGAACCCATGTCACCTATGTGTACACGTATGTGTACACACCAACCCGGGCACTCCAGTATGTGTGCGTGCCAGCCCAGGCACACTGGCAGTCCAAGCCCAGGTCACGTATATGTACACGTCTGCCCAGGCTCTCAGAATCAGGCACTTTCTGAGGCTGCCCCGATGAGTGTTTCCTTCTCCAGCCAGCATATCCGCTCGCCCTTATCCCAGGTCTGATGGACTCTGAAGGTGTCCACACGGCCATGAACGTCTCCAGACCCTGCACCGCCCACTGCCAGGAACCCAGCGGAATCCAGGAAGAAGGCCAGCATTTGGTCACTGTCGGCCTGTGTGAGCAGTCACTTCCTGGGGGCCTGCACCCCTCAAGGAGGGTGAAGGATGGGCTGCCCCAGCTGGGGCTGAATCCTCACAGCCTTGTTCACAGGGAGAGGTTGACCTGCACCCATTGTACAGACGATGAAACTGAGGCTGAGAAAGTAACAGCCCAGCCGGCACACGGCAGAGCGCGGCACAGCCCCAGGCTGGCCTTGTGAGGTTCCTGCTATTCCCTGCAGGGCACACAGAAAGAAGTGGAAGCTCATGTGGCCCTCACTGGGCATTCTTTGACTTTCTCTCCTTTGATTCCACAATCCTCAGACCTAGGAATTAAGGAAACATCCCTAGTTTCCAATGAAGGAAATATTAACAGAAGCTCAGAGACGGAAAGTAACTGACCCTAGGTCACAGAGCAGAGAGTCAGGGAGCTGGTGAGGTTGAGGGGAGGGGGCCCCAAGGAGGGCTTTGAGAATCTCCCTCCCCACTCCACTCAGCCAGGGACAGGTGCAGCCCACAGGTGGACCACTGGCCCCAGGCATGCCCTGTTTATGTCTCTGCATGTCACATACAGGATGAAGACACTTTTCCACGTTTACAGCGCCTTAGCAGTCCTAGCTCTGCTGATCAGCCCTGATCTTTCTTCGCCATCTCTTCCGCAGCGTCACACAGAGGCATCCCCAATTCAAGCTCCCCAAGCTCCCAGTCCCTGTCTCTACCCTTCCTGTTGCAATGCTCTCCCAGCCCAAGCTTGGGAGACAGGCACACCCTACACAGCAGTGAGCCCTGAGTGGACCTGGGCAGCCAGAGGGAGCAGCCCTCAGCCCAGGCTCCACAGCGCAGCAAAGCCCATCCCCGCAGCCACTGTCGGTACTAACAGAACCCTCTGGCAATCCGGCCTTGGCAGGGCAGGCCAGACAGATCTGTGCAGTTCACAACCAGCTTCTGCTTCCAAATATAGAGGTGCTGCTTGGCACACCAGACCACAGTGCAAGTGGAGAAACTGAGGACCGGTGGCAAAGTGTCTCCTCCAAGGTCATGGAGGCAGGAAAGAACAGATGCCAGGAGGGTCATGGCATTCAGAGACCAAAGGAGTCCCTCGCACCCGGCACTCCCCTGCCTGCCAGCCACTGTGGCCATCCTGGGCACATAAGCACCACTGTGCCAGCCCAGCCTGGAGCCTGGTACTGCCAGCCTTGGCAGGCAGACATTGCTGGTCAGGAATGCAGAATCGGCCTTTAAACACCTCAGCGATTCCATGCCCTGGCGTCTCCCTCTTCCCCATGCTGCCTGAGGCGCCGCTGAGGCCTAATGAGCTGTGAAGGTCCATTTTTCAAAGTTAAACATTTCCTGGGCTCCCTGGCCCAGCCTTTAGACACAGCCTGGTGATGTCCTAGGTGTGGGGTTGAGACAGCTGCACAGGGAAGCCATGGTCCACATGGATCTCCACGACGCCCTCGGCTCTCACCGCCCACCAATGCCAATAGATACCTACCCGGTGGCCAGCTTATGGGACACAGAGCCAGCAGTGAGTCAGGTCTGGGCCGCAGGAGCAGGCCAGTGAAGCTGGGACTTCCAGCTAAACACAGTCTTCAGATGTGTCGATTCTAACACCCATTTTACAGCTGAGGAAGCTGACAGAGGGCCGTAAGTCCCCCAATGTCAGGGACCACAGTGCTTACCCGACCAAATTGCTCACGGTCCAGCACAGGGCCTAATGTCTAGCACCAAAAACAGCTGGTGCTTAATCAATGCTTGTTGCCAGAAGTAAGCACCCAAGGCTGCAGAGCAGTAGGAGCAGCCATGGGTGGAGACCTCAGAGCCCTGACGCCCAGACCTCCTGCATCAGCCTCCGAGGGTGCAAACGGACATCCTATCTGCTGGGATCACTGCCGGCATCCCGGAGGCATCCTGAATCACCCTTCACCGTCTGCAGATATGAAGTGGTTTGGGGAATCCTGGATCTGGACTTAGGCAAGGCTAGGTTTGGGTCCCGGCTCTGCCACTCCCCGACTCCCTGGGGTTGGACAAGCCACTTCTCAGGGCCTTAGGGTCTCCATTTGCCATTTGGTGAAAGCAGTCTCTACCTGTGGGATTCTACATTCCCATTTCTTCCAAGCTCCTGTCCATACTGACACTGACTTTTTCCAGTCCTGCAGGTCTCTGTATTCATCATCCATTCATTCATTATCTACTTCCATGACCATTTGTCTACATCCTCCCTCATTCAGGCATCCATTCATCCATTCATCATCCATATATCCTTCTAGCATCCACCCACCTACCTACCAATCCACCCATCCACGCACCTCTCCACCCACCAACTCACCCATCCACCCTTCATCCATCCATTCACCCGTTTATCCATCCATCCATTCATCTGCCCATCTATCCATCCACCTATCCATTCATCCATTCACTCACCCATCCAACCATCCATTCATTATTCATATATACATCAGCATCCACCCACCAATCCATCATCCATCCATCCACCTCTCTACCCACCCACTCACCCATCCACCCATCCATTCATTATTCATATATACATCAGCATCCGCCCACCAATCCATCATCCATCCATCCACCTCTCCACCCACCCACTCACCCATCCACCCATCCATTCTTCATCCATCCATTCACCCATTCAACCATCCATAGATTCATCCACCTACCCATCCATCCACTTATCCATTCATCCATTCACACACCCACCCATCCATTCATCATCCATATATCCTTCAGCATCCACCCACCCACCAATCCATCCATCCATCCACCTATCCACCCGCCTACTCGATGATCTACCCATCAATCCATCCATCCATCCATCCTTCATTCATCCATTTACCCATTCACTGATCCATCCATTCATCCACCCATCCATTCACCCACCTATCCATTCATCCATTCACCCACCTACCCATCCATTCATCATCCATGTATCCTTCTAGCATCCACCCACCCAACAATTCATCCATCCATTCATCCACCTGTCCACCTATCCAACCACTCACTCACCAGTCTTCCCATCCACACCTATCCATTCATCCTTCATCCATCCATTCACCCATCATCCATCTATCCATTCACCTATTCATCCATCCAATCACCCACCCATCCATCTACCCACCTATCCATTCATCCATTTATCCATCCATCCATTCATCCACCTACTCATCCATCCATCCACTTGCTCACCCATCCACCTGCCCATCCTTCGACCCATGCATGCATCCATCCAACCTTTCATCATCCATCCATCCATCCATCAATCCATCCATCTATACATCCATCCACCCCTCGATCTAATGATGCCTATGTCAAGAAGGGAATGGGCCAGTTCTGTGCCAGGGCTAGAGTCCCAGTCCCCAATTCCTAATGCCCTGTCCAGGATGCCAGGTGTCCAGAAGGCTGAAGTCATTTCCATTCTGTCACTGCATTTCCTCAGATCCCTGACTGCTTAGGGAAGCGCTCCTGTTACCACTCTAGGTCTCATGGAGACAACCAAAAGCTAAGGAACCAGGGGACTGCCCGTTGGCCTTGCTTCAGGACAGTGTAAACCTGGGCAAGACACTCATCTCAGTATAGCGCACACCACCTGTAATGGACACATGACTGCCGAGGCTTTCAACTGGGCCATGCCAGGGAAGTTGGCTGGCTCAGGGGGCTGTAAATGGATAATGTGGTTATGAGATTCAACAACATGATTAAAAATTAGGAGATAGGATATACTTTTCCCTTGCCACCAATTCCACAGCATCTCAAGGGTCCATGGTGCACCAGACCCAGCCCCCAGTGAAGGTGGAACCAGGCCTGCCCAGCTGAGCCTTCTGCACATCCCAGGGGAACAGGGTCAGTCTGCAATCCCAGAAATGTATTCATGGTTCCTTAGCAACCGGTGGCTTGGGGACTGAGACAGGAATCTGTGTTCCTCCCAGTGTCTCACTTCATCTTTTGTTCCCCTTACTTATCCATCTGAGCTCTCAGCCCTCAGACACATTAGATGACTGGAATAGTGAGTACAAGCCTGTGCAATGCTGAAATTATACTTCTACACTCATGGAAGCACACACATGCGTGAGCATGCACACGTGTATACACACTACATACAGTATGCTGTATAGACAGGCCCAGGTTAAGAAATAATGTCACTATGCAATTACAGAAAAGAACTAACTATTGATAAGCATTACAACTTGAATGAATCATCAGGGAATTTTGTGGGGGAAAACAAATGCAATCCCAAAATGTTACATACTGTGTGATTCCATTTACACAGCAGACTAACGGTCCCTCACTTAAGATGATGCTTTGATTTATAATTTTTTGACTTTATGAGGGGTTTATTGGGGTATTAAATGCATTTGTAACATGATATGATTGACTTACAATGTGCTTATCAGGATGTAACTCTATTATAAATTGAGCAGCATCTGTACTTGAAAAGACAAAATTATAGAAATGGAGAACAGATTAGTGGTGACCAAGGGTCAGAGATGAGATAGGGGTGAGAGAAGGGATGTAGCTATATAAGGGCAAAAAGAGGAATATTTATGGGTTGGGACTTTTCTGTATCTGGACTGTATCACTGTCAACATCCAGGTTGTGACATTGTACTATAATTTTCCAAGATGTTGCCACTGGGGGAAACTGGATAAAGGGTACATGGATCGCTCTATATTATTTCTCACAATTGCATGGGACTGTACAACTGTCTCAAAATAGAAAATTTAATTTTAAGGAAATAAAATGATGTCACTGAAAATGGATAGTATTTTTAAATAAAAGGAATAAAGTCAACTGGGTTAGTATATGTGGGAAGAACTAACACTTGATCTTTACACCTCACATCATAGATAAAAAATTGGGTGTATTAAAGGTCTAAATGTCAAATGTAAAACAATAAAGCTCCTAGAAGGTTACATAGAAGAGCATCATCAAGAACTTAAGGTGACAAAAAAATTCTTTATAAGCTAACAAAGTGCTAACCAAGGAGGAGAACTTGAGTAACATTAAAATAAAGAACTTCTTCTCATTAAAATACATGACTGGAAGAATGAAATGGCAAGCCACGGAATGAGAGAAGATATTTGCAACATATATAATCCACAAATTAAGAATTAATAGATATATAAAGAATTCCTACAAATGTATAAGATAAAGAAAGCAACTCAATAGAAAATGAGGCTGAGTGCAGTGGCTCACACCTGTAATCTCAGCACTTTGGAAGGCTGAGGCAGGCAGGAGGATTGCTTAACTCCAGGAGTTTGAGACTAGCCTGGGCAACAAAGGGAGACTCTGTCTCTGAAAAAAAAAAAAAAATTAGCCAGGCATGGTGGCATATGTCTGTAGTCCCAGCTACGTGAGATGCTGAGGTGGAAGGATTACTTGAGCCAAGAAGTTTGGGCCCAGTCTGGGCAACATTGTGAGATCCTGTCTCTATACAAAAAATTAACACATAAAAGAAAAAAAAATAAGACTTTTAAATAGATATGTCACAAAAATGTCATCCAAATATCCAAATGGCCAATACACATATGAAATGGTGTTCACTAGTAATGCCAAAATTTAAAAGGACTGACAACATCAAGTGTTTATTAACAATGACTTAAAATACTGTTTTACATTTGACAGTTGGACCTTTAATCCACCTGGAATTAATTTTTCAATCTATGGTGTGAAGTAGGGATCAATTTTGGTTCTTCCCAGGTATACTAATCCAGTTGATCTTACCCCTTTTATTGAAATATACTCTCCATTTTCATTGGCATTAATTTATTTCCTTAGAATTAATTTTTCTATTTTGAAACAAGTGTACAGTCCTATGCAGTTGAGAGCTGTCCCTGGAGGAGAGAAGGGTAGTGATCAGGAGGAGATGGGGTAGGGGTTTCTGAGATACAAGTACCATTTTTATTTCTTGAGCTAGATGGTTCCTACACAAATTTCACTTTGCATATGTTACCTTTTTTTAAGTTTTGTTTTTAAAAGATATCACAGGGTGGGACTTCTAGCACAGAATAGTGAAAAGGTCACCAAATCTTCTCTCTAAAAAACGACTAAAAACTAGTCTAAATACTCCAAAACAATCATTTCCACATCCTTGAAATTAACCAAAGGCTTTTATTCATGAAAAACTGCTGAACTTAGGCTAAGACAGAGGGAATCTGTGGAATTCTTACCTGAAGCTCTCCTGTCTCCCCCCCCACCCCGCCCCGCCCCACTCAGTTGATGTAGTCATTACAACAGAGCAGGACAGGGCAGGTAAACCATAATAACCAGCAGCTTTGCTGTTAGGTGCTGGTTTGATTTGGAGCAGAAGGCACAAGCTCTCGTTTGGAAGAAGTGTTGTCAGTAAGCAGCAGCAATCCTGGTGGCAAGTGAATGGGGAAAGCCAGTGGTTCTGCTAGGCTGAAGCTGTGATCCTGGCTGAGGCAGCAACAGACCAGTGGACTAGCTGGGAATCTAACTGAGATGCATGAAATACGACAGTCATAGAGATACCTGATAAGCCTTCCACATGCGCCCAGAGGATGGATAGCACACGTACATGGGGAGAGGAGAGAGGGCCCAAACAATTCACAAATTTCTGGCTTGCTGAGAGCCTTAAGCATATGCAGAGGAGGAAAAACGTGTCTTGAAGAAAATAGAAACCAGGCCAGGTCTGAAAACTACCTGACCTTTGGGTGTGCTTACAGACCCACATGCAGATCTATCAGCAGAGTGTGTGAGCCTGACTGGCTCAAGGTATTTGCAAACAACCCCAAACCAATCATTGACTGACCACAGAGCTATGCAGACACAGAGGTAATATAGGAGGCCAGAATTAAAACAAGCAGGGATTTAAGAAAAGAGAAGACAGCTAAGAATGCTGATATGAACCTGTAGTTCCAGCTACTTGGGAGGCTGAGGTGGGAGGATAACTCAAGCCCAGGAGTTCCAGGCTGCAGTGAGCTATGATCACACCACTGTACTCCAGCCTGGGCAACAGAGTGAGATCCCATCTCTTAAAAAAAAAAAAAAAAATCCTGTGTTGAAGTTCGACAAGAAAAAAGAAAAGAAAAGAAAACAAAACAAAACAAAAAAAAAAACAAAGAACAAGAACAAACTAACAGAGACACAGTGAACACACATCAGGGGAAAATGAATTTCACAGCTTCTGTCCAGGTAAATGACTAAACAAACAACAACAAAACCCAGCAATACTAGAAACTCTTGGGGATTAAAATCAGAATCTGGAACTGCTGCAATATATTACCTGAAATGTTTGTTTTCAACACAAACTTACAAGACATGCAATGAAACAGGAAAGGGTGATCCATGATCAGAAAAAAAAGGTCAACGCAAACTGTCACTGAGTGTCCCCATATGTTAGATATAGCAAAGACTTCAAAGCAGCTAATCAAAATACATTCAAAGAAATAAAGACAACTATGTTTTAAGAACTGAAGAAAAAGATAATAATAATGACTAAAAACACAGAACCTCAATGAAGAGACAGAAATTACTTAAAAATGGAAAATTTGGAATTAAAAAGTATAATCACTGACATGAAAAATTCATTACATGAGGGCTCGCAAGATGACAAAAGAAAAAATTCGTGGATTTGAAGATCAATCAATAAAAATTATTCAATATAAAGAACACAGAGAAAAAAATTGAACAGAAAAATAAGCTGTTCTTTCTGATCTCCCTGAGATGTCAAGTGTACCAGCAAAGTTGTGATGGGAGCCTCAAGAGAAGAGGAGAGAGAAAAAGAGGCAATAATAAGATTTGAAGAAATAATGGCTGAAAACTTCCCAAATCTGATGAAAAGCATTAATCTACAGATCCAAGAAGATTGACAAACACCAAATAGGATGAACACAGGAAAAATCCAAACCTGGACATATCATAGCCCAACTGCTGAAAGACAAAGAAAGGAGCAGGAGAAAAGTGATTCACAGTGTGCAGAGGAACAGTAATATGATCAATGGCTGATTTCTCATCAGAAAATACGGAGGGAAGAAGGTGGTGTAATGGCATATTCAAAGTGTGAAAACAAATAAAAAATTGTTAGCCAAGAATGAATGCAAACTAAAAACATTACATATCAAGACAGACTGAAAGAATTTAGGGCTAGCACAGCTCATTCAGAAGAAATACCAAGAGAAGTCCTTTGGGCTGAAAGAAAATGTCAGATGGTAATTCAAATTCACAGAAAGAAACGAAGAGTACCAGAAATGGTAAATATGTAGATGAATATAAAAAGCTCTATAAATGTATTATTTTCTCTTTCCTTCCCTTAACTTCTTTAAAATTATAAGATTGTATAAAGGAATAATTTTAACACTATATTGTTATATAACCCAACATATGTCAACATATATTGATGAAATATATGACAATAATAGTACAAAAGAGGGAAGCAAATTGAGCTATGTTGGAGTAAAATTTCTGTATTTTACCATAATAGTATTAATGCAAAATAGATGGTAGTAAGTTGGTATGCATACTGTAGCCCCTAGGGCAACCAATAAGAAAATAACTCTAAAAATTAGTTTAAAAGTTAACAAAGAATTAAAATGGCACATGAAAAGTATTTACCTAACACAAAAGAAGACAGCACAAGAGAAAAGGAGGGGTAAAGACATAAGACACAGAAAACAACTAAGAAAATGGCAATCATAGGAAATTTTAAAAACTACATTAAGTGTGAATGGACTAAACACACCAAATAAAAGGCAGAGATTGACAGACTGGACAGCAATATGATTAATGGCTGATTTCTCATCAGAAACTACAGAGGGAAAAAGGTGGTGGAATGGCATATTCAAAGTGTGGAAAATAGATACTGTCTAGAAGAGGTATATTTTAGTTCAAATATACAAATATGTTGAAAATAAAAGGAGAGAAAAAGATGTACATGCAAATAGAAACCACAACAGAGCTGGAGTAGGTAAAAAAAAATGTTTTGGAGACAGGGTCTCACTCTGTCACCCAGGTTGGAGTGCAGTGGTGCAGTTATGACTTACTGCAGCCTCAGCCTCCCATGCTCAAGTGATCCTCCCTCTTCATCCTCTCAAGTAGCTAAAACTACAGGTGTGCACAACCATGCCCAGCTAATTTTTAAAATTTTTTGTAGATATGGGGTCTCCCTATGCTTCCCAGGGTGTTCTCAAACTCCTGTGCTCAAGCAATCTTCCTGCCTTATGGGATTCCAGGCATAATCCACCACACCCAACCTAGAGTAGGTAAATTAATGTCAGATAAAATAGACTTTAAGACTTTAAGACAAGAAACATTGCCAAAGATAAAAAGGAAGGTTTCATAACGATAAATATGTCAATACCGCAGGAATATGTAACAGTTCTAAATGAAAATTCTCATTAACAACAAAGCCCCAAAATACATGAAGCAAAAATTAGCAGAATTAAAAGGAGAAATAAACAAAGAAACAACAATAGTTGGGGATTTCAACACTCCACTCTTTCAATAACTGATAGAACTACTAGAAAGAAAACCAGCAAGGATACAGAAGACTTGAACAACACTACCGCCAACCTGACCTAACTGACATTTATAGAACACTCCACTCAGAAGACCTCACAATGTTTTCAAATGTATGTGGAAATATAAGGCGATATTATCAACAAGTTTACACCAACAGATTAGACAATTTAGATGAATTGAACAAATTCCTAAAAAGACACAAACTATCAAAACTCATTTAATAAGCATAGAAAATCTGAACAGACTTATAACCAGTAAAACAAATGGAAACTAAGACATAATAAGTTAAAAAATATACAAACTGTTTAATTTTAAGTCTTCCCACAAAGGAAGGCCCAGGCCCATATGACTTTAGTGGTAAATTTTGTCAAATATTTAAAGAAATAATATCAAAACTTCACAAACTCTTTCAAAATAAAAAGGAGAAAAACTTCTCTACTTATTCTGTGAGAACAATATTTTCCCTGATATCAAAACCAAAAAAAACACAAAAAATAACAGTCATTTATACCTCACAAACATAAGATTCAAAAATCCTTAAACTATTAGAAAACCAAAACCAAAAACATATAAATATAGGTAGAATTTTTCCCAGGAATGCAAGGTTGGTTTAACATCTGAAAATCAACTAATTTTGATCCCCTTAATAAATGCAGAAAAAGAATTTGACAAAATCCAACACCCATTCATGGAAAAACTCTCAATAAACTAAAAATGGCACAGAACTTCTCAACCTGATAAAAATCATCTATGAAACCACACAGCTAACATTATATGGTAAAAGACCAAATGCTTTTCTTCTAAGGCCATGAACAAAGCACCTCTCTTTGTTCAAGATTATTCTGAAAGTCCCAGTTAGTGCAATAAAGCAAGAAAAAAAAAAATAAAAGTGCCTCAAGAGGCCAAGGTGGGAGGATCATTTGAGGCCAGGAGTCCAAGACCAGCCTCAGTAACATAGCAAAACCTTGTCTCTACAAAAAATAAAAAAAATTATCCAGGCATGATGGTACATGCATGTAGTTCCCAAACACTTGGGAGGCTGTGGTGAGAGGATCACTTGAGCCCAGGAGTTTGAGGCTACAGTGAGCTATGATCACACCACTGCACTCCAGCCTGGGCAACAGAGCAAGACCCTGTCTCCGAAAATAAAAAATAATAAGAAAAAGAATAGGCATATACTTCAAAGGAATAGAATTCACAGTCCAGAAATAAAGTTTTCCATTTATGATCCCAATAAAATATAATGCAGAAATGGTAGTCTTTTTCAAAACATGTATACAGAAAAACCACCTCTGACTCACACACCATATACGGACAGACATCAGCTGAAATTGGAAAACAGGCCTACGCGCAAGAGCTAAAGCTATAGAAGTCCTAGAAGAAAATCGTTGTGACCTTCAGTTAGGCAAACAATTCCTAAATATGACAACCAAAACATGCTCCACAAAAGAAAAAAAATGATAAATTGGACTTTATAAGTTAAAAAACCTTAGTGCTTGAAAAAGATACCGTGAAGAAAATGAAAGACAAGCTCCAGCTGGGATAAGCAATCAGAAATTATATTTCTGATAAAGAATCTGTATCCAGAATATATACAGAACTCACAATAGTTCTGAATAATTTTGAAACTCAATAAGACAAATCCAGTAAACCTGGGCAAAAGATTTGAATAGACATTTTATCAAAGAAGAAATATGAATGCCTAATGGACACATGAAAAGATGTTCAACTTCGTCCATCATTGGGAAAATGCAAATTTAAACCACATGGGACACCACTACACATCCACTTGAAGATCTGTAACAAAAAGACTGGCAATAGCAGGTGGTCGGAGACAGGCGGGGGCTTAAACCCTCATGTGTTGCTGGTGGGAATGTAACATGGTCCAGCCACTTTGGAAAACTGTTCGGCAGTTCGTTAAAAAATTTAAATATGACTGTACATAGTGGCTCACACCTGTAATCCCAGCACTTTGGAAGGCCAAGGTGGGTGGATCACTTGAGGTCAGGAGTTCAAGACCAGCCTGGCCAACATGGCAAGACCCAGTCTCTACTAAAAATACAAAAATTTGCTGGGCATGGTGGTCTGCGCCTGTAATCCCAGCTACTCTGGAGGCTGAGGCAGAAGAATCACTTGATCCCAGGAAGCAGAGGTTGAAGTGAGCCAAGATCAAGACAATGCACTCCAGCCTGGACAACACTCCGTCTCAAAAAAAAATTTTTTTTTTAATATGAACTTACCAGATGACCCAGTAATTCTACTTCCAGGAAGCTGCCCAAGAGAAATAAAGACGTGTCCACACAATAGCTTGTGCACAAATGTTCACAGAGGCGTGATTCATAATGGTCCCATGCTGGACACACATGATCTGCTTACATTTTGGATAATACATTAATTTATTACCCATACATCACAGTGTCCACTGATTGGTGTATGGATAAATAAAACTTGCTCTAGTGATACAATGGAATACTATTCAGCAATAAAACCCAAACACGACTGACACACTCTACAAGATGACTGAATCTCAAAAACATTACACTATGTAGAATCCAGATGCAAAAGACTGCATGCTGCAGGATTCCATTGATGTAAAATGTCCATTAAATGTGAATCCACAGGCTGGGAACTGTGGCTTACACCTCTAATCCCAGCACTTTGGGAGGCCCAGGCAGGTGGATCACCTGAGTCAGGAGTTCCAGACCAGCCTGGCCAACATGGTGAAACCTTGTCTCTACTAAAAATACAAAAACTACCCGGGCATAATGGTGGGCACCTGTAATCCCAGCTACTCAGGAGGCTGAGGAAAGACAATCACCTGAATCCAAGAGGTGGAAGTTACAGTGAGCCAAGATCACACCACCACACTCCAGCCTGGGTGACAGTGAGACTCAGTCTCAAATAAATAAATCATTGTAAATCTACAGAGACAGGGTACAGATCAATGCCTGGGGGTGGGGTGGGGGATGCTCACTACAGTTGGGCACAAAAATGTCCTACAGCTGGTTTGCAGCCATGGTTATGCAACTCTGTGAATGCACAAACACCACTGCCTGATGCCCTTGCAATGGGCATGCAGATGGACAGTGGAAGGCGTGCTGACGGTGTCATGGTGCACATGGTACATCTGTAAAGCTGCTTAGGAAGGAAGGAGATGCAAGCTCATGCAAGGTAAACAAGCACAACACAGTCGCTGCCCCTTTCAACATAGTTTCCTGGGTGACAAGCGTCTTGTTCTGAGGGTGGTGAGAACCAGAATGACTTTAGCAGACCCTCAAGGCCATCCGCGTCTTGACCATCCTGCCCCCTTGGTTTTCACTCAAAACAGGAGGATCGCCTCATGATCTTGGGGTAGCTTCCCAAAGATTGAACGCAGAATTTTCCCTTACATGATCTGCCTTGGACACACCTCCAAGCGAGGGATGTTCCAGCACTGCCCTGGGCCGATACAACCGGTCGGAACAAGCCAGAATGCCCAAAGCAAGCCCAGGCTACTCCCCAGATAAAGTCTGCTTGGCTTTCAAAACCAGAGCTCGGAGCCCAGCATTGGAGAATGTCCACTGGGTACTGGGTAGGTGAATGAGTGAATGAATGAATGAGTGAGTGAATGAATGAATGGATGAGTGAAGGAATGAATGGATGAGTGAAGGAATGAATGAGTGAATGAATAAATGTACATTTTTGTCTTATGAGTAACTCACATGTCCTGACTTCACAGTCATGTGCAATGAACTGTGTGCGTGCACAAAGGTGCGCTCAGGAGCATCTGCGCCCTCTTCTGTTCCCCCTTCCATCTCTGTCCCTGCCGTCTCCCTCCCTCTAGGATGGAGATCTGGGTGCCAGAGCCTTGTGGTGGACATGACAAGGCAGAGGTGACCCTGCATAACAGGGCTTTCAGAGGAGCAGAGGGGACACCACATCCACGACAGTGGATGACACCAAGGACAGGGGTAGAGTCACAGCAGGGAGTCACTGTTGGAGTGTGGCTGGGGAGCAGGGCAGGCAGGGGAAGGGCCTTCATTCTGAGCACAATGACAGGTAGAACCATGGGATTCAGGCTTTGCCAATGCCCTGTAAATGCTGCCCTGCTTGGTAGGACTCACCCCAGCAGACGGGAGTTAGCAGCTCTAGTGCACAGATGCAAAAGTGAGGCTTGCGGGAACCCCCTGCTCCCCTCCCCACATCCTCCACAGCAGAGCTCGGTGGAGATGAGGCTGAGGCAGCAGCCTGGGCCTCAGTTTCCTCTCCTGCCTCAACCTCCAGAGAACGTTCCTGTGGGTTCCCTCAACCAGCCAGCTGCAGGGGAGCCCAGAGCAGTCTCAGGGACTGTCCTCCAGGACCCAGGCCCAGAGCATCCTGCCCATGGCCCAGCTGGTCAGGCCAGGCACCTCTAGGCTGGGGGAGGGGCCAGGGCCTCCTGCAGAGAGAGGAACGTGCAGCTGTGATGGTGCCAGGCACAATGGACCCAGGCCTGGGCTGGGGCTCCCCCACCCGGCCCCTGATCACCAGCTGGACTCTGGCAGGGTACTGAGCCCTGGCTGCTCCTCTGTCAAACGGGGGTCATGGGGAGGGGCCGTGTTTGTGTGTGTGTGCACTCGCAAGTGTGTGCACGTTGGGGGGGTGGGCTCTAGCTGAACAGCTGCCAACAACCCTGCAAGATGGACATAATCATTACTGTGTAACTCAGGGTCATGCAGCCCAGTGGAGGTGATGGGAGATGGGGGTCAGGGTCCTGAGGCTCTCTTCTCCTCCTCTGCCCACACCGAAGCCAGTTCCTCAGGGTAAGCACTCCTGGGAGCACAGGCCAGCCCCTGGCATCGCCCACTCTGGCATCACCCGAGCTCCGAATCCCGACTCACAGTGTGCCCATGCGATGCTTGCCACCTGCTTCCCCCCACGTCTGCTCACCCCCACACTCCCGATTTCACTGTGCCACTGTTCACTGTGTCAAATACTCCCTCGCTTGCTAAGCCGGGTAGTCACCAAGACCATCGCAA
This sequence comes from Saimiri boliviensis, assembly GCF_048565385.1. Taxonomy (NCBI): domain Eukaryota; kingdom Metazoa; phylum Chordata; class Mammalia; order Primates; family Cebidae; genus Saimiri; species Saimiri boliviensis. The sequence continues at coordinate 151,715,538 of NC_133449.1, read as the reverse complement.
AGAAATGGGGAATGCCCTGGTACCCATATGGGCAGGCAGAGGGCACAGTGAGAGCTGGGGCTCAGGGGCCACACCCACAACTGCTGGAGCCAGGCAAGGGCACTGGGGCTGAGGCTGGTGGCAGGTGCAGGAAGAGGATGCTGGAGGAGGCTTGGGGGCACTCTGGCTGCCACAGGAGGTCCTGAGGCTATTTACAGACCTGTCTGCAAAATATGGGGTGGGGGCCCAGGGGAGTCTGAGACAGGCCATGCTGGCTTCTGGCACACATGAGCCTTGAGCCTGGACTATATGACTTCCCCACGCCATGCCTCAGCCTTCTGGTCTGTGAAATGGGCACACAGCACCTCCCTCTGGGCTGCGTGAAGATGCCCGGTGGTGTGGGCCTTACCCACAACTGGCATGCATGGCACGGGGTGGGACAAATGAGCTGCTCTGAGCCCAGGTGGGTGTGGGGTATGAGGCTCAGGTGCCCTGGGTGGTCGTGGTGGGACGGGAGCTGAGGTCCCATCTTGGCACGGGCTGCACTCCAGGACCGCATGGTGTGTGTCTGCGTGAACTGTGCCTGCCTCCCCAGTGTGTGTGGGAGCACATCGTGCATGGTGAGGGCACGAGTGCCCAGGGCTGGGAGCTGCCTGCTCATTCAGCCGCATCCCCTTTCGTCCCTGCCTGGTGTGGATTCAGTCGCAGAAAGACTGGATTTCTGGTGAGCTGTTTCCCTGAAAAGCTGTCTCCAGGGACTCACAGCCCTCAGATGTAGCATGCTCTTGCTCTGTGGGGACAATATAATGAAGCAACAAAAATAAGCCCGGATGTCTGTCAGACAGCACACGCCTCAGAGGCCTGAGTCTCTTCCCGATGGCCCTCCCCACCTACCCTAAGGACAGGGAGCCAGCCACTCCTAGACCCACCAGGAGCCTGCGGGAGCTCCACACGCTCCCTGCATCTCAGAACCTCCATCCACTTGACTGAATTTGGAAAAAAAAAGAAAAGAAAAGAAAAGAAAAAGCAGACAATAAATTCATTTCACAGAACCTAAACCCTCAGAATGAAGGAATTTCACATCAGAGCCACCATCATTCACGAACCCACATCGGCTGCCCATTGTGGTATCTGAGAGGTGAAAAAGGTAGGGGGGCCAGGAGGGTATGCACACCTCACCCCTCTATTCACCCAGACACTAATCAACACACATGTGAACTCAGGCAGACATGAATCCACATGCACACACCTGCACACTCCTATTCACACAGGCGCTAGTCTACACACACGTGAACTCATGCACGTGTGCACACTCATCTAGCCAGGCAGACGTGAATCCACATGCACACACGTGTGCACACTCCTATATTCATGCAGGTGCTAATCTACACACACGTGAACTCAGGCAGACATGAATCCACATGCACACACGTGCACACTCCTCTATCCACTCAGGCGCTAATCCATACGTGTACACATGTGTGCCTGCTCCTGGATTTACTCAGACACCCATCTGTACTCAGAGCCACACACAAATGAAGATCTGAGAATCCTGTCTCCCTGGCGGAAGCCGGGATGCCAGATACCTGAGGAATGGGCCCCACTTTTATGGGCACCCCGAGGGGTTCCATGCCAAGCTGACCCTGCTGTTTCATACCAATCCATTTTGGGGGGTTCATCTCCCCCAGAACGCAACTCAGAGATGCTAATGGCTCAGAGGGAAGCAGGACTTGCTTCGCACAGCCTTCCTCGCCACGGGACCGCCTCCCTCATTTCCTAATGAATATAAATAGGAAAATGGGTTTTGCCTTACAGAATGTTTTTCTCCACAGGAACGTAGCTCCCATTTCTAAGCACTGTCAAAACAGAAGTTACAGCCTCTCCGTCTCTCAGTCACCAGCGTCATCACCCCGTACGGGCTACCCTCCTGGCTCTCAGACGTCGGCAGTCCCCTGGGTGGCTCATTCCCTGGTGTGCCCCTAAAATCCCTTTCTCTGTTGGCACCAGAGGGATCCTTTAAAGCCAGCCTTGTCTCTCAGCTGCTGCAAACTCCCCAGAGACTCCCAAGGCAATCCAAGCACCATCCAACTCTTCCCAAGAGCTCCGACACGAGATAATCCTGGACCCTGGAGCGTCTCCCGCTCACCTCTCAGCCCCCACAGCCGGCCGCACTGACCTGACCCTTCACCCACACGAAGCGTGTCTCGGCTGCAGGGCCTTTGCACCTGCTATCCCTTCCCTGGCATCCTCCTTCCCTGCCTCATGACACAGCAGGGCACAGAGGGAGGCAGGGACCAAATCTGTGCCCCATCCAGGATCCGGGGCTGGAGGTCTGAGGGTCTCGCCGGGCACATCAGAAGGGCAGGGATTCTGCCAGTGACCACGGGGGCTTTGACTGTTCAGAACTGGTGTCAGCCATTTACACTCCCCACGGCCATCCATCCACCATCCTCCCCACCTGACAGAGGGGAGGCCAAGGCTCCGGCAGGGGAAGAGACCCACCTCAGGCCACCCCATGATCTGCAGCTGGGCCCTTCCATGGCTTCCCCAGGGCAGACAGACGCAGGGGTGGTCCCTCAGTGAGGAGGGCAGAGGCCTCAGGGCTCCCTTCCAGCAGGGAGACTGAGACTGGGGGGCCCTCTCCAGGAACCACAGCAAACCAGGGGGTTGGAGATTTCTAGGAAACACTGTTGCCCGGGGCCCTGGAGCCACTACCAGCACCCTCCAGGCAGACGCAGGCACTTGGCTATTGCCATCTCCCTTGGGATCTGGTCTAGGAAACAGCTGCCACCTTTCCAGACGTGTCCGGGAAGCGTCCCAGTGCCCCTCCCAGCCAGCCTTTCTTGGTCAGCACTCTAACCAGGGGCCGCCCAAGCAGAAGCCCTAGCACAGCCCAGAGTCCAGGCCCAGGAGATACATCCTGAGGGTCCTCAGCCCCCTGGGATTCCAGGGAGGCTGTGGAGGTCGGAGTGGTGGTGAGGGAGCCAAAGGCTGGCTGCCCCTTCACACAGCCCTGGCGGGGCATCTGTGCCACAGGCATTTCCAGGCCAGCGCTGCCTCACTGTGTGCTCTGCAAAGCCCTCTCCCTGCAATGCCTCCCGTGCCCTGGCCGAGGGTTCAGGGAGCCCCCCAATGGCCCCCTGTTTCCCCCAGAAGCCAGCCAGGATTCTCATCCATGTGGGGCAGGCACATGGCTGCCTGTGTTTGTATCTGTGTTTATTAAACTAGAGGGAGTTAATGACTAAGAGGTGCCCGAGTTTGATCCTGCTGAAAATAAGACTCGGATCTGTCGGTAAACACAGGGGAGCTTCCAGGCTGTCAATCAACTCCCGGGGTTTCCATCCCAGGTAGGATTCCGCCTGGACCCAATGGCCTCCAAATGTGGGGGCAGCAATGCTGGGGTGTGCACCCCTCACGGGGACAAACACCTGGTCATGTGTCCAGCACTCCTAAGGAGCTCTGGGTGGTAAATGCTCTGTGACGAGCCTTCTACAGAAGCCACCATTGGAGGGGTCAGACGGCAGAGAGGTATGCTTCTGTGGGGTGGGGTCCTAGAGGGGTAGTGGGCCACAGGGAGCCTGGGGGCGTTCAGGGGTGGAATGTGGCCTCCCAGACAAGCCAGTTCACCTCCACTCCGTGGGCTGCAGGGTCCCCGTCTGTAAGGCTGGGGGCCCTCTCCAAGCTGAGGCCGGACATGAGGTGTGGGGAGCACAGCGGGGGAAGGGGCTGAGCCCAGATACTGCTGCCTGCTCTGATGCCAGCTTGGGGCCACTGCACTGCCTGGGCCTCAGCGTCCCTATCTTTAAAATTCGGGGATTGAATCAGAGGCCGTAGCAAACAGTGGACCTGGTGACGGCTGGGCCGGGCTGGGCTGAGGGACATTTCCTGCCCGGCTGTGCCTCCTCTGTCCCCACTCCTCCCTCGGAAGCCCAGAAGCCTTTATGTGGGGGCACTGGACACAACAGACAGGGAGGCCCAGCCCTGTCCCTTCCACCAGTCTCTCCCACTGTGGCTGCCGGAGTCCGTCCCGGAACGGCGGAGGAGACATCAGGATGGACCTCATGGGCAGGTAGTCATCGTCCCTGTCAAGACCCCTCTCCCCACCCCGCTCACTGCTCCAGGGGGCTCACCCCTCCCCTCCCACCACCTTTCCTGCCTGGACGCCCACCTCTTCCTCTAGGGTTATCTAAACACTGCCCACCCTCCAGGAGCCAGCCAGACCCCTCCTCTGTGAGCAGACCAGCCCGGAAGAGGAGCTTGTGTCCGGCTCGCAGGGGAAGGGAGCCCGGAAGCTTCGAGACCCAAGGAATCTACTGCTGAGTAGAAGGGAGGAGACCAGGGCTGAAGACCTGAGATCCGGAGACTCCAGGGTCTCCTGCCATAGAACGGCTTGGGAGTCCCAGCCAAGTGGGTGGGGAAGGGCTGCAAGGACCAACCTCCAGGACTCAGTTTCCCCACTGGCTCCTGTGAACCCCGCCATGGCCCAGAGCAGGGAGCAGAGGAGTGATCCTCTCTTCCTCTCCTCTGAAGGTCCCTCAAGCCCTGCTGGACATCCCACTGCCTCAGCCTGGGTTCCAGCTTTCCTCCAAGGTCAAAACCCCAGCTGCCCCAGGACAGCCCCACAGGCGTGAGCCCAGCCACAGCTTGAGCTCCCTCACTGTGTGATCTCGGGTGATGCTGGACCCTTCTGGAAAATGGGGCTGGACTGGCTGATCTCCACGGGAAAAGAGGTGCATTTACTTGTGAGGCCATTGTCTTTCCATCTGGGAATGCCAGCTCCAAGGCAGCCGGGCTCATCAGGGCTTTGTCCCAGGGTCCAGGCACCACAAACAGTCGGCCTCGTTTGCCACCAGCTCCAATGGCCAGGTTTCCCCGGGTGGTCTCTCCACCTCCTGCTGCCCCTCCCCAGGAGGCTGGGAGAGGCAGGACAGAGCCCGTTTTCAACTCGCTGCCCTCGGGAAGGGGACATGGGGGTTAGGGGTGCTGGATTTGAGTGGCTGTAGCTGCCGCCACTCCAATTCCTGTTCCCCGTTGGTGCCACCAACTGGCTCAGGGTGCACCGGGGTGAGGGGAGTCAGGGACCCCCAACAACCAAGGCCTCTCCCACCCTGCTGGAATCCCCTGACTGAACCAACACAACAGGACACAGATGCCAGGCACAGAAGCCCTATACCACCCTCTCCACCCCCTTCCTGGGCAACCTCAGACAATGCCCCACCCCACCCTGGGCCTCAGTCTCCCCATCTGCACAGCGGGTGCTGGAATATATGACACCAACATCCACTGCACTGGCTCCGCCACCAGCCACCCCCACAAAGACCCACCCAAGGCCACTAGACACCCGAGCCTGTGCTGGAAGAAACCCAATCCACGACAAAACAGAAAGGAAGGGGGCGGGGGTGAGAGATGACAAATGTATCCAAGGTCCGAGGCAATGCCACCATCCGCTCCAGGTTCACGCCTGGAAATTTATGGCCTCGTCACCCGGCCCTGGAGATCTATCTCTTGCCTGTCACTCACTTGCATTTTTAATCCTGCCCCCCCAGCCCCTTGTGTATTTACGCACCACCCACCCGGGCATCTCCAGAGCCTGTCTGTTTCCTTCTTGTGGAGATATATGAACATCCCAAGTCCATGAACCTCTGCTCATAAATTTTCCCTGAGGCTATGGCGGCTGAGTCTGGCACGGAGACAGTCCCCTGCCAAAATGGGGACTGGGCTCGTTGAGGGGTAGGGATCCCCGGGTGGGGGTTATGACCCAGGGATCCTTAGAAGGAGGCTTTCCTGAGTGCTTAGAAAATTCTATCAAAATCTGGAGCTGATGCATGTGTGTGTGTTGGAAACAGACAGAGGCAGTCACCCACATGGGACCCATGCAGCCACTCCAATTTTACCCCACTGATCCAAGGCACTGTGGTCATATTTTGGTCCCATTAATTTTTCTCTCCTGGAAAGCAGGTGAAGCCTGCAAGGATACATTTAGGGTGAAAATATTCAAATGCCGAGGTCTAAGAGGGGCAGCTACTCCAGGCTTTGGTCCTGGGCTCTTGTTGGGGCCTCAGACACTTGTTTCTTGGTGGGGGCAGAGAAGCAGCAGTCTCTCCCTGGCCCAGGTATGGGGAGACTGCCTCCAAAGACACTTTGAAAAATCAGTGCTTTCCAGTGGCAGTGCCGGCACGGTGGGGAAGGAACGTCTCCCTCCCTCCCCTCCTCTGATCCTGAGTGCTGGTGCCACCACATCCCTGCACCCCCACCCGGAGCTCGCCTGGCCTCAGGAGTGTGGCTCTGGTTCAGGTGCCCACTGGCTTTTCTGGGAGTTGGGAGCTGGCTGCCCGGCCTGCTGTATCATCCTGAATTATATGAACACAGCAGGCCTGCTGCTGCGGCCACAGAGGAGGGGGCTGCCCAGCCGGCTGGAGGACCTGGGAGGGGCATGGCCCCCAACCTTTCTGCTTGGAGACCCCCAGGTCTTCTGCCCACCAGGGGTGGGAGCCAGAACTCCCTGACCATGGTATGCTCAGGAAAATGAGGGATTCAAGTGCTGGGGTCCTGGTTGGGTGCCAAACACCCTCAAATCCAGGTGAGGGAGGTGACCCCCTCCCACCCACAGTCCTCTGGAGTTTGTCCCCCTGCCTTTGGTGGAGTGGGGCACAAACCTGGGCTGGGGCCTATGAGCCAGTCTTCTCAATGCTTATTCAATTAAAAGGTGGCAGGGGCAGGGACCTAGCGGGCAGGAGGCCAAGGGCCAGCCAGGCAGAGAAGAGCCTGTTTGCTTTTTAAGCAACCTACGCCTGACTTGATGGGGTTTCACCCAGGGCTGGGTGCAGGCTGAAGACCTCTGGAGGCTGGGGGCCTCTCTAGGGGTCAGCCCCTGAGAGAAGCAATGTGGGGGAGATTTGCCATTTATATCTGCTCCTGGCTCTCTGTCCCTCCAGAGCTTTTGTTACCAGGCTCTCCTCACACCCTTAGCCCAACTGAAAAAGTGAGAGGCCGACAGCCAACCCAAGCCAGGGTCCAAAGAGGCCCCACTCTGGGTGTGCAGGAAGGGTGAGTGCTGGCACCCTGGGTAGGTGCGCACCTGGCTCTCGCGGCCTCGACCCTTTCTGCTAAGCTTTGTTTTTTCACAAGGCATTATCATCCTATCCCCATTTCACAGGTGTGGAAATTGAGGCTCTCAGATATCACCTGGCCCAAGGTCACTCAGCTGAGACCTGGAAAAGCCTGATTTTCATCTCAGAGGCTGTCGTTTTTAATGGGGGGGGGGGTGCGGTAACTGCAGGCAGTGCCCCTCGCCCCATCCTCAGCATCAAGCAGGTGACCTGTGGGTTTCAAAGGATGGAAATGGGGGCCCTTGTCTTTAGAGGCAGGTCGGGGCACGGAGGCTTGGCAGCCTCCCCCCACCCCACAGAGGGACGACGACGGAGATGGGTCCAAGGTGGTGCGAAGGGGGAGAGTACCCAGTAAGTTCAGTTCCGAGCGAAGCCCCCAACCCTCGTGCCAGGGGTTAGACTCAGGGGCCTGGACGGAGGAATGTGACCCCTCCCCTTGCTTGGCTGGACGGTCCCCGCGCCAAGCGAGGACGCTCGCAGTGTCGGGGGGAGGGCGGCCCAGCAAGGGGGGCAATGCGAGCCCGGGTAGGGGTCAGCGACTCGGCTAGGAGGCGAGGACAACCCCCAGGTTTCCGGGAAGGAAAGGGCAGGGAGCCGCGTCGGGGGTACAGGGCTGGGTGCAGACGGCGAAGGGGGACGGAGGCGAGAGAGGCGCTGGGGAAGGGACCGCTTGGAGGGACGCAGCAGCGTGCTGGCTGCGGCAGTGACTTCGACCCGGGCCCCCCGGCTCTGCCGGGCAGAGCCGCCATCCTCTCCGCCGCCACCAAGTTCCTCCAACTTTGCCCGCTGCGCTCAGATCATGCGCCGGGCCCGGGGCGCAGCAGGGGCCCGGGGCGCACACCGCGCGCTCGGGGACGCCTCGGGTTCGAAGTGGCGGGGGGTTCGGCGGGGTCCCAGGTCCCCCAGGTTCAGCGCCCGGCCGCGCTCGGACTCGGGCTCGGCGAGCTCCACGCTTACCTGCCCGCCCGGCCTCCGTTCCCGGGCTGCGCCCGCCGCTGCCGCCGTCCTTCAAGCTCTAACTTCGCTCCCGGGATTGAAATTCCTCCCCAGCTTCGCCCATCGATCTGCGCGCGGGGCCCCGCCCCTCGCCGAGCGGCCGGGGGGAATTCAAGCTCGCCCTGCCCCCGCCCGCCCCCCTTCCCTCCCTCCCTCCCTCCTTCCCTCCTTCCCTCCCTCGCTCCCTCTCTCCCTCGCCCGCCTGCGCGCTCCCTTCCACCCCCTCTTCCTCCCGCACGAGTCCGACTCGGTGCCTCTGGCCCTCCCCTTCTCTCCCGGCCGCCCAAGCCCCCTGCTCTCCCCGGCTCCCCGCGCCGCCCTGCTGCTTCCCTCTCCCGGCGACTAGCTGAGACTGGGAGAGGAGGAGAGGTCCTAGAAAGCGCAGGGGGTCGTCCTCGCGGTCGTGTCCCCGGCCCTCCCCGCCCACACCTAAACGGTTGGGAGGGGGAGTGGGGGCGACAGCTGTTGGCTGAACCAGCCACCCGCGACTCCCACCACCACAAGCAAAGCCAAGGCGTTCTCAGGTCCTCCCGTCGGTCCGCCCCTTATCCGAGAGGGCAGGACCCAGGGGGCGGAGAACGCGGGGCGCAGGCCTGGCCCCCTCTGCCCAGCCCTAGCCTCCCTTCCTTCACTCACCCCAACCTCTGGGAGGACTTCGGGGACCCTCGAGCACTCTTCGGCTCAGTCTCACCCTGACAACCTGCATGTGCGGAAGCCCCCGTCCGCAAGTTACAGGAGAGGAAACTGAGTCAAGAGAAGCCCAGAGTCTCGCCCCACACAGCGCGTAGGAGGCAGAGCCCTAGGAGCACCCTGGACCCCCGGCGGGAGCTCTCAGGACTCCACGCTTGGGTCGGGCAGGCCCGGCTGTGTAGTGCTGCCGGCGCCTCCGGGCCCTCTCCAGTCCCCGCGCAGCCCGCGCGCCCCCGCTGGGCCCCCTCCCCGCTTCCTGTCCTCCTCCCGCCTCTGGTTCCCGGCCTCAGTACCCCCGGCACGCTCTCCGCTCGCCGCCAGCAGCTGGGCAATTCAACGAGCATACAAAAGAGTTGACTCAATTCAAAGGCAGCAAATCAAGATAAATCCTATAGTGTGTGGGGACGCGAGAGGGAATGTGAATGAACGCCCACGGCGCCGTTCAGTCCTATACAGACCGGCCTCGCCCGGCTGCAGGGCCTAACACACCTGGCTCCTAGGGTTCTCCAGGAGCTAGAATCGCGGGAGTGGGCTCGGAGCTACCTTGACCCCCAGGCCTCCAGCACTGGCCCGAATTTAGGAATGTGGTGCTTGTGGCCTCTTTTGGCTGGCTGGGTGGGGCTCCCATGATGGGGTGCAGAGCCTTGAAGGGGAGTGCTAGGACAAAAGCCAGTGCGCCCCCACGACTCCATACAAGTACTGGGGGGCAGGGGGCCTGGACACCCATGACAGCCCCAGGGGCCAGGAGGAAGGGAAGGTGGTTTGGAACACCTAAGCTGTGGCCTTTCTCCTGCCCGGACCTGGACCACTGTCAGAGCCAGGCCGCAGGCCAAGAGCCGGTCCTTGTTTACCCAGATAGATACTGCAAGCCTGGGATGTGCCAGGCCTGGGCTGGTGGAAGAGGGGGGCAGTGAGAGGGGCACCCTCTCCTCCCTGTGCGTCTCTGAGGTCTCCCCAGCTGCAGCTCCATTAGGGAGAAGCTGGTCAGCCCCCAGAGCTTCCCTGGTCAGGCTTGGAAGCCCTGGGTGAGCTACCCTCCAGCTTGTGGCCTGGCCAGCCCTGTGCAGACCACGAGGGACGAGGGACGGAAGCCCCAGCCCACCCATTCCATAAACCTCAAGAGAGGTACAGGCTCCCTGTTTCCGGCAGGTTCCCCCAGGCCTGCGCTGACGAAGTGCATCGAAGCTCTGTGAGCAGCCTCCTTGGCGTGCGCAGGTGTCCCCCGTGTGCCCTGCGCTGTGCTGGGCGCCTGCCCGGAGGAGCCGCGCCAGGACCTCCAGCTACTTCCCAGGAGCAGGCATTATGAATTATTAGCCCATTTCCTCGGGGTGCAAACTGAGGCCGGAGGCCTCTTCAGAGCGCCCTTGAGCGGTACTGCCTGACCCCAGAAGTAAGTTCTGTGGCCACTCGGGGTCTGAGATCCGCGGAGGTCAACTGGAGGGGAGATCGCACAACCTGAGGAGCCGGAACCCCAGCAGAGCGCGAAACCTGGAGCTGGGGAGGGGAGGGCAGAGAACTGGAGTCGAGCCTGCACTGCGGGGATCGAGTACTCGCGGCTGCGCCCCTCACCCCGAGCGGAGGCTGCGCCGTCTGGCTGCGACCGAGTCCCCGGAGTCCCGGCCCGGCCGCCCCTCCCCCGTGGCCACGCCGATTGGCGGCCTGCGTGTAAGTCATTAATTCTGTTACGGGGACGCCGGCGCCGCCCCCAGGACATCTGTCAGGGTCCCAACGCCGCGCTCCACGCCCCCTGCCCTTCCCCCAAAACCAGAGCCGGGGAAAGGACGCGACGGCGAAGCTGGGAGGTTGCCGGCGCGCTGGCGCTGGAGGGCGGCGGAGTCCTGGAGTTAACCGGGAGGGGGGCGGGGCCGACGCCGGCCCCGGGGACAAAGATCCCCAAGCTGCCAGCGGGCTGGGCTCTGCAGACCCCGAGGCAGGAAGAAGCACCTCGTATTCCCCGTCCCCCAGATCCTCAAAAACACTCAGGCTCTGACCCGAGTACTGGGGTGGGGTGGGGGAGACCGAACCCTCCTGGGCCCTCGGGGAGCGCGAAGGCGACGCTGAAGGGGGGACGCCGGGACACTTCCTCTTCCCTGCACACGCAGCCCGAGCTGCACCCCCAAACGCTTCAGGAGCTTCGCGGCTCCCCCACCTCCGCGCCCTCCACAGCCTCCGAGGCTGCTCCCGGCGACCTCCCCCCGCCCCCAGATGGGCCGCAGGTGCGAGGAAAGGTGTTGCGCTCGCCGTGGGCTGGGAAGAAGGGCGCCGATGGCAGGAAATCCCCGCTGCTCCCTGGGCAGCCTAGCCCGCGGGACTCGCGCTCAGCCCACGGCGGAGGACTAGGTCAGGAATGGTGCTAGGATGGCACGCGTCCGGCCCAGGGCCCTGACCGTCCATGCCGTGCAGTTTAGGAAGAGAAAAAGTTCGAGGGTGGTGGGGTCGACACCCTGAGAGCTAAGAGGGGATAACGGGAGGAAAGCAGGAGGCGGGGAACGAAGAGCGGCGGAAGCGGGACCTGGAGAGCTGGGGGTCCGCTCTGGGTCCGGGGTCCCGCCCCGCTCGGCAGCCCAGCCCAGCCGCGCCGGCTTCCCGGACCAGGAGACGCCCGGGTCACCAACGCCTATTAATAGCCGCGAGCAGGTCCTTCCCGGGAGCTACGCAGTGGGGGGCAGAGCCCGGCCACCGGCTAGGATGGGGGCGGGGGTCCCGTAACACCCGATCCGGAGGCTCCAGCTGCGCGGGGCGGGGCGCTGCGCCCCCCACGCGGGCTACGCGAAGGCGAGGCACCCACAGCACGCTCCCTCCGTACCTCGGACTCAGAGACCAGGTTTCAGATGAAGAGGGGTTAGTCTGTGGGCCAACTTGGGGCGCCGCGGCTACCCCAGCGCACTCAGAGGCGCGCCCAACTCCCTCCCCCGCTTTCTGCCCAGTCGGCTGTTAGCTTAGCTCACGGCGCGCTCTGGAAAGTTTCGGGGTCCCCGCGGCGCCTCCTAGCCCTAGGGGTCCGGAGTCCCGGCCCTTCTAGCCTCGGCGTCGGAGAGGGAAGTTTGACCCGCCCGGGCTCGGCGGCCGCTAACTTCGGGTGCTCCCGCCTCCGAACCCGGGTGGGTGGATGGGGACGCCCCGGAGACGCGGGCCCCGAGCGCCGCATCCAGAGCCCCATGGGCGGTGGGAATCGGCCGGGGCTCGGACGCCGAGGTCAGGGCACCGGGGTTGGAGTGGCCCGGTCTGTGAGAGCCGCTAGGGACCCCACGCTGCCTCCGCTGCCCCCCAAGAGAGAATCTTCTTCCCTGCCTCCCCAGCGGCGGGGACCCTCCGGTCCCGCAGCTGCGGCAGAGGGGTCCCCCGGCCCCTGACAGCCCCCTCCCCCGCAGGCCCCTTCTTACCTGGGCCGGGGTGCGGGCCCCGGACTGGAGGCACGGTCACGGGCGAGCAGAGCGCGCGCACCCCGGTCCCCCGAGCGCGGCGGCGGCGGCGGCGGCGGCAGCGGCAGCTTCCCCTCCTTCCTCCTCCTCTTCCTCCTCGGGGCTCGCAGGCTCCAGACAGTCCTCCTCCCCCTCCCGCCCTGCCGGCCCCTCCCGGAGCCCGCCCGGCTGGACTCGGCCTGCGACCCTGAGTCGAGCGGAGCCGGAGGGAGCCAGGCTGCGGCGCTCACTGCGTCAAGCGCTGGGCGAGCGCGGGGCGGCGGCGGGGATCGCGCGCTGCTCGGAGACCGGGGCCGGCCGGGCAGGCGGGGGAGCGGCGGCGCCAGCGACGCCGAGGGGCCGGGCGGCTCCGGCACCGGCTCCGGCGCGGGCGCTGTGGTGGCGGCGGCCGTCGCGGCAGCGCCGAGGTTGTAGCAGCACATTCTTTCTGAGCGTGATGGAAGGTTTCATGTGGGAGAGTGCGCGGGGAGGGCTGCGGGAGGGGGAAGGGGCCGCGGCGGGGGCGGCCGGGGGAGCGGGGGCGGCCGGGGGGCGGGGTCGCTGCCCGCACGTCGGTGGGCATGGGGACGGCCGGGGGGCGGCTCCGGAGGGGACGTAGGAGAGCCGCGGGGGCGGCATGGGAAGCCGAGAGGCTGCCTCGCCCTTCCCCCCCGCCCCCGGCCGGCCCCTAACGCCCCCTGCCTCAGCCCCAGGCCACCCAGCGTCTCCCAGGCTTCGGGTTGGAAGGGAAGCCTCCGAGTGTCTGGGGGTCAGGACCCTGGTGGCGATGGGAGGTGGGCACCTGGATGCGGCGGACATGGCTTTGCGAACACGCGCCCAGCAACCGCGTGGAAGTTGACCCCAAGTCAGACCCTTTGTGGGCGCGCGCGTCCGCGGGCGCCAAAGCACAGCCCACAGGACGCGGGTTTGCGGGGCGGGGAGGGGGGGGAGAGCGGAGCACTTGGGGGTGGGGAGCTGGAGCGAGATTGGGTCCAGTCCTCGGAGGCCCTGCGTCTCCAGGGACTCGCCCTACCCCAAGGTCGCCGACCCCTCTCTGCCTCCCCTCCGCGTCCCTCGTCGCCCCCTGCCTTTAGGCCAGGAGGAGGGGGAGGCGTGGGAGCAGCCCGCTGCCTTCCGATTCCCGGAAGGTTCGGTTTAGCGGATTTCCCTCCCATCAGTCCCCTCTCCCCTCCCAGCGCCTCCCGAATCCTGGGGGATCCGAAATCGCTCCCTGGGGCTCTAAGCCGAGGGGCCCCGCCGCTCCCTGGTGGTCTCGAGCCCTCGCCAAACGGCCTCCCAGCTTCCAGGGCGTCTCCCACTCCCCACCGCCCCCTCCCCAGCCTTCGGCTTTGGCGTGGGCTAAAAATGCCAAACTAGGCTCAAGAGCGCCCTCGCCGGGCTAAGGCCCGCGCACCGCTTCACCAGCCGCCGCGTGCGGAGCTGCGGAGCCTGGGACCCCCGGCGCGCTCGCCGCGCGACCCTCAGAACGGGGAGCCCCAGACTGCAGCGACGGCAGGGAGGGGGGGAGCGGCTGGGGGAGGCGGGAGTTGCCGGAGGGGAGGGAGGCGGCTGTTCCCGGGGGTGTCCTTCCCCGAGGAGGTCCTGGGACAGGCATGGGAGCGGCACGGGAGGCTGCTGGCAGCGCGGCCCGACGATGGCCGGGCGGGGTATAGGTGCGCGGGGGCCCCCCTCCGGACGCCGGTCCAGCGGCTTCTCCGCAGCCCAGAAACTCCGTCCAGCTGTGAGGTGGCCGCCCACCCTCGGAGCTCCTGGCATCCGACCCCAGCCTCTACCAAAGTCGTTCCTACAAGACGGGGTTAGGGGGGCTGACACCGTAATTGAGGCCGGGGGATGGAGAAAGTGCCACCGCCTGTTCCCTGGACTGCTGGACACGAAGGGTGACGGCCAAGGACGGAGCCTCTGCCAGCGGCTGTCCAGTCCTCTGTCCCTTCGCAGGAGCGAGCAGACCTCCAGGGAACCGCAGCGGAAGCGGACAGAACCCAGCCTGGTAGGAGGGGGGTGCCTTGCCCAGTCCCTCAGGGAGAGTTCCTGATGCTCTGGAGCAGGCAGTGGCCTAGGTGGGCACGCAGCCCCTTTCTCTCACTTCCCCCTCCCCTCCTACTCGCTGGGCCTGGGGAGTCCTGGACCTGGCTCCCTGGAGGAAGTTGGAAGAGGGGCGCTGTGGGGTGGGGGGGTGCTTCCCAGGCGCTGAGGAATTTCATCACCAACTGACTCCTCTGCAGTGTCTTCCAGTGCTGAAATATGCCCTCCTGTCGCCTGAGAGGACAGGGCCCCTGCTGAGCCTGGCTGCTCTCGGGCTACTGTCCCCCAAAAGGACTGGCACACCTCAGGCTGGGAATGAGGGACCCCAGTACAGACCCGAGGGGAGGAGGAGGGAGGGAGGCTGTCCTTCCCTTCCCGGGCCTCTTCCGGAGCCTTCTCTCTCTGCCTCTGTCTGCCTCTGTCTGAGGATATGTTTATTCTCTCCCTCTCTCCCTCTCCCCTCCTTTTCTGTCTCTTTCCCTCTTCCTCTTCCTCTCCCCTCTCTCCCTTCCCCCCCCCTTTTCTTTCTCTGTCTCTGTTTCTCTTCTTTTCTTTCTCTGTCTTGGTCTCTTTCTCAGACATTCGTCTTTCCTGATCCCCCTCCTCCAGCAGACACAGGTACCCAAAGGCAGCCTATGAACGTTGTGTAGACACATCACAGTACATGCGAAGAAGATTCGTGTCTACACCTACCCCAACTCCCCTGCAAGCCGGTCCCCCATGTGAAGATGCCACAGCTTCGTAGGGACAGGAAGACCTAGAAACCCCTCCCCCATAGCTCACACTGTGGTTATGCAGAGAGTTGCAAAGGCGTCCTGCTTCACACACCCCTGATTCCACATACCCCAGCCACCCCCCCACCCCCCGTGTAACCTCCAGGCACACACGCGCACACACTGGTGTGGCATTATAAAGAGCCCTCCTGTGATGGAGCTTCCTAGGGGACTGTGGCTGTCAGCAAGTCATTTAGTCCTCACAGCAACCCTAGAAGTGAACGCTGTGAAGATCTCCAGTCCCCAGAGGGTGAAATCCAGGGGTCCAGAGATCAAGTTCCTTGGCCCAGGTCACCATAAACTGGAAATGGTCAAGCCAGGGTTGGAGTCCCAGCAGTCAAACTCAAAGGTGGTTGTGCTTAGCATGTTCCCACCTGCATGCACACACATTCACCCGCAGTCGCTCCACACACACATACACACGTGCTCACTCAGGCCTCCATTCTGAGGTGCTGCCACTGGCCCGATGCAGCCGCCCCTGTCCATCAGACAGCCTGTCCATCAGACAGCCAATGGCCCTGTCCATCAGACAGCCTGTCTTTCCTGAGATGAGTCTACCGGGCCGGGACCTAGGGCAGAACTGGCAATGGTGGGCGCACCCCTGCCCACCTGGGCACCGTTGACGGATCCGAGGCTCAGCAGGCCCTTCTGATGTGCAGGATAAGCTCCTCATTCAGCATAAAACAGCCCAGTTCAAGACCTGCCTGGGAAATGTAGGGAGACCCTATATCTATAAAAAATTAGCCAGGTGCAGTGGCGTGTGCCTATGGTCCCAGCTATTCAGGCTGAGGTGGGACGATCACTTGAGCCCAGGAGGTGGAGGTTGCAGTGAGCTGTGATCACACCACTGCAGTCCAGCCTGGGTGACAGAGTGAGACTGTTTCTCAAAAAACAAACAAAAAAAGAGCTAGACTGCCTGAACAGAAACCCCACTGGGGAAGGAGACCAGGACTCTAATTGGGCCGGTAAGATTCTCATTTTTATGGAAATAAATCAACCACCATCTCATGACCCACCCAGCTACTTCTCGGGGGAGAGGCTAGTCAGTAAGAGCCGGAGGAGCCTGGGACTGTGGGGCTGCAGAGCTTCACCCTTCTTAGGTGGTCAGAAGCACCCCATCTCCCCACTGCCCCCAGCCTGTGCTCCCGGACGCCGTGGGATTCCCTGGCCAAGTTCTCACCATATTATACTGTCAATGTCTTCATGTGTCAGTTTCTTCCAGCAGAATGTGGGCTTAAGAGAGCAGGACAGGCCGATTCACCTCCGAGCCTCAATGCCCCGCTCCAGCCCCACATGACATCACACAGTTCCAGAGTAAGTGGGGACTCACCTGGTGGCTTTGATACCTTTTCATCCCTGCAGGTGGTTCCTGTGCCTTCTCTCCAGGATGGCCTGGCTGGAAGCAAATGACCCAGTTGCCTGAGTGTGTTTGTGGGAAGCAGGGGAGGGATGGAGCAGCTGGGATTAATCAAGAAGGAGGGAGGAGAGAATTCCCCACCACCCATCCTAAGGAAATGATAACCAGAAAAAAATGGTGACAATCTCTTCCCGTTCCCAGAACTTCACAGTAACAACAACAAACACCTACAAAACCCCAAAACCATACATTAAATAGTGTGTCCAATTTCTGTCTCAGGCAAAGAGCCAGTTTCCACCCTATATAAAGAGCTCTTGCAAATCAATAAGAAAAATAGCCAAGAGGCAAAAAAAAAAAAAAAAAAAAAAGGCAGAGGTAATGAACAGAAAAGGAAATAAAAAGAATGCTTAAACCAATGAAAAAGTGCCTGCAGCCACTCTGAATGCCAGAAGTGCAAGCTGAAACTGTACTGACAAGTGATTTTTCACTCATCAGATAGGCACAGATTAAAAAGTCTAATGACATGCCCTGTTGCAATAGTGTGGGGAAGCAGACACCCTTGGAACCTCTAAAACAATGTCAAAATTCCAAATATGCACACCCTTTGGCCCAGCATTTGCTTCTAGGAATCTGTCCTCCAGATACTCCTCACAAATGTGAAAAATGATATATTGCCTTGTACAAGGTTATCCACCGAAGCACTCTTTGTAATAGCAGCAGATTGGAAGCATCCTAAGTACCCGCTGACAGTGGAGTGCTTAAATCATCATGGTATATCTGGCCAGATCGAAGTGGACTGATTGGAGTTCATTGGCAGATGCTCTTTAGTGTGAAAAAGCTAAGGGGGCAGGACAGTGTATATGGCACCTTTTTTTTTTTTTTACACTGTGTACAGAAAGGAGACGAACGAAACGACATTTTATTTGCCTATGTGCGTACACTGATTTCTGGAAGGAGACCCAAGCTACTAGAAGTGGTGGGTGCCTCCCGTAGGAAGCTGGAGGCTGCAAGGTTGGAGGAGAGGGTGGAAGGGGACTGACTTTAAAAATATGTTTAATGTATTGTTTACTTACAGACAGTGAAATTTATAGTTCTTCAGTTGTATACTTTTCTGAAGTACAGCTCTGAAATTGGACAAATCTATACACTGGTTGCAGTCACTACCTCAATCAAAATACTGAATATTTCCATCACCCCAGAAAATGAGACTTTTCCCTGTGTACCCCTGTAATGCCATGTGAATTCTGTGCGATGTGCAGACATGTTCCTTTATAATAAATTTAAATGTGAAAATGAAAATGGAAAATTGTTTTCTATCATCTCATCTGGTCCCCACTGTCACACAGGAAGACGAATCCTTCCTTCCTCCTTTTACAGGTGACAAAGCTGCATCTTAAGGGGTGATTTGCCAAAGGGGGTCCTGCAGGAGCAGGTTAGGATGGGAACCAAGGCTATCTTTTTTTAAAAGGCTTTATCGATGATAACGCACTTAGCATGCAATTCGTCCATTTCAAGTGTACAATTGAGTGAGTTTTAGTATGTTCACAGGGTTGTGTATATATCACCGCAATCTAATTTTAGGACATTTCATCACCCCAAAAGGAAACCCTATATCCACTATCAACCAACCACTTCTCATTTCCCACCATCCCCCAACGATGGTAAGCAACCCCTCATCTGCTCTGTCTCTATGGATTTGACTATTCCAGATTTTTTTTTTTTTTTTTTTTTTTTTTTTTTTTAGATAGAGTCTTGCTCTGTGACCCAGGCTGGAGTGCAGTGGCATGATCTCAGCTCACTGTAACCTCTGCCTCCCGGGTTCCAGTGATTCTCCCACCTCAGCCTCTCGAGTAGCTAGGATTACAGGTACCCACCACCATGCCTGGCAAATTTTTGTATTTTTAGTAGAGATGGGGTTTCACCATGTTGGCCAGGCTGGTCTCAAACTCCTGACCTCAAGTGATCTGCCTGCCTCAGCCTCCCAAAGTGCTGGGATTACAGGCGTGAGCCACCATGACTGGCCTATTCTAGATATTTCTTATAAATGGCATCAGACAATATATGGTCTTCTGTGACTGGCTAGTTTCACTTAGCATATTTTTTGAGGTTCATCCATGTTGTAGCATTTCAGTATTTTATTCCCTTTCCTTGCCAAATAGCACTCCACTGAATGGGCAGACCACATTTTAGTACCCATTCATCAGCTGTTGGGCATTTGGGTTGTTTTCACGTTGGAAATGACATTAAGTCATGCAGCTAGGTGATCGCGTTAAGTCATGCAGCTAGATACATTCATGTACTAGTTCTCCTGTGCACATATGTTTTTATTTCTGTTGGGTAAATACCTAGGAATGGAATTGTTGGGTCAAACGGTAAGGCTGTGTTAAACTCTTTGCCAAAATAAATGCCACATGCCATGTTCCTATCAGCAATGTAGGAGGATTCCTATTTCTTTGCATCCTCATCAACTCTTTTATTATTATTATTATTATTATTATTATTATTATTTGAGACAGGTTCTCACTCTGTCACCAAGGTAGAAGTCCAGTGTCATGATCTCAACTCATGCAACTCCACCTCCCAGGCTCAAGCAATCCTCCCACCTTGGCCTCCAGAGTAGCTGGGACTATAGCCATGTACTACCACACCCAGCTAATTTTTGTATTTTTAACAGAACTGGGGTTTCACCATATTGCCCAGGCTGGTCTTAGACTCCTGGCTCAAACGATCCACCTGCCCTGGCCTCCCAAAATGCTGGGATTTCAGACATGAGCCATCACGCCCAGCCTGAACACTTATTATTATCTGTCTTTTTTATTAGGGCCATACTAGAGGATGTGAAGTTGTATCTTCTAGTGGTTTTGATCTGAATTTCCCTGGTGACTAATAATGTTGGGCATCTTTTCCTGTGAGATTGGACTTTTGCGTATCCTTTGGAGAAATGTCCATTTAAATCTTTTGTTCCCATTTAAATTGGGTTATCATTTTATTATCAAGTTGTAGGAGTTTTAAAATATATTTTAGAAATGGTTCCTAATTAGATGTATAATTTGCAAATATTTTCTCCCTTCTTGTGGGTGGTTTTTTCACTTTCATGTTGATATTATTTGTAGCACAAAAGTTTTAAATTTTCATGAAGTCTGATTTTTTTTCTTTTGTTGTTTGGGCTTTTGATGTCACATCTGACAATCTTTTGCCCACAATAAAGATTTAGTTCGGTATTGTCTTCTAAGAGTTTCATGGTTTTAGCTCTTCTGTTCAGGTCTTGGATGCACTTTTGATTTTTTTAGATGGAGTTTTGCTCTTGTTCCCCAGGCTGGAGTGCAGTGGTGCAATGTTGGTTCACTGCAACCTCCACCTCCGAGATTCAAGCAATCTCCTGCCTCAGCCTCCTGAGTAGCTGGGATTACAGGCATTCACCACCATGCCCAACTAAACTTTTTTTGTATTTTTAGTAGAGACAGGGTTTCACCATGTTGGCCAGGCTGGTCTCGAACTCCTGACCTCAGGTGATCTACCCACCTTGGCCGGCCAAAGTGCTGGGATTACAGGCATGAGCCACCGCGCCCAGTATTGGATGCATCGTGCACCCAGTATTGGATGCTTTGTGAGTTGATGTTTGTATACGGTGTGAGGTACGTAAGGTCCATCTTCATTCCCTTGCATGTGGCTAACTATCCCAGCACCATGTGTCAGAAGACTCCTCTTCCTCCAGCCCCATACAATTGTCTTGGTTCCCTTAATGGAAATAAATAGAGTAAGAATACAAGGGTTCATATCTAGACCGTCCTTTCTAGCCCATTGCTGTACATATCTGTCCTTACCACAGTACCATGCTGTCCTCATTACCGTAGGAAGTTTTCACATTGGGAAGTGTGAGTCTTCCCACTTTTTTTTTTTTCCTGGAGACAGGGTCTCACTCTGTTGCCCAGGCTAGAATGCTGTGGTGCAATCACAGCTCACTGCAGCCTTGAACTCCTACGCTCAAGTGATCCTCCCGCCCATCTCCTGAGTAGCTGGGACTACAGGCATGTGCCACCACACCCAGCTAATTAAAAAAATTTTTTTTGTAGAGTTGGGAGTCTTGCTATGTTGCCCAGGTTGGTTTCGAACTCCTGGGCTCAAGTGATCCTCCTGCCTTGGCCTCCCAAAGTGCTGAGATGACAGTGTGAGCCACCACACCCAGCTGAGTCTTCCTACTTTGTTCTTTCAAGTTTGTTTTGGCTCCTTGGGGTCCCCTGCACCTGAACCCAGTACAAAGCCCAGCTGCCCCTCAGCATCTCTGAATAGTGGAGGCGCACATGGCGGATACATTCAGGGCTGAGGAACACTGTCAACAAAGGGCACATTTATTAAGCACCTGCTGTATGCCATGCACTAAGTGCCCTGCCTGTGTTAACTCACTCATACCGTGGACAGTGGTGCTATTACCACCCATGCTTAATAGTAAGGACCCTGAGGCATCACAAGGCTGAGAAACCCACGCAGGACCACACAGATAGTCCACGTCCCAGCACTTTGTCTGCAAAGCTCAGATTCTTTTTCATTGCTTTTCATATTTAACTTTGAAATGTTTCAAACATCCAGAAAAGTTGAAATGATTTCACAGTGAACACCCAGATGCTGTCACCTGTATTCCACAATTGATGTTTCGTTATACCTGCTGCATCTCGTTTCTCTGTCCCTCTGCCTACCCAGAAATCAATCTCTTTCCAAGTTGCAGGCGCCAGTAAGGATTTTTTGTTCCTTTGAGTAAAATTCACATACCATGAAATGTATAAATCTGAAGGGGCCATTTTGCTCTGACTAATGGATCACTTCTGCAGCCCAAACCCTTATCAAGAGACAGACATCAGGCCAGTCACGGTGGCTAATGTCTGTAATCCCAACATGTTGGGAGGCAGAGGTGGGAGGATCGCTGGAGTGCAGGAGTTGAAGACCAGCCTGGGCAATGCAGGGGGACCCCATCTCTACAAAAATCTTAAAATTAGCCCAGTGTAGTGGCACATGTCTGTGGTCCTAGCTACTTGGGAGGCTCAGGTGGGAGGATGTCTTAAGCCCAGGAGGTCAAGACTGCAGTGAGCCATGGTTGAGCCACTGCACTCCTGCTGGGGCAACAGAGCAAGATCCTTCCTCTAAAAAATGGAAAAGACAGATGGGGAACATAGAAAAGTTCCTTTTTAAAGTTTCCTTTCTTGGTAAAGAATAAGCGTGCTAATAACTTTGTTAAGCCCTATCCTGTGTAGCTATTAGACATGCCATGTTTACAGGCACATAGTACATTCTATGTCCTTGTACTTTAACCAAGATATCTGTGCTGGACGTGCTCACTGGCATGTCCTAGCTCTCCATTGCTTTTACCTGTTTAGAAAATTTTAAGCTGTGCCGGGCGCGGTGGCTCAAGCCTGTAATCCCAGCACTTTGGGAGGCTGAGGCGGGTGGATCACAAGGTCGAAAGATCGAGACCATCCTGGTCAACATGGTGAAACCCCGTCTCTACTAAAAATACAATAAAACTAGCTGGGCATGGTGGCGTGTGCCTGTAATCCCAGCTACTCAGGAGGCTGAGGCAGGAGAATTGCCTGAACCCAGGAGGCGGAGGTTGCAGTGAGCCGAGATCGCACCATTGCACTCCAGCCTAGGTAACAAGAGCGAAACTCCGTCTCAAAAAAAAAAAAAAAAGAAAGAAAAGAAAATTTTAAGCTGTTAGCCAATCAGGTTTTAGTTTAGATTGTAAGGTCTGGCTCCAGCCAATGGAGATCAGACACAGCAGTAAGGACCACCCCAAATGCATAAGGGATAAATTTGTCTGCTTTTCCTTTGTTCATTGTACTCTTGTCACATGATGGCTAGAGGGTACCTTTCCTGCAGTCCAGAAATAAAAATTGCATTGCTGAAAGATCCTTTGTCTCAGTGCTGATTTTTCTTCGAAGCACCAAGCCTCTATTTCCAACACCTATTCCAACAACAGACAATGCCCCAAAAGGCTGCTGTATCCCCCTGCCCAGTCCCTTCCCATCCTTGACACCAGAGGCCACTGCTGTTCTGATGTTTTCCACTGTAGGTAAGTTCTAGAATTAGTTCTAGTAAGTTCTAGTCCTGGTTAGTCCAGGGTAGTTCTAGTCTGTTCCAGAATTCCACACACCTAGGCTCGCATGTCCTCCTGGCGAGTGGCTTCTTCCCCCCACAGAGTCTCCCAGCATGGCATAGGTGCCCCTTTATTGCTCCAGAAGCTGAGAGTCCGTGTGTGACTGCACCACCATCTGCTCATCATCCTCCCAGGGCGGGCACCCTGGAGCCTCATGTGCATGCCTGCATGCATGTGTACATGTGTGCCTGTGTGTAACACACCTGCATGTGTGTACATGTGTGCCTGTGTGTGAACATGCCCGCATGTGTGTACATGTGTGCCTGTGTGTGAACATGCCTGCATGTGTGTACATGTGTGCATGTGTACATGTGTGCCTGTGTGTAACACACCTGCATGTGTGTACATGTGTGCTGTGTGTGAACATGCCTGCATGTGTATGTAGACGTATGCCTCTGTGTGAACATGCTTGCATGTGTGTGTACATGTGTGCCTCTGTGTGTGAACATGCCTGCATATGTGTGTACTTGTGTGCCTCTGTGTGCCTATGCATGTGTGCATGCAGACCTGCAGGTATGTGCACACATATGTGCCACTGTGTGCATGTGTCTGCACGTGTGTGTTTTTGTGCTTTGTGTGCATGCCTGCATGATTGTGCTCACATGTGTATGTGTGCATGCATGATCCCCTATTTGTTTCGTCCATCACCTATCAGCATCTACATGTAGCACCTGTGGCTGGAGGGACCAACCAGGTGCCTCGAGTCTGCACTCATGGACAGAGGCAGGTGATGGGGGACGCTGCTGTAACACCACAAGGAGCTCATAGCATTTCTGCTTCAGCTCCTCTTCTTCTGCAACAGGCCTTCCCCTGCATCTGCCATGGGAAGGCTGCTCCCTCCAAGTCCCCATAGTGATGGGAAACCAGACTGAAGTAGGAGCTTGGCTGGACTCTGCCGCAGTGGGGTTTGATTGGGCTTCCTCCTTGGCAGGAGCTCCCTAGTTCTGGCCCGATCCCTAGGGTCAGAGGCAGTAAATGACAGTCTCCAAGGTGGCAGGGGCTCCCTGGTTCTGGCCCGATCCCTAGGGTCAGGGGCGGTAAATGACAGTCCCTGCTGTGGTCTCCATTTATAACTACCCTCATGTGCCTGGCTGAGGGCACGCTGGCCCTGAAAGCCTTCCCTGGGTGGACATCTGGTGCCTCTGCAGGGCAGAGCTTCAGCTCAGAGACCAGATCACCAGCTGCAAACCTCAGATCCCACCAGACACTGACTCCAGAGAAATCACTTCCTCCAGGGCTGCCGGTGTGGGACCCCGAGATCACTGCCTGACTTGCAGTGCTGTTTGATTCCTGAGCCTCCGTGAAAGCATGAATTCATGTGCAGAAAACGGGGCAGCTATTGGGGCTCCATCCCTGGACCCCAAAAGCCATCTCTCCTCCGATGCTTCTTCCCAGAACTTGGAACTTCCCCCCACTGCTTTTGGTAAAAATAAAATCCACCCCTCCATGATGCTGGTCTTCCCGGTTCTCCCAGTCAAGTCTCTCCACCCAGTGAGCATCAGGATGTGCTTGATTTCTTCCAGCACCAGGGAGCTCACTATTGCCCAGCTGTGGCAGCCGCTGGCCTCGTGTACCTGAATTTACTCACGGGATCTGTGCTTGGGAGGTATGATGTTTTCCACTGTAGGTAAGTTCTAGAATTAGTTCTAGTTAGTTCTAGTCCTGGTTAGTCCAGGGTAGTTCTAGTCTGTTCCAGAATTCCACATGCCTAGGCTCGCATGTCCTCAGCAGCGTGGTCCCTGAGGCTGGCCCCTCCGTGCTCTTAGTTGGTCTCTTCCACATGACCCCTCCCCCAGCCTCATCACTTCCATGGGGTCCCAGCAAAGGCCCCCCTCTCCTCCGTCTCTCCCGGTCACCCAGCCACTGGCATCACCCTGCAGATACTGATCTCTCAGGAGTCCCTGTGGAGGAAATCCCCGCTTCGGGGATGGAGCTAAATACAAATGCTTCCTGAGGGTTTAAGCCCCGCTCCACCCTCACCCTTTTTTTTTTTTTTTTTTTTTTTGAGTTGGAGTCTCTCTCTGTCACCCAGGTTAGAGTGCAGTGGTGAGCTCTCGGCTCACTACAACCTCTGTTTCTCATGCCTCAGCCTTCCAAATAGCTGGGATTACAGGTATGCACCACCACGCCTGGCTAATTTTTTAATTTTTAATAGTGATGGGGTTTAGCCATGTTGCCCAGGCTGCTTTCAGACTCCTGACCTCAAGTGATCCACCCACCTCACCCTCTTAAAGTGCTGGGAACCACTGTGTCCGGCCACCTCCCTTCTAAAGCTGCCTTCTCAAACTCCTCCTTCAGCCCAGACCGCTCACCAGGCACATCTTACCCACATTCATTCATTCTTGCCGTGCAGCTAAGGGAAGGATCATGACTATCTCTGTTCGCCAAATGAGGACATGAAATCCAGGGAGGTTATATAACTTGCTGACGGTCACATGGCCAGTAAGTGGCAGGGCTGGGGTCCCCGCCCAGGTGTTGGGATCCAGCGTCCCAGGCTGCAGTCATTCCGCGGCCCCCTCTCCACCCTTCCTGTCATCTGCAGGCTTCTGTAGGTGCAGCACTTCACAGTTGGCACAGAGATGACCCTGAAGATCCTGGCCTATCTTCACACCGTCCTTGAAGGTCACAGAGGCTGGGAGGGAAAGGGGCCTGCCCTGAGTCATTTGGGAAGGGTCAGGGGATGCCAGGAAGAGGACTTCCCAGGAAGAGGGGGGTGTTATGGGCTGCGTGGTGCCCCCAAAGCTCAAATGCTGAAGCCCAGACCCCCAGAACCCCAGAATGGGACTGTATTTAAAGACAGGGCTTTGAAGAGGTGATTAAGACCAGATGAGGTCATACGGGTGGGTCTTAATCCAATCGGACGGGTGTCCTTGTAAGAAGAGGCGATCAGGACACAAACAGGCACAGAGGGACGGTCCCATGAGGAGGCAGGGAGATGACGCTGTCTGCAGGCCACGGGGTGAGGATTTGGGAGACGCCAGGCCTGCCTGCACCTTGATCTCGGACTTCCAGCCTCCGGAATGTGAGATGATAAATTCCTGTAGCATAAACTGCAGGGTCTGTGGGGTTTGTTACCTCAGCCAGAGCAGACTCATGCAGACAGGGCCTTCCTGACTCCAGGCTGGGGGCTGCGGGGGCATAGCCTAGTGTGGAGCCGGGCAGAGGGCTCGCTCCATCCCACATGGAAGTCCCTTTTGCAGGCGCTGCTCAGGTCTCTGCCGGCTCCACTCCGCAGGCAGCCTCCCTGGGACAGGCTGGGCTGGCACTCTGGCAGGGCCTGGCCCTACGACAGGCTGTCAAGCATGCAGCAGATAAAATGCCTGCCCAGGGTGACAGGACAAGATATAAAAGCCTCCCGGCTCCTCTGTATTGACTGGAAACCTTGAGCTTCACATCCCATTATCTCCCAGGCTAACCGGCCCAGACAAAGGCCGGCCAGCGGGGGACGCAGCATCCTGGCAGGCAGGGAGATGCCATGCCACGTAGGGTGCCCCAGCCCTCAACCCTGGTCCTCCCTCTGTCAGGACAGTCTGACCCGGTAGGCCCTTGTCACCCCAACGCGTTTTTATCCCCTTCGTTTTGGAGGGCAGGCAGAACATGACCGCCCCTCATGGAGGAGACAGAGCTGCAGGCGGCTGGAAGCTTGCCCAAAGCCGAACTTGGATGGCAGTGTGGGTATCCCCCGAGGAGGGCAGGCCTGGGGCATTGGCTCACTCAAGCCACCTGAGCATTTGATGGGGAGGGGTTTCTGCACCTCCATCCTGCAGGCAGGAGCACAAAGCTCACAGGCGGGGAGGGACGCACCGAGCACCCCTGCATGCTGGAGCCCATTTGGGGCTTCTGACCAGGTCAGTGGGGCCCCAGAGCCTCAGGGAGCCCCCCGGGCAGATCGGGCTGGCACCCCGAGTGTCTGTAAACAGGAGAGAGGCTGTGGCCCTCAACCTCGATCAGCGCCCATGAGCACAAACCCGGGTAAGGCACACACTCATTGGCAGCAGATGGGGCCCAAGCCTGTGGGATGCAGATGGGGTCCTGGGCCAGGTCTGCAGGGGTCCTGGGTCTTCCCATGGGGGCTCTGCCTCTCCCTGCACCAGCCCCGCCACCCCTTCTCCTTAGTCAGGTGGCAGCGGCACGCGTCTCCCTCCTCACAGCCTAGCCCCGAGGGACCTCACTGAGCCAAAAATGCCGGTGGCCTCTGAGGAAGCTGGGAGGAAAGGCATGGTGTGTTTCTTCCTTCCAGAATAGCTGCGGCCACGGCGCTTCCAACGTGCCTGAGCCGCCGAGCCAATCACGGAGCGGAGAGCGGTAATTAATAAAAATGGGTAATGATAGACCATCTGTCCCAGCCTGTGTTCCGTGGCGGGGCCACGCCGGGCCCTCATTAGGCATTCCTCTGTCATTGTCCCCACAGATGTTGGCGGTGGCCATGTCAGTCTCGGGGGAAAACGAGGTTGAACACATTTAGGCAAACGATACCAGCAGGCTGGGTCTGAGCTGCAAAGCTCACTGGGGTCAGCCCACGCAGAGAGCTCACAGCGCGAGGGACCTCCACGCGTCCTCCCTCCCTGACGGCGGCTGGAAGCTCAGGCTGTGAGTGAGGGGGGCCTGGACGCTGGCTGGAGCCCCACTGGCCCGCTGTGTCAACTTCACAAGTGCTGAAGCACTCCGAACCTCCACCATTAAGGTCGGAGCCAAGCACCCGAGGAGAGGAGCTGGTGACTGTTTGGGAAGCCCAGGTGCAGAGATCAGGACTTCTCAGAGCCTTTACTTTGCTAACTTGAAGGGAAGGAATCAGATCTCACACTGTGGCCCCTGGAATCCAGAGAATCAGTAAAGCTTCCAGCTCATAGATGTGCTTCAATGGACAGGAGACGTCAGAAGATGCCCCCAGGGGCCCCAGTGTCTTGGAACATTCTGGAAGGTGGTGGGCAGGGCTTAGGCTCCTCAGCAATTGCAACCAGTCTATGGATCCCTGGTGGGGCACCCACTGCATAAGGCCGGCAGCCCAAGGGCCCCCGACTTCCCCTGGAGGATGGTCCATCCCCTGGGGAGGGGAGGCTGGGCACCCAGGAAGGGATGGGACCCAGCAGGCCCTTGGCTCCCAGGCCCCGTGAGCATCGGATATGTAGATAGGCCCGGCGTGCTGGCTCACACCTGTCATCCATTGCTTTAGGAGGCCAAGGTGGGAGGGTAGCTTGAGCCCAGGAGTTCAAGAGCAACCTGGGCAACAGGGAGAAAAATAAAATATTAGCCGGGCATGTTGGCACACACCTATAGTCCCAGCTACCAAAGAAAAAAAAAAAGGCCCGGCTCGGTGGCTCACATCTGAAATCCCAGCACTTTGAGAGGCTGAGGCAGACGGATCACCTGAGGTCAGGAGTTTGAGACCAGCCTGGCCAACATGGTGAAACCCCATCTCTACTAAAACTACACAAATTAGCTGGGTATGGTAGCAGGCGCCTGTAGTCCCAGCTACTTGGGATACTGAAGCAGGCGAACGAATGGCTTGAACCCAGGAGGCAGAGGCTGCAGTGAGCTAAGATGGTGCCACTGCACTCCAGCCTAGACGACAGTGCAAGCCTCTGTCTTGAAAAAAAGACAAAATCAGCAGAGGGCAAGGAGGGGCTCTCCTGGGTGGAGGAAGGCTGGGGCAGAGGTAAGGCTGGGCCTCCCTGCAGTCTCAAAGCTTTGGGCTCCGTGATGGTGTCACTGCTCCCCAAGCTGGGTCCCCTCTGGACAAATGGTCACATGTCCTCAGAGCGGGGGCTCCCCCACACAGAGCACCCACATTTGCCAAGGGCTGCCCAGCCTTGAGCACAGCTGGGGAAGGCACAGCCGAGAGCGACACTGAGCCACGGAGAAGCGTGACCTGCCCGTGGTCGTGTGGCCGGGAGCTGTGGAGCCTGACTTCCTCCGGCGGCCCCACTAACCCTCCGCCCTTGAGCTCCAGAGTCTGAGTGCTCCCCCAGCCATGCCTGCAGCCCCTGCCCCCTGAGTGCCCCCAGCTCACCTCGGTTTGGCCTGTGCCAGGGAAAGGCTGACTGAATGGCCCCTGGCAGTGGGCCCGGAGGCCAGCGGGGATGCCTGACCGAAGGCCTCTCTGGTTCCCCGTTCTGGGTAACCCGAAGTCTGGCCTGGCACACCCCTGGGGAACCGGAGCCTGCCGGCTTTGTCCCCATGCAGTGAAGCATTGGAAAGAGGAATCAGAGAGGACTGTTGTTCCCCGAAGCCCGTCAGCCTGGCCAAACCCTTTCAGGGCCAAAAGGGCCTGTGGAGGTCAGAAGGGAAACTGAGGCTGGGGGACAGGCTTGCCGCTACACAAAAGGTGGGGTCAGAGCTGAGACGGGGCCTGCTGCTGCCGAGCCCTGGGCCAAGGATCGTTTCCACCGGGGGTGTCCTTGGACGAGGAGGCCGTGGGGCTGCCAGGCAGATGGCTGCTGGGGGAGGCAAAGCCACCTTGCTGGCTCGCATGCAAGGGTCAACAGTGCCCCGTGGGTGCAGCGAGTTAGCAAGCTGTGGAGGTACCGAAGGGCGAGAAGATAGAACGGCTGCAGTGTTCTCATCAATATTCATGTATGCCTTATGAATATTCATATAACCTCTCCTACTACTGATAAGGGAGAAGCGGCAGTGAGGGAGGACAGGCCTCTCCCTCCTCAAGCCTCCAGGCCAGAGTCCAGAAGGAGGCCCTGAGCGTTGAAGCCAGTCCCCCTGGCAAACCTCCAGGGTCTCCTCAAGTACACCAGGGGCCAGTGACAACGGGGCCACAGCAGGAAGGAGCACATGGCCTCTTCCTGCCACGGACGATGGCTCCAGTCCCCGGGGGGTCACCATGCCTGGACGTGGCGGGCCGAGGGGGAGCCTCAGATGGTGTTCCTGTGTCCGCTGGCAGGAGCCGCTGGAGCCCGGCAAAGCTGCAGCTGCTTGGATGGCAAGGTCCTCTGGGGATGGGGGGAAAGGGGTGTCCAGTCAGAGGCGGGAGCTTCACACCCAAGCCTTTCCTTTCACAGAGATGGAAAGCGAGGACGGCTCAGAGATGGCAGTGCCTTGCCCTAGCTGGCACAGCAACTTCGTTGAGAAGCCCCCAGGGCCCCATTCTGTAAGCTTCTGTAAGCATGGAACGGAATTTTTTTTTTTTTTTTTTTTTTTTGAGACAGAGTCTCACTCT
This sequence comes from Saimiri boliviensis, assembly GCF_048565385.1. NCBI lineage: Eukaryota > Metazoa > Chordata > Mammalia > Primates > Cebidae > Saimiri > Saimiri boliviensis. The sequence goes on along the minus strand of NC_133449.1, from coordinate 151,685,874 downwards.
GTCACCCAGGCTGGAGTGCAGTGGTGCAATCTCAGCTCACTGTAACCTTTATCTCCCAGTTTCAAGTGACTCTCCCGTCTCAGCCTCCTGAGTATCTGGGATTATAGGTGCCTGCCACCACGCCTGGTTAATTTTTGTATTTTTAATAGAGACAGGGTTTCACCATGTTAGCCAGGCTGGTCTTAAACTCCTGACCTCAGGTAATCTGCCTGCCTCAGAAGTGCTCAGATTACAGGTGTGAGCCACGGCGCCCGGCCTGTGGGGACGGATTCTGGCATGCAGGTAGGTAGAGTTACATCTGACCTGGTTTCTGCTCTGGGACAGGTGTGGGGTGCATAGTAGGCCCTCAGTTAGTGTTTGCTGAATGAATGAGGAATCATAACCTGAAGTTAGGTTATATTTAAAGTTGGGGATGCGTGGTGTGGTGGCTCACGCCAGCAGTCCCAGCACTTTGCGGGGCTGGGATGGGATTACTTGAGCCCAGGAGGTCAAGGCTGCAGTGAGCTGTGATTGCAACATTGAACTCCAGCCTGGGCAACAGAGCGAGACCCTGCCTCCAATAAACAATAAATAAGGAAACCGAGATGAAGGGACCCACCCAGGTGTCACTGCAGAGGGTGATGGACCAGCTTCTGTTTCATTGAGTAATGTTGACAGTTTAGGTGGTGTTTGAGGACGGGGTCTTTTTGGAGTGTGGAAACCACTCTCCTTAATGATCTCGGTGGCCTTCTGGCTCATGAGGAGCTTCGCAGAACTACAGGCCTGGGGCAGGCGGGGGACATAGGGAGCTGAGCCCCAAGGCCGGCAGGGCAGCCCCATTTCCTCTGAGTTCCCAGCCCCTTCTGTGCACTGGAGCCAAGAAAGGTGTTCAGGGCACAGTGGCACACGCCTATAGTCGCAGGGCTTTGGGAGGCCTAGGCGGGCGGGTTGCCTGAGCCTGGAAGTTTAAGATCAGCCTGGGCAATGTAGCAAGACCCCATCTGTACAAAAACATTCTTTAAAAAGTTAGCCAGGTGTGGTAGTGTGCACCTGTAGACCCAGCTACTCGGGAGGCTGAGGTGGGAGGATCGCTCGAGCCTGGGAGTTCAAGGCTGCAGTGAGCTGTGATTGCGCCACTGCACTCCAGCCTGGATGACGGAATGAGACTCTGTCGAGAGAAAGAAAGAAGGAAGGAGGGAAGGAGAGAAGGAAGGAAGGGAGGAAGGAAAAAAGGGAGGGAGGGAAAGGTGTGCAGGTGAGAGTCATCTGAAGGATAGGACAGAAAAGCCCAGAAAAATCAGTGGCCATGGTCAGCGGAAGGCAGTGCTGGCTGGGGCACCGGCATAAGAGGGTCCTGGGCCCAGGGGGAGGCTCTCGGAGGCAAAGCAGGCAGGAAGCTGTGTTGGTAAGAAATCCAATGGGGGGGCTGACAGTCAGTGGGGAAGAAAAATAATCATAAATGATGGTTTTTATTAAAAAATATCACCAGGAAAATGTATGCTCATTCCAGAAGCCCAAAAAAGCCCAAAATGTAATAAGGGGGAAGAGAGAAGATGGGGAATAGAAAATTAAAATCATGAAAATAGCCCCAGAAAGCCTCCTGACTAGTCTGCTGGGAGTCCGTAGCATGGGAGGGAGGGAGGGAGGGAGGGAGGGAAGGAGGGTCGCTGCTATGCTGAGTGATAAACATTGTTCTGCAGCTGAAATAGCACGGGGCGCAGGCAGGAGGAGGCTCAGACCATCCATCAGGGAGCCATGATGGATCCTTCCTGCCACAGCCAAGGTGGCCAGGCCGGCCCACATGCCAGGGGCCAGCGCCTGGGCACCCGAGAGGGTGGGTGGGCTCTTGGTCTCGAGGCAGGGGGCTGCCTCTGGTGGCCCTGGCCGAGGTGGCTGCTCAGCTGGAGTCACGCCACTGCATCTGTGCAGAAAAGGTCCCAGGCCCACAGAAGGCAACTTTGGGATGAGAGAAGGGAAACTGGGGCCGGGAGAGGAGAAGGCCATACCCACAGTCCCACGGCAAGCCCACGTCAGCGTGGGGGCAGGGGCAGACACTGCACCCGGGGCCCATCACACAGGGACTTCCTCGGAGAGGAGGGGGTGTTGCTGTTGGGGTTCCCCCTCACCGTGCCATGGCCGCAGCAGCACCCCTGTTCTTCCAGGGTGGGGCTGGGGATCCAGGTGGCACCTATCACTCCTGCACGCCCGGGAAAGTCCCCTCCGGGAGTGTCCCCTTACCCACTCGCTCGTTCCTGCCTGACTTGAGAAGGGCAGCGAGTGCTGGGTCCCGACACAGAGCGCAGCCCCCACCATGTCCACTGCTGACACTGGAGCTCCGGGTGCCGTTCCAGCGGGGGCAGGGGACTATCTGGAGAGAACAACAAGGGAACCGGGTAGCACCCCAACTCCCCTGTCAGTCGAGGGAGCCCGAATCCAGCCTCCTTGGGGGGCTTGGGGTTTTACGAAGCACATCACCTCCCTCCATCGTGGGGAGGCTATCCCCGTTTCACAGACGAGAAAACAGAGGCCGGGAGAGGGCTGGCGATGCCACTCACAGGAAGACAAAAGAACAGAACCCAAGCCCAGGCAGAGCCACCCCCTGGCCTCTTTGGGAGGCTGGTGAAATCGGCTTCTTCCATCGGACGGCCTTGCCATGTGCCTGCTGTGGATGGGGCGCATACCAGGATCAACAGGAAAGGGCCTAGAACCCTGGCCTCGTGGAACTGACATTTTAGCAAAGTAGGAAGGGAGAGGGGAAGGAAGGAGCAGACTTCAGACAGTGAAGAATCAGTTGGGGGCAGGAGGAGGAGGCAGCACTGTGCTCTGCCCCCCCGGGGTTCCAAAACAGCCTCTCCCAGGAGGAGGATTTTGAGCTGAGACCTGGGTGGTGAGAAGGAGTGAGGCTGTGAGGAATCACGGCCGAAGGACACCAAATGCCAACAACCTGTGGCCGGGAGAGCCAGCCCAGTGGACGGACGGAAGGAAGACCACATGTGAGGCAGGGGGCAGGTGGGGTGAGGCTCGGGACCCCTGGAGCAGCCAGCCATTCTGAGCCAGGAAGGACACTGTCTGAGTGTGGGGAGGACAGACAGGGGCAGGGAGAGGACGGAGGTGGGGACCCTCTGTAGGGCCAAAGGGGGTGCAGGGAGGGCTCCCAGGTCTGGGTCTGATGACCTTTGGGGAAGACTGGGGAAGATGTGGGTCTGGGTGGGGTTTGTGGGCGCCGTCGGGAGCTCGGCTGGGAGTGGAGGGGGACCAGTGGGCAGGTGGGGTGTGGAGGGGAGAGGTGGGCTCAGGGAGAAAGGTGAGGCAGTGGGCAACTCGGAGGAGGCCTGGGGTAGCTCAGCTGGGAAGAGAGGAGGTGGAGGGGAGCCGGGCCAGCTGAAGCTGCAGAGCCCACGTGCAGAGGCCTGGAGCAAGGCTGGGCAGATGAGGGAGCTCCGAGCTGCAGGGGTGGGAGGCTGACCCTGGCTGGGGTGGCAGTTCCCCACTTCGGGGAGCAGCCTGGGCCTGCTGGTGGTGGCTCCTGGCATCATAGGGCCTGAGGCTGCTGGGCATGGGGACTGGGGTTGGGGAGGTGAGGAGCTGAGGGGTCCAGTTTGGGGCATTTGGCTTTGTGAACAGAGGATATTGGGGCGGATTTCCATGTAAATGGGTTTTGCCTCTGAATTTGATCAAAGGCTTTCTTGAGCCTTCAAAATGCGGAAGGACAGGGGTGGGGAATCCACCCCAGAGAGGGGCAGAGGAGTGGGCCGCCAGGCCTCAGAGACAGCTGGAGACTCGCTGGCCCCGCTGCCACATGCCACAGCGTCCCTTTCTGAAACGCCCCAGGAAACGCTGCTTCCAATGCCAGTGGCTCCAAGGGAGGCAGGGCCTGTCTTTGCTGGAGTTACGTTTTGGAAGAGGAATTTTGTATCATATGCAAATGATTCCCATCAGGAGAAGACACCAAAGCCTCCTTCCACCTGGAGACATCAAGAGTCCCCTGGCTGGTCACATCAGTAATCCAAGCACTTTGAGAGGCCGAGGCAGGCAGATCACTTGAGCCCAGGAGTTAGAGACCAGCCTGGGTGACATGGTGAAACCCTGACTCCACCCTAAAAATGCAAAAATTAGCTGGGTGTGGTGGCATGCCTGTAGTCCCAGCTACTCGGGAGGCTGAGGTGGGAGGATTGCTTGAGCCTTGATGGGTGAGGTTGCAGTGAGCTGTGATGGCACTACTGCACTGGAGACCCTGTCTCAGGAAAAAAAAAAAAAAAAAGGAATCTCCTGGCTGAGAATCTAGAGCTTCCCCCCGGGACCTGTGCCAGCCCCCTTCCTGGCCCCATCCATCTCACCAGATAATCTCCTGCCCAGGAGATGATGAGAGTGAAGCCGTGGGGCCGGGGAGCCCAGGAAGCAGCTGACCCGAGGTCCAAGCAAGGGCGACATCCATCCTGATCAGAGGTGGCGTGCCACCAGAGAGCCAGGCCCCCCTCACCCATGTACCAGTCCCCACCCCAGATCAGGGTGGCTCCAGGCCCAGGACCCCAGGCTCCCCTCAGCTCCCAGCCCCGCTTCCCTATGACACCAAAGCCCTCCCCATTTCTAACATTTCCCGAGGGTCAATTAAGATGTCTGGAGTTGATTAGACTCTGACACTGATGAAACCCAGAGGTAATTAGCAAAAGGAAAAAAAAAAGTTTTGATTAGTCCTCAGCATAATTCTCTCCAATTATTCAAAGTTCATGCCTGCAGGGGGTGGAATATCTCCAGGAATATTTATTTATATCCCGATTTTTTCACCAACTTTGTGAGTCTACTTAATTATCAGGCCCCGAACTTGCTAACTTGGAGAATTTGTTAGGGGCCAGGCTGGTCTGATGCTGAAGGGCTCAGTTGAGGGATACAGGGGCCTCTCTTCGAACCCCCAGAAGAAAGCCTGGGGACCCCACCAACATCCCCCAGTGAGGTCACAAAAGACAACACCATTACCACCTGGCTGGCTCTCTTGGGATGCCTGCTCTGGGCACCCACAGAGCCTGCTCTGAGCACACCTGGGCCCCAGGGAGGGATGCGAGGACAGCACCACACTGTGGGTCAAGCAGGTGCATCACCCTGAATGAAGGTCCTCCATTTCCGGTTGAGCTGCCTTGCCTGGTGTTGAAGAGCAGACAAAGCCTCCATACCCGGCTCTGCACAGACGAAGGATTCCTGAGCAGAATCGAGAACTGTTGTGTTACGAAAAGACATAAAAAATTGGGGAAGTTTTTAAAGTAGCAACAGACAATCCAAACCACTGAATGTGGGAGGCAGGGGCGGGGGCTCCTGCCTGTCATCCCAGCACTTTGGGAGGCCAAGGTAGGAAGATCGCCTGAGCCCAGGAGTTCGAGACCAGCCTAGACCACACAGGGAGACCCTATCTTTATGAAATATACAAAAATTACCCGGGTGTGGCTGTAGTTTCGCCTACTGGGGAAGCTGGGGTGGGAGAATCTCTTGAGCCCAGGAGGGTGAGGCTGCAGTGAGCCAGGATTGAACCACTGTGCTCCAGCCTGGGCAACAGAATAAGACCCTGTTTCTTAAAAAAATATATATAGATATAATAAAAATGAAAAAAAATGAAGACTGTATAAAGGGGCAGCCACACCTGTACACCAGCCCTGCTCACCTCTCTACCCTACCCTGTCCATGTCCCCCTCCAGCCCCGCCCACTGCCCTCCCCAGCCCCGCCCACTACCCTCCCCCAACCCCCAGCCCAGCCCGAGTGGCTTTGGGATGACGCAAGACCAGGACTCTCTCTAGCTCCTTTATCTGCAGCCAGAGGGAGGCTCTTGCCGACCTGTCCTCACTCAGAAACTAAGGGCTCCAGTTTTCAAAGCAGATGCTCGAAGCCCAACCTCCTCCCTCCCTCCTGCCTCCCTCCTCCCTTCCTCCTCTCACAGCCGTCAGAGCTGATGGGCCTGGCATCTCATGACTCTCTCTCTTCCCAGATTAAATTAGTCCAGCCCAGCGCAGGCTCCCTAGCGGTGCGCCCATCATACTTTAATGGTGAGCTTATTAGCTGGGTGGTTCCAGGAGGAGTATTCACTCCGGGTTCTGCCCAATTAATGCTGCCCTAAGCCAGCTAAGAGGGAAGATTGGAGACAGCCACCCCCACAACTGAGATGGAGGTTCCATAGCAGGGCGTTGGCTCTGCTAGGGTGGAGGAATAGGAACCTGGTCTCCACAGGCCAGGGCCCAGTGGGGGCCGTCAGAGGCCTGGCTGCTGGGTCCAGCGTGGACTCTGACGTGGTGGTCCATTCCTGCAAATACCCTGCCTCTCTCTTGGCCTCAGTTTCCCCAGCTGCAAACTGAAGCAGTTGAGTGGGATGAAAGCAGCACAGGGAGGTATAAAAATAATGGCAGAGGCCGGGCGCGGTGGCTCACGCCTGTAATCCCAGCACTTTGGGAGGCCGAGGCGGGCAGATCACAAGGTCAAGAGATCGAGACCATCCTGTTAAACATGGTGAAACCCCGTCTCTACTAAAAAATACAAAAATTAGCTGGGTGTGGTGGCACGCTCCTGTAGTCCCAGCTACTCAGGAGGCTGAGGCAGGAAAATTGCTTGAACCCAGGAAGCGGAGGTTGCAGTGGGCCGAGATCACGCCACTGCACTCCAGCCTGGCACCTGGTGACAGAGCAAGACTCTGTCTCAAAATAATAATAATAATAATAATAATAATAATAATGGCACAGTGGCCGGGCATGGTGGCTCACGTCTGTAATCCCAGCACTTTGGGAGGCTGAGGTGGGCAGATCACAAGGTCAGGAGATCGAGACCAGCCTGGCTAATATGGTGAAACCCTGTCTCTACTAAAAAACATAAAATTTAGCTGGGCATGATGGTGTGCACCTGTAGTCCCAGCTACTTGGGAGGCTGTGGCAAGGAGGATTACGTGAACCTGGGAGGCGGAGGTTGCAGTGATCCAAAATCGTGCCACTGCACTCCAGCCTGGCAACAGGGGGAAACTCCATCTCAGATAGTAATAATAATAATAATGGCACAGTTACTTAGTTCTTCCCGCCTGCCATGCTGTGCCACAGAATTGACATCCACCAGCTAAATTAATCCTCCCAGCTGGGCACAGTGCCTCATGCTTGTAGTCCCAGCACTTTGGGAGGCCGAGGCAGGAGGATTGCTTGAGCCCAAGAGTTTGAGACCAGATTGGGCAACAAAGCAAGACCCCATCCCTAATTTTTTATTTCATTTTATTCTATTCTATTCTATTTTTAGACAGGGTCTTGCTCTGTTGCCTAGACTGGAGGGCAGTGGCATGATATTGGCCCACTGCAACCTCTGCCTCCTGAGTTCAAGCTATCCTCCTGCCTCAGCCACCAACATAGCTGGGACTACACATGTGCACCACCTCATCCTACACTAATTTTTGTATTTTTTGTAGAGATGAGGTTTCACCATGTTGCCAAGGCTGGTCTCAGACTCCTGGGCTCAAGTGATCCTCCCACCTTGGCCTCCCAAAGTGCTGAGATTATAGGTGTGAGTCACCATGCCTGACTTTCTATTTTATTTTTGAATTTAAAAAATTAAATCATTAATAAATCCTCCCAACACTCCAGAGAAATGAGTACTTGTGTTCCAGTCATATGCAAATAGAACTGCCAGGTATGCCATGTCTGACTCTCTGTGTAGACAGACAGATGCTTTCACCTCTCTTGGATGAGTGCCTGGGAGTGGAGTAGCTGCTTCTTATGGTAGGTGCGTATCTAATAACAGCCAAACTTCCCCAGTGTGGGTGTGCCATCTTGCATTCTCAGCATCAGCACTCAGCATAGAGTTCCAGGTGCTCCATGTCCTCATCAACACTTGTTGAGGTCAGCCACTCTAGTAGGTGTGAAGTGGTATCTCATTGTGGTTTTATTTTTCATTCCTGAATGATTAATAATGTTCAGCACCTTTTCATGTGCTTACTTGTGTATCTTTTTTTCCCCCCACTTAAACTAACTTATCTGAAAACCTGTGTATCTTCTTTAGAGAAAGTGTCTGTTTAAATATTTGGCCCATTTTATTTGGTTTTATTTTAATTTTTTTGAGACAGGGTCTTACTCTGTTACCCAGGCTGGAGTGCAGTGATGCAATCACAGCTCACTGCCGCTTTGAACCCCTGAGCTCAAGCAATTCTCCTGCCTCAGCCTCCCAAGGAGCTGCTACTACAGGCAGACACCACTATGCCCACCTAACTTTTTTGTATTTTTTCTAGAGATAGGGTTTCACTTATTGGTTAGGCTGGCCTCAAACTCCTGGCCTCAAGCGATCCTCCCACCTCGGCCTCCCAAAGTGCTGGAGTGACAGGCATATGCCACCTTGCCTGGCCCTATTTGACCCATTTAAAAATTGGTTGTTAGTTCCTCATTATTGAGTTTAAAACATCTTTATATATTTTAAATACAAATCCTTTGTCAGGTGAATGTTTGCAAATATCTTCTCCCAGTCTGTAGCTTGCATTTTCATGGGGAAAAATCTTAGTGACTATGAGTTTGGCAAATGAATGCTCTAAGGATACACATGGAGACCAGGCCTCACAGGTGGATGCCTCAGACTGGGGCTAACTAACCCTCCATGGTGGACTCTGCTGTGTTTTCAGGTCCTTGGCCTGCTCTGTTTCTCATTGACCCAACATTGACCCATTGACCCTTTCATTCTTGACTCTGGCCTCATCTTTTCGGCCTGAGGCTGGGCCTCCCCTCCAGGATGATTTCCTGGGCCCCACACAATCTGGAGACCCTGCTAAAGGCACCATGAAGGGCATAATGACTTGCACAGCCCCACCCCAGTCCCTTCACAGGAAATATGGGACTATCTCAGGGGTTAATGAGATAATTCATGTAAAAATCAGTTGTAGGCCAGCACAGTGGCTCACGCTTGTAATCCCAGAACTTGGGGAGGCTGAGACAGGCAGAACACAAGGTCAGGAGTTCAAGAGCAGCCTGGCCAAGATGGTGAAAACCCATCTCTACTAAAAATACAAAAGTTAGTTGGGTGTGGTGACAGGCACTTGTAATCTCAGCTACTTGGGAGGCTGAGGCAGAGAATAACTTAAAACTGGGAGGCAGAGGATGCAGTGAGCCGAGATCACACTATTGCACTCCAGCCAGGGCAACAGAGCAAGACTCTGCCTCAAAAAACAAACAAACAAACAAACAAAAATCAATTGTAAATGGTAATGTTCTGTGCAAACCCCAGAGTACTTCAGAATCCAGAAAACATTTCATAAACTGGGACAGCCAGCATTTAAGAGGGCCTCCAACGATTGATTCTCACCCCTGGTGTTTATGCCCTTGTGTAGTCTCTTCTCATTTTAAGTAGGGTGGACCTATGCAACAATGGGATATCCTCAGAAAAACAGAGCATGACTTCTGAGATTAGGCCACAAAAAAAAATGCACTTCTTTTTTGCTCTACAGATCGCTCACACTGGGGAAACCAGTCACCATGGTACAAGGAAGCCTAAGCAGCCTATGGAGAGGGCCACACGGTGAGGAGCTGAGGCCTCCAGCCAACAGCCCTGTGCAGGTGCCATCTTGGATGGAAACCTCCTGCCCCAGTGGAGCCTTCAGATAAATGCATCCTTGGCTGGCTCCTGACTGCAACCTCATAAGAATCCTTGGGCCAAAACCACCCACCTAAGCCACTACCTAATTATTTTAATCCAGAAATTATGGGAGATAAGACATGTTTATTATTTTAATTTGCTAGATTTTGAGATAATTTGAGTAATTTGCTGTGCAGTAATAAATAACTGACACACAACCCATTTGCTTTGTAAACCAAAATAAAATAACAATAAATACATTGTATCTGTAAGTAAGAGAGCACTTTATCAAACTTAAAGCTTTTCTTAAACCATTGCCAGATTTTGTCCACTCAGGGCAAAGCTAATTCATTCCTCCATGTGGAAAACAGGGCCATGGGAGCTTTGGGTAGGAGATTGCTTACGAAGTGATGGGACTTGATTGAAGGGTCTCCGTGACTGCTGGGGCCACTGCAGGCCCTGTTCTCATATATGGGATCCCCAGATGGGTGCCAGGGCCCCTGGCTGGGTTCATCACTCACATAGCAGAGCCCAGAGAGCTGGCACAACCCAACCCACTCTGGGGATGTGTGGCAGATTGTATTTTCCAAAGAGCTGCAATGATATCTCCCATTCAACACTGTCTTCTCACAATGTGAACTTAACCTTCAAGCGTTGGGTTCTCTATCCCTCCCCCTTGACTCTGGGCAGACCCTTGTCCCATAGAGCTTGGCAAAGGTGATGCTACTTGACTTCTAAGTGTCCTGCACTCCACCTTGCTTTCTTGGGGGTGTCCATTCTTAGAACCCAGCTGCCATGATGTAAGGAAGCCCAAAAGCCTATGAAGAGGCCACATGGAGAGGAACTAAGGACAGCAGCCCATAGCCCAGGCTGAGCTCCCAGTGACAGCTGGTGCCCATCTGCCAGTCATGGGATGCATGCTCTTGAAAGTGGACTCCCAGCCCCTAGTCCATCCCTGGGCTCCCATGACCTGACCACAGTGGTGTTCAGAGGTCGCTCATGACAGAGCCTGAGAGAGGAGTGAGTTGAGGGAGTGTCACTCACTCAGCTGAAGCACACGGGGAAGACACAGAGGGGCAGTAACCTAGGATGCTCCAGAGAGAGAGACAGCCACAGAGTTGGGGAGGAGGGACTTCTACAAGCTCCTGCAGAGCCTTGAGCACTGGCAGAGGGTCCCCAGAGCGGCTGCCCCCAACTCATCCTTCCCAAATTCTGCCTTGGTGACACCCATCCAGCAGCCCCACTGCAAGACTAGCCTGGAAAGAGACAGGGATGGAGAGGGAGATCTGGGAGACGGGCAGAGAGACGATGAGGAGAGACACACAGAGTGATGAGAGTGGCTTCAGACCAAGCAGGCCACAGCTCCAGGCAAAGGTGGGGGACTGAAGGGCCTCTGGGTTCTGCTCCCCAACACCGTGCACAGCCGGGGGGTGCTGCCTGCCTGAATCATTACAGGAATGAGGGGAAAGCCTGAGCCCCCACCCAGGCCCCTGTGCCACTGTCAGCAAAAGCTCCCCCAGGAGAAGCTCAGGTTTGGGAGAGCTTCTTTTCTTGTCCAGAAAATGCTACCAGCACCAGGCAGCATTAGATGATGCATGGTGAGACCCCAGCCCCTCTCTGCATCAATGTCAGCCCCCGACTTCCCCACCAGGAGCTGCATGTCAGGGAGCTCAGGGCTTCCCACCAGCCTTGGAGGGTAGTGACAAGGACTTACCTGTGGCTTCCCAGGGCGATGGGACCGTCTGTTCTTCCCACCACAGTGACCTTCATGGGGGAGGGCTGTCCTGAGTCTGTGTGCTGAGGGCACCAAAACCTCACAGAAGGAAGATTACGGCAGCGGGGCAGGGGTTAAAGGCATGTGGAAACTGAGCAGTGAGTTCGCAGAACCAAGCCCCTTCTGCAGGAAGAACTATCTGCATCCCCAGGAATCAACCTTATCCCCAGCCCACTCAGGATCACTCACCCCTTCCAGCTGTCTCTGCCTCAGGGCCAGCACTCACTCTGTCCTGAGTGTCCCGCCCTTGCCCTCTCCCCCATCTGCCTGCCTGTGCCTCCACATGGGGCCCAGGTAAGGCTCTCACGGGTCCTGTGGCCAGTCTGGCCCAGCTGGCCATTAACACCCCTCGGGAACTCCTTGTGCTAACCTCAAGGTCCCCTGCCTGCTGGAGCCCAGCCCACCTCTCAGGGACCACCAGCCCCTAAGCTGCCCCCATGGGCTATCTGGAGCCATGGCTGGGGCTCCTCTCCTCTGGGGACACCTCTGTGCTGCTGTGAGGACTTCTCTCTAAGGAGTGGATCAAGCACAGGTCTACACTGACATCCCCCACCGCCCCCTTCGTCTCCCAGCAGCTGCCTCCATGTAGCTTCACCCAAGCAACTGCCATGTGTGGGACTACGACGCTCCTCCCCTGCACCCCTGTGGTCCAACCTTTCCCCTCTCTCAGACAGGAAAGAGGCCCCCTGCAGCCACCCCTGCTCTACAGCTTAAGCCAGTAAAGTCCATGTTCTCACTTAAAACCTTTTCTTTCTCAAAAAGCCCTGCTCTTGCAAAAGAAATCCTCTGTGCTTTAGAATAGTGCCACTGCTGCTGGTCTTTACAAATTCATCCAGAAAGTCCATTGATTTCTTTGTATTCAGCTGTGTTCACCTTCCCACCATGGCAGAAGCCACAGAACAGAAGAACAGAGAGGAGTGTGGAGATGAGACCCTCTACTGAAGCCTAGCCAGGGGCGTCTCACCTGGCCCTGCACTGCCAGGGAGGCAAAGATGACCCCAGGGTCCCCTCAGTGGGAGGAGGCAGGAGAGGCAAGGGGTCAATGCCCCCCTCAAGGATCCTGCCTCTCCCAACCCTGAAGGGCCTCCCCAGATGTCAGCTTCACTGCTCGGCAGGCCTACCGATGCTCAGGCCTGGCCCAGGGTGCAGGTGTGGATTGCAAGCAGCCCTTGGTGTGCACAGGTGAGGTGGGGTGTTACAGGTGATGTAAGAGTGTGCACAGATGAGGTAGGGGTATGCACAACAAAGGTGGAGGTACTTACAGGTGAGGTAAGACTGTGAGGCAAGGGAGTACCCAGGTGAGGTGAGGGTGTGCACAGGTGAGGCCACCCGCAAGTGAGATGCTCATGTGAGGTAGGATGTGCACAGCTGAGAGTGAAGTATGCCAGGTGAGGTAGCCCGTGGACAGGCGAGATGGGGGTGTGCACAGGTGGCCATGCACGGAGGCTCATGCCTGTAATCGCAGCACTTAGGGAGGCCAAGGCAGGTGGATCACCAGGTGAGGAGTTCAAGACCAGCTTGGCCAAGATGGTGAAATCCTGTCTCTACCTAAACTACAAAAAAAAAAAAAAAAAATTGGCTGGGCCTGGTGGCGCACGCCTGTAATCCCAGCTACTCAGGAGGCTGAGGCAGAGAACTGCCTGAACCTGGGAGGCGGAGGCTGCAGTGAGCTATGATCACACCACTGCACTCCAGCCTGGGCAACAGGGCAAGACTCTGTCTCAAAAAAAAAAAAAAAAAAATGTGCACAGGTGAGGTAGAGTGTGCACAGGTGAGGTGGTGGGGGATAAATAGGCAGGGATCCTAGGTCTGATGATGTCAGCTCAAAGACCACATCTGTGACTTGCAGCTTCAGCGGTGACATCATGGACCTGGACGCTTCCCTGGGGGATCACAAGCCTCAGGCTTCCTTGAGGGGGCCCCTGCCCTGCCTTTAGGTGGGCTCTGAGCCCTCTGTATCCAACAACTGCTTCTTCAGCATATTGTGGATACCATGGCTGCAGAGATCATCAGGTAGCTCCCACTGGAACAGGACAATAAGGAACACTCTCTGGATGCTCAATTAAGCCACCTGCAGCCAATATGGGCCATCTCTGGGACATCTGCTATGCTTGCTCCTATGACGGGATCTCAGTTCCTGTGGCCTTGGCTCAAACAGGAGCAAGGGAAAGGGTGGAATAATCTGGGTCTGTGCCCCAAGTCAGTGGGCATCAGCCCTTCTCTCTGACGTGGCCCAGCTTCTTACCCTTCTTATGAAAGGCTGTGTTTGCATAGAAGTCAAAGACTGCCAGAGTGTGAAGGGCCCTGGGAAACTGGTTCACTCAACTCTTTCATTTAAAGATAAATAAACTTAGGTCCTGGAAGGCACATTTATGACCCAGAGTTCAAAACAGTTGTTGATCAGAAATTGGAGTAAGTACATGGAAGAAGATGGAAGGAGGTAAGGGTGAAGGATGGATGGATGAATGGGTGGGCGGATGAGTAGATGGATGAATGAGTGGGTAGATGGGTGAATGATGGGTGGATGAATGGGTAGGTGGATAGGTGAATGATGTATGAATGAGATGATGGATGGAGGAATGGGCGGGTAGATGGGTGAATGATGGCTTAATGAATGGATGGGTGGATGGGTGAATGATGGATTAATGAATGGGTGGGTGGATGAGTGTATGAAAGATGGATGAATGGGTGGGTGGATGTATGTATGATGGATGGATGAATGGGTGGGTGGATGGGTGTATGATGGATTAATGAATGGGTGGGTGAATGGGTGGATAACGGATAGATGAATGGGTGCGTGGGTGGGTTGATGGATGGATGAATGGGTGTGTGGATGGGTGAATGATGAACAGATAAATGGTTGGGTGGATGAGTGAATGATGGATGGATGAATGGGTGGGTGGATGGGTGGATGATGGATAGATGAATGGGTGGGCAGATGGGTTGATGGATGGATGAATGGATGGGTGGATGATGGATGGATGAATGGGTGGGTAGAGGGGTGGATGATGGATGGATGAATGGATGGGTAGATGGTGGATGAATGAATGGGTGGGTGGATGGGAGAATGGATGGACAGTGGGAAAATAGTGGATGATTGGATGGACACAGGGTGGAGGGATGAATGGATATACAGATAGATAGATAGATGAAAGGACGAATGGGTGGATGTGTGGATGGGTAGATGGGTGGGTTGATGGACAGATGAATGGGTGGTAGACAAGTAGATGGATGGATGAGTGAGTGGATGGGTGAAGGATGGGTGGATGGATGGGTGAGTGGAAACTCACAGCATTAGACATTCCCACTAGCATACTGATTTTATTACATTATATAAAGAATGAGTCTGGAAACATTATCAAAACCTTAAGAAAAACCTTCCATGTACCCAACACTGCTGGGCTCTTTGTAGACTGCAGAGAAAACATGATGATTTCCAGCCCCAAGAAACTCAGTGAGTAACGGGAAAGGCCACGTGTCTCTGTGTAGGGAGACAGATGGGAGTGGACAGACACGCTTGCAGTGGAGCCATGCCAGGGAGAAGCAGGAAAGCTCCTGGGAAGACCAGCCTGCATCAGAGAAAATAATATAAACCACAACATCTGCCTGCCAGCTGTCAGGGGCTGAGTGCAAGCCTGGGACAGGTTTTTCTTTCGTTCTTTTTTTTTAAATGGAATCTTGTTCTGTCTCCCAGGCTGGAGTGCAGTGATGTGATCTCAGTTTACTGCAACCTCTGCCTTCCAGATTCAAGCAATTCTCCTGCCTTACCTCCCGAGTAGCTGGGATTACAGGCATGCAACACCATAACTGGCTAATTTTTTTTTGTATTTTTAGCAGAGACAGCATTTTACCATGTCCGCCAGGCTGGTCTCAAATTCCTGACCCCAGGTGATCTACCCACTTTGGCCTCCCAACGTGCTGGGATTACAGGTGTGAGCCACCATCCCTGGCCAGTTTTTCTTTTCTTATTTGTTTTTCAGAAATTGACAAGCCAAATGTAAAATTCACATAGAATGCAAAGGACCTAGAAGACCCAAAACAACATAGAGTGACGTCGGACCACTGACGCTCCCTGATTTCAAGACATATGACAAAACTATTGTGATCAAAACAGTGTGGCATTGGTATGAATGTAGACAAATTGATCACTAAAACAGAATAAGAGTCCAGAAATAGATGTCCATATACACAAACAACTAATTTTGACACAGATGCAAAGGCAAGTTAGTGGAGAAAAGGGAGCCTTCTCATCAAATGGGGTGGAACGTTTGGATATCCATACATACAAAAAAGGAGTTTTGGTCCATAGTTTACACTACATACAAAAGTAAACTCAAAATGGATTATAGACCTAAATGTGAAGCCTAGAATTATAAAACTTCCATAAAAAAATAGGAGAACATATTTGCACTCTTTGCTTACAGGTAAAAATTTTTTAGACATGGTATCAAAAGCATGATCCAAATAAAACTTAATAAACTGGACATCATCAAAATTAAAGATCTTCTGCTCTTTATTTTATTTTCTTTTTTGAGATGAAGTCTCATTCTATTGCAGTCTGGGACAGTGGTGCAATATCCACTCACTGCAACCTCCGCCTTGTGGGTTCAAGTGATTCTCCTACCTTAGCCTACCAAGTAGTTGGGACTACAGGCATCTGCCACCACGCTCGGCTAATTTTTTTTGTATTTTTGGTAGAGATGGGGTTTCACTATGTTGGCCAAGCTGCTCTCAAACTCCTGACTTCAGGTGATCTGCCCGCCTCAGTCTCCCAAAGTGCTGGGATTACAGGCATGAGCCATTGCGCCCGGACCCTTCTGCTGTTTAAAACTCACTGTAAGGAGGATGAAAGGACAGCTCACAGGCTGTGAGAAATTATTTGCAAACCATAGATCTGAAAAAACAACTGAATTTTAAAATGGGCAAAAGATTTGGATAAATACTTCACCAAAAAGACACATAAATGGCAAGTAAGCACCTGAAAAGATGTACAATGTCATTAGTCATTAGGAAAATTCAATTAAAACCACTAGATACCTCTGAATATCTATTAAAATGGCTAAAGTTAAAAAGACTGACCATATCAAGTGCTGGTAAAGATTGGAGGAACTGGAACTCTTAGATGCTGCTGATGGAAATACAAAATTATACAACCACTTTGAAAAATAGGTTGAAAGTTTCTTTTTTTTGGGGGGGGGGGGATGGAGTCTGGCTGTGTCACCCAGGCTGGAGTGCAGTGGTGTAATCTCAGCTTACTGTAACCTCCACCTCACAGGTTCAAACGATTCTCCTGCATCAGCCTCCCTAGTAGCTGGACCTACAGGCATGAACCACCACACCTGGCTAATTTTTGTATTTTTAGTAGAGATAGGGTTTTATCATGTTGGCCAGGCTGGTCACAAACTCCTGGCCTCAGGTGATCTGCCTGCCTCAGCCTCTCAAAGTGCTGGGATTACAGGTGTGAGCCACCATGCCTGGCCTAGTTTGGAAGTTTCTTAAAAGTTGGGAGTTAAATATATGCCTGCCATATAATCCAGCCATTCCATTCCTAGGTGTTTACCCAGGAGAAATAAAAGCATATGTCCATACAAAGACTTGTATAATAATCTTCATAGCAGCTTTATTTGTAAGAGGTTAAACCAGAAACAACCCAAATGTCCCTTTTTTTGACACGGGGTCTCATATCACTCGAGCCGAAGTGCAGTGGTGTGATCATGGCTCACTGCAGCCTTGACCTCCCGGGCCCAACCCATCCCCATGCCTCAGCCTCCCAAGTAGCTGGGACTACAGTCACATGCCACCATGCCCAGCCCCAAATGTTCACTAATAGGTAAATGGATCAACACATTACGGGGTATCCAGTCAATGCAATAAAAAGAAATAAACTATTGACGTATACAACATCACAGAAGAAACAAATTCAGCGAAGCTTCCAGCTATGGGACCAACACACGATAACCAGCTGTATTTGTACATCCTCGCAATGAACAATCTGCAGAGGGAAAACACAGATCTTTACTAATAGTATCAAAAAGAATTTTAAAACTTAAGAATACATTTAACCAAGGATGTGAAAAACTTGAAAAAGAACAAATGTGGAGAACTCAACCACTTTCCAATTCCAAACGTATTACAAAGCTACAGCAATCAAACAGTGTGGTGCTAACACACGGATTAGATGTATAGATCAGGGAGTGTAAGGAAAGACATAGTAGGCCCGGCACGGTGGCTCCTGCCTGTAATCTCAGCACTTTGGGAGGCCGAGGCGGGTGGATCACCTGAGGTCAGGAGATCCAGGCCAGCCTGACCAACACAATGAATCTTCATCTCTACTAAAAATACGAAAATTAGCTGGGTGTGGTGGCACCTGTCTGTAATCCCAGCTACTCAGGAGGCTGAGGAGGATAATCACTTGAACCCAGGAGGCAGAAGTTGCAGTGAGCCAGGATCGTGCCACTGCACTCCAGCCTGGGTGGCAGATCTAGACTCCATCTCAAATAAATAAATAAATAAATGTAAAAACACAAAAGTTAGCCAGGCATGGTGGCGGGTGCCGTAATCCCAGCTACTTGGGAAAATGAAGCAGGAAAATCACTTGAACCCAGGAGGCAGAGATTGCAGTGAGCCAAGATCAGCCCACTGCACTCCAGCCTGGGCAACAGAGCAACACCCCGTCTCAAAAAAAAAAAAAAAAAGGAAAGACATAAATAAATTCATACGTCTACGAACAACTGATTTTTGACTAGGATGCCAATGCCATTCAATGGGGAAAGAATTGTCTTGTCTACAAATGATGCCAAGACAGCTGGATAGCCACATTCGAAAAAATGAAGTTGGACCCCTGCCTCACACAACATTTATAGAAGAAAATATTTGCAAATCATATATGTCATATATCTGATAAGAGGTCTACAATCCAAAATATTGTATAAAGAACTATGTAGTATAATACAAAGAACTCTTGGCCGGGCACAGTGGCTCATACCTGTAATCCCAGAACTTTGGGAGGCCGAGGTCAGGAGTTTGAGACCAGCCTGGCTAACATGGTGAAACCCCGTCTCTACTAAAAATACAAAAATTAGCCAGGTGTGGTGACGGGCACGTGTAGTCCCAGCTACTCAGGAGGCTGAGGCGGGGAGAATGGCTTGAACCCAGTGGAGGGTGGGGGAGGTTGCAGTGAGCTGAGATTACAGGCATGGCCCACGGCAACTGGCAAGATCACGTCGCTACAAAAGATTTAAAAATTAGCCAGCCACGCACCTACTGAGCTACTTGGAAGGCTGAGGCAGATCGCTTGAGCTCAGAAGGTTGAGGCTGCAGTGAGCCGTGATCGTGCCACTGTACTTCCAGCCTGAGTAACTGAGCGAGATCTTGTCTCAGAAAACACAATTTTTTTCCCTTAAAAAGTAATGAAAATAAATACAAATTTAAAACAGAGAAGGCAGTGTTCAAGTGAAATCCCAAGTGGAGGGAGGGGTGCGGTGTGAGAAGGCAGACACCCTGCCATGCTCACCCCGGTTCAGGGACCCCTCCCTTTCCACTGCCCCTCCCTCCCCACATGCTTGCCTGGAATCCTCTCAAGGTCTGAAGCCAGTGCTTAATGCCTGGGGGCTCAGCCAGCCTGAGGCAGGCAGCCGGACCCATCTCCCATACCTAATCCTGAGTGGGAGGGCTGACTCCAGGACCCTGGAGGAGAAGGGACCCAAGGGCTAGACACTGGGGCTGCTGTTTCCCCTCTGCACCCACGGCTGACCCCGCCAGCCCAAGACCCTGAGGATGCCACCATCCCCACTGCCCTCGCCACCACCTCCCAGGCCACAGCTTTCAGGCTCCACATCCAATGATCAAGCATGGGAGACAGCAGCGAAAAGCCGCCTGTTGGGTCCCCCTCCTCTTCCCTGGAGCCCTCCTCTTCCTACCGGTGGGTCCCGTAGCTCAGAGCCAGCGGGGGTCCCTGGACGAAGAAACTCTAACTATTGTGGCCCCAGGTGTTCCTTTTTCTGGCTTGGAGGGGGACTGGTCTTTCTTGGTGACTTTGCCCCATATTCTGGGGGGATGTATGGACCCCAAGAGAGGCAACAGGACACAGGCATGTTGCAGGTCCTGCTCAGGCCCTGAAGTGAGGGGTGCCGGGGAAGGAGCGAGTCCTGATTCTCTGTATCTGAGCTACAGGCTGCCTCTGCCTCTCCAGGGTAAGGGGAACAGCCTCCATCCATCTCGGCTCCTCTCCGCTCTCCCTGCAGTGCTGGGTCTCAGCTCCTAAAATGTAGAAGGCAGGGAATCGGGTTCTCAATGCACCTGCCCCGGGGGCTTCCTGCCGATGGCAGGGTGTGGTCCCTGATCCTTCAAGGGCCCCCAACAGGCCCCTGCCCTGGCGGTCCCACATCGCACACATTGTCACACCCTGCACACACCCCTCTTCAGTGATACCCCACACCCCCATTCATGTCAACTCCCACAGGCCCCGTGCAGGTGGAAAGGACTGGGCCCACTGGCTCCAGGTCCCACTGCCCCTCACTGGACCGCTCCTCTTCCTCCCTCCCTGTGGTGAGATGGGGTTTCACCATGTTGGCCAGGCTGGTCTCAAACTTCTGAGCCCAGGTGATCTGCCCACCTCAGCCTCCCAAAGTGCTGGGATTACAGGCGCCCACCACCATGCCCAACTAATTTTTGTATTTTTAGTAAAGACAGAGTTTTGCCATGCTGCCCAGGCTGACCTCGGATAATCCCTCAACCTTGGCCTCCCTGAGTGCTGGGATGACAGGCTTGCATCACCACATCCTGCTAATGTGTGTGTTTTTAGTGGCGACAGATCCTGCCGTGCTGCCCAGGCTGGTCTCGAGTCTTCATTTGTTGTATTATTCCCACTGTACCCCCCAAGGAGTTCCCTACCTGCCACCCCTTCCCTGGGATCCCACCACCTACATGTGGGGCAGCCTCCTCTCACCCCAGGCCTTCCTCACCTCTCTCTGCTCCTGCAATCCTGGGCCCCTCCCCTTGGCTTCCAGAAACACAAACCTCCCCATTCATCACACGGCAGCTTTGAGCAGACAGAGTCCTAGTGCCACAGGCTCTCAGAGAGGCCCCCACATCCTCAAAGGGCGCAGGATGTGTAGTCAATCTGGGGAAATGCTAAGCGAAACCTCTGCCCCAAACTGCCACAAATGCCTCTGAGATGGATTAGAGACCTCAATGCGTAAAGTAAACTTGTTTATGCTCTTTGGGCTGGGAAAGAGTTTGTAAATAAACGCCAAAAGCACAAATCACGAAAAGAAAGATTGCCACGTCCAGCCAGAGCAAAATTAGAAACGTCTGCCTGACAAAGCACATCATAAAGAATGCAGCGAGACAAGCCACAGACACGGAGAGGGCATTTGCCGCACGTATCACCGACAAAGGATCCATATCTGAGACCCATGAGGAGTCCCACAAATCAAGGGGAGATGAACAGTCCCATCAGAGCCGGCTGTGTGGAAACCCTCTGGCGAGTCCCAGAAGAGGGTGCCGGTGGCTGCTGCCAGAGGCGCCCGGCTGCAGTCACTACAGGGGCTACGCGAACTGAAACCTCCGTGAGCTTCAGCCCCCATGCCACCCACCGGGCCTGAGTGTGGCACGAGAGGTTGTTGGTGAGGATGAAGAGCCAGAGTCCCTCTTCCCCTGGCAGGAGCGCCAAGTGGGGCATTCCTCCAAAGGCTGCCTGGCTGTTTCTCCTGCGGTTGGGACCATACTGCCCCATGCCTGGTGGCTCCACCATAGCTAGCATGTGTCCTGGGACAGCTGCAGCATTGCTGGGGATAATGGGAAGCCAGAAACAGCATCTATGCACCTTTTCAGAGAAACGAACGGACCACCTGGGGTGCCTAGAAGGGACTCCGACATTCAGTTCCCATGAGTAGATTCCAGCTAAACCTCAGAAGGGTACTGTGGGGTGAGAAGAGCAAGTTGCTGAATGTCATGGACAGCAAAATACCATTTATACAAAGTTTAAAAACACCAATTATGAGGGCCGGGCATGGTGGCTCATTCCTGTCACCCCAGCACTTTGGGATGCAGAGGTGAGTGGATCACCTGAGGTCCGGAGTTTGAGACCAGTCTGGGTAACATGGTGAAGCCTTGTCTCTACAAAAAATACATAAATTAGCCCGTGGCCAGGAGAAGTGGCTTATACCTGTAAACCCAACACTTTGGGAGGCTGAGGCAGGTAGATCACCTGAGGTCAGGAGATCGAGACCAGCCTGGCTACCCCATCGCTACTAAAAATACAAAATTAACTGGGCATGGTGGCGTACACCTGTAATCCCAGCTACTCAGGAGGCTGAGACAGGAGAATTGCTTGAACCCGGGAGGCAGAGGTTTCAGTGAGCCGAGATCAAGCCACTGCACTCCAGCCTGAGTGACAAATCAGGACTCTGTCTTAAAAAAAAAAAAAAAAAAAAAAAATTAACCTGTGACTGGTGGCATGAGCCTGTGGTCCCAGCTACTCCAGAGGCTGAAGTGGTATCACGGGGTCTTTGGAATGCTGTTTCGCCAGCCGGAAACTCTGTGGCCAGCAGCAACTTCTGCCTGAGTATTGCTCAAACCTGCTGCCCGTTGGGCTGATTGCCCCCACTCCACCCCGCAGGCTGTGCTTGGCTCGTGCTATCTGCCCAGACCCCACGCCGGCCAAGGGGGGGCCAGGCGCAGAGCAGCAAGGGGTGTGTGGGTGAGCAAGCACGGAGTCTGGCCACAGTGCACAGCCAGGCACGCCGGTGGCCGCAGTAGGGCAGCAGCTTCCAATGCTGGCACAGGTGCTGGCTCAGTCCAAGGCTGCAGCTGGCCCAGATGTGCAGCCTGTGGCTTCTGCCATGAGCACCCATGTCTGGATGTGGAGAACGAACGTGGTGGTGTCTGGAAGCTTGGAGATGCCAGGAACCTCAGAGCCCCAGAGAGGGTGTCACAGACCTTGGGGATCCCCTAGGTCTGGGCTTCCAGAAGGGCTGCACTTCTCCTTTCAGCAACATGGCAAGCTGGGTGGCGTGTTTCAGCCCTGTTTATGTTATAGCTCTTTCAGTCTCGCCATTTAGGGGGTCCCAAATTCTTGTCCCACATCTGGGAAGAATGAGGATGTGGACACCTGGAGGCTGAGAGGAGTTTGCTGCGCTGAGGCCCTGGGAACGCATGGCACGTCACCCCCCTCCCAGGCATCTGTAAGTGCAAGGACCACACCCCCTACTATATGGTCTGAAAGTTTCTAGTCCCCCAAATTCCTGTGCTGAAATCCTCACACAAGGTGATAATATTAGGAGCTGGGGCCTTGAGGAGATGATGAGGTTGTTGTGGGGGAGCACCATGGATGGGGGAAGCCCCGTGGATGGGGTTAGCACTTTTATAAAAGAAGCCCCTGGCCAGGCACAGTGGCTCGTGCCCGTAATCCAAGCACTTTGGGAGGCCGAGGCAGGCAGATCGCCTGAGGTCAGGAGTTCGAGACCGGCCTGGCCTACATGGTGAAACCCCATCTCTACTAAAATTACAAAAGAAAATTAGCTGGGCTGGTGGTGGCTGTCTGTAATCCCAGCTACTTGGGAGGCTGAGGAAGGAGAATCACTTGAACCCGGGAGGCAGAGATTGCAGTGAGCTAAGGTCATGCCATTTCACTCCAGCCTGAGTAACATGAGTGAAACTCCATGTCAAAAATTAAAAATAAACAAAAGGAGCCCCTGAGAGCTACTTCACCCCTTTCCCACAAGAGGGCATGGCAGGAAGATGCCACCTGTGACCCAGGAAGCCTTCAGCAGACAGAGCCTTGAGCTTCCAGTCTCCAGCGCAGCGAGCAGTGAATTTCTGCCATTTATGAAGCAGCCAGAAGGGACTGAGCTGCCTCCATCCACCTGTTTCTAGCACCAGCGTGTCTGCCTCCAGCCTGGTTTTCTGGGGTCTTCACTGCCTGTGGCTGCCCCATCAGAGGTGCCAGGGTGCAGCTCACCTGCTTGCTTCATCTCAGCCTCCTGAGCCCTGAGGCCCAGGAGGGTGCAGGAGAGCAAGTCCAAGGTCACAGGCCTGGAGGGGTGCTCTTCGTGAGATGCAGCTCTCCTCCAAGGCAGTTCAGATGAGAGGGGGCCCTGAGAGATACGGAGACTTGGGGGTCCCTGGGAGGAGTTAGTAGCAAAGCAGCCACCACGGTGGGGACCTTGCTGGTGGCCACGGAGGCCTGGATGCGGTCACCTCTCTCACCTGCCCATCTCCCTACCCCCAGCACAGGCAGGGCTCACCTGGGGGCTGACGGAGCAGAGGAGCCGGTCACGTCCACCCCTCACTCCACAGCCCAGACTAGCTGGGGAGAGCAGCTGCAGGGACTGGATGATGACGTTTCACACAGAGCCACACCCTGCCACAGAGAGTGACCAGGAGGCCTGAGGCCCCGCTCTGCCGGGCAAGGGCTTCTGCACAATTCCAGCTTCTGGGAGAAGCAGAAACTGTCCACACTTACGGCCCTGCCCAGGTGGGACCCTTCAGTGTCTCTGTTCTGCATACATGATGCTGGCTTCCACACATGGCCCGCCCCTGCCCAGACAGGCCCAACTGTCCCCACTGTCCCCTCATCACGTTCCTGGCATCCCACTTGGGGTTGGAGCACCCTCCCCCCACCCACACTCACACACACACCCCCATCCCTACACACACACACGCACACCTACATGTACATACACACACCTACACAGGCACACACGCCCCTTCATACACTCACACAACCCTACATATACACACACCTACACAGGCACACACACACTTCTACATACACAAACCTACACAGGTATGCACACACACACCTACACACACTTCTACATACACACACCTACACAGGCACACACACCCCTTTATACACTCACACACCCCTACCTACATGCACACATACCTACACAGGCACACACACACACACACACCCCTACACACACACTTCTACATACACACACCTACATACCCCTTCATACACTCACAAACCCCTACTACACACATACCTACACAGGTATGCACACACACACACACACACATACACACACACTTCTACATACACACATCTATACAGGCACACACATCCCTTTATACACTCACACACCCCTACTTACATGCACCCATACCTACACAGGCACACACACACACACCTACACACACACTTCTACATACACACACCTACATACCCCTTCATACACTCACACACCCCTACTACACACATACCTACACAGGTATGCACACACACACACACACACACTTCTACATACACACACCTACACAGGCACACACACACCTACACACACACTTCTACATACACACACCTACATACCCCTTCATACACTCACACACCCCTACTACACACATACCTACACAGGTATGCACACACACAACACACACATACACACACACTTCTACATACACATACCTACACAGGCACACATACCCCTTTATACACTCACACACCCCTACATGCACACACGCCTACACAGGCACATATACACTCACACACACCTACACATACACACTTCTACATACACACACTTACACAGGTGCACACACACACCCCTACACACACAAGTTTCTACATACACACACCTACACAGGCACACACACACCTACACAACTTCTACATACACACACCTACACAGGCACATACTCACACACACACCTATAAACACACCCCTACATACACACCCCTACATACACACCCTTACAGGCACACACCCACCTAAACAGGCACACACACCTTTACATACACACATCCCTACACACACACACACACACACACACACACACACACACACACACAGAGGTCTCCCAGCCTGGGCCTCTCCCCATGGAGTATCCCCTCTTCCCTGCTGGCAAGGAGCCTCCAGGCCCCGTGTGGGACCAAGGCTTCAAAGCCCCCACTAACCCCACCACCCATAAGATCAAAAGCAAAATTCCTCGATGGGTCGGTTTGCTGGGGTCGCCGTGACAAACTCTCAAAGGCCAGGCGGCTGAAACCACAGACGTTTATTTCCCACGACACAGGACGCTGGAAGTCCAAGATCAAGGTGTGGGTGGGGCTGGTTCCCCAAGGCCTTCTGCTAAGCTTGCAGATAGCATCCTCTCCCCACGTCCTCACATGATTGTCTTTCCATGAGCATCTGTGTCCTAATCTCCTCTTCTTAGAAGGACTCCAGTCAGATTGGATCAGAGCCCACCCTAGTGACCTCATTTTCCCTTTGTTAGCTCTTTAAAGACCCTGTCTCTGGCCAGACACAGTCGCTCATGCCTATAATCCCAGCACTTTGGGAGACTGAGGCAGGAAGACTGCTTGAGGCCAGGATTTCAAGACCAGCTTGGGCAACATAGTAAGACCCCCATCTCTGCAAAATAATTTTTTAGAATTAGCCAGGCATGGTGGTGCATGCCTGTGGTCCCAGCTACTTAGGAGGCTGAGGTAGGAGCATTGCTTGAGCCCAGGAGGTGGAGGCTGCAGCAAGTCCTGATGGTTCCATTGCACTCCAGCCTGGGTGACAGGGTGAGATCCTGTCTTAAAAACAAAAAATCTGTCTCCAAATACAGCCACGTTCTGAGGTCCTGGGGGTGAGAACTTTGGCACCTGAATTTGGGGGAGACACAATTCACCCCATAACACTGGGCATGAGATTCAAAGGCCCTCATAAGCCAGGCACCATCTTCCTTCCCAAAGCCAGATCCCAGGAGCCACATGGGATGTCCTGACAGCAGGAAAGTATGCTATGATGGCAACCAGTGGAGGTCCTGGCATCCTTGTCTCCAGAGGTCAGAAATGCTTGAAGCAAGCATGAGCTGCCCTCCCTACCCTGGGCCTCCTGACCACTTGAAAGCACATGCTTAGGAGCAGGCTTGGCCCTGGCTGGTGGAGGAGAAAGGAGCCCTGGACCAGGAACCCAAACACCAAGAGAGCAGCAATGGGAAGAGCTCCATCCTCCATCCTGACCATGCTGGTGCTCCACATGTCATCACTGTCACAGCAACTCAACAGGGCAAGAGATGTGACCCTATTTCACAGATGAGGAAAGGGGAGTGCCTCAAGGATGTTGAGATTCACTCAGGGTGCCTGGCAAAACATTAGCAAAATATTAGGGAAAGTTATAGATTAGTCTCAAACCTTTTGAAAGACCAAAAGTTTTTATTGGGACAGGTTAAAGGCAGCTGATCCATTATGTTAGGGAAAAGATAGGGATGAGTAAAAAAACTTTCCCAGTTTAAATCTGTTTACCCCAAATCCCTTTGTCTCTACTCTGTTACTCATGTAAACTTTGTGCTGGATGGTCCTCTCAGGGGGAGATCAAAGGGGAAGTATCAGTTAATAGTGTTTACTCTGAGCCCAGAACCAAAAGCTTTTTTCATTTGTAAAATCACTTTTTTTTAAATTGTACTTTAGGTTCTGGGGTACATGTGCAGATCATGCAGGATTGTTGCATAGGTACATACATGGCAATGTGGTTTGCTGCCTCCATCCCCCTAAATCTGGCATTTCTCCCCATGTTCTCTCTCCCCAACCTTCCCACACCCTACTGTCCCTCCCCAGCCCCCTAAACAGACTCCAATGTGTGATGCTCCCCTCCCTGTGTCCATGTGTTCTCATTGTTCAACACCCACCTATGAGTGAGAACATGTGGTGTTGTGGTTTTCTGTTCTTGTGTCAGTTTGCTGAGAATGATGGTTTCCAGATTCATCCATGTCCCTGCAAAGGACATCAACTCATCATTTTTTATGGCTGCATGGTATTCCATGGTGTATATGTGCCACATTTTCCTTGTCCAGTCTATCATTGATGGCCATTTGGGTTGGTTCCAGGTCTTTGCAATTGTAAACAGTGCTGCAATGAACATATGTGTGCACGTCTTTATAATAGAACAATTTATAATCCTTTGGGTATATACCCAGTAATGGGATTGCTGGATCAAATGGAATTTCTATCTCTAGATCTTTGAGGAATTGCCACACTGTCTTCCACAATGGCTGAACTGATTTACACTCCCACCAACAGTGTAAAAGTGTTCCTATTTCTCTACATCCTCTCCAGCATCTGTTGTCGCCAGATTTTTTCATGATTGCCATCCTAACTGGCGTTAAATGGTATCTCAATGTGGTGTAAAACCACTTTTTTAACCATGTTAATTATCCACAAGCATGTTGACTTAGAACCTCAGTTATGAAATATTTTACTGAATAAAGGTGTGAATATACAGGGAGTCTTGGTGGATTGGCTGCAGTTTGCCCTCTGAAAGCAGCTGACAACCATCTCTAGCCCACTTGAATCACTTTAATGGTGTGAGACTGCATTTATTCATCCATCGCTGAGTCAGGGTCTGCAGGACAGACCTCCACAGGTGGTGGATCAATATCTCATAAGGATGCAGGGCTCACCAATGGTCACACTCAGGAGGGAGGAGCTGCACATGGGCCCACAGTTTTGTGGGCCTGTTATGCAATTACAGACCAATGCACTGAGGCAGAAGGGTTTGCAGCAGAGAAAGAGTTTCAGGATTTCTGGGAGCCAAGCAGGGAGATGGGAGGAGACTCTCAAATCTCTCTCTCCAAGGAGTTCTAGTCTGGGGTGGGTTTTTTTTTTGGTTTTGGTTTTCGTTTTTTTTGGTTGTGTTCCAATAAACTTTATTTATGAACACTAAATATTCATTTTAATTTTCATGTATCATAAAAGCATTTTTAAAAAATTTAAAATTATAAACACAATTCCTGGTTCACAGGCCACGAAAAGCAGGCAGCAGGCTGGATTTGGCCCACAGGCCATAGTTAGCTATCTCTTATACGGGCTTTTATATGTTATGCAAAGTGTTTCAAATTGCAGAGATTTTGGAGACTTTTCATTTTTTAGATTTCTCATTTTAAAATATATACAAGTTTTCTTTCTGGATCAATATATTCACATAAGAGAAAATTCAGAAAAAAATATAATTCCTTACTTTAAAAAAGGAAAAGCTGTAAAACAAATGTTTCATCTTAAAATACATAATTAGGAAATGTAAAATTAAAGATTAAAATTTTTACTCTATGCAACATAAAATAATATGCATAGATCTGGTACATAATTTATTAGTTTTTACCTTAGAAAAAAGATAATGAGAAAAAGTTTATAATTTCTCAGTCCCTTTTATAAAAAGTTGCAACTGAAACCAGCAATCATTTATGTGTACAACCACCAACTCTGAATATAATATGAATTATACCTAGGAACTGAAATTTACCTAGATGAGTTCTGGCTGCTTTTTGAAAAATGCACAGTTAAATGGCTTCTAAATGTGTAACAATTTTGAAAAAGAAACTCCTGCCTCCATAAAATAGGGAAACACGAATACAACTTCCATAGTCATCATCCTGTATTTAAAAAAAACTTCATAGTCTTATTTACCTTTATCAAAGGTAAAATGATTCACATTTGCATGGATTACTCTGATCCTCAGTAGCTCCTAAACACAAAATAAATTTTGCATAAACCTTTATCTGGGTTTTCCAAAGCAAGTATTACACTGGCAGAAGTCCATGAGCTGAAGAAAAAGAAATTGAATATAAAAGGTTTACCAAATTTATCCTTTCTAATTTTACAATAGCTTCAGGTATTCGGACCTAACCAGTTTCTTGTCCCTATCCATTGTGAATCTTCTACTTTAATTCTCCTCAGTGCCATCTGTTTGTTTGTTTGTTTTGAGATGGAGTCTCCCTCAGTTGCCTAGACTAGAGTGCAGTGGCATGATCTCAGCTCACTGCAACCTCTGCCTCCTGGGTTCAAGTGATCCTCCTACCTCAACCTCCCAAGTAGCTGGGACTACAGGTACATGTCACCACACCCAGCTAATTTTTTGTATTTTTAGTAGAGATAGGGTTTCACCGTGTTAGCCAGAATGGTCTCAATCTCCTGACCTGGTGATCTGCCCACCTCAGCCGCCTCCCAAAGTGCTGGGATTACAGGCATGAGCCACGGTGCCCAGCCTCACTGCCGTCTT
This sequence comes from Saimiri boliviensis, assembly GCF_048565385.1. Taxonomy (NCBI): domain Eukaryota; kingdom Metazoa; phylum Chordata; class Mammalia; order Primates; family Cebidae; genus Saimiri; species Saimiri boliviensis. The sequence goes on along the minus strand of NC_133449.1, from coordinate 151,656,566 downwards.
TTGGTGGTTGCTTTATTTTGCAACATATGAGATTCTTTCATCCAACTTCAATCACCTGTTCTTCCCAAGACTTCATTTCATTATAATTACAAATTTTATCATCTTTAGCAAGCTGAATATATACTTTTGAGAAACAGACAGATTCTTCCAGTTTTCATTTACAGTCTTCAGCTTTGCCTATGGTTGAACCATCCTTAGCTTCTTGGAAGCTTTCAGTTATAAAAATGTTATAAGCTGAACAAGGTCTTTTTGGTTTTCCAAGCAGTATTAACTTTCTATTATTATTATTATTATTATTATTATTATTAAAGCTTTCCTGTTTAAATGTTTATGCTTGATTTCTTTTTCCAAAGACATAATCTGACTTGGAGTTAGCTGTTCTTGAATTCTGCTTACCTCTTCTTTGTATAAACATCTTCATATATTTTTTTTCTCTGAATCAGGAAGTTCTCTTCTTCCCTGATTTATTTTATTTTATTTTATTTTTTGAGACAGTGTTTCACTCTTGTCACCCAGGCTGGAGTGCTATGGTGCGATCTCAACTCACTGCAACCTCTGCCTCCCAGGTCCAAGCGATTCTCCTGCCTCAGCCTCCTGAGTAGCTGGGATTACAGGCGCCCACCACCATACACAGCTAATTTTGTATTTTTAGTAGAGATGGGGTTTCACCATGTTGGACAGGCTGGTCTTGAACTCCTGACCTCAAGTGATCCACTCACCTTGTCCTCCAAAAGTGCTGGGATTACAAGCATGAGACACTGTGCCCGGCCTCTGATTAATTTTACACTGTTTCTAGGGATGGCCCAGCATGGTGGCTCATGCCCATAATCCCAGCACTTTGGGAGGCCAAGGAAGATTGCTTGAGCCCAGGAATTCAAGATCAGCCTGGGCAACTGTGAGAAGACCCCAATCTCTACCAAAAAAAAAAAAATTATAAAAATTAGCTGGGTGTCGTGGTATGTGCCTGTGGTCCCAGCTACTCAGGAGGCTGAGGCAGGAGGATTACTTCATCCCAGGAGGTGGAGGTTGCAAGGCTGCAGTGAGCTACAATCTTGCCATTGCACTCCACATCAGGTGACAAAGCAAGAGCCTGTCACATACACAAAAAAGTTTATAGGGATGGTTTCAAATTAGCCATATGGGCCACCTTCCTTCCTTCCTTCCTCTCTCTCTCTCTCTCTCTTTTTTTTTTTTTTTTTTTTTTTTTTTAGACAAAGTGTCACTCTTGTTGCCCAAGCTGGAATGCAATGGCATGATCTCGGCTCACCACAACCTCTGCCTATCCAGTTCAAGGGATTCTCCTGCTTCAGCCTCCTGAGCAGCTGGGATTACAGGAATGCGCCACCATGCCCGGCTAATTTTGTATTTTTAGTAGAGATGGGGTTTTGTCATGTTGGTCAGGGTAATCTCAAACTCCCGACCTAAGGTGATCTGCCCATCTTGGCCTCCCAAAGTGCTGGGGTCACAGGCGTGAGTTACCATGCCCTCCCTCTTTCTTTTCCTTCCTTCCTTCCTTCCTTTCTTTCTTCCTTCCTTCCTTCCTTTCTTTCTCTTTCTTTCTTTCTGACAGAGTCTCTGTCACCCAGGCTGGAGTGCAGTGGCCCGATCCCAGTTCACTGCAACCACTGCCTCACAGGTTCAGGCAATTTTCCTGCCTCAGCCTCCTGAGTAGCTGGGACTACAGGCATGTGTCACCATGCCCGGCTAATTTTTTTTGTATTTAAGTAGAGATGGGGTCTCGCCGTGTTGCCCAAGCTGGTGTTGAACTCCTGAGCTCAGGCAATCCGCCACCTTGGCCTCCCAAAGTGCCGGGATTACAGGTGTGAGCCACTGAGCCTGGCCTACACCAGACACCTTTCTTATCCACACTAAACTAGCTCCTGCCCCAGGGCCTTTGCACGCTCTGTTCCCTCTGCCCAGAGCGCTCTTCCTCCACACCTACCTGGGGCCTCACTGACCATCCTGGCTAACGTCGCCCCTCACAGCGCCCTGCTCATCTTTAAAGCACCTGTCACTGTTGGAATTAGCTTTATTAGTGCCCTTGTTTATGGTCTGCCTCTCCCAGCTAGATATAGAGCAATGCCTGACACATAGCACAGTCTTCATAAACATGAGATGGGTGAATAAACCCCAACCACACAGTTCTAATGGAGGCTGCCATGTGGACTCAGGACAAGCACCTGACCAGGCCGGGCCATGCACAGTCCTTCCATGGGATTTTCCCAGCTGAGGCTAAAGAAAGACGAGCACATCCTGCCTGGCAGCAGATGGTGTGGCATGTGGCTCTGAGCTCTTTGTCCCCTGGTAACCCCATCCCCACCCCCCAGGTGGAAGAGGCCGTCTGGCCAGAGGTAGATGAGCTGAGGGCAGCAGGGATAAGGTGGGAGAAATCCCGGGATAGCTGCCCCTTCCTTTTGTGTGCAAAGCCACAGAGTCCTGACTTCCACTAAATTCCTTTCTTGTCTCAGCAAATTTGAGCCTGGTCTCTGTTACTCATTAGTAAAGGATGCTGATGGGCATGGATGACACAAGGGGCCACGGGCATGGGGCAGGGGAGGCCTCTTTGTCATAAAAGGCACTCGGCCAGGTGCAGTGGCTCATGCCTGTAATCCCAGCACATTGGGAGGCTGAGGCGGGTGAATCACTTGAGATCAGGAGTTGGAGACCAGTCTGGCCAAGATGGCAAAACTCTGTCTCTACTAAAAATACAAAAATTAGCTGGTGGTGGTGGTGGGCGCCTGTAATCCCAGGTACTCCGGATACTTGGGAGGCTGAGGCAGGAGAATTGCTTGAACCCGGGAGGCAGAAGTTGCAGTGCCTAGATCGTGCCACTGCACTCCAGCCTGGGCTACAGAGTGAGACTGTCTCAAACAACATGGGCACAAGCAGAATGATCACTCAGCTGAGACAAGAGAGACAGGACTCAGATTTGCTTTAGGGTTGGATTAGACCAGCCTCTAGGGGTCTCTTACAGCCCCTGTGTATCCCAGGTGCTGCTACCCAAGCGCTCCTCCCTCTGCCAGTCTGTTTCTCCCATTATAAAGTGATGGGGTTGGCCATGCACAGTGGCTCACACCTGTAATCCCAGCACTTTGGGAGGCCAAGGCGGGTGGATCACCTGAGGTCAGAAGTTCGAGACCAGCCTGGCCAACATGGCAAAACCCCATCTCTATTAAAAATATGAAAATTAGCCAGGCGTGCCTGTAATCCCAACTACTCAGGAGGCTGAGGCAGGAGAATTGCTTGAACTTGGGAGGCAGAGGTTGCAGTGAGCCAAGACTGCATCACCGTACTCCAGCCTGGGCAACAGAGCAAGGCTCCATCTCAAAAAACAGATGGGGTAGATGAGATGGCCCCTCAGCCAAGTCTGATGGAACTGTCTCCCAATAGACTTATGACCAGTCTAGTCCATCACCCCACTGGAGGAGGGAGACACAGGCTGAGGACCACTGACCAGTCAGCCAGGAGACCGAGACCCTCGGCACAGCTGGGCCAGTTCAGTCCAGCGCCCTGCCTGACAAACCCCAGCTACAGCTCATCAACATGCAGCAACTCCCCCCAACCCCGACCAGCATCTCCAATGTGGACAATCGGACAGTCAGCAGAGCTGCTTGGGTGGATCTAAGACTCCCCTAATGAGAGTCTTGACGATTTGGAAACTAACGATATGCTCAACTCATCTTTAATTGGCACAGTGCCGCTGGAGATGCCAATGCAGGGGGGACTCAGGGCGGCTTTGACTTGCCATCATTAGCGCTCCTTGGCAGCACTCTTCGGTGGAGGCCCGTCTTCACCCGCCCCGGAGCCATCTCCCCCACCCACCCCACTGCTCTCACCACCCAGGCTACGCTCTGCCAGCTGGGCCCACAGTGGCTCTTCTGTCTGGCCTGTGGGGGACCCCAGGCTGGACCCCATGCAGATACCCAGCCCTAGGAGGCTGGTCACATTCTTGGGTACCGAGAGGTCCCTCCCTCCCTCACCATTGGCAATTCCCTCACTGGGTGGGCCTCAGCACCATGGAGGGGGTCTCGTGAATTGTGCAGGAAGCAGGAGTAGGGAGCTGACTGGTGTGTGGGAACCTGCCTTCCAAGAGACCCATCTTAGCTCTTTCCATCCTCGGCTCCTGGCCCTGTTCGGAGCCTCATGTTCCCCAAGTGCAAAATGGGGATAACCCTGGTCCTTCCCCCAGGGGCTCGAGAGTGGGCAGTCTTCACTCATGGGAAGATGAAAGGTGCCCGCTGCTCCCCTCTTCCAGGGGTGTCCAGGCTGGCAACCTGAGCCCAGGGACGGCCCAACATGGGAGGTCCACGAGGGAGACCCAGCGCCAGGCCAGTGTGGTAGGAGCCTGCCATGCTGAGACTCAGCGAGGTCCAGCCACGCCCGCTCTGCTGCAGCACCTGAGACTCGGGAGCCCACCTTCTCCCCGTGAAGCTCTTGTCTTTGGGCTCCCCAGCCCCTCACTTCTCTTACTGCCTTCCTGACTTCTCCGTCTCTGCCTCAGCGCTCTTGACCCAGCACACAGCTGTTCGGCTCCTAGAGGCTCACTTTGAGGCCCTCTTGCCCTCTCACTCACTCCCCCTCCCTATGGGAGCTCACTTGGGAGCTCACTTGTGATCTCACCTTGAATAACCACCCCCACGGATGATCCCTAAGTGTCTCTCTTTGGATGCCGGCACCTCCAGGCGTCCTGCAGGAACCGCTCCGCTCCCCTTACTCAGTCTCTTACGGCAGTGAATGATACCAACTATCTGACCAGCTGATCAAAGCCGAACCCTGGAAATCATTTCTTTTTTTTCTTTCTTTCTTTCTTTTTCTTTTCTTTTTTTTTTTTTTTTTTTTTTTTTGAGATGGATTCTCATTCTGTAGCCCAGGATGGAGTGCAGTGGCACAATCTCGGCTCACTGCAATCTCTGCTTCCTGGGTTCAAGCAATTCTCCGGCTTCAGCCACCAGCATTGCTGGGACTACAGGCATGCACCACCATGTCTGGCTAATTTTTGTATTTTTAGTGGAGATGGGGTTTCACCATGTTGGCCAGGCTGGTCTCAAACTCCTGACCTCAAGTAATCCTCCCCCCTCAGCCTCCCAAAGTGCTTGGATCACAGGCATGAGCCACCTCGCCCAGTGCTGGAAAGTGTTTCTTGATCCCACCTTCTTTCTACATCTATCTGGTCAATCACCAAATTCTGCCAATTCAACCTTCTGAATGTCTCTAGAAGTCCTTCACCAAGCTCTCTCCCCACTGCCCCTCATGCAGGCCCATGCCTCTCCGCCGTGCACTGCCTGGACTGGTGGCTGCATGCAGCACACCAGCCCATCACGGGCCCCCACCCAGCACACCAGTCCAGCACAGGTCCCAGCATCACCAGTACACTGTGGCCAGAGCCAAGCTGCCAGTCATGGAGCTGACCCTTCCCAAGCACATGACCAGCTGATCCCCTGGCCATACCAAGTAGCTTGGGCACATGACTTGGTCTCCCCCGGGACTTCTCTCCCAGAGAGAATGATTGCTCTCACCCTTTGAGTCACGATGCTGGGAAGATGGGAATTTCGAACCTCTGGTGGCCGCTGTCCTCAGCTGCATGGAGGAAAGCCATCCCCAGAAAGAGAGGGACACAGAGAGAGAGAGAGAGGAGACCTCAGTGGTGCCCTTGAGCCAGCCACACCTGAAGGCCTGCACTTCCCAGTTCCGTGAGCTGCTAAATTCCCTTTTATTTACTTCAACTTATTGGAGTTGGGTTCTGCACTCACTTACAAGCCCTGAGAGACTGTTCTACATCAGCCTTTTGCCTAACCTCCCCACTGCAAGAGTCAACCTCTCAATCCAGCCCCTGAACTGGGTGGTCCCTGAGATCTCTGAAAGGACAAGTTGGCCCTCTGACCCTGCCTGTTAACCCCTCCCCTAGATTCCCCAGCACCCACAAGGTGAGCTCCAGACCCCTTGGCATGGCTTCCAAGCCCCAGCTGTCTCCACCTCGCCAGATGCATTGGTTCCCACCGGCCCCTCGAGCTGAACACAGGCTCAGGTCGGAAGGAAAGACTTGACGCTCTCCAGGGCTGTTGGCCTTGCACGGCTGCTCCATTGGCCGGGAGCATTTCCACCACCTCACCCCTGCAAGGCCCAGCCCCCTCCTGGCCGCTCCCATCCAGCCTGCCCTGGGCCTCAGGATGGGGAGCTTACGAGGACTCCCATGCACCCCCCTGCAGCCCCAGTATCCCCGTGGGAGGGCTCGCCACGCTGTAGAATAAATGCATGTCGGCTTATCTCTCTCTCCCCCCTTGGCTACACCTCCTGGGGACAGGAACCACATTTATCATGGCACCCTCCACTCCTGGTGCACCCAGGGCTCACAGAGACTTGCTGAGCAGTTGGAAGAATTAGGGGCTCCAGAATTCAGTGGCTCCAAGTCCAAGCCTTGGTTCTGCCACTCTGGCTCTGTGGCCTTCAGCAAACCATTGAACTCCTCCGAGCCCGGCCACCCATCCGTAAAGGAGGAATAGGCACATGTAGCTGGCAGAACTGTTCAGAGCACCCACTTTGATGACACCGCCGGGACCCCGCACACAAGAAGGGCTCAGCGGTGTCTTCGGATCACCCCAGCTCTGCGTGAGGCACACAGCTGGTGCTCCACCAAGGGTGAGGCTGGCTACAGCTGCTACAATTGCACCAAGGACCGACTTCTCTAGCTGAGTCTCCGGTCTCTCTTGGGATCTGGAGCTCAATTACCAGCCCCTGCCCAGCCTAAGTGCAACCCCAGACCAACCCCTTCCCAGCCCCAGCTCCAGCCCAGAACAGACCACCCAGCCCAGTCCCAGCTTAGCCTCAGCCCCAGACCAACCCCAGGGCAGCCCCAGCCCCAGCCCCAGCCCAGCCCTGCCCAGCCCCAGCCCAAACCCCACTCAGCCCCAGCCCCAGCCCAGGCCCAGCACAACCCCTGCCCACCCCCAGCCCCAGCCCAGGCCCAGTGCAAACCCTGCCCAGCCCAGCCCCAGCCCCAGCTTAATCCTAACAAAGCCCCAGCCCCAGCCCAGCTCCAACCTCAGCCCAG